>NC_140123.1:203149048-203790282 GCF_964035555.1 Netta rufina
GATTAATACTTTATTTAAAGAATTATCTCTCCCCTATGCAAATCACTAAAGCATAAGTCACCTCCCCTCTGTTTCCAGTGATAAGTATTAGTCACTAGTCAATGGCAATAAGGATTTTTATAACTAAATGGTTACAGAGCTTGCCAGCAAATTGGATCCTAGACAAAAGATGACCTCAAACACACTAAACTGGAAGCTGGTATTACAGAGAAAAAGGTAGAGCAGCTAATTAGAAGACAAAAACAACAGTCTGTATACCTCAGGAAATGCTTAGGGCTAGTCACTCAGAACAGGAGTGTTTGCTGAAAGAAAAGCTGTAAATAAATCATGTTGCTCAAAGCCAAGTCATATTTCAAGCTAAGTTCAGATCGCACTAAATGGGTTACCAGCGGGGTAACTTTCCGCAGCGTGACATTCAAATTACATGACTCTTGTAAGCAAATCCATGCTAATTCATATTAGGCTAATTTCTTCATTTTCCTACATAGTATCAAGGGCTTTAATGTGTTGCTCAAATAGAAAACTGACAGCAGAGTCAGTAACACAGTGTGGATTCTGTTATTGCCCCAAGTCCTGTGGTTTTAGTGTTAGGCAGGCTGGTTCTTCACCTCTGCTGCAGTGAGGTTTTTCTAGTGGAGGACCGCAGCTAGTGCCAACAGCACACACACATAGAAGTGACCGACTTGGAGGGCAGGCAACAGAAGAGGACAGTAAGGAAGCTGACACGCGGTAGGTAAAATACAAGTTTTTTTTTAAAAATCGTTTTCTGTTTTACAGGCAAATGTTTGTACAGAGGTTGTTGGAACACAAACAGACGAAGTAAGCGGAAAACAAGACCATGGGTTTGCCATATGGATCTGCAGCCAAAACTTAATAAAAGGGCAGTAACTGGAGATACTCACAGCATTGATCAACTACAGGTCTATATCCCCTCCCCCCAGTACATGTGTATAACAGGAAAAAGACATCCAGCATCAACTTCCAAACAGCTAAAACACCCTCAGAGCTCTCTTCCGTTTTAATATCCGTACAATTTCAGTGGCAATTCTAGATGCAACGGAGCAGAGACGACCCCCACCATTGCCTTGCCACTTCTTAGTCACATATTGTTCCCAAACAAAAAGCGAACACAAAACCTGGAGCAGAATGCTATGCGTTATTTTACATCAGATTGAGAAGTTGTAGTGTTTAGAAGTTTAGTTCTTCCACTCTTCGGATTTTCTTATGAGAATTTTCTTCCATTGCTTCCTATTTAGGTGTGAAACAATTATACAAAAATTAGTTACCTACACGTGACATCAGAGGAAGTGAGAATCTGACAGCTGGCCAGGTACAAGAATGAGCTTCAGTTCTACCTATAGCATTTCAATGACAGTCTGTAGTCAGTTAACTCTGGGTACTTCTAGCAAAGACTGCCTGACAGTACAGAGCATCTGCTAACAGTCCACTCATTCCGATTCAAATGGTTAAGTATTTTAAATTCCTTCCTCCTTCCATTTCCCTGGGGGTTAAACGTGTATTTTCTTTGGATTTAGGAAGAAATACAGACTCATTTCTTGTTACTCTGCTCTCCATTCTGGCATAGGAAGTAATATCCTGGAGTCAGGAGAGAACAAACTAGCTGCCAACTGTCCAACGACCCCAAATCACTCTGATGTGCAGAGGCAGAGGACTTACGAGCAAGGCTGGAACTCAGAGATATCATCAGGAAAGAGAAGCATGATAGCACACAGTCCTTTTCCAAAGCTTCCCACTTATTGTGGATGCAGCACAGGGACTCCGTGATGAAGCACCAGAACAAGGAAAGCAGGAATACAGACAAAGCATTTCCTCAGCAGTGGGTTTTCAAAAGAATGAAGTCATCTGAAAGCTCAAAAACACAGGATTCCCAGAGCAGTAAGCAGAATTGTGCAATTCAAAAACACAGAGACGTGAATCTTACTTTCAAAGGGCTTTATATTACAAAAAAAATGAAGTCACAACGAATGCGAAAAATCCATTCAATGAGGCTTGTTTCCAGTTTGCTAGGAAAGCTGCTTTCTCTTCTTTATTCCCAGCCTACTGCTGAAAACATGATTGCCAACACAGTGACACCTTGAGCTAGATTTTTAAAGTCAAACTTGCTCTGCCAGATCCAGTACTCTGAACTTGTCCAGGTTGTAGAAACAAGCCTTCACCACTCGGCCTCCGAAGTATCTTCCATTTAGATCCACAACAGCTGAAATTGAAACCAAAAACAGGTCAGCAAGCAGCAATTCAGTAAACTAAAAATTTCTTTAGCTAAACAGTTTAATGAGTGGGACTGTTTAATCTATTTGAGGAAGTTAACTCTGAAATTCATATGACACAATTTAGTAACCTACCTTTGATTGCAGATTCAACCCGTTCAAACTCTAAAAATATTCTTACAGCTTCATCATCAGGGGCACCAGGAATCTAAAAAAAAAACAAACAAAAAAAAACAACAAACATGATTAGAACGTAAGAAAACTATTGTTTTATGTTACTGTTCTTCACAGAAGCAGCAAGAAGAACACAACAAAAATAAGCAGGTATAATTCAATTCTCCTGTTGCCAACGGGAGGTTGAATACTACCAAATTTTTGTCCCCTTTCTCTAAGGAAATCTTTCAGAGCAACTGGATTGAGAAGCTTCTACAATTTAATCCCATAAACAACTCAAAGTAAAAGACTAATTTAACAGCAGGAACTAAAATGTTCCAAAAGCACAACACCTGGGGATTTTGCCCATTTTCTGACATTAAAAGTTGGTATCGTACATATATTGAAAATACAGAATCACTACAGAGCAAATAACCCTGTGAGATCTTCTTATCTATGCCCCTTCTGTACAGCAGTAGCATGCCAGTCCTGTGAGACAGATACTCAATTCACTTTTGGAGCAGCCAGAGAAACCATCTCTTACCTCGAAGATGACACACTTCCCAACCTTGCCGTATTTTTCACATTCTTCCTTTGTTTCAACTTCTAGATCTTCGTCTACCTCCCCAGCACCTACCATGTTCTGAAAGTTTAAACAACAAACAACCCATTGGATGTTGTCTGAAGAGACAGTTACGTCAACAGATCACGGATGCATGTAGCTGTGAACATGAATTCCCCAAGCTTGTATTTACCAGGTCAAAAACCATTCTGTCAATTGCCAGAGGGCTAGATCGTTCCCTAGGACTGAGACACTGTGACGTGGTCATGGTGTAATCTAAATCAGTGTTGATTTATAGTCACAACCTGTATCTCAGGGAGGCATATTTCTCCACAGAGCACTATGTAGGTGCAGGACAGAATTGTCCAATCTTGTACAGTTGCTGTAATAGGAGCTCAGATTTAAGCATTTAACCCAGTTGTGTACACTGAAAATATCAAGACACAACCCCTTACTCACAACTTACCCTTAGTAACACCACTTTAGTTGGGCATTTCAGTATCTCAGTCAACGGGTTAGAATCCGTTTTCTTGGTTGCATCTGCTATGAAAAGAGTAAAGTGAATCATGGAATAATTTAAGGCTGAAGCAGATTTAAAGCTCACATGGGGCCTTTTTATCAAATCTTACTGTTACCAAACAGTGAAATAAGTCAATAAATGTAGTTTCATATTGGTGAGGAATAGTCTTCCAGAACTTGTAGCTACTTGGAAGGACAATAAGCAGAAAAAACATTGCTCCAGAGAACAGATAATGTACTATTTCTTTCATTGAAGTCACTCCTAAGTTCAAAATTGCAAGAGATCCACTAAGAACAAAACAAAAACAAAAAAACAGATCTCCTGACTTCCAACACTTGTGCTAAGGCAGAAGTGCTGTTCTAGTAAGCCTAAATGTTGTCTCTAGATCCAACAACAGCATGCAAACGAGGACAGTATCTAATGCCCATGATATGGAGAAAGCCAGAGAAGCAGAGCGGAATCATCCCTTGAAGAGAAGGTACAGACAGGCTTCTGAATACTGAAGGAGGACAGCTGATAGGGAAGGGGAGAACGAGATAAAATAATTAATAGAAGATCACCCCCAGGAAAGATAAATTTCCACAGGAGGGAACAGGAGTCATTCTTCCAACTAACTAGTATTTTCTGCTAGGACAGATGGCAAACAGAAATACAGAAGCTCCCACTGAGCCTGAGCTATTATTTCCCCAACCATTTTTTTTTTTTATTTTATTTTTTTTTTTACAAACTTATTGGCACAGGACAAAATTACCTTTCTCTGTAGCATCGCCAACAATGATCTTGCCACCCCTCTTGCTTGTTTTCTCTACTGATAGTGCTGTGCTCAGCCCCTGTTCATGCTTTCCCAGCCCCTGACCCTCTCTGAAACCATACTTCTGCATGATTTTATGAGCTACTGTCCCTCTGCAAAAAGAAAAAGCATCAGTTAGTAAAGGTTTCTCACAAGAACATCACCATTGCTTTTCTCAAGAGTGCTCAAATACTCAAAAGTTGTTTATGCTTTTCCAAACACAACCAAACTCCTATTAGCAGTGCAAGTCAACATCATAAACTCCACAGTAAGTCACGCAGCATATTACAACAAGGCCCATTTAGCTCAGTTTCTTATCTTTGTCAGTGGCTGCTATCAAAAGCTTGAGAGAAAAGGCAGATGAGGAACCACCTGTTTCCCACATTAGATTACTCCTACTATCTATTGTTTTGAACTCTGCACAAGCTCCAAAGTACACAGCTTTGCTGGCCCTTCCTATGACAACCCGGATATTCTTAGTATTAATTTACATGTCTCTCCTTTCTGAGTTGTGAGGCAATGATTCCCTCATCTATTTAAAAGTGTTATCTTTGTTGGCATTTCTTTGGTGACCATAACAGACCAAGGCATAAAAGAAATGTCACGGTGCAGTAGTTTACACCACAGTCAATATTCTACTCTCAGTCACTCCCACTTTACCAACTCACACGCTGCACAGAAAACATCAGATCAATGACTACATGACCATTTTCTAGCCATGCCATGTGAAACATACAAAGACCCGTTAAAAAAAAAAAAAAAAACGCTAAAAAGTCTGTCTATGCAATGCTTAAAGGTCAAAACACTGAGTCGCAGAATAAGCAGCAGCCAACTGGGTAGTCTATTAGAATAAGACAGGTTAGGTAATATTTTTAGCACTTCTTTCAATGAAGTGCAGGCTCCAGGGTAGAGCTAACTAGAGGCAGTAACAATAGATAAATTGGTCCACCAGCACAACACAGAAAAATTTATAATTTTTCTGAGCAATGTTAAAAAAAAAAAAAAAAAAAAAGTGTTTCCATTAAAAAAAGCTGCATGAAAAACTGTCTCCAAAACCAGAAATGTAGTGTAATAATGTAATAAACCATAATTTTAGGGCTGTGTTCCTCCTGCATGCAGTTTGGATCAATGAGGCTGCACTTCTGCAACACCCAATATGACTGATGAGAGGGCCATGGCCAACCACTACACCTTTCAAATGGGTTTTCGAAGCTGCTTTTAACTGTAATTTTGACTTTGCCACCACAGTAGTAACACAAGCACTGCACACAATGCTAACCCAAGGCAAAAAATTGAACAGACAGATTTGCAGCCACAGCTGCTGCCACAATCATGCAAATATGCCTTGAATTTTGGAAGAAACAAACACACAAACCAGAGTTGAAGTGATTTGCCTGTTGGTACGTAACAAATTCAGGACAAAGCTGGAAAAGAAACCTAGAGGAACTGAAATGCCATCTGTGCTTTCCTGCAAACTACATTAGCTTGGCTTGTACAAGCCATCAACACTTCATATTGGAATGTGGCTCCAAGACTTGCCCTAAAATCACAGCCTTGAACACAGCCACCTCCAATGCATTTCTCTAATTCAAGAAAATCCACTGCTTTTTCTGCATCCTGTCAGTTAGGACTACACGCACTCAGACTAACCATATGCACGCAGTGGGTTATGTTCTTCTCTACTGACAAGTATTTTAACTTTTGGTTTCCACCACCTAATATTTTTTTCCACAGCACGTAAACATGTCAAACATTTACCCCATGTTAGCAAGGAAAGAGTTGCTAGGTCCCGTGGGGGAACGAGGTCTGTCTGGCTCATCATACACTGGAGGAGGAATAGCTGCTTTAGAAGATGGTGCCCGAGGTCTTGACTCCTCTTCAAATGGGAATGATGCTACAGCTGAAGAAAAGAGGTGCTTGATTATTCACTAAAATATGCTGAACTACCTATTTGTTATGAACACTACAGCACTGTACCTTCAAGTTAACTCACAGAAAGATCTCCAACTGCAAATTGTATTTTTTTTTCTCCTTTAATACTAACAAAGTCCACATAAATCCAAATCAGAAGAATGTTTTCTTTGCATGTTCAGTTTTATTATCCCCCTGTCTCTATCTCCCTTCCTCTCCCTCTCTATCCCCTTCACCAACCAAAATTTAAAGAGTTATTCTGGACTTCCCTCATAGAATGAGTTTGTATCCAGAAGTCTATAATGCACGCATTACTCTCTTACTTATCAACTGGCAAAAAGAAACATTACGAGGCCACCTGCACTACAATGAGTTTATCTAGACAGAGCACAAGCAAACTTAAAGCTCCATTCATCAGAACATGATTATGACAAAAAAAATTATCAATGCACACAGCCTGGAGCCTGAGGGCTGCAAAGAAAAGAACACTGTACATTTACACAAAGGAGAAATCAGTCTTTCAAAAAAAAAGAATTCAAAGCAAAATATTTGTACAGTCTTAAGAGATCTTACTGACAATTTTTGAAATGAAACTTTTCCTGGGGGATGGACACACACACACACACACATATATATCATACTGATTAGATTATTGTACTATCTTCCATTGACAAGTCGAATTGAAAAAAAGTTAAAAAAAAAAACAAAAACACAACAAAAAATCTACAGAACACTAAAGAAAGTATGCAGAACACACTTTGAAATGTATCTATGGACTGACTTCATTATAGATTATTTTCTTGAGAACTAGTGTTTGTAACTTTCCAATATGTCAGATGTGAAGTTTGAGAACACCACATGAGGAAAAAAAAATCCTTATTTAAGCAGCAAACGGACTGGACTATGGGACTTCTGCTACAGCAATATTTTCTGAGGTTTTTCCAGCCTAGCTTTGGGTGTCGAGTAACAAGCAGCACAAAGATTTCCTTGTGAGATCATCTCACTTTTTGAAAGCTCTCCCCCTTACGATATTTCTACCATTTCCAGCCTATATTTATTTTTCCTTGACACCACTCAATTGCTCTTAATTATTGACTCAAAATGATCTTTCTGTTTTTAGTATTTACACACTTCAAATACTTTCACCGTTATATCATTCACTTACTCTGCCAAGCTTCATTTTTTATTTGAATCTTCTCTTAAATAAAATCTGGACTTCCAAAGGGAAGTCTTTTAGGTGCATTTTCATTATTATTTTTAACAACGTAAAATAACAAACAGCATGTTGTATATTTAAAAATGTAAAATAATCAGACATGCAAACAAGAGCAGTTTTCTTCTTACAGCAAGATTATGCCATCTAGTGGACAACTCCAACCATCAACCTGAACTCATTAATGGAAACCCTACTAGACAAAACTCTTCAGTAGGTAACACATCCATCGAAAACTTACAATTTAGTGTCTGTAGTGCATGACCCCTTTAGAAAAAGCATTCATAAAGTATCCCCTAAAACAAAGGACAATGGAGAAAATCTCTCTGTACCACAGAGGTTTCTAGCCTACCTAAAGAAACCCATCTGCAACATTTCTTTTACATCACAAATCATAGAATGGCTCAGGTTGGAAGGGACCTTAAAGACCATCTAGTTCCAACCGCCCTGCTACAGGCAGGGGCACCACCCACTAGACTGAAGCCCTGAACAACTCATCGAGCCTGGCACTGAACCTTCCAGGGATGAAGCATTCACAATTTCTCTGGGCAACCTGTTCCAGTGCCTCACCATCCTCAGAGTGAAGAATTTTCTCCTACCATCTAATTTAAATCTCATCTCTTGTGGTTTAAAACCACCCCTCCTTGTCCTATCACTATCTGGCTGAGTAAAAAGTCACTATCCATCTTTTTTTATAAGCCCCCTTTAAGGACTGGAAGGCTGCAATGAGGTCTCCCCAGAGCCTTTTCTTCGGGCTGAACACCCCCAGCTCTCTCAGCCTTTCTTCATAGAAGTGCTCCAGCCCTCTGATCATCTTGGTGGCCTTCCTCTGGATCCACTCCAACAGGTCCACGTCTTTCTTTTGCTAACAGCCTCAGTGAGCAACTAAACATGGTTACAATAGACCAGCCTGTTAAAACACTTCTCTAGCAATACAGAAACTATCCTTTAGAACAGAGATGTGGAACAGTAATATCACAGGCTCCTTACAGCCTACCCCCAACAACAAGCAACTAGTACAGGTCCTTGGACCAGAAAGAACCACACAAGAATTGCAGGATGACTTAACTGACTAGAAGGTTGAGTGATAATCAAGCGACACTACTAGATTTTAGAGAACAGGGTTTTGTTGTACTTACGTTCTTTGTCCTTCTCAACAAGAGAAGTGGGTGGTGCAATAGCAGCCCCTCCCATACCTATGAAGAAAACAGAAGAGAACATGGTTGTATGGTTAGGTTCTGCTGCTTGGAATAGCTTCACTGAATTTTAACACAGCTGCTGGCTCCTTGCCAGCCAACTCTTAACATGCATCACTGTAAGGAGAAAAGCAGCAACCAAGGAGTTCGAGTTAATAACTAGAAACAAATGAAAGGCATGTCCAAGGAGACAACATCACACTGCTGTGATGTACTACGTATGGTATCTATAATAAACATACTCTGCAGGATTTCAGAATTAAAGACTACAAAGGAAACAAACCTTCAGTACTAAAACTGTTCAATTAAGCCAAATGAAGAAGATAGTCTGCAAGATTAACCACACTTTCGTAAGAGCACAGTACAAAGCCCCTTTCCTATTTTAGTGTACAATATTTTACTGTAGTCCCAAACATCCAATGTAGAGCACATGTTTTAAATGTCCTTTGTCAGAAATTTTCTTTTCTAAAATAAAACTAGAGCTGAATTATTTACGGTAACTTTGTTGCTAAAAAGAACAAAATTTGTTTATGCAAAGGTACGTCATTACCCAGATCCACATCTTGCTAACCAGTTTTAAGGGTATTCAGATAATAAATACAGGAATGGTGAGCACTAACAGTGAAAACTCAACCGTGATTCCCATAGCCTGATTAAATCTCGTATTTCCCTTCTTTCTTGGAACCTACACCATACAGAAACTTAAAACAGGTATCAACAAAGTGTGAATAGGGTTTTTTTTCCCCACAAATAATTAAACTGATGTCTCCTTCCATGGGAAAAAAATGCTTTCTGTATTAAAATGGTTATGATGTAATAAAATGCTTTATTCTAAAGGCTCAGAAGTAACAGCACACCTCTCAGCTGAGAAGAGATGAATACAGGACTGCGAACTTCCCCGTATTTCTCCTTTTCTTTCCCCCCATGAATAAGATGAACAACTCCCTTACTTCTTTTTCTTCTCTCCCTTTCGTAATCTTCATCTTCATCAGAATCTGGATCTGGTCTTCTTGAAAACCCACTGGCTTCATGTCTGTCTTTACGTCTTCTAGGAGACACAATAAGTTAGGATAAGAAACAATCAAAGTTAACTCTGCTTTAATTCATGATACCACCACTTGCTGTGTGAGATACAGTTACACTCTAATCGGCATTTTATAACATGTTTTTCACAGAGCTGTAAGTAAACACCTTTACTTTTATTTTTTTTGTTTGTTTTTGCTTTTATTCTTACAGAATATTATTTCTAAAATATAAGATGGATTCAAAGCAAGAAGATTATTTTCTGCTTGCAAGCCAGCCAAGGAGAACATAGGGAAATGAGGAAGCATATGAGTGAATCTAGTCCAAATTGACTACACTGACTGAATGACTACAATTAAGAGGTGTTGGATACAAGCAACAGGAAGGTAACAGAGACCTTAAAGAATCACCCTGCATATACTAAGTTACAGTCTTGACTAAATAGCAATCAGCACTGAAACTGTGGAAATGCCAACCCAGAATTCTAATATCCTGTGTGCTAGTTAGAAAGAAGTACAACAGAGCCTTGAGCACTCCTCCTCTACCAGAATAATGAAGATCATAAATAACAGAAGAGGCCAAATAACTAGAAATATTAACTTCCACAGTCTATGCAGGGAGACAGAATACGCCTCCTCTAACTCAACAGACTTCAGGCAATTCATACCATGATTAAATTGCTTATTAATTTCATTTAAAATGAACAAGTAGTATCTTATTGTCGGGGTGACAGATGTTCACCACCTATTTCAATAGGACACTGAGTCTACATTCAACATCTTTAATAAGATTAAAAAGATTACTTATTTCAGGGAAAGGGCACTGAAATGCTTAAAAATAAGTAGCATTTTCTTTTGTCCAGAGACAAGAGTAATAAATATACAATTAACTTACTTAAACTGAGTGTAGAATATTAAAAAAAAAAAAAAAAGGAAACTATGCCTCTCAAAGACAGTGCAAGCTATGTAGCTATGTCTTTAAAACTGAAATGCATTCATCTGTCTGTCGTATGTAAAAGCAGAAAAAATGGTTTATCATGATGAGCAATGAAAGGTATTTCTGAAGCCAGGTTATACTGACATCAAACACTCTAAAGTATCTGTGAGGTCATGGTCCGATATTGATGAAGTACCCAAATACTGCTACTAGTATTGAAAAACAGGAAATATAGATGAATTTGGCAAGTGTCTTTCAGATTGCCCATTACAAGACAAAGAGGATGTACACATGATAAATCCTATGACTTTTGCTATGTTAGGTGACTTTAGCAAAAGAATTAAAATACATTAATTAAAAAAATTGTGCTTGTATCTGAAAGCATAAAATATTTTTCAATAAATCTTTTTAAAAGTTCCCTGAAACTCTTCAGAGGAATGAAAACAAACATCAATCTTTAGATAACTATTCTTAACTTAACAGTCGATATGCCACAAGTTAAAACAGAAGCCTTACTTTTCTCTTTCTTCAATCTCCTTTTGCCTCTCCAGCTCACGCTGCCTCTGTCGTTCCTCTCTCTGACGCTTTACTACTTTTTCATAATCATTTGGAAACATAGGATCATACTCATCTGCCAAAGGAATCAATACATCTCCCGCAGAAAAACCACTTGGTACAGGATCCTTACAAGAGAAAAGGGAGAGCAGTGATGTTTTTCAGGTGAGATTTGAAAACGACTTCTAGTTGGACACAAAGTTTAACGCTTCCTTCTCACTCCCAACACTGAGAACTCAATTCCTAACTTCTGTAACGGAAGTAATAATATCCCAATCTTACTGGCATTAGAAGAAATCTTTGCTTTATTTCAAAACATTTCACCTAGTCTATCACCACTTCAAATTTTTCCATGAAGAAAGAATCCCCCCATCAAACAAAGCAGCAGCAAATCAACATGGACACGAATTTTTCAATATTCATACTAGAAAACGTGTCTTGCTGCTGCAACCGTCTGCAAGGGGTCCTCCCGTGCAACGTCAGTCTTTTTCATCATCTGCTACTAATACAATACCAAAGGTAGGCATATAGTTCTCCTTTTATCTGGAAAAACTATTTCAGAACCATCACCTTTCAAGAAGTTTCAGGGAAGAAGTTTCTCTGAATTATTTGCCATGAAAAGTCCACTTTAAAAATAGGTGGCTTTTGTTTTGTTTTTAATGACTATTTTTATAACGGTCTAGTTACAACAGTGGTGCAATTACAATTAATCTTCATTATTTATCTGACCAAAGCGTCATTTTGCAAAATACTTTGAAGCTGTCCAGCAGAAATATGCTAGGAAGAATGTTTTAACTTCGCTTTCATCTGGGTACTTTCACACTGTATCATATGGAAGTCCATATCAAACTGCGACTTTAATTCATTTAAGATCCTCCAAGCAGAAGAAACCAATTTCAGAAATTGGTCACTTCTCTGAACACTTGGAAAGACAATTCAAAACTAAAACGCAATCAAATAATTGCAATCCAGAAAACTCTGTTAACAGATGCATTTTTATATGCCTTGGCCTTACCTTTAACCCAGCTGCTACATGAGGTGGAGTGTCCACAATCTGTCTCTCATCAGAAGAGCTGCCTCGTTTCAGGTCTATCACTGGAGCAAGGACTGTTGTTTGTTTTGTTCTCTGACTCTAAAAAATTACCAAAATACAAAATGTCCAAAAAGGTTAACAAAATAGCTTTCTAAAAAGCAGCTTTATTTATATACTTGAAGTTGATTTCTCCAATTTCTCTTTTAAAGGATAAAAACCAGTATCAGATCCTTCACTGTGCAAAGCTCGATATATCATTTATTTTAAACTTACCAGCATACAGTAACTCTCAATATTTCTAAAAAATATTTCTGATGTAGCTAACTTAGCTTATTTCATATTTTAGTGGTGGCAAAGGCCAACTCAGCTCAAAGCCAGATGTTTGCCAACGATGGTTATAAAACTAGTACACAAATACAGATCTGATGCAATACTTCAAAGCAAGCTTCAGTTAAACCAGCGCAGACCTTCCCCTTTTTAAGCGAGAGGGATCAAACTTTGATTGCATATGTACTAGAACATACAGTGAATGGTTTGGACTAGGACTAAAACTACGTGTCAGAAGTTTGGGTGATCTCTCTTCAGATGAGTTTGAACCCAGTGGATTTTTTTTAAGAAGGGGCTCAGAATTATTCTAAAGACAAATTATAGTGTTTGTCACATCTTTCCATCTAATAAAATGCATCAAACTATTTTGAATTTTCAATTGTCCAATCCTATTCTATTCTTCTATTACTATTATTATTATTCTATCTGCAGATACGTAGATAAAAAAAATACCTAGGAGTAGACATTTCACATCTCATTCATGCTGGCTCTTCCAACTAACAACAAAATCCTGCTCTCAACTTTAGTGACATAAATTAGGAGTAATTCCAAGAAAGGAAAAGAAAAAAAAAAAAAGCTATGCTTAGATCGTTATTCTGTATTTGTACCACTACTACTTTTTTTAATTAAATAATCTCACTCTTGACCCTACAGACCGCAGAAAACATAGATGTGTCTCACATGAGCCAAACAATCAACACTGTTTAAAGAAACTGGGTGAAATACTGTAGCAACAAAAAGAAAATGGCTCTGTCATAGTTGAAGCTCAACGAATTAGCTTGCACTCCTTTTCTGTCTTGTACACTTGATATTTGGGAAGTGATTGTCCCCCTGTACTCGTCTCTGATGAGGCTGCACCTCAAGTACTGTGTTCAGTTTTGGGCCCCTCGCTACAAGAAGGACATCGAGGTGCTTGAGCGGGTGCAGAGAAGGGCGACGAAGCTGGTGAGGGGCCTGGAGAACAAGTCCTACGAGGAGCGGCTGAGGGAGCTGGGCTTGTTCAGCCTGGAGAAAAGGAGGCTCAGGGGCGACCTTATTACTGTCTATAGGTACGTTAAAAGAGGCTGTAGCGAGTTGGGGTTGGTCTATTCTCCTATGTGCCAGGTGACAGGACGAGGGGGAATGGGCTAAAGCTGCGCCAGGGGACGTTTAGGTTGGATATTAGGAAAAACTTCTTTACCAAAAGGGTTGTTAGGCATTGGAATGGGCTGCCCAGGGAAGTGGTGGAGTCACCATCCCTGGAGGTCTTTAAAAGGTTTAGATGTAGAGCTTAGGGATATGGTTTAGGGGAGGACTGGTTAGTGTTAGGTCAAGAGGGTGGACTTGGCGATCTTGGAAGTGTCTTTTAACCCAGACAATTCTGTGATTCTGTGATATATTTTCTGCAAAAATTTCCAAAGCACCACAATTTGCACGTTAGCACCTAAAACCATTTAAAACAACAAGCATAAAATGAGGCAAACAGGTAAGTAACAACTGATACAAATACAAAGAACGACCAACAACCAGTACTAACAACAACCAAGTGCATTATGACCCTTATCTACTCTGGAAAAAAAAAAGGCAGCTTAATTTCATTATCTTCAAAGTTAAAGAGAGCTTTTGGCTCTCCAAGTAACAAAACTTGAGGCTCACAGTAAACACATCACTTCTTTGTTCAATTTTAGTCTTGCAAGACGTCCTAGAACACACTTCAAGAAACAGGCATCTTGTTTTCTCCCCACCTGTTTTGCTAGGCTCCTTGCTACAAACTGATAGACAAATCCTAAATTACCCCAAATCAGCATCCTAAGGTCAAGAACTTCTATTAAAAGAAGTTTTAATAATAGAAAGTGAAATTATAAAGGGGCTATACCTTTGCTTGAGTGAGAGCTGCTTTCTTCACCTGCAATTGAGACTGCAGTAGTTTGAAATTTTTGGACCAGCCTTCTGTTTTGGAATCGCTGGTCTCAACTCCCAGATCATCGTAAAGTGACATTTTCTCTTCAATTTAAAGCTACAAAACAAAAACATATAAATCAGATTATTTAACAAATCTTACTTCCAGTACATAGTTGCTACGACTTTGGATATGTTTGTACACCATATTTTTAAATATATATTTTTTTCCAAGCGATAATATTTTTCTGCTTAGTAGCAAACATACAGACTATAAGTAAGGCTGTGCAAAAATAACTCTTTTAAAAGGTAATGAATACTCTTCAACTGTTAACAGGTGCCGGGAACTTTCCAAAATTACATTTGTAGTTTTAGATATCAATCATTTCAAGTTCTGAACCTACACTGTAGTCCATGCCAACATTTAGAGGTTGCCCACGAAATCCAACATCAAGCACGACGCAAGTTACAAGACTTCCAGATCCAAACAAAACAATTCCTGTCTCTCCTGACATTAGAGTTATCTGCACAAACACATCAACATTCTGATCCTCTTTGTTAACATCTCTACTTTTTGCATCAGTGTAGGCTGAAAAAGAGTATCTTTCTTATAATAACTATACTTGCCAGAGCATTCTTTGCCAAATTATTGTTAAGTAACTGTTTTCACAGCATGTAATGGCCTCACAAATACATTGAACAGACACAGAAAGTATATATATATATATATATAAATAAATTAGCTAAATAACAACATCAATGACGTGACATGAAATATACCACTTTGTCTGATACTGTGCCTAACACGAAAGGAAAAAAGACAAAATTTGAATGCAAACAGAGGTCTGTTACCTGTGGAACAATCTGTAAGGCCGTTATTTAGCCTTTGTTAGGCCTGGATTACAGTCTCTCTCCAGCCAAAAGCTTTAACTTTCTAATTTACTGCAGGAATGAACATTACTGATAAATGTTCTGCAGTGAAATGTTATAGGCTCATTAGAATAAGGCCTTGCTCCCACAGAGGTGACAGATAGTTCCGTTTCAGAGAACCTGCTCTGCTATAGGTCTCTCTTAGATGTGTTTAAATTTATGTGAAAAGTCTTAGATGCAGAAGACAGTACTCCCAAAGGGGGGGCACGCTCAGCAAAAATTTATAAAAATAAATAAATAAATAAATAAATAAATGCAAATTTCATCCAGCTGGGGAATAGGAATAATCAGGGCTCAGTGGAACATAATTCACCTAGAAAATAACCCATTCTATGGAAAAGGAAGGATTTTGGGGGTTATTATAAACATGGGCACAGGCAGGGGTACATACAGGGGACACATTTTGATGCAGATGGGAACGGGGTGAAAATAAGGCACTAAGTGCCACAGGGAAGAGGGGATAGTGCCAAACAGGGGTTAGAAAGCCAAGCACAGGCACTATAACCACAATAACACCAAAAATCAGCCTGCTGCTTCTGCCCACACAGGGGCCGAGGCCTGAGGGACCCCCCCCCACAGGCCTACACCCCCCTGAGGGGAGCAGCCGGAAGGTGCCGGCCACCTTCATCCCACCTCACCCAACGCCCTCCCTTCCCTCTCGGCACTCCCGGAGCCCGAAGGCGGCCTCCCCGGGCATGCAAAACCGACCGGGGCCCGCCTGCCGCCGCTCACCCGTCACGGCGCCGCCATTAGCCGGCCGCTGAGGCAGCCGGGACGCGGCTCCCCTCAGGGACGGCCGCGCCTGCGCCCCGCCGCCCGCCCCGCCGCCATCTTACAGCCCCCTGGCGGCGGGAGGAGGGAGCGGCCGCCATCACGCCTCGCTCCCCGCCACGGTGCTTTCGCCAAGTCCCAGTTGGAATATAGAGTCATTAAATTTAAAAAGCCCTCCAAGATCATCTGGGCCAACCATCCCCCTACCACCAATGTCACCCACCAAACCAAACCATGTCCCCAAGCACCACATCCAACCTCTTCCTTGAACACCCCCAGGGACAGTGACTCCACCACCTCCCTGGGCAACCCGTCACAGTGCCTGACTGCTCTTTCTGAACAGAAATGTCTCCTCATTGCCAACCTGAACCTCCCCTGGCACAACTTGAGGCCATTCCCTCTGGTCCTATCACTTGTTAACTGTGAGAAGAGGCTGACCCCCGGCTCCCTACACCTTCCTTTCAGGCAGTTGCAGAGAGCAATGAGCTCTCCCCTGAGCCTCTTCTCCAGACCAAACACCCCCAGTGCCCTCAGCTGCTTCTCACAGGACTTGTGCTCCAGGCCCTTCACCAGCTTCGTAGCCCTTCTCTGGACATGTTCTAGGGCCTCGATGTCCTTGTAGTGAGGGGCCCAAAGCTGAAAACAGCACTTGAAGTGCGGCCTCACCAGAGCAGAGTACAGGGGGGCAATCACCTCCCTGCTCCTGCTGGCCACACCATTCCTGACACAAGCCAGGATGCCCTTGGCCTTTTTGGCCACCTGGGCACACTGCTGGCTCATGTTTAGGACAGCATCTATCAACACCCCCAGGTCCTTTTCCTCGGCACAGCTTTCCAGCCACTCTGCCCCAAGCCTGCAGCGCCACATGGGGTTGCTGTGGCCAAAGTGCAAGACCCAGCACTTCGCCATGTTAAACTTCCCAGTGCTCACCAGTACGGTACTGGGAGGGAGCCCCCAGCCCTGCTAAACACTGGGAGTTGTAGGCTCAGGGAGACTGGATTGTGATGGGGGAAGGAGGGAAGTTGCTGTCATTTCTGACCTCCCCCTGTGACCAGATAATGTTTTTTAATTAAGCTGCCAGAGCCCCAGTGGAGCACCCATCTACAGACTGTGGTGCCCCTGGTGCAAAATCTGACGTAAACAGCAATGAAAATGGTGGGTGTGAAGTTTCTGGCCTGGGCAGGACTGCCTGGAGATGTCAGCAGGTGGAGAAGGCAGCAATGGCTTGCGCAGCCCTCAGGCCCCCCAGGTGCTCCCCAAAACATACCGATGGCATACATGTCACGGCACATGCTCAGGTTGAATACATGCCAGAACATATACACCTGACTTCATGGCACGTCTGTTTTGCAAGCAGGACAGGGTAGGATGCAGCCAAGTGGAATTTTGGGAGGAGTTCTGCAAGGAACCGACACCCTGTTTGTCATCACAGGCGTGAAATTTGGGCTCACAGCTTCCTGAGTGCCAAAGAAACCCGAATTCCTTTTGGTTTGCACAGCTTCCAGTTCTGCCAAATGGAGATGGGAGTCATTCATCCCACCACCTACATGTGACATTGGGCAGATCTCTACAATGATCCTTGCAATAACCCTCTAAAGAAGGCGTGTGAAACCATGGAAATAGGGACAAACACAGAGAAAACAACCATAAACGCAAACTAAACTTTATTTTGGCAACACCAACCAGCAAACACTATTGGATGCTCTGCATAGTTTACATGAAGAAAACCGCTAAAAATCCCAATGGCACCAGCAATCCCCAAACTCACGTCAGTTCTGCATTCAGAATCTGAATAATCATCTGGGGCCGCCAGGGTTTTCACTCCATGTCATGCATGGAGCCCCTGTCACAGCTGAGGAGGGAAGAAATAATTTTTATTTTTTTTTTTTTTTTCTGAATTGTGAGGTCTCTGGGAAATGGAGTCTTGTGTGGAAGTATGCTTCAGCATTGTCACAAGATACCATTGACCCTTGTTTTGTTGGGGCTGCACTGGAGTTTGAAGCAGATTTAGGATTTGGTCAGCAGAGGGCAGGATTATATTTGTTCCTGTGTTCGTTCGCTGTATTCGTTCACTGTATTTTCCCTGTACACGATATCACATTTCTATCCTCTCTTTCAAACTCCTTAAGAAATCTTTAGTAATTTACTGAATGAGTAATCTGTCAGCTTGTCTCCCCAGGCATTCAGCATTTCCAGTTACTTACCAAGCTCATCTTAATTTCTGGAAAATAAAAATGGAGAGAATAATATGAGTTTGACAACATAGTTGTACTGAAAGAGTTAGGAAGAAAGAAAACTCACACTCATTTCACATCAAGTGCGTTTCAGACATCCCCATCTATTATTCATACATGTTTGTTACCATTTCACAGTGCTGTAACTGCCACTAATGCTGAGGTTGCTGAGTAATCGTGTTATTGCACAGCATTTGGCTGTTAGAAGTATTGATAGCATTCATTTTCCCAGATAGTCCCTAAAATTCTGTGTCTGTCCAAGCCTAGAGTTCATCCAACCACACTAATTTCCCATCTTTTCCAGGTAGTTCACCCCAAAGCCATTTGCTAATTATCCAAAGCCACCTTTTTGACAGTGGCAAGAATCTTCTTTTTGGCTTATAATGGGCAGAGGGATCTCCAGCTCATACCAGGCAGTGTTAAATTGGATGAGCTGAGATTTCCAAGAACTGCAGCCACTTGCACCACATGATAAAGTGGTGGAAATAAATAAACATGCACCCTGTCTGCAAAACAAAGCAAAACCTCAAAGCAAATAGCATTGTCACTTCAACCTCAAAATACTACAAGCACTATCTCTTTATTAATCAGAAAGCCCTTATCTCCAGCATTGCTTCTGACTGTGCTACTATGCAATTTCCTCGTGGTGATGAAAAAAGGTGCCAGTAAGTAATGCTGCTAAATTGAGAAGATTTGATTCCAAGTTTTGGGCTACACCAGCCTCTTCCCCTCCTGGTTATGCTGGCCCCTACTAAGCGAATCTTTCTAGGCAGTACATTTCCAGATGGATCTATTTTAATAATAACACTGAAAGCTTCTTAAATGTAAGAAAAAATGTTCTTCAGTTTATTTACGGAGGATCTCCCAAGTGTCTTCCTCCTGTTGCTTGCCCTAGAAATGCCTGCATTTTAAAGGAAAGGATTGATATGGTGCACATTTCTGTAACTTTGTGAAGGAAAGAAGAACAGCAGGATGCTTGAATACCAATTTGCAGTGACAAAATCCCATTGAGAAAGGGACGGTATCGTATGCTGAAGGAAAGAATCAAATAGTTAATTGCATCAAAAGGTTCTGAGAAAAATCACTGTGGATTAGAACAACTCACCAACCAGCACAGAGCAATATCACAGCATGAAAGTCATTGGGAAAAGCTAAAAAGAGATTAGAGCCTGCAAAGGTAGAAAACAGGATCATGATGGGAGATTTCAATTCATGCTAGGCAGACTGGGAACAAGTCACAACACGGAGGGCAACGACTACATTATTAGACCTATAAATAACTAGCTACTAAAGCAATGAATCAGATAAATCAGAAGAAAAACAGCTCTCGGTTAAGTAAATCTGGAAAGTACATTCAGCATGGATCAAAATGTATCTGTTGCTCTTTGCAAGAATTCCCACAGCATACTTGTGTACACCTGAAGCAGCCAACAAAATCCACCTCATTAATTTCAGGAAGGCACAGAGCAGCTGTAGGCAGGTAGAGAAATCTCACCACACTGCAAAGTGTTGAGGGTCCACATAAGGTTACAGGCAGGACCAAAAGGCGATGGATAAACATTTTATTTTCACACTGGGAGAAGCAAGCAGCAGAGACCCCTCAACATCCCAAACCAGAAACCTGCAGAAGGTGAACAGCAAAGGTGCTAAAACGCGCTGTGGACCCCAAAAGATTCACAGGAATCAGCCAAAAGCTGAAAGCATGAAGTTGCAGAAGGATGGCAGAGCTCTGGCTGGGTGATGAGATGGCAGATGGGACCCAATGTTAATGAATGCAAAGCAATGCACGCAAGAGAAAATAGCACTAACAAAACACACAGCGGCAGGCTCTAAATCAGCTGCTGCCATTAAGGAAAGAGATGCTGCATTCATTGTGGATAATTTGCTAGAAATGCCAACTCAGTGCTCTGAAGGAGGCAATAAAGCAAACAGGCTGCTGGAAATATTAAAATTAAAAATAAATAAATATATTTTTTAAAAAAGCTGAAAACATACTCAATATAAATGCACCGTGCACATGTACTTTTAATGGTCATCTACACTCCTGGGCATCTCATCACCTCCAAGCAGCAACAACACAAAGCAAAAACTTAAGAAAATCAAGTGTTGGTTAAAAAACAGTTGAAGAGGAACCTGAGACCATCTAACATCCAATATGGTACAAAAAAAGGAAATAGCAAGTTCTATTTTTTCTCCCTCACAGTGATCTGTGATGCCAAATGAAGCAAAAGAAATAGAAATTGTGGATCTCGGTACTGTAGGACACTGGAGGATAAATGGCTCTGAAAAGGGATGGGAGAAGGTCCTGGGGTTGTGCCATCAGTGCTGGTAAACGTGATGGTGAAAGCACAACCCGTACCCCAAAAATCCCACTAAACCACTGACTGCTGGAAGCAGGGCAGAAATACTAGAAAAAAACAAACAAACAAACAAAAAAAACTTTGATAGCAGAAGATAGCAGAAGAGTTTGAGCATTTGTGCTGTGTGTTGCAAACATCGTCGTAGGACGCGGGCTGCTAATATGCCAACATGGCATTAGAGGGCAGTGCATCGCAACCTAACTGCAGCCCTTTAGGGTGACGGTCGTGGCCAAGCAGGTGGGAGGCGATGGGGATCACAGAGGGGCCCAAAAGCTCTAAAAAGGGTCCGTCGGGTTAAGAAGGTGGTTGAAGTCCATGAGATGGAGCGATGGTTTCTAGCTGAGGGCACAGGTACCGATAGACCCCACCGTGCATCACGTTTCTTGTGAGGATCCTGGCAGCATCCTCAAACTGTTCTGGACTTTTTTTTTTTTTAATTAAAAAAAAAAAAAAAAAAGAAATTACCACAGTCATCTTCTCAATGACCAATGACCTTCAGCGTTGCCTATGTGTTGAAATGAAATATGAGGAGGGCAGTACCAGAAGAAAATTAATCCTGGCTTAGGAAGATCAGTGAAAACAGTGAAAATCAGCTTAGGTTTGGAGGAAAAAAAAAAAAAAAAAAAAAAAAACTCTCAAAGGAGTAACAATTTGAAAGAACTGAAAATAGTTAGAAAGGCGTTTAAAATATTCCTTCTGCTAAGGGAACAGCTGAAAATGCCACAACAAAAGCAATGAAGAAAACACTTCTTGTCATAAATAGAATGAAAGAAATAGAAAGAATAGAAGAAAACATTCTTGTCATAAATAGAATGACCCAAAACCCCAGAAAACTGTGGGTTTTTTTTCACCTAGTTTTTACTTACTTCATGTTTTTACCTAATTTCACATTTTGGTTTAGTTCCATAATGAGAATGAGCAAGAAATATCTCAGGAGAGAAATATTTCATCGCAGATTAACATCTCTGATAGATATGTTTAAATATTTTTTTTATCACAGCTAAAGAAAGCTCTGTTGCTATTGACACTGAGCAGTGGAGTGTTTGTGTTTGGCCGGTGATGGGGAAAAGCGCTGCAAATGGGAAAATGACCATTTTGTTCTACCATCACTGTCTCAAGCTTGTCTGAAGAACTGAGAAAACATGTTGAAAATGTAACAGTGAAAATATTGCACACGACTAGACTCGGTACAGATGGGACGTCTGCCGTCACCAAGAGAAAAAGATGGTTGTGCTGCTCTGCTAGGGGAAGGTTTTGGATGGGAACTTATTCAGATCGCCCCCCCGTGTTAGCCATAAAGAGACACTTTGTGCCAAAGATGCAGGTTTCTTCCATGCTTAAAATCCCACCGAGGCATCAGTAACATTGGAGATGTGCCAGGAGTTTTGAGTTTGCTTTTCTGAAAATGAAAAGGGAGGAGAAAAAAAAAAAAAAAAAAAAAAAAAAAAAGAGAGAATTAAACCTCCATTGCATCGGTCATCGGCTTTAAAAGGAAAAGCTTTCAGAAAGATTTTGGAAGCCAAGGCAAACAGTGCGGGAGGATTTGGAAGGGAAGGGACAAATTAGCTTCACAAGCTGGCTTGCCTGCCTTCCCAGCCATTACTCTGCATGCCTGCAATAAAAGATTTCTCTCTCGTCTTACCGTCTGTCTTTTATTCTTCTCTTATATCAGAGCCAAACCATGGCCAAACAATTATTTTTTCAAAAATTTCAAGAGCCTACACTCCTATTCAAAGATCAAATGGTGATAAGTACTACAGTGGAGATCCTGCACCATTAGATTTGTCTCCAGGTTTGAAGATTTTGTGCCAGGAAAAGCCATTGGTTAAATTCACTGAACTCTTGCTGTGTAAAAGTGCTGATTTCCTTTTAAAATCACTGAGCCCCTTCGATTTTCCATCCTAAAATATCACTTGAATCTACTGCAGGTTTAATAACGACACTAGTGCATTTCCGATGTTTTCGAGAGCCCAACTTGAGGCCGTTTGAAGGATTCTGGGCATCAGTTCTCTGCAAATGAATACATCTCAGGTTCAATGCTCAGAAAAATGGAAAGAGTCTCAAACAGCAATTTTCAACGTCGGTGGAAACATCGGAGTGAAAGCTCCCTCCAAACTTACAGGTGCATTTTTTCAAACTAAAATATAATTCTGGATTTGAGATTAAATTCTAAGAAAAGTGAGTTGTTACTGAGCATTATGACATTGTTCTGGAAATGCATCTGTACTGTTGATTTACAGATAGGTAAGGTTGCTCTTCTGCTTGCTGCAGATTTGTATCAAGTTCTTGTGAACAACCATTTTCAGTCCAAAACAGCTGGGTCCAATAACTTAAGGTTCAGAGAGAGTGCTCTGAATTCCCTGTAGACATCCATCATGGCACTCTCAGAATAACCAGGATTGTTTGGTGTTAATAACACATTGATGGGCACTAAAATGGCGATGGATTGTCACACATTGTCCAAAAAGGTTGTGCAGTCTCCACCCTTGGAGTTTTTCAAGACCCAACTGGATAAAGCCCTAAAACCAGGTGGGATTTCATAACCAACCTTATGTTAAATGGCAGGTTGGACCACTCCTTTGCAGTCTGGATGATTCTGTGAATTTGTGATTATTTCCCTGGCTTTGTTACTTGTAATACTTTTCCAGAGAATTGAGACCAAAGAAAGAACTTGGCATGAAGGCTTGAGAAAATATGCAAAAGGAATCCTCTACCTCCTCCATTAATTGTTTAACTAGGGAATGACATGGGAATTGTAAGGTGTAAGTGGACCTGCTGTGTTCCCTGAATCAGCCTCCTGCTCAGCCTCACCGCAATGAATTTCCCATTGCCTTATTCCAGGTGACACCTTCTCCACAGAGGAGCACCATGCCAGATATCCAGACAAGCCCTGCTAGGGCTATGAAGAGGGCTGGATATTTCCCCTAAAGCCTCTGAAACCAAAATCTCGCCTTGACAGTGCAAGGGATTGTCAGCTTTCAAGCAGAAGTGAACAGAATTGCAACTCCTTTCCCATGTATGCAGTCTTTTTTTTTTTTTTTTTTTTTTTGCCTGGTTTTGTGTTTGTTTTTCCTTCCCTTTTTATTTTTATTTATTTTCCCCCTTATGACTCTTTCTTCCTCTATGGGAAATCTCCTGTATCCTCAGCCCCAGTTTATGTCCAAGTGAATAGCAAAGATATTCTGGGTGGACTTTTGAAGCCGTGATATTCAGGATCTGTTGAATGAAGGACTGCTGATTTGGATCAGTCCTTGAGGACTTGGGCAGCCCTAGAGGACTTGCACGTTAACCTTTCCAGGTTATCTCTGCCACAGAGATGCTCTGTCCAAGCAGAGACAGGTGTACTGGAACATCCTCATCCTCATGGGGAGTGGACCAGTCTGATGTAACTGGTACAACTCTGCTGTAGAATTCACACCTTCAACAAGCCCCAGGCAGCTTGCCCAGGTGTGTAGCAACAATACGTTCCATCCCAAAGCAAGACAGTGTATGTTGGATATGTGGACATACAAGATTTGGTAAGAAGTGCTACACAACTATAGTGTAATTAATCTCATGCAATTTTAGTTGTCTAAAACTGAGATACCCAATAAGTTTTCAAGCATGAGCTATGGGCAGGAGACAAATCATCTCTAGGAGGCAGTCCATAGAAGGGCACTTTCTACTTTTACTATAACAGTTTCCATATTCCATTTTACATCCTAGGAATTATTTTTGTTCATAGTTGTAATTTCATAAAGAGGTTTGTGTGCCTTGGGGTTTTTGGTAACTCTACAATTCACAGCATACTGTACTAAGAAACAGAGAGCTGTATGTGTATTCAGAATATGCAATCTTATGAAAGAAAGAAAAAAGTTAATGCTGTATGTTATCAAATAACCCAATGATTGGAAATTAAAACAAGGCTGATAACAAGCACAGATTATTTTGCATTTTCAGGTGGGTTTTCTTGCCTCTTCCTTTGGAGTGTTATCCAAAGTACTGGAAAAGTACCTGATACCAAATTAAATTGATGGGTAATATAGACCAGTCTATCAACTCCCATGTTTCTTAAGAAAAAACATTGTAGCCAGAAATAGAGTACCCTAAAGTCCTTAATGATCTAGTCCTGTGGCATCATGCAAGGCAGAATGAAGAAAACTGGATGTTGAACTTTCATCCTTTTAAAGCAAATGTTCACCATGTCTCTTGCTTTTCCTCCTATGCACTTTCCAATCTCTAGAAAACCAAGACCTTAACCACAAATGAGCCAGGTTTGAATACCATCCATCCTCCTGTTCCTGAAAAATTAGGAAGATACTGAAAAAAAAAAAAAAAAAGAAAGAAAGAAAGAAAAAAAAAACGCTCTTCAGGTAAGAACCTTGTAAACAGCGTTATCTCCACCGTCAGAGCAGACCACATGCACATAAAAGGATGTGTTATCAAAAATATCTATAATGGTGACCTTAAAAAGGTACAAGAAGTGCTAATGAATTTCTTGTTATTTTAGAAAGGGACTTTCTTCTCCGTTGGTGCGGGGAGCTTCCTGAAGCAAAAACAAATGAAGTTCTTCTCTCTCTCTCTCTTTTTTTTTTTTTTAATATAAGTTAGAAAACTTTTTTGACTAAGTTTCTGCTCAGTTGTTTTCTAGCTATTTGGAATTAGGAGATGATGCTCCAAATGAAGATTTTTAATGTACTGTCCTTGCTCGAAGGCTGCATGACATTAAGCAGGAGAACATAGAGACATCCCTGTAGTTACAATCAACATTGCTATAAAGAAAATATATATTTATGAGCAGTTTACCAGGGTTGGGCAGACAGAAGGTGAAGAAGTGCCTTCTCCAGGCTACTTTTAGGGTTGGTGAAGGAACCAACACTATCATGAGGTGCTCTTAGCCCTCTCCTCTGGGCTCATCTTTTTGATGTGTATTCCTGCAGTGGCAGGTCTTTCTCAACAAACTGTCCCCCTGTTAGCTCATTTGGTTGCTCAGTTATGTTCATTGGTTATGATTTCTCATCCTAAAGGCCCCCATTGAAGTTGGCCGTTGTTTGGATGGAGCCTGCCAAGGGCAGAGCCACGCTCTCCCACCAAGGCTTGCTCGTGGCAGTGCTGGTGGCAATGAGTCAGTACCAGCACCAGCACTTCTGTAGTGACAATGTCACTTTTTGGGGAGGGTGAGAAGCTGAAGCTTGGTTGTGCATGGCTGTTTGGGATGCCACAGCAACCTGAGTGCAAACCCAATTGCTTTACAACTGGTGTCGTTACCTTCTCCCTCCTGAAACCCAAAGGAGATTTTTTTTTTTCTGAACTTCTGCTAAAAATTATACTGTGGGTTGATGCTGACTGGCACAGCCAGCCATGATGAGCCACGTTGAGAGGAGGGTGCTAGTTTTGTACAAAGCTGAAGCAAGCTATGTCTTTGGAACTTGTCCAGTTCCACCATTCTTCTTTCTCTCTCCTCCCTCTAAGATTTATTTAGCAAAGATGTAGGGCAGTGTCTATGGACAACAGAGCAGAAAGACACCAAATCTGGGCTCTGTCACACTGCAAAACCCAATAAGGTGGAAAAAGGATCTAGTTATATGTACCAATAGCTGGGCCAAGAACTGGGGAAGAAACCGTTCATTTTAATGTGTTCATACAAATATGAATTCGACTTAAGAGAGGTGATACAGATACATTCATCTTGGTGGACATAGTATGAACACTAAACAGCCAAGCAGGCAGATACTATCATTCTATTATACTTTATATTTTCATATTGTCCTATGTCTGTGCTTCCTGCAGTATCTTCAGTAGCAGATCTACATGTATCTGACTTGGCATCTGGAGTACTTTCCTCTTCTAACTTTAAATAAGCTGACAAAACACTCCAAAGGGCTTGCTCTATCTGTGGTTTTTATGAGTCATATCAAATATTTTGGGTTTTCCACTTGGTCACCATAAAAACGGTTCATGAGGCATTTTTTTTTTCTTTTTTTTTTTTTTTTGAGTGCTACTGCTCTTTGCATCATGCAAGTAACAGATGTAATGAGGATGGGCACAAGGGCAGCTGAGTGAGGGGCAGTTAGGATATGCTGGTACAAACTCAGTCAGTCCTGGAAAACCTCGTCGTCTCTTCACTGTTTCAACACAAGTGGCTTCAGCCTCTCTATAACATCAGGCCACGTGAATCCCCCACCCCACAAATCTTCACTTTCAAAGACTATTTCTTCTACTTTAAAGTTTTAAGTAAATTACATCAAGAAATATTACCTACATTAAAAAAAAAAAAATACTGTTGCAATTAAAATTCTTCAGATTAGGAAATGTTAATCTTTGGAAATTAGAAAGAAAGAAATTTAGCAAATTAGACATTTAGGAGATTGGAGCATGCACCTTAGGACAGGGCCTCTAATTATAAGATTGTTTAATATTTTCTTTATAAGACCCTGTACTCTAAATAACTCTCTGGGGTTAATAGGACTTCAAAAAGGCCAAACATTGAAAATTAAAGGTATCAACAGAGAAGAGAGTGTATAAACCTTCATATTGCTTTTTCATCTAATCTTTTTTCCTCTGTAAGTGTTGCTGCACCCTTCTGAAGCGCGAAACCATCCGACGTGATGGGATGCTGCTGGGTCTACAGCAAAGTCTACATATTTCTTGTCCAGCTGGGAAATGCTGCCAGTTTTGAAGCTGACTGCATGCACTGCCTGAGCTCAGACTGTCGGGGCCAGGACCCCTTTTCAGGACTGAATGTTCTGTAGTTACAACGAGCTTTGTCCTGGAGCAGGGGAGAAAGTGTGATGCCTTTTGACAAGCTTGAGTGAGACCTCTGCAACTTCCAAAGCCAGCTACCAGCCTGGCTCGTGGTCAGATGGATGTAGGTGATGAAATAGAGTCTGGCTATAAAGTCTGCAGAGTTGTATTTATGAAGGTCAGAGGATAACTTTCTGATGGTAAATGGAGTTCTGTTGAGCAGCCTGATAAATAGCTGCTGTTTTATTTTTCAAGGAACAGCTACAGGGCATGAGATACAACTTACTTTATGGAAATAAGCCCACTTATTTCTTATTGCACTTCATTAGCATGTTTCACACTCAGCTCAGTCCTCTCTAGGCCACCTTTCTCCTTCCTTGTCCTCGCAAGCCCCACAGAGGCACTGACCCTCAGAAGCTTGAACAGGACAAGTATTAGGACTGCTGTGGACATCACAGTCCTGTCAATACTACACACTTGCCTGCTGCAGTTTGTTGCTTCAAGCCTAATGGCATTCACCTCTAAGAGCAAAGTTGCTCAGAGCTCTGAGCTCAGTAAAGCCAAGAGGGAAGGCTTGGTGGGTATCCTCAGACCAAAGGTGACATCTGCATCATCTGTAGCCAGCGTGGAGAAGCAGACACTTGTGCAAGGCAGTTCATTTCACCCAAATGCAGACATCTAAAATCACAGAATCACAGAATCACAGAATTTCGAGGTTGGAAGAGACCTCAAGGTCATCGAGTCCAACCTCTGACCTAACGCTAACAGTCCCCACTAAGCCATATCCCTAAGCTCTACATCTAAACGTCTTTTGAAGACTTCTAGGGATGAAAAAATAGGTCAGCTGAGAGGTGCCAGCTCCTCTCCATCGCCCGCAACGACAGATGGGTGACTAGCTCAAACGTCTGTCTGCATCAGCTTCTAATGGTAAGTGAGAAAAGGTGAAAACCACCCTATTTATCCCCAAATGTTTCCTCGTCTGGCAGCCCCACCCATTTGGGTCACTCAAAGCCCTGTGCCTCAAACGTCCATCATCTCGTGGTTATTTTCTAGCACTGAGGTGCCCATCCCAACCCCACACCTCCACTGCACAGATAGTGTTTGGTCCATGAAAACAATATCAAGGTACCAGTAACGAAGTGGGGTCACAGAAATCTAACCCAATGGAAAGGAAACCAGCAAGCTAACTGCTTAGTATTTCACCCATGAGTTTCTCTCTTCAGACATAGCTCTGTTTACTGGCATCGTGCTCCCCCATTAACCAGAGCAATCTTAGGTGACCCATTTTAAATTGCCTTTATCTACAAGCCCTTGAATGCTGGTGCCATGGCAGTATATGAATCAGCTGAATATGCATTAGAAAAACACCCCAAAGAGAAAATCCTAAAGCAACCACAGGAAATTAGGATTTTAAAATGATGTCCCCAAGCATGAGGTCTGACTTTTGTAACAGTCTCAGCCTGGGTTACTCTGGCAATTATTTGAAGGATTGCTCTTGATACTGTAAGAAGAGGCTTGGGGACTTCTCAGAAGCATGTTATAAAAGAGTCCTGGGCCTCATTAGGAGCAAAAAACAGGGCATGACTTCTTAATCTGCAGTGAATAAAAAGCTCAGCTTTAATAATTTATGCTCACAGAGGAACAACTCATACTATTTTCTGTTTCTTTAGCCTTGCTGATGCAAAATGCATCCTGACCTTTCTACATTCAACTTTTCATTTTCTCACTCTGTACTTCCTTCCTGAGGACCACACCGATTTTCTCACTTACACACTAACATTTCTTGGTTAGTGGTTAGATTTAGAAACCTCCAAGTTACTCGAGCTGAAGAACTCTAACTCAACTTCTAAACATTTCCTACCCCTGATATTTGCATTTAAAAGTTATTTTTGCATTCCTGTAAGGATCAAAATCTATATAGTCCTACAGTCCATTTTTTTCTCACTTTCAGGAAAAAGGCACTGGATTATGAACAACTAACTGAAATGCAAGCACTCACATTTATTTCTGTGGTGTAGTATTTAGCCCCGTTTTTTTTTTTTTTTTGGAACATCTGCAACAGCTTCCTATGAGGTGGTAACTTCAGAGCTGACTCAACAAAATTCACACAGCTGAGATTAAATGTGCCTTCACAGAACCCCTAAAGAGAAACAACTACCCCGCTCGTAAAACTAAAAACAAAACAAAGCAAAACAAAACAAAAAACAACGTAGAAAGCTGCCTTATAAACCAGAAAGATTTCTAATGGTGGTCTTCAAAAATGGGAAGTTCACTTAGGGTTATGGCAATGTAAGGGCCAACGGTGGGGTGGGAATAGTATGCTTTACTACTAGTAGTAGCTATACTATTTGTAGCATGCTTTACTGTTAGTAGTAGCTTTATAGTATAAAGCCTGAGCTTCAAAATTTTTTGGAGGTCAGATTCATCTCCTCTGATTTTAGATGCCTAGAATACAAGGTATCTATGTGTGAGTTTATCTTCTAGGTCCTCTTTATTTTCAACAGGGAAAACCAGATACTTAGGGGGCATGTTCCACCTGACCTATTTAAAACGTGTTTTCTAAGATACCACCATGACCTAGTTTAGTCTTTGTGTCTTCATTGATGGCAAAGGGAGTCTAGACAGCTAGCTCAAGTGTAGACATCTCCTCTGTGAGTTTCTAAAGGTGTGAAGGTGTCTCACCTTCGGTGTCTAGTTATTGGGCAGGGACGAAAACCTCGTTGGTCAGAAAAAGGCAGATCTAGCATTTCCAATATTCAAGTCAGATATCACATAGAGTTTCTGTCTGACTTCTGTAGGAACAAACAACACCATTATTTTATACAAATCTTAGTCTTGGAGCTGGTACAGTCACAGGCTCCTTTAAAACTGAAGGCCAAGCACTTTCTCTGGGCTAAAGAAGGTCTAGTTGGTACAAAAAACAGTCATTCTCTGAGACTGCCCAGAGAGGTGGGTTAGATGGCAAATAAGAGCTAATGATAATGAAAATTGAGAGGTCATTTACTACATGCCCAGGTAGAATCAGCTCCACCTTAACCTTTGTTCAAGACTGTTATCTTGCCACCTTCTTTATCACTGGTCTTCAGATAGTCTCAAGTTATTCAGTCTTTCCTTTTAGGTCGTGTTTTTTAGACCCCTTTTGTCATTCTCCTTGCTTTCCTCTCAACTGCCTGCTGCTGCTTCGTGCTTTCCTAACAGTGTGGGGACCACTGCTGGTCACAGCATCCTATCCATGGCTTTATTGGACAGCCATGGACAATTACTGTCACAGCATAAAACAAGGGATTGCTTACAAATTTTATACATTTCAGAATTATATGTACATTTTTCTCTGTGTGACGTGGTCTATTGGTCTTTTGCATGTGAGCCCTAGTTTGTTTTCAGAAGAGCTGTCTAGTCAGTGATGCAACTATTCCATTCTGCAAGTAGGCAGTTTTATTCTGCCTACGTACGTTGCTCACACTTGTTCTCTAAATTGAAACCTAATTTTTCTATCCAGTACATTGTGGTCACTTTGAATTCCCTTACTGCCCTTTAATATATGCGTAGTCCCTCCTGGCTTAGCATCTTCTGCAAGTGCAGAAAGGATTGTCTGTATTCTTTGCCCAAATAACTTGCAAATGTTAAACAGCCCCACAGCATAACCTGGGGAACACCTGTCACCACATCCTTCTCTTGCAACGGTTAAACAGGGCCACTCAATATGCTCTTCCATTTTGACATGATTTTGAACTATTTAGAGACTCCTCCTTTTCAGGGATTTTCCGGCTAATTGGGTACTCACCTTATAATTCAACTACCATATATAACCTAGCTTGGCAGATAATGTAAAAATTCTTACTAAAGTCATGCAAAGAGATGGGGCATCTTGGATAAGGAGCTCACTACAGAGACCCTCTCAAGATTTGTGTGCTCTTTACAGGACTAAATATACTAGATTAATTGCAAGTTGACTGTGATATAGAGCAGAAAGGAAGAAACAAATATGTTCATAAAATGTGTAATTTATCAGCATAATTTTAGTCCCAATTTTCTTCTGCTTGGGCCAGAAAAATTATGAATGTAAATAAGAATATCTATAGAAAAAATGTTACCTGTGCTATGCAGCTGTATTTTACATGGGAAAGTGTCAAGGAACCCAGTCTAGGCATCACTGTATTAATGAGGATGGGGCAGCACTCAGTATGTGGAAACTAAGGATGTCCAAAGAGTTTTTCCCATAAACCAGAAGCTCAGCCAGACACCAAGTCCAAGAAGAAAAATGTTTAAAAATTATGTCTCCTCCATATTTGCTCAATTGACATTGTTTTATTTTTAATAATAATTTCCTTGGTGTTTGATTCCCACAAGGAAATACTAGAAAGTGTTTTGGCTGTTGCTGCACAATAACCTGATGGTTTTGGAGAACAACACCAACAGCCAAAAAAAATGTTGGGTTCCATCACTGGGAATGGGATAAGGAAGATCATTTTGCTGCCCTATAAAATGGAAAATTGGAAAATGTCCAGAGCACAGGGATGGCGCAGTTGCCTTACAAGAAAGGACAACAAAGGTCTAGAACTCTTCAACAAGAACAGAGGGAAGCTGTGGGTCTGGGTAGGTTACCTGTGTCTTGGAGGTGAGGGCTATGATGAATGCAGACCATTAGCTGCCAAATCCTACAATAACAGAAGATATTTAGTAGGAACTGTTGTTACCCAATGGGTAGCAAACTCCTTTATCCTGCTGCCACAGGAGGCTGTGGAGGACAATGGTACTGGTGGGTTCAAATAGAGGTGACAGAGTTGACCAGAAGCAAATCCAAAATGCATGGACAGAGATGTAGCCTTTAGCTAATACAACAGCCATGGGTGCTGGTGGAAAGGAAGGGATGGAAAGTAGTCTGTTTCCAGTGCCCTCATGGACCAGGATCCCCTCCTGCCAGTGCTGGTGGAACAAAGCTTGGCTAGCTGATCCAGCTAGGTTTTTCCCATGTTTCATGTATGAGATTGTATGAACTTTTTAGGTTTAGGAGCTTGTACACACTGGCCTAAGAAGGTAGCTTTTTTTTTTTTTTTTTTTTTTATTGTTTGGTTGGTAGGTTGGTGGGAGGGTTGTTTTTTGTTTTTCTCTCACACAGGTCTTCAGGGACACTGCATCATTCCGGAGTCTTCATACTGGCCTGATTTCACATACACAGCTCAGAGATGTTTGTCCAATAGTGAGAAGTTTGATGCGAAGAAGCATTTTTTGTTCAGAAAAAAACAGAGGATTTCCTATATCTCCGTGGCTGTGAACAAAAAGCCCATATTCTCAATTTGTTGGCAGTGAGCCATCGTGTAATAAATATTCATGGAGACAGCTATGGTGAGAAACGCAAAGGAAGGCAAGATGTAGATTCTTCCTCTCTGCTTCTTACCCTCCTGGTACCTGCTGAGAGAGGTAGGAACACACCGTGTACTTTTCAATACACGCTTTTGAACTGAATACTAACTTTTCAGTACCAGCATTTGAAATGAAGCCTAATCAGTTGGTAAAAGACATTGAACAACTTGGTTGATGGATTTAGCCCAGCACTGAGTACTGAACCCTAGAGGTCCACTTCGGTTTTATGGACCTCATGTATCTATCACAGAGCATGGCATCAGTGAATGAAATAGTTAATAAGAGTATAATGAACCACATCCAGGATGTTTGATGGGGAAAGCTGTTCTCAGTCACTTAATGAGCAGCTTAAATTGCTTTCTGAAATTCAGAATGGATTTTCAGAACGGATTCACCTCATCCAGCTATAGCCACTTAAGAGACCCGTGTTTAGTGTAAATGCTGCTTCCACGGTCAGCAGATAGGGGAGAGGGAGAGAAATTGGGATGGGTGATTCATCGCCTAAATGTAGATGTCCAGAAGAGGAGGTGAATCACCCTCTAGATGCACTTGTTGACTCTCTCCATTGACTCAAGGGGGAAATTTGACAACTGTCTGGACAATGCGACTCTCTCTTGACTATAATCAGAATCTCTGTTTGAACCTCTGTTGACCTTGTCAGATATGCTCTATTTAAGGTGCTAAATTTGTATGCCATGTGTCAGCTCTGTCTCACCGTTCTGGGAAATAAAAAGCAGTTAAGAACAATTTGTTCACTGCAAATAAATAGGTTTGAGGAAAAAAGATCTGATGATCATTTCTGGCATGTGGCGTAACCAGGATTTCCCCATATTTCTGTTTTACAGCACAACTGGATGCTTCTGACATTTATGGGAAGGCCCCTTGTGCCAAAAGTGAATTTTGTCATCCCTGTGAACACGTCCACACATCAGACCAAGTTCTGCAAATCTGAAATAGCTGACAGCAGGGACTTTTTTAGATTCCTGTGTCCTAAAGCTTCTGTCTGCACTGAGCATCCTCCAGATCGAGGAAAGAAAATATTTATACCTTGAGGTGGTGGTAGAGGAAAAAGTGTTATAATTGCAAATATAATTGCAAATGTCTTTGCAAAAAAAAAAAAAAAAATATGGAGCTGATCTAGGCATCATTGTGAGGCCACTCCTGAAGAACAGGTTTTATTATAGCATCATTAATGATTTTTCTTGAAAATACTAATCACAGTCCTCTAAGTAATCTGCAAAGGAAGCCAAGAGTGGTCTATCTAAGGGCAAAGCCCACCTATCCAACCTACAGCTGTTTGGTACAGGGTAGCACTGCACCCCATGCCTAAGGAGAAGTTCCCAATACATTTCCTCCCAAGTAAAAAGATAAATACTGTGAGTTAACTACCACTATCACCATAATTTCTAGGAAGATATAAGCAATCAACAGCATGCAGCTTTTAGAGCACCCCACACCCTGGCAAGGTCCATATGAAGAGTTATTCCCTTAAAGAGAGGGCTTAGGCAAGGGTGATTGACAGCGTAAAAGTTGAATTAAATAAAGAAAGCAAAAAGGTTGTTTATCCTTGTGAGTTATGTGGATATTTACCAAAGATATTTAAACTAGATTGGGTTGCAAAAAGATCACAGTGCTGTTCTTTCTTTAAACTGACTTGTTCTTATTTGCAACATCAGGGGCTTTATAAAATAAGCAACAAACAACAGAAAACTTAATACTAATCTATTTTATTTGTGATGGCAAAGTAAAGGAAACATGACTCTTGGGAGATCTTGATACAGACCTCTATGAATTTTTGTTTTCTCCCCGTTTTCCGAATGATTCTGCTATTTTCCACCAGATAAAACTGCATCAGATGCACTGATGCACTTACAACTTCTGCTGTTCATCAGATTGAAGCTGTTCATGCTGAGCATCAGACTAAAGGAGTTCACGTGGTCACATTTTTAAAAGCATTTTTAAGGAATTTTGAAACACCCTTATTAAACATAGACCTAAGGAAAGCTGGTGCTGGGTTTGTGTTTTACTCTCTGGCAACTCCTTTTCTGCATCTTGCATGGACTTATGGCTTTGTTTAAATATCCAAATAATCTTCAAAGTCTTTGTTTGCCATCCTCACTTCCCTATGTGACCTGGGCCATGTGAAATTCCTATTTTTTCCAAGCCCTCTGCTGAAGGAGGGCACTTCTTGGGCAGCAAACCCCTGGTGATCACTGGGAGAAAGCTCAACAAGCAGTGGAGACACCAGCATCTTCTTTTGCCTCTTCACTTTCCTGGATGCATCCAGGTTTTCTCCATCATTATCCAGGATTATCCAACATTTCTGAGATTTTCAGCACCCCCTTTCCTTTATTGCCACACACTTCTGTTGCTAATCGTCAAAATTATAAAGCTGATTTCCCTTTTTTGTCATAAACCCCTGTTGTTTTTTTTCCCTTTTCTGATGACTTTCCCCCTCGCTCGGTCTCTCTGTTCTCACCCTCCCCTTTCTGTACCCATCTCTGCTTTGGGTCAGTTGAATACCTTTTGCTTGCAGAAGCAGCACTGGTTTTTCCAGGAACCACTCAGCAAGCTGACCCATTTCACAAAGCTGACCTAACTAATTGCTCTCACAAGCAGTAACCGTTTTTTCTGACCTTTAAAAGGTCTAAACGCCGAGTTACGGGTTGTTCCCATGCAAACTGTGCTTGTAGCAATTAGCCACCTGGGGTCACCGTTCCTTCCAGTACAGCTGAGTGTACATAGCGTGCTCTTGCTAGGAGAAAAACTCACCATTTCTAATAAAAACTTAGCGGCTATTATCCACCTACACTGAGATTTGCTGCTTGAAAGTAAATGGTTGAATGCAGGAGCTCTCAGCTCACCTTCCAAAAAGGATCTTTTCCAGCCAAAGGAAAAATGAAGCTAGTGGAGAACCTGCATCTGCAGTCAAAACTGCGGGGTGTAGATTGAGGGGAAAGATTGCAGACCTGACCACCCATCTCTCTCTCCATCATGCAAATAGCCAAGAAATTCAATAATTTAACCAGGCAAGAAATAGAAGGAGAAACTGGGGAGTAAATCCCCGCAACTCCTGGGAACACACCACGTGTTTAGTAGGGAAAGGACAGATTGTGAGGATAAGCCTGGGATTTCTCTCACTGCTGTATGACCCAGATGGCTGTGGTTCTGCACATGCAGTTGCACATCTCTGGGCATCTTGCAAATAGATGAAAAATTGGGGTCTATGACCGTCGGACAGATGTTTCAAGAGCAAATCTCTCCAAGTCCCTCTATGGGCTTTGGCATAAGTGTTTCCTCTTATCCTATTAAATATGGGAGGTGATTTGGTAAAAGTGCCCTCAGTACTGATATAAAAGCAGCCAACATTTACAGAGTATGGTGAAGAGAGCATTTTAGCCACAGCAGTTGCTCTAGAAATCTCACTTGTTCTCTGTGACTTGTTGCATTTGGCTTTGGGCAGTAATCCCCAGCCAAAGCCCCATTGCCACCAGTAAAAGCCCCATTGCCACCTGCATCAGTAAAACCCCACAAAAGCTTTCATAAAAATGGCAAAATTATATTTAACATGGATAGTATATTAAGTACATTATAGGTAATACATTTTACAGGTTGTTCTGTCCACATCAGTGGAAAATACCACAGACAGTTTAAATCCTTTTTTTCTATAGTTTATCTCAACCAGCTCTCAAGGTACTAATTGATGATAATTTCTGTGGAAATGGCTGTAGAGAAACTACACAGAGTTAAAGCACAAGATTTCCTTAATCTTTTCCATTTTTCTATTAACATTCAGAAGAACCAGTTCCATTGAATCTGAAACCCAATTTAGGAACACGAGAAGCCATTTCCAAATATGCCAGCCCCATCCTAACAGATTTTTTTTGGATCAAACCTCCCATCCTTCAGTTCATCTGTCCCCCAGAGAAACTGCAGATGGTCATACACCAAAACACAAATGGAGCGGGGCTTATCAGAAGCAGATAAAGTCTTCTAAAAAGCCAGAGCAATATCTCCTGGGACCTTTTTCTTCAGAGGCAGAGCACACAGATGGTGCCTGATGTCCATTGTCATACACCAGACATCTATCCTACAGCGATGGTCCTTCTCAGATGCCTGTCCCGACACAGATTTGAGGTTAAGTGTCTGCACAAACCCTTTAAAATCTTGCCCTCTTCTACTGACCTCAGCTGCAGTGGAACAGCTCTGGAGTCAGTAGCTCTGATGTGTCAAACCACTTCCTACACATAACAGCATGCTCTGCGACGCCGAGCATTAAGTTTGATTTCCTGGATAAAAGCAGAAGAGACGGCAGCCTTTATTGTCTCTTGCGGAGACAGCCAGTGGAACGACAATTTGTTGACCAGAGAGCAAAGTCCTTGCTGCGCACGCAGGGTGGCTCTGCCCATAGGTCTAACCATGCAGTAGACAGCTCATTGGGTCAGTCAACAGCAGCCCATCGCTTCTGAGAAACTCTTCATCATCCTCGGAGTTGCGGAGAAAAGATGTGAACAAGTCCCATGGAGCTCAAGTGCCTTTTGATGTGGCTCTTGTTTGGATCCGTCAAGGGAAACAGGGCAGGTAAATGACTATTTCTGCTTTTTGGGGAGGGAAAATATGATTTTCTTTTTTGTGGTGGCTACCAGAGGATGTTCGCAACATCCTGGCTCCTATCAGGTAAGGAAAGATGTTAAGAGCTTAAGGAATTTTTTAGTCTAAGGAAATGAGAGAAATGGGTTTTGTGCCCACAAACCAGCAACCGGAGACAATCCAGAGCAGTACAGAATATTTTTTGTCTGAGTAATGCATGTATCCTCCAACCCATCACTGGAACAGTGGGCAGATCAAAGCCACCTTGGGCGCCTTAGGTAACTCTTTGAATTTGTTTTTCCATTTTGCATATAACTTTAGGAAATATAAAAATAGACACTGAAATGTCAGTGTTTCTGCAGGTAAAACTGATAGCCGTGCTGTTAGTTAAAAGGTGCCATCTATTTTGCTACAGGTAGTAGAGATACCAAATAACCGCTCAGCCACACCTCCCAACCAGTAGTGCCTGTAAATTATAAATGGAGGCAGCTAATTCGTTCAGTGCAATTTTATACATGTATATATTGTAATACTGCTTGTATTTGGCTTATCTATTGTGACAGGTGTGCGCATTAGAAATGGGGTGATATTTTAGAGTGCTTGCATTTAAACTGTTTTGTTCAGAGGGATACAACTTAAACTTTCAGGATAAATGTGATATTTCCTTCTGTACCTGTTGGTGATGTCTCGGTTCAGAGGTATCAGCAGACACAGCTTAGGGCAGAATCATGGATACACTGATATTTTAACTACCAAAGGATCATTTCTACCAGGGCTGCATATTTTACTATGGTCAGCGCACCTCTAGGGATGGCTGGGATGCTTATAACCAACCAACTCTAGCCATGAACACAGGAAATACCTTAAAAAATATTTAACCCCCAGGTTATTTTTTTGTTTAAATGCTTTTCCTTGTAAGCTCCACACCTTTTCCATTGCAGGTTATTTTGAATGCCAAATGAAGTGACAGTGCCCACAGCCAATATTTAAGTGTTGTGTGCAAGAGCATCGCTGCGAGATGTTCTGCCAGAGATATGTAAATGGGATCGGTTCTGGGATGAGTCAGGTCCCCTATATCACGCTTTCTGTATTACTCTGCCCGGGACACATTGTGAGAGTTCTTGCTGGCAAGTCTCATTTATCAGAAATCTTTCTGTTTTTTGGAAAAAAAAATCGAGAGGTGCTAAGTAGTTGCATTTTATGCAATTTGATATGATTTAATTCTCTGATGAATGAATAAATGCATAGCATTGCGTTCTTCACGGTACCACTAAGCTCTTCTTTCCTCAGCTTCTTATTTTGAATGCCTCTCCTAATGTTTAAACATAGTGTTTTATATAAATATAAATTTCTCCCTGCAAATAACACAATAATGTAGAAAAACTGCCCTACATACCAATTTATGATTTTATTTTTTTTATTGTAGAGATGCCTGAAGTATTTTGGCTACTAGACCTGTTGCTTTTATTCCTTATGGGGTTGAACGAGAAGATTTGGGAACAGATATGAGCAAAGTAAAGGGAAAGAGACTAGGTCAAGCTGGTCAAAAATCAGCTAGGACTCTCTAATCCCAGTACATACAGTGCTATTCATGTTATTTTGCCTTATTCTTTTCAGCTCTTCCCAGTATTGCAAGTTCGGTTTTGTAAATAGATCCTGCTGTAGTTGTTGTTTGCAAGAGGGTTTCTGTCAAAAAGAGATATCAAGAATAAATATCATGAGGGTAAAAAGAAAATAAAAAGCCTTTGTTTTCCACAGCAGTTTCACTGATGGGTCTCAAAGTACTTTGCAGAGAGTAAAGTCCTCTTACATAAATCTGGGGAAACTAGGGATTATTCATTTAGTAAATTAAACTACATCTTAGTGCTAAAGAGGAAAAGAGAAAATTAGATTTTCTCTTGAAGAGCATCACATTTATCTCATTTACCCTGACGGCAGCAATGCCTAGATGCTGTAGGCATGGATGAGGCTTGAAGTATGTTAGGTGAGGGTCAAATACAAAATAAAAGCTGGACTGCGCTCCTACGACCTTTCCATCTTGGTATTCATCTTACAGGAATACACTGCATAGATTTGCAAGTCAGACCTGGAAAGGATTAAAACTCACAAAAGAAAGAATTTCATTCAACTGAATTTCATTCACACAAGATGGGTACCAGATCTCAGTCATTTAAATGAGAGGAATTTCTTTCCCATTATACTTGCATATTAGTGCTCGCTCCCGTGGATTTGAAATGCAATGCAGAATAAATTAAAGTTGTCAAACACATACAAGTGTTTCTTGTAAGGTCAAATAGAGAGCAAATACCTATATAAAACTTCCAGCTGTGGTGGTCTTCAGCAGCAAAGTGCCCAACACAGAGCTTTAATGAAATAAAAGAGTTTTTAAATTGTTAAAATTGTGATTGTGCTAAGGAAAAGCCAATGTTGTGGACAGAGAGCTACTGTGGACAGTATCTGCTTCTGCCCTGAGATAGAGAAATCTCCTCCCTATATATGTCCCCATATGTCCTTCCCTTTTAATTTGATCTTAAGGGTCTTTTCCAACATGGATGATTCTCTGATTCTGTATGATTTTATGATTCCCTTCTATTGTGGTAAAAAATCCACTCTTTAGCCACTACCTTTGGAAAGCCACTGCCTTTGACTTTTTTCACTATTTCTTCATCGTATCACGATTTTGGGCCCTCTGCTTTCTTCCCTGATGTCCAACTGAATCCTTTCTCTTTCCTGTTACACTAACTGCATCTTCAAATCCAAGCTTTTGGATGTTTTCTACGTCATTTTTCATCTTCTGAACCAACCCTTCTCTTCATCTCCTCCAACAGTTCTCCAAAACCCACACTGCCAAAATCTTTTGATGACTTTCTTTGCTCACTTCCCTATTCCTCATCCCTGTAGCAGTAGAAGCACTGTCATCTTCTGCTTTTTCTTTATGTTCTCATTTTCTAAAGCACAATCCCCCAAACAAAGAATAGACATCCCTCTTCAGTTGGCGAAATATTTCATGCTTATAAGGTCAGAAAAATCATCAACAATGACAAATAATTTCCATCTCCCTCTTGAAAGCTCCAGCAAAATGCTCAATGACCAGTGCCATGCTAAGGTCATAAATGAGATGAGACCTTAAGCTACATTAGAAATCAAGATTCCCACCAGACCTTTTGTTCAGCGTTACCCAAGACATATGCTTGTCCTCCAGTTCAATTATTTTCAGAGAGGATAATAGCCCTTCCAACCCAACAGAAGTAAAGACTGAGAAAGTTACAGCCAACGAATCTGAATGTCTGCTGCTGCTTAAAAAGCCAATTTTCTTTCTCAGTAATGTATTCTTTCATTTAGATGAAATACCTCAGAGCCAATGTTACTGAACTCACAGGCTTAAGGAAAAAAACAGCTAAACCTATTCAAAAACCAAATGTTACCAAAACAAGGCTTTCACAAATGATATTTTCAAAACCAGACACAGTGTTCTCCTGCCCTACTATGTGTAGTGGGTGCCTTTAAAGGGTTTGAGCTTTGTGGCTTTACCTTAGATCAAGAGTTATAAACACCCGGAAACAACAGAATAAGAAAAACAAAGGTTGCTCATTTTCTGATTCATACATTTTCTATTCAGTGCACTTTGTTTGGGCTAGTTTTCCTCCCTTTCCCTCCCTTGTGAAACACGCTCCCTCTTTTCTAACTTTCCCTCTTCCAATTCCACCTTTGCAGTCCAAGTCCCCTGCCCAGCCTCCCTGCCAGCTGTGAGATTTCATCCCACTTAGCTTCAGCCACCTGCACCATCAAAGTCTCCAGCAAGGAGGATGTGTGGACCCCCTTCATAGCCAGGGAAGGTAAAATAGTTTTTTTAGGGCACAGTTCATCTACTAGATTGGAGATAAGGGTGCAGTGAGTCACATCCTGTAAGTCTCTTTCTAGTGACTACAGGGGAATTGAAATGTCTGCTGTTTGCTGGGTGACACTCACTAGTCTATGTCTCTCAACAGGTGGGGTTAGGGTGCATGGGGTTAGCTGTTCAGGAAGAGGGAAAGTAGATGCTCAGAAGAGCATCTGGGTTAGCAGAAGGCAACACAAACTCTTTGGGTTGCTCTGTTGGGAACTCACAGCAACTGAGCTTTAAAATGAAATCAGTGCACTAGCTAACCCATACTAATTCCCAATCTAAGCATGTAAGACTGTTCACCCACCACTGCAGCCAACAAAAAGTGAGAAGCACCTGTAGGCTTTGCATTGCAAAATGTAAGCTAGATGTCTACTGTCCTTCAGAGACATCTGTCCAGCTCCAGTCCTTACAGAAGGAGCTAAGAAAGCAGGTTCCTGAAAGTAAATTATGATTGTGAATTACCTCTGAGGATGAGAAAGCTTAGTCCATTGAGAAATGTACTCTAGCCTTGCAGTTTATGGAAATATTCTGATTTAAAAAAAAAAAAAAAAAAAAAAAAGATTCCACTGCCTAGGTTAATGGCAAACAGCTGGTTAGCATCATCAAACCAAGAGATGAGAGAGGTAAATTTGTCCCAAACCTAATTTTCCATGCACCTACAAAGTGTTAAAAAAGACATCCTGCCAACTCATTCTCCATTCTCATGTCTTTTCAATAGAAACATGTTCTAGAACCAATACATTCAGCAGACACTGAACTGCTGCTCCTTAGATCAGGACATAGGAATATTGTAGCCCATCTCCTGCCCTGTAGGGCTGGTCTCTTCTCCATCACTGTCTTCATTAAATCTTGTGCCTGATATTTCATCTGCAATGCATTTCTGTCCCTTAAACTGCAGACTCATTACTACTAAGATGAATTCATAAAATAATCTCTGTGCAATCTACAGTATAGATAACAAAAATCTCACAGGCAAGTTTTTGTAAACATCAGGTCTGCAGCTCAGCCTTGCATCTCCAATCTATTGCCCCCTTACAAATCCACCTAGACCATAAATGACATTAATCAAATGGGAAAGAAGCAGGCAGAGTTATAGCTAGCTTGTTATCAGGCCCTTTGGGAAAAAGTCTTGAAGTTAGAAAAAGTTCATTACCATTTCAGTCCAGTTGCTGGTATCAATTCCTTCTGTTCACCCATATCAGTTTCATCTTCAAGAGATGTGTTCTATTTAGAGAGCACAGAGTTTCAGGCAGCATGAACCCCCAGGGCTGAATTAGCTTTTCAGGCACATCTGGGGAAATCTCTTCATTTTGACATGGTTTGATTTCTTGGCATCTCTGGGGAAAGGCTGTCTTCATCTCTGAACTGGCAGGTGTGTGAACTGCCTGGTTCTGCTTCTAGCTTCTAGCTAGATCTTCAAACAGCAAGTTTCCTACCGATCCCTTCATACCACCTTTGTATTTAAGGGAAAATTGGCCTGTTTTTACATCTTGCTCTTTTAACTTTATATCAAGATAATGTCAGTGCCAGTGACACAAAGCCACATGACAGACGAAATTCTGAGTTTAGGTCGCCATGGCATGACTCATTGCCTGTGTTTACCAAATAACTAAAAATACCTGCTACAAATTTCCCCATCCTCTTTTTCTGTACAGAAGGTGTTGTTCTGATGCCTTATCTAACACAGCCCTGCCAACTCAGAAAACAAAAACACAGATGAGCTTCAAAAATCCTAATACCACCAGCACGTCTGCTGTCAGCAAAGTTTTATATTGGGTCAGTAATAACTTCAGATGGGAAATCTCAGGGAAAAAAAAAATGGTACTAGAGGAATTAATAGTGATTTAGCTAGTGGTTTTCTTTTCTCAAAGCCTACATAATGGCATTAGGTGCTGAGGGTAGCCAAAAGATTAGTGCCTCACCTGTAGGGAAAGAAAGCAGCAATACATTCGTGGGGATGAAGCTGGGAAATATAGATCCTCAGTAAGCAATATACTGAGTTTCTGAATTGGTCCGAGCGTTGAAAGAAAGACTTCTATCACTAGTGCCATCAGGTCTTAGAGGCTATTTTGCGTGTCATGAAAAGCTCTCCATTCCCACAGAGTGGTGTTTATCTTCCCTAATTTTGATTAACGACCCAGTCTCACCCTGATGTCGATGTTCCTTGCTTAATGACTGAGTTACAGTGATTTATTTTTTGACTATGCGTTGGTCACCGAAGGCAGTTAAGCTTTATTTAGCACACGACAATGAACTCAGAAAAAAAACAGGGCATGGTCCGTGTGCCAAAATGCAGGCATGTCTGGATATTCTGCCTGGGACTGGCCTCCAATAGCTTTTGTGTGATATCTGACAGCTGATGTGGAGGTCCCAGATGCCCTAAGACATTTGAAATGGCACTGGAGACCTATGTTTAAGCAGTAATAGCAGGAATCCCACCTATATTGTGGCTGAGATACCAAGTAGTTGGCTTGCAGGTCTCGGAAGACTCATCAAACTTAATTTTGGGGAGCACACCAAAAAGTACAATAGCTACTTTGTACACTTTATGTTTCACAGATATCAATTATCTGAATTTACAAGCCTCCACCCACTGTTAATAATATTGATAATATTTGAAATTAGATACAAAATTTCCAGGAATGCTGTCAACATCAAAATCTCATTGATATGGGGAGAAATTAGGAATCCCAGCTGGAATAATAGAATAGTTAGGTAATAACCCTGAGTACTTACTTAGAGTCATATAGCAGTTTTGGTGCAGAGGAGATGAAAATGGTACTGGGGGAGTGATGAAGCTTGTAAATGAAGGAAAGAGTAGATGGGACGTCAGGATCAAAAGAGAGGGAAATAGGGGCATACAACACCTTGTCATGGGTGTGGGGAAGTGGAAGATGTGGTAAAGGGAAGTGAGGAGGCAAACAAAACCACCAAGAGGACTTCTGAAAGTGATGCGAGGGCATTGAGCCAAAGACCTCTGTCACTAGTGCTATGGGATGGTGGTGGCGTTTAAAGTGACTCTGGCAGGAGTGTAGCCTTGGAGCAGCTGTGGATGAATGCAGGAGTGGAAGGAAAGCTGGGCCATGGAAAATCAGGCCACCAGAGGCTATGAGGCCAGTGACTCCTAGGTGTGCTGGCCTTCTATAAAATCTCAATTTTCTTACAACAGCTCAAAGAAATTAAAATTAATTCCCATCTACATGCAAAACAGCAATAAAATTAAAATTCACCTCCCTTAAAAAATGTGAAAGTCAGAAATCTAGTCAAGGAGTAAATCTGCACTGCCATTCCAGCGTTCCCTGGCTTCTTCCCATCCGTTGGCTCTTCTATCACCCACACTGCAGTCTTTTAGGGACAAACCATCCAATTTCCTTGGGCACAAAGACTGAAGTTTTGAGGTGATGAATGCCAGAGACTGTTATGTGTAGGAAATATGATCCTCACCCAGTCTCCTTCTTCTTTGCACACTCTTCCCACACTACCCCAAGATGTCTAATGCCATGAAACACCCTTGTACACCTATATGCCACCACCTACAGCCCCTGCAGATCTGGGGGATACATAATCTTCCTTCGTGGGAGTTTGAACATTAGCTATTGAAATTAGCTTGAGCCTACGAAGCAGTTAAATGTCAAAGTACTGGGAGCTCTTTCTGGTTTTGGTGGCCAAACTATAGTTTCCATTCTTAGGCAGACTTCATGGAGTGTGTAGTCATTATCATGAATTTCCATCGCATCTACTGCCATGATGTCTGAGATCCTGGCTGATAGTTAGGGCTCATTTGGGGTAGACATGATGCCAATAGCTATCAAACACAGAAAGTTTAGGATCCAAAAATGAGGCAAGAAAGTACAGCAGTAATACTGATCATCATGGTGGGCACTGACCATTCTTGAAAGAGGTGTAGAAGACCACTGAAAGAAAAGCACCTTCGAAGATATATGGGATACTTAAAGACAGTGAAGAGGAATAATGGCAGTAGATGTCTTGACATGCCCATATTCATGCAAGGTTCCTCCCAGTATGAGGACTGGTACTTCAATAAGCCCCAGAGCTGATGACTTCAGCATCAAACACATGGGTCAAACATGAGAAGAGAAGCCAATGGTTTGAAAGGGTGTGATTGTTGATAAGGAGAAAGCTCTTGAAAATGGAACCAAACATATGATGTGACAGTGAAGCGGTGGAAGCCAACAGAGGGAAGCCAGAAGTCCAGAACGGTCAAGATAAGGCCTAGGAAATTCCTCTTTCCAAATGCTTTCTGGATCAGAGAGGCAGGAATGTGCTTGCAAAAGCCAAAGAAGATGCTGCAGTGGTTTACAAGTGAGAAGGCGAGAATTTGAGTGATAGGGATGAAACAAAAAGGCTAGATCCTAGGACTTTTGCATGAGATCCAGCTGCAACTTGTATGCGTTGATCCACAAGCACCAGCCAGAGTGGAAGTCGGGCTTTGCTTGCTGCCTGCCACCTGCGCACCATTTCTGCACAACCCTTATCCGATGCCTGCAAGTTCAGAAGAACCCCAACTTCATTTGATCATTGACTAAAACAATAGTCGTCCTTCATGATGAGTAGGCTAGATGCTGTGGGTTTTCTTAAGAAGAGACTAAAGAGTTGTAGGTCTGTGTGCCTTGTGCTGAGATTCAGATCTGCAATCTGCTTCAAAGAGGCTTTTGAAGTCTTGAGGGAAGCATGCATTTAGCTTACAGGGAAAGTGAGAGTACATGCTCTCAACTTGCTGCTCATCTGATAACTCTTTAATTTTAATCACTCTGACAGTCTGTGGTAAACCATGTGGTTAACTATTTCGGGTGCAGTAGCTTCACTCGAAGCCACAGTCTGATGTCGTTTATGAAGCGAATCCTTTGATAACACAAAGATGCAAGGGCATTAAAATAGTCCTTACACAGCTTGGCTGTTAAACCACTCACAACACTTTTGATTGTGGCCTTCTTCGAACTTTGTGACTTTTACCAAGTGGCAGGATAATGAAAAGCAAAAAAGGGCACAAAATATCAAAGGGAGAAAATGATGGGTGGCTCTGAAAGAAAAGGGCATTGCAGGACTGGGCCTGGGAAACACTGATTGGCTTGCTGTCAGCATGGCTTTGTTTCAAGAAGGCACTTTGGGAGTCAAGGGCAGATGCCAAATGAACAACAAGCAGGAATTCAAGGCCCTTTCGCAGTCATTCTTGCCGGTTGCCAAGGCTGCATTAATTATGGCTGCAGAAAATGTGAAGACACAGTGACTAAGACATTTTACTCATAATAGCTGTTACTATTATGCATAAGCATAAAGGGCCACAGGTCATGCACCCGAAGATACTGAGCGCCCACCCCAATGCAGCCAGTGTGTTTTATTTTCAAATTTCTCAGCCTTTAAGCCTTAAATAATCATTAAGCCGTGTCTTTATCATCTTCTGGGTCTGCAGATCAACTTCTGTGGGCTTTTCAAGTGCACTGAAATGATCTAAATTCATTTCCAACTGATTGAGAAGTATATTTAGATGCAATTTGCTGATGACACAGCACTTAACATCCTTGTTTGGGGACAAGTTATATTTAGGTTTGCAAACTTATTTCACAGTAAGCTTCTCTTTGGTGTGCTCAGACAGAACTGAGAGTGTAATCTCCTTCCCAATGTTTGCTTGTAGATGATCCCAACTTTTAATGACTTAGTTTTGCTTATTAAGCTTCACTCCATAGATTCAGGGCTACGCGCTCTGATGCAGGCAGCAGCTCTACGATATGACTGTCTGCAGCTTCATTAAGAAATTGTGGGTAGTGTTTCATGCTGCCCAGCTGCTGAGTGCAGAAAGACAGGGCTCAACTGCCTGCTTTGGGCAGCTGGGGCTGGAGCAGGTGTGAGCTGCCTGGTGGCTCCCAACAGCTGCTGCAGCACATCCTGGCTCCAGCATCCTTCCTCCTCTAGAAAAAAAACAACAAACAAACAAAAAAAACAACAACACAAGGGCACTGGGTCAGTGCCTCCTTCCTAAAAAATGTAGATAAGTGTGGGTTTTGTGTTACTTAATGGAGATTCCCAAGGTCGGGATTTTCTGTGCCCTACACAAATCCATATATATAGAATCAATGACAGCAGCCATTGCGAATAAGGCTTTGAAGGGAGGTGTTACTTTAAAATGATGATGATGCTGATGAAAAATACACAAAGCCATGAACTTAAAATAACTAATAGTTTCAACAGACAATCAGAGTATCTCCTTGACATGGAGACAATCAAAACCAAAGCTCTGCTGCCCTCACATTCCCTTCATGACACCCAATTTCATCCCTCAGCCCTCCCACAAGGGAGCAGTCCTTCTTTAGGAGGAAGAGGAGAGGGAGGAAGCTGGAATTGCATTGCATGTTGACTCAGCTGACCCTAGGTTCCCTTCCAGAACAACCAGGCACAGCTGCAGACAGACCTGGCTGTTCATGCTGCATGCATGTGGGTGACTTTCAAACCTCCCACAAGGTATGTTTTTTCTCCAGAAGTGCTGTCCTGTCTCACCTTGAGCCTGCCAGCAGCCCAAGAGGTAGCTCTGCACTTGGAGAGCTATTTCTAAGGAAACCTGCATTCAGGAGGTGTTATCTATCCAAATTCAACCTCACAGCCCCATAGGTTTCCAGGTATAAATGCATTAATGCAGAACTCACCGGGAGTGACAGCTTGAATTGCATTTCACACAGATGATTTTCTTGCCAGCCTGGATTTCCATTAGGCAGCTTAGGTGAACCTCTTGAAAATGCTTTCTTCTACCTCTGCAACTTCAGCCCTCTTACTGGGAGCAGAATTAGGCTCCAGGCACCTAATTGAGCTCTGTCAATGATCTGGTATTGATAACACAGAAAGATACTGGAAATCCATGGTGAGTAAGGTAGATGCATAGGCTGCTCTGATTCATGGGTTTTCTGTTTGCAGGCAAATGCCCACCTGTTCCAATGACTGAATTTGCTGATGTTGCTGCTGAAACATATCCAGTGGATACCAAGCTGTATTATGTATGTGATGAGGGCTACAGGAGGAGAAGCGGGCAGTACTTGGGAATTAGGTGTCGGAATATATCAGGGACTGTTTCTTGGGTCTACAAGGAATTTGAATGCATTGGTGAGTGATTACTTGACCTTTCTCTGCACTTGCAGTGGTGTTTTTCCAATGAGTTTGTCAGGGTAAGATGCATCAGGGCATTGCTCTAAGAAATGACCTTTTGTGCTTATCTGTGGAAATTAAAACTTACAACAGGTCTATCCTGCCTGTAAAAGTTTGGGTGTTCAGGCTTAGCTCTGCTATTTATCCTGTTGTAATTCAACAAATGTATCTTCTCTCACAGATGAGAAAATTTTGTTTTCAAATGCTCCCACGGTGGAGTTAAATTTTACACAGGAGACGAGAAAAACACAGAGCCCTGCACCTCCAAAGCAAGAAAACCTTTCAGGTAAGGTAAAGCCTGCTCCTTATTGTACAACTTCTCCCACTGATTTCCATGGAAGCAGTATAAGAATGAAGATGAGCAATTTTTGATTATATTTTATAGTCAGAGAGAAATAAGAAATTGCTATAATACCATCTTGGCTGAACAGGTGTAAGCAAATTACTTCTTTACACTCTCATAGAGAGCTAGGAAGGATTGGTGCACCCTACTCGACTGCATTTTGTACAAACACAGATCACTTTGATCCAGAAATAAAAGCTGTAGGTCAGATGTATCTGTCTAACCACGTGCCGCCTTGTGATTTCCCAGGATTTTGTGGTACACCCAAGACTGTTCCACATGCCTCTTTAAAAAAGGACAACGATTATTCTGTGGGGCAAGTATTATATTTCAAATGCCAGGCCGGTTATGATAAACGACCTCCTATCTCTGGCACACGCACATGCAAGAAGGTGAACGGAAAAAACATCTGGACGCCCCTCAACATGCGATGTACCAACGACAGCAGCATTAGGGATGAGTGGCTGTCACCCATGACTGAGCCAGGTAAGGTTTTTGCTTTGGCATCACATCAGTGTGATATTGACCTGTTCACAGAGGGTCCACACCCCACCAACTCAGCACTTCGGTCCTAAGGAACAACCTGCTTGGGGCTCAGGGTGGAGAGATCAGTGACTGCAAAACTCCCATACTGTTGGAGATGACATCTATTGGGAGGATACAGCTGCCTCCTGCTTGGTCTTTGTGATTTCTCATGCTAACTGCAATATTGCAAAAGGAAGCATGAATCTGGGAGCAGATAATCATATATTGGGAAGAAAATAGGAGAATAAGCCTTTCTCTTTTCTCCTTGCTCCTAGAAGATGAGGTCATCTATCCTCTCTTCACAGTAAGGTACTCCAAAAGGTACATCTAAGCATCTCTCAGAATTGCTCAAGGTTTTAGATGAATTGCACCCTAGAAAGATTTCCTTCCCCCCAGTGACTGTAACAGAACCCAGATGACTATTTCAGAGGTTACATGTGCATAATGGTAGCTGAGACAAACACCAGCCCTTGTGACTTGCAGCAGGCAAGATGTTTGGGCAACAGGGATGTTTGGGCAAGCCCCTTTGCACCTCTTGGGAGCAACTTGGCCATCGTTGCCTCGTTGCTGCTCTGACTGTAGGAATGAATCACCTATTTCACTGGACTTGCTGATTCGGTATTAACCCAGGATTTTCTCCCCTTCTTTATAGATTTGTCTGATTTCGAACAGCATCCAGTTCAGTGTGTTTCAGGTATGGTAGTCACAGCTCTTGTTTGGCCTTTCCTCCTCCATCAGGACAGTCATTTTTTTTTTTCTATTCGTAATTTCGTGTAGTGCTATCAGGATGAAGGAATGTCTTGCTACAATGGAAATAACCCATCAGCGTGCCAGTCCCAGAAAAGGACACAACCTATTGAAAAGTCAGAGATTATAAATATTTGAAGCTTTTAAATTAGTTTTATGAAAAACAAATGACTCTTGATGATGAATTAGGCTGTTTTGGCCTTTAATCCTTTAATTCAACTGAATAGTAATTCCAGTTTCTTGCAAATGCACATTCAAGCCTGAACAAAGTCATTCTTTCTAATTAGTGCACCAAAACTGTATTCCCCCAAAGTGTTGTTTTCCCCTTTGTTAAAATATAATGCCTTTAATGAAGCTACATAAGGAATATTCTCCCCTTTCTCAGTTCTCCCCGCAGCATTCAGCACAGAAACATTTATCAAGATACCACTCTTACAGAACCTCTTGTCAAAAACCTGATGATACCTCATACTGGCTAAAGTTTATAGCTTCCTTTTCAGGATAAGGGAGAAATTCAGTGGATTTCTTGCACTGGTGAAGTTTTAGGTTCCATTTGTTGGGAAAATGAGGTCTTGTTTGAAGCATGTTTCCAATTGCTTGCTTGGCACCTTGAAAGTCTTCCTTTCCAGTCTTATATGAAATAAAGACCCTAGCTGAATCCCATTCCCTGTGAGATACAGCCACTTCATGCCCACCTTTGGCAGATATCAGCTTGGCAGATATGTTAATATCCGGGCTGGAAACATGTATAAATGGTCAGAATACAAACTTGACAATTATTAAGTTTGCTGTGCAGAGGCAAAGCTGTCAGACCTAGCCTGACTCTTCCCTCATCATTGCTTTGGTGCTGGAATGGGCTGGCTCTTTGCCAGGAGAGCAAATCAATGCAACATCAAGAATTTCTCTCTCTTTGTAGGTTCAGCTCATCCATCCTTTTCCTCTTCTATGATACTACCAGTGACAGGTATGCCATTTTATTAATTGGGCTCAGACCTCACCCTGTCCCCCAGAGCAGTTACTTTGCCTTTCAATTTGCTGTTCTATCAAAGAGGTCCATCTCTGGTATAAGAGCTAATAAATGTACTGCAAGACACATCTATGTCCATGGATCAGGTGAGATGTCAGGAGAAAGAAAGTGTAGAAACTGTTTAAGCACTCCAGCTTTCTACGTAGCAGTTTTTAAAATCGTATAAGAGAAGAAAAAAAAAAAATAGGTTGACCAAAAATCTAGTTTTAAAATGAAGTAATTTTCAAATTCTTCCTCTGAAATGTAATGTGAATTCAGTGAGTAACTTCCACTGGAGAAAAGGAGGAAAATGTAAATATTTAAATGATGTGTTTCTTACACATTTTCGAAGGAGTAAAAGAGGATGGGAAAATAAAATATTTGCTTACAGCTAAACTGATGCATTTAGATCAGTCTGAAATGATTTTCTTCTCCCCCTTCCCCATCTCCCATTCAATCATTAGCTGCTAAAATAGAAATCAGCTCTTACTGTGCACATGCTCAAGACTTCGTACAAGGGCTCTTGATTCCAGCTGGAGTCTGCTGACAGCCGTAGAGTACATTATAATAAGGAGGAATAATGGAGTGTGATAAAGGAAGGGAAAGAGAAGTACTGCAAACTATGCCAGAGACTGCAGCATCAGCAGCCCCTGGTTATTTGGCTGTGGTTGCTCTCTGGTTGTCCAGGTCCCCTCTGGCTGGGTCCTTTTTGCCCCAGGGAGCAAAGCAATGGGGCACTGTGAGGGAACTGCTGCCTCTGGACATAAGAACAGGATAAGATCCTCTCCCAGTCTTATCCTCTGTTTTTCCTAGTTGGGGTAACTGCAATAATCCCCGTGGAGCATTACAGATAACTCCAGGTGCTGATTTTGTGCTGATTTTGTGGTTTTACAGCTATCTTTTTTGTTCTGCTTACCCATTCCGCTGTCTTTGTGTGACTCGCCAAGCAGAGATGGTAAGTGGGAAGGAACCAGGAAAATATGAAATCTAAAAAAAAATAAATCCCTCACACTGGAAGAGCTATCAGCCAGATCATCCATCTCATTATTGCACTGCTTGGATTTCTGAATACCTTCTGTGGTATTAAATAAATGACCCTGGATTTTGGGTTGTCTGGTTCAGCTGTTAAATGCTCCTACAAGAAAAGGAGGAATCAGAGCTTTTGAAATCAAAAAGCATGCATAAAACCGCTTTGTCCCAGCCATTGTGGAACTGAGAATGACAGTTCAAATAACGGGTGGAAAATGAATCCCGTGAGGAAATTAAGGTTAATTATGCAAATATGTTGGTTTCAGATAGATTACGCAATCAGCCTTTTTCTCTCTGGCTGATCTGTGGGAAGTCTGGTGGAGCATCTGCCACCACCACCACGTAATTCTTCTTCCTTCATCCCCCTGATTTCTCAGTCATATCATGACAACTTTGTACTTCAGTCTTATTTCAGTCTGGCCTCCTCGCTCTTTCTGTTACTACATTGAGATGCATAAAGACTGCTCCTGCTCACAGGCTCCCCAGCCTCGTTAATCCAAAATGTCCCAGTTTCACACTTGGGAGTTCTCTTTTTCTCCTCTTTCTTTGCTAATCCTCATCCCTACTTCTCCTCATGTTCATCACTAATGACTAATGGGCTCTGATTCTTTGCTGAATGGGGATATTTCTCTACAGGGCAGAGGGAGGAACTCTGTGTAACCACCAGCAGTGCTTTTTGCCTGTTCATGATAGGATAAAGCCATAGAAAGTGTAGACAATGGTTTGAAACTTGTGTTAGTGAAGATGGTTAACCATGGTGCAGATTGCCTGGGCTGTTGTGGGGTTTCTGAGAATATGATAGGAGAATAATTACCAAGAAAGTTCTACATTTCACTGGCCCTGTGGTGGAACAAGTGCTGAAATAGCTGATCCTAAAAAAAAGGGTAACTGAGATCCTAAGTGGTGTCTTCTGCAGAAAGTGCTGGATAATTTTTCCCCATAAATATAGAAGAAGCCATAGAAAATCTGCCTTTTCCCAGCTGTGGTGATAACTTCCCAGGGAATTGCAGCATTTAGATCTAAGCTTGTGAAATCAATGCCTTGCTACAGAAGAACCAGATTGCATCTTACTGGACTCCTTCATGGTTCAGTATGCACACGTATTTATCGTTGCTCCCCTCTTCCAATTATTGCAAACTATCTCCACAACAGTTACTACATTATTACACGCCTGCTGTATTTAGTGATTATTCTATTCTATTCTATTCTATTCTATTCTATTCTATTCTATTCTATTCTATTCTATTCTATTCTATTCTATTCTATTCTATTCTATTCTATTCTATTCTATTCTACTCTACTTTACTCTACTCTACTCTACTCTACTCTACTCTACTCTACTCTACTCTACTCTACTCTACTTCTATCCTATCCCTATCCCTATCCCTATCCCTATCCCTATCCCTATCCCACTTTACCCTAGATCAGGGAAGGATGCTGCAGACTGTGGCAGCAGATTAATATGTCTACACCTTTTGTAGCTGCAGAGCTCCAAAGAGCCTAGCATAAAGGCATCTGAGGACAGACTCAAGCACAACTTCAGCATATGCAATACTTGACATGTACTTACGTTATTGGGAATTTATGAGGTTTGAATCGTCTTCTGCCTCTTTTTAGCTATGTTTTGCCTGGGAGGATGGCATTCATCTGACAAAATGTAGGCAGCTATGCCTGAAACAGACAATGAGAAGGAACAAGTCCTTTAGGGGCTCACCATGTTGCCTATATATACATGCATATATTTATTTATGCCAAATATATTAACATATATACACTGCTTTATATATATACTTGTACTGCAATATATATACATATACATGTACATGTATATATATAGCTTTGTCTACATATGTACGTAGCTTTACACATATATACATATGTATATGTATATAGGCCAAATGACTCACTGGCTTAAGGCATGGGTTTCGTTTCATTGACTCTAAATGATGCCCAAATTGACCAGATTACCTATAGATGCTTACGAATGTTTGTGTAATTTTCTGTTTTGTGATAAAATGTGTCATTGTTTTACTAGTTTGTATTCCTGTTGAGTTACTCTCACATCATAGCCTTGATATTTATACTATCCATGCCTGAGTTACTCTTACTCCATAGCTTTGATATTTATACTTTCTGTTTTGTTGTTGTTGTTGTTTTATTTTATTTTATTCCTGCTGGAATAAGACTAATTCATAATATGTGTCTTTATACAGAGAGATATGTAATGGTCTACTTTATGCTGTTATTTTGTATGGGAGCAAACAACAACCTGTATGTATGCAATAGATGGTAGGTTTCCAAACCTGTCAGCTGCTCTGAAGTCTGCGAGCAGTGGTACTAGTGCCTGTGCTTCATTAGGTTAATACACTCTAGTTACTATTAACATAACTCCGTTAAGCACTGCGGTTAGGCTGACCTGGCTTGTCCCACTCTTGGCATTTGACTGGGGAAGGCTAATATTTCATCTGCTTCTAGCATGCACATGGTTATCCAGTGAAGCAGATAACGAGTCTTGTCTCCCACTGCCCCAGTGTTTTATTCTACTTTCCCTAGCCAGGTTGGCTCAAGGCCTCTCTCTCCATATTTTGCCTTTGTTTCCTGTAAATTAAGAGAGACACGTTGCTGGTATGGGACCTGTAAGCAATAGCGGGAAAACTATGACGGGATTTTATTTTGCTAGCTATTAACATTTGTGTAGAGTCTGAACTCAGGTGATCTCCAGCATGGGAGCTGTATGTGTACTTTGTCACAAAACTGTAACTCTCATCTGAGCTGTACTGGGCTGTACCTCCTGGTAGGGCTCGCTGACCCTCTGGGGAAATGGTTGTATTTGAGTCTTGATCCTTCAACACAACACACAGAATATGTGGAAATCAATAGGATCTAGCCTGGTAGCAAAACTCTGCCACTGGAAGAAGCCGTGGCCAAAGGGGCACCATAATTGTCGTGTTTGCTCCATGGCCACTCTTGTTTGTTTTACAAATTTACATTTTTGTTTTTGATATTTTTATTCTGTAAACTTTGATTTTCTCAGTGTGGAATGATTAATAAACTGTAAGAATAAATTGTTCTGGATGTCTGAAAGGCAGGTTGTCCTTCTTATTATTGATCTAGACTTCAAAGATTCTGATATTTGTTTTCCATTACTCCTATACCATATAAACCCAAGTGCCAGGAAACTTTTTTTTTTTCTTTCCTGAAGTCTGCAGCAGAAAAGCTATCTTGTACATTAAAATGTTTCAGTGTATATGTCTTCATATGGATGTCTCCATGTGAGCTCATCCCATCACAGTGGAGATAAGAGGAGTCTAGAGAGTTTTGGCTATTAAATGCAGATATTCAACCAGGCAGAATAGTTTTCCAGCCCCTATGGACAGCATCAGCTAGATCTACACTGCAAGCTTAGACAATAGCTCACACAGAAACACCTAATATTTGAACTGGTTGCCTAAACATAGAAATCTGTCAGTAGCCAAGACACCCAGGGGTGTCAGAGACTGAGCCGAACCCCAGCCTCAAAGTCATCAAGACTTTCAGAACCTGTTAGTCACCTGTGTAAATGTATCAGTGAAAAAACCTGATTAAAAGCATTGCCTACCACCCTAAGGCAGAATAATTTCTTAAGTTCAAATTTAAGTGTGATTTTTTTTTTTTGTTGCAGTGACAAAAAAATTATTATTATAATAAATATTATGTTATGTGATAAACTACAATAATAAACTTATAAAAATTATATAAACTTATATATATTATATAAAACTATAATTATCAAAAATTACAATAATAAACTAATATTATAAAATAACAAGAGCTAGGGACCTTATGCACAGGTACTGTTCAGTGGCCAAAAATGGCCCATATCATAGACAACTGAGAAGATGCAAGGCAAGACTGAGAGTGCAAGGAGGCAGTGAAACAGTACAGATCCGCCTCTCAGTCACAGTCTTAACACTTCAGCCACCCACTCTTTCTAGATTTTTATGTTTTCTGTAGGAATAACAGTGTGGCAGGGCAAATACGTGCTCACCTGGGGGCTGTGAAGGCGTTTGAGCTAAGACTTGAGGACTCAGCAAGTGCCAGTTCCATCAGTCGTCTCCAGGTTTCTAATTCTCTCTTTTCTCCTCCAGTCTTTCTGCAGGAGACACTCAGGGAAGACATCCCCTAGCTAGGTTTTATTTTTAGCACCCATACTAGATACGGTCCTTTCAGTGCAGAGCCCCCAGGGGTGTTGCCCCAACTAAGGGTAGGTCCCTGTAGGATGCAGCCCATGGCTTCAGGACAGATCAGTGCTGCTACAGGGCTAACGCTTCTGCATAAATCATTTGAGCCACTTGCAAGACCCAAAACTGGGTCTTCTATCCTGTCAACACCCTAAACCTTCCCCTGCTTATCCTAAAAAAGCCCTTCAACCACCTGCTCTACATGCTGCTTGCACAAGTTGCATGCCAGGACCCAACTGTGCAATGCCCAAGAAGTCCTGATGGGATGAGGGCTCCCAGAACAATGCTCAGAGCCCAGTGATATTGGAGAGGCTCCAAGGGAGGTGGCATCATTGGTGTCCCCGGGAAGCCTCCCACGTCCTCAGGGAAGCTGGTCATGGTGCTACTGCAAGCTGACAAGAAAGTTGCTTTCGCCCAGCGGGTCTAGGGCAGGAGGAGGGTATCAGAAACACCCTGCTTCAGCGTTTCCAGGTCAAAATTCTCAGAATTTCCATTTCAAGGGGAATTTGGAAACTTCTTGGGGTTTTGTTCTGATTCAGATTGAAACCACATTTTGAAATGACAAAATTTCCTGTGCACGAGTAGTCCTGTTTTCCAGCTCTCTTTGCTCAAAACCAAAAGTTTCTTACTCCTCTAATTCTTATTGTTTTTATACTGCTGAAACCCCCTATCCTCAACAAAGTTCTGATTAAGCACAGCATATGAGGAAAATAATAAAAATGAAGGTTTTTATGCTGTCTGTTTTAGCCTTAGGACACAGTATACAGTAAAAGAAAGATAATTCTTCTGTTTTCTTTTTATGGATGGGAAACTTCATAAATCAGCCTCAGTCCAAGACCAGAGCTCCATATATTCAGAGTGAGATCTCAGAGCCTTGGAATTAAATTATTATTTACCATTTATGCAAGTAGCAATTTGTTAAAACAGGTCTTCAACTAAGAAAATGTGAGCAGGTTACTCAGGACAAGATTAGGCTCAGCTAACATAACTGCAGAAAGAGATGCCATCGTGCAATTTGTCAGAAACAGGGTGCAAATTTACATTATAAATACTGTACTTGCCAATGTGATACTTAGAAAGCAAACTTTACTTCATATTAGGAGACCTGAATATATTGCTCTCACTGATATCATCATGACATGCTAAAAAAAATCATTTTCAGCAGATATTCTGAGTGTTGTGCAGAATCACACAGACACAGCATAAAGCCTTTCAGCTTTTTTTTTTCCTCTTTTCTCTCTCTCTCTCTCTCTCTTTTTTTTTTTTTACCCAGCTAAAAATGATAATTTCTTCTCAATTTTCCTTCCTGCTGAAGGCTTCCTCCAAGCCCAGTTTATCTGTCAGGTGTTTTCCTCTTCCTGATGTACAGTTTTGCTACCTCTGTGAAAATATATCCAAGCACCCAGTCATTTTCACTGTGCCACTCCCCTTTTATAAGCTTACATCAGACAGAGCTGTCTCAAGCCTTTAGTCCTTATACTCATGACACTGTTTCTCCAACACCAGATTTTGCTCTAGGAGTTGCCAGCCATGCTTTAGCCCTTCGATTCAAGTAAAGGTACCAGAGATCAGACAGAACAGACAGAAGGTGCTATAAAAATGCAAAGATACACTTTTTTTTACTTTTTTTCTTTTTTTTTTTAAACAATATTATTTCACGTTTGGATGAAGAGTCAAGAGGGAAAATAGTTTTCAAGACCCAAGCTTTTTTGGTGACCTTGCAACTATGCCTTACATGAAAAAATAGAAGAGAGGAACATTCAGTTTGTTAAAAAACAAATAATATCTAATAGCTCCTCGTAAGATAAAGCAGAAGCTAGGTAAATGGAAATGACATCCCTTTCCTTTTTGTAAGATCCATGTTTAACTGAAGTCAGGAAATTCCCAGTAGGACTTCCTATAAGATTCAGTTGCGTGGTGATAGATGGGACCCCATTTCTGCTTCTTGCTTTGGAGATGCTCAGAGACCTCAGGTGCCATGGGAAAACCTCTCCTGTCTTGCCTTGGTACCTCCTGGTTGCCTCTTCCAAAAAGTGGAGACAAAACCTCCTCCAACAGTCCTCAGTGTGCTAAAAACCCAGCAGGATCCTTTTGGGTGGTTCCTGGCTGGGGACAAGGCTCAGCTCTAGCCAGGTTTGTGTAGGGGCAGAAATGTCTCCTGTGCCCACAGATCTGAACCACCAGGAGAGCAGCACCTGCAGCCTGGAACCCCTCAGATATTCACGAGGTAGAAAAGCATCATTAATTTCATTTAACGTGGGAGGGACCAAGGTATGGGTTGTGCCTGCTGTCACAAGAGCCCAGCCGCCTTGTGGCATGAGGTGTAGGCAACAGAAGCAGCTGAGATGCCCCACCTCTGAGCTCCTCACCTGCTAATTCACCCTTTTTCTGGTGCAGGCAGGACAGAGCAGCCTGCTCACCGTGCGGCTGTCTGCTCTCCTTCCTCCACCCACGCTACATGGGGGTGTTTGCAACCCAGCCATCACTGCACAAGGTAATGCCTCAGTCTAGACCACACAGGAAGCCTGTGGCAATGCCAGAAATAGTAAGTGACGCCGGGAATTTGGAGGAAAGCTGCTTCTGCTCCTGAGTCCTGCTGCCAGCCTGTACTGTGCTTGCTCGGCCACTGTATGTACACGGAGAGGTGGCCTGGGAAGGACACTTGGTCCTCTGTTGGCCAGAGGGGTTTCTCACAGACATGCAATGTGATGAGTGTGTTTCCAGGCTGAACTAATTAAATGCTAGGCTTTTTTGTTCATCCGTTTGCTTGTTTTATGGGATGGGTAACACCTAGAGGCCCTCGAGCAGTGGCAGGACCTCTGGGTGAGCTGCTGGCAGAGCTGCGTGCCCCTTCAGATGCCCCAGAAGGTGATGCAACCAGCAATAGCTCTGAGCTACCAACACCCCCCTACAGCCCCCACTAATACCCACTTTTTCCTTCATGTCTAAAGTCCTGCTGACACCCAGATCTCCCCCCACAGACAGACAGACACAGAGCAGAGCAAGCTATGACGTTACCTTCCCAGCTCAGGGGGGCTGCATCTTCCCAGCAGGCACATGCATGGCTCACGGGGTGGCTTTGGGCTCTGTCCCTATGTCCCATTCACATCCAGGATCAGCAGAAACCAGAGGAAACCCCATAAGAAAGCTGCCTGGAGGCTGTTCCAGGAGCTGGGGGCCTTGGGGCTGGGGCAGCCCTCTGCTCAGCTTGCCCCTGATATCTGCTGGGAGACAGCCTCCAAGCTGATTCATTTACTCCTTTGGCTTCCAATGCATTTCATGTGCTCGCAGAGGAGGGGAGGGCATTTCTGGGTACCACTGGGGGAAACGGTCCTGGGGAGGAGAACCAGGGAGCTGGTGGAGGTGTGAGTCAGGGGGTGGCTGGGCTATGGGGAGCCGGGGGGATTCCAGCAGGGCCTGGAAAGCGGGGGTGGCTGGAGCGGTGAGGATGAGTGCGGTTTTCAGGCACGAGGAGGTGGGGTGAAAGAGTCAGAGGAGGCCCATGAGTAACTGCAGAGGGGGCTGCTGGGCTCCCTCAACCTGAAATAGCAGCGGCAGTTTCACCCTGTCGGTGGTTTCTGATGGTTTGAAATATTCAGGCAGGGGATCTGGGACCACACGGGACTATCAGGAAAGGGGAAAATATGAGTGGTGTCCCTGACTTTCCTCCTGACTTTGTCCTCCACAGATACTCTCCTACCTCACTGAGAAACACAGCTAGCAAAAAGTGAGTTATTATTGCTGCTTAACTTATTGTAAGTTGAGTTATTATTATTGCTGCTCTTGGTAAGGCAGGTGGGGATGACATGAGCAGATGTCCACGATGCTACCTGGCACTGCACAGAGGTCTGGGGCCTGCACTCAGGTGTACAGAGCCACTGGAGATGCTCTTGAGGACCTGAACCCAACCTTACTGCTGGCCCGTGGTGGGTGCAGGTGTCCCCAGGACCCTGCATCAGGTCATCCAGACCCGCAGTATACCTCAAGGCATCTCAGCTGGCCCAGGATGCCTGTATTTATGTAGCTGAGCTGATCTCCTCTGCAACCAGAACTCCGAGGCCCAGGACCCATGGAGAATGATCCACCACGATGACACCATGATCTACCTCATGTGTGCAAGTTCATAGGAAAAGCATCAGGACTCTGATGGTAACACTTCCATAAGTGTTGCCACATCTTCAGATTGCATTTGGACAGCCTGCCTTTGGCAAGGAAGCCTTCTGCACTAGGGCATTACCAGGAGTGGAAATTTCAGTGGGAAGTAACTTTTGGTTTACATAATATGACCCTAAGATCCAGCACTGGAGCAAATAATTCATATTGTGAACTACTAATATAATATAATTCATATTGTGAATAATATGAAATAATTCATATTGTGAACTATTCAGAAACTTAATTATATTTCATATATTGACTTTTTATACCAATGAACAGGCCTTAAAATTGAAAAAAAAAAGTCAATTACATATAAATCTGTGGAAAAGGTTCAGAAGTAGAGCAGAAAATAAAGCTATCCCACCAACGTATCACCAACATCCCCTTGATATCACCAACAACCCTACCCTGAGATCTTTCCCAAGGAGGTGAGGGAGAAGTCAGCAGCATGCTATCAGTCATGCCAGATGAAGAAGGGAAGGAAATACATTCTGTATATGGGCATGGAGAAAAAGGAAAAAACAAACAAACAAAAACCACAAACAAGAAAAAAAAAAAAATAAAAGAAAAAACCTCTCTAGTCTTAGTGACTAGCTCCAATTTCCTTGCCCATGGGCTTTTATTCAGATTGCCCCTCCAGGGCTTCCAAAGACACTTCCATGAAAGTTCATTGCTAGGGTGGGTGGCAGAGTAGGAAAGCAAACCAGGTGGAGGCTCTGCTGGCCTCTTCCTTCCTTTTTTTTCAGAGAAGATGGTCCCAGAAACAAAGCTGGAAAACAGCTAGAGAAGGAAGGATGAATGGTACACTGCACATGGTGCTGCTAGTGGCTCCCTTTTACACCCAGGAGGTGCAACGAGGCTCATTCCCGCGGACAGTCGCTACCAAAGAGATAAACTTGGTCCCTCCCATAGAGCTGGGTCAACACCTCCTCCAGCTCCCCCAGCGTGAGCATATGGACCTCGTTCTTGTCATTCTCAGCAATGACCGCCCAAGATTTCCTGTGGTTGTTGTCCACCTCGCAGCAGGCACTCGACCAGATGTGGCTGGGCTTGTTGACCCTGCCCTTGGCGATGTAGTTGTTCCCAGGCACGGCGCCTACCACGATGTAGGTGGTGTTGCAGCTCTGCGTCCTCCTCATCATGATTTGCTGCTCATAGTTGTTCCAGGCTCCGCCGTTGAGTTTCTCGTCCTGGGGGATTATGTTGGTGAGGCTGAAGGTGGCCAGCCTGCTGATGGAGTTGGGGTGGTGGCCGCTGGGGTTCAGGTGGCCCCGGTTCAGACCCGTCAGGTTCTTGTAGTCCTGGAGGACAGCCTGGCTCTTGCCGAGCTGCTCTAAAGTGACGTTGAAATAATTCAAGAGGGTCCATTCTTTTTCCATCGTTTTGGGATAACTTAAGCCCATCAGCTTGAAAGGTAAAGAGGAAAGTGTGTTAGCATTGGGGATGGGAATAAAAGAGCAGGTTTCCGTGGAGTCTCTGAATGTCGAACACTCGTGTTTTTTTTTGTGTCATCTCAGTGTGTGAAAACCCAAATCAAAGAGAAATCTCAAAACTGCCCCTCCCCGACAAATACAAGAGATTAAAATAAAATAAAGCTCAAAATGTGGCTGCGCTTGATCTGACTTGTGACCTTTGAAATCCAGCTGGCAGCGGGAGCGTGGGCGGATGATGAGGCAGCGAGAGTTTTCCATTCTCCCAGGTTTGAGAGGTGACTTTGGCGAGACACATTTGTGACACATCTGGTTCCCTTTCCTCCCATCTCCTAACCCCACAGCTGCCCTGGGGCTCTCCCCAGCTCCTGCCACCCCCATTAATCATATCCAGCCTTCATCACCTGCATCTAATCACCCTGTCACCAGCCCTGGCCTTTGCTCCGTTCAGCCCCATTTCCACAGCAGTTTTTCTCTGTCTCTATGTTTTTCGTGCCTTTTTTTTTTAGTTCAATCTGTCAACACCCTTGTGTTTTACAGGCTTGGGGAAAACAAGAGAACAGATGTCCTATTTAAGGCTTAGGTCTCTCGGGGAGTCCTTGCAGATGGACAGGATGGGAAGAGGATGAGGAGAGCCCATGGGACTCCCAGGGAAAGGTGAGGAGGACTCATTCCCTCTGATCTGCTCCGATTTTGCTCCCCATTTGGGAAGAAGCATGTATATGCTGCAGGCATACCACACTTCTGAAACACCAGTGTTTGCCTCCTCTAACCCCATGCCCAGGGAAATGGATTGGGAAACCCATCCTAGAGGTTTCCCAGAGAGGGCTACAGCTCATTACAAGGATGAAGCTTTTTGCTCTAATAACTAAGCAAAAATATCTCAGTGCAAGTGAGATCTGGTACCACTGTGCTAATAACGTTTCTCAGAGCTGAGCCATGCCAGGGAACACAGATGTTTTCCTTCTGCAGCATCACTGAAAGTAAGTTGGAAATAATCAGCCTTTTAAGGCAGCTCACAATTCCCAAAGAGAGCTGGGAAACCCAAATACCAAAGGGCACCAAGCTGCAAAAGGTCTTTGAAGAAAGTTAGCCAAATCACAGATTTTGCAGATGGCCTGGGGTGATGGTCCAGGATGAAAAGAGAAATTTTTATCCCCTCTGAATATTGTCAGCGGCGCCATACCAAATTTATTGCTTGAGTTGCTATGGCCAACAAATGCAAATGCCTTTTATACATATATGTATATATATATATATATATATATATATATATATATACAATCTATAACACCTTTCTTTCCTTATTTAGGAAAACTTTTTGGCCTTCCTTTGGAACAGGACACATGGCCTTCTTCTGTGGCTCATTCCCATCGAATTTAGTTGCTGTTGGCCATCCCTTTGCCGTGGTTTGTTTCCCCACCCCAGCACAGGACAGGAAAGGGGGTGCATTACACAGTGTGATATCAGGTAATTTGTCTTTATGTTCCCCTAAGCTCAATGCTGAAAAATGGGCATTTTTAGGGCATGACTCATCTCAATCTCCTGATGACATCTCAAATTCATCAGAGGAATTGCACTGTGAGGGGACAGATAAGATGAATCCCATCCAGTTATGCCAGTTATGCTTTTAATGAGTTTGATGTGTGGAAAGAAAGGACACTCACCTGGGGCTCAACCAGCCACGTTTTAGGTCTTTTGCCGGGCCCAGGCTGGTACAAGTAAGCAGAGTACACGGGAATACGCCTGCTCCTGTCGTAAAGGGTGGCAAAGTAATACTGGTTCTCGTAGCGCTGGCAGATCCAGGCTGGGTTCTCCGGCTCCAGGGCATCATTTGGGGGGGTTTCCCGGAAGAAAAACTGGGGGCATGAGCTTTCAAAGGACGTCACCACCTCGCCACGTCCCAACCAAAGGCAGCTGGAGGAGATCTGCAGCAGAATCAGCAGCAGTGGTGGCATCGCGGGGAGGACTCCAAGGGATGGGCTCTTGCTCACCTGGAGGTCAAATGCAGACAAGATAAGAGAAAGCTCGTCAAACCTGGAGTCATTTTTGTCCTTGTGGGACATGGCTGGCAGAGAAGGTGCCTTTGAAAGATCAGGGAGAGAACATTTTCTCCTCTCTTGGATAGAGAAAAATCATCAGGGGAATATGGGTGGAATTTAGGATAGGTTTCAGTGCCTCGATGGGGCAGCAGCAGGAGATTTCAGCCCCTCTGAAGATTGACCTGAACCCACCCCATGTCTCATCAGCTCATACAGCAAAGCTTTCTTGGCAAAACTAATGCTTCTGCTTGGATGATGATGATGATGATGATGATGATGATGATGATGATGATGATGATGATGATGATGATGATGATGATGATGATGATAATAATAATAATAATAATAATAATAATAATAATAATAATAATAATAAATTGGCCAAGCTGGTAACATAAGCATCTCCACAGATCAGCTGCTGGAGGATCCCAGCTGGATCGCAGGGGCATGAAGAGAGGTCCACGTTCAGCAGACACCAGCACCTGCCCCGAGGCATGGTGCTGGGCCAGGGACCTTCCTTCCAGCCAACCCATTTGGCCAAGAGCTCAGTGGGAAGGCTGAATCTCAGCATTTTGGGTCTTTTTTATGTATGTATTTTTGGTTGGTTGTTTTCCCACTTAAATCAGATGTATAACCCCAAATGGTCCAGCCTGGGGTCCTGGCTCTCAGGCAGCTGACACTGGGCAATATGCATCCTCCTTGCGTGTGGGGGGAGTCCAGCCCCAAAAATGAGCTCACAGAAAAACATTTGGATGCAGAGAAAGGACTCAGAGGCTGGTAGCAGCAAATGTAGCAACGCCAATATCGAGGGGCAGCTCTTCCCATGATTGCACAAAATTTCTACCCATTCGCGTCTTCAGCTTTTCTGGTTATTTTTTCCTGTACTGCAAAAGGAGCTGGCACAGGAATTTCTATTTCTTGTCCAGAAATAGCCCTATTTCATCTTTCTCAGGTGTTGATGTGAAAGTTGGCAGTCAGCAAGATCTTTCTGTTTGGAGAGAACTGCTCCAAATTTTCCTGCGATGCAGGATGCTTTATCTTCTCTCAGCTGCACACAGGCTTTGGGATAGCAGTGATATTTCCATTTTCATTGCTAGACGTTCAACTGAGTGGTTTTAAAATAATTAGCATTTGAAATAAGGCTGATAGGAGAGGCAGCTGAAAAGATTCACGGGAGTGAAAGCTGCTGTTGCCTCTGAAACACAAAGCCCACCTTTGGCTGGGGAAGTGTCTGAGCTGCTGGAGGCTGGGAAAGTCACCTTGCACATTGCCCTTTTTGTATTATTTCCCCTGACCCTCCTGTATTAATTTCCATTGGATTCAGGAGATTGAACTGGAGATACCCTTGGTCTGACACAAGGCATCAGGTCCTTTATCTCTTTACTAGCACTGGATCAGGAACACGGTGACAGCAAGCTGAAAACTACGAGTGAACCACAAGAGGTGATTCATTCCAGTACTCTCTAGAGCACGACAGTAGCTGACCCATCTCAGGCAGGAAAGGTGCATCTATTGCACCACCCCCTCCACAAGCTTTATATATATATGTACATATATAAATAAACACACAAAAAACTGATTTCATTTCAGATATATAGAAACCAACCTACCGTGTGAAAGAGCAGTGCATAGATATGTTTATTCACGTGATTCTGCTTGCAGCCCCAGAGCAGCAGAGGATTTTCAAATGCCCCTGCTACAGCCTGAAACTGGCTGTGGCTGGGGGGTGGTTTATATACAATCTCCAGGAAAGGAAATTTGGTGATAATTCTGTTTTACTGGATTATTTGAGTAGGATTTAGAGTGAAGTCGCCCTGGGGTGGAGCCAGGACTAGTGTTGCAGATGTGTTTTTCCAGGTCTTTTTCAAGGTCATGGGCAGAATAAGCTCCCTCCTCTCATTCAACAATTTGGTGTGAATTTTGCAGGTGATTTGGCGATTGAAACCTGCAGGTTCATTATACAAGGTGTTTTGTGGCATTTCTGATAACCTTGAGTCGAGCCTTTCCGATGGCTGTGAGCCAGACTCTGTCCGTGAGCCAAAATAAGGTCTTGAATCTACTTTTTTCCTGAAATTGCACGTGAAAGAGGGTACGAACCCAAAGCCAGCTCCCATCTGCTTGGTTCATGCTGTAATCAGCTGGCAGTAATTCAGAGATAAGGAATGCTCCCAGATCAGGTGTACCTGGCTGCTCCAGCCATCCTCAGGTCAGGAGGAGACTCTGCACCCAATACCTTCAGTGCATATCCTACAGCTTTGGTCCAACAGCTCTGGGACATAATTTTAGCATTATTGCTGCAGGCCCAATGGAGCCGGGTGGGTTAGCTGAAAAGATGTGCCCTGTTCAGCCCAGGTCTTGCTGCTTCATTCCAGTGCACAAAATAACCTTGGGGCATGTGAAAATTCACACAAAACGTGATAACCCTGTCTTTGGAAGATAATAATAGCATTAATAAATGCTATAGTGATGATGATAGCATGATGATGGTCATCATCAAGATGAATAATTAAAAAAGAACACACTGGAATCTGTTTTCCTACAACTAAACAACTGAGTTAACCATTGGGCACCTTCTTGTGCATCCGTTCCCAAGGCTTCCTCCACTTATTGCTTCCCCAAGGTATCTTAGACCAGTTCCAACATGTGGCTGGGGCAGTAGGTGAGTTGCAGAGACAAAACCTCTTCCAAGTGTCCCACCAGGCTTTGGTGTCTTTTCCAGAGAGGTGACACACTGCCAGCCTCAGCAAGGGCTGCAGCTCGAATGTGATCCAAGGGATTGGCTTCTGGCAATGCCAGTCCAGAGTGGATTGACTCATTCCCTTTGGGAATAATGTTCCTTCTTCAAGGTTTTGCTCTGAGCATAGCCAAAAGTGATATATATATATATATATATATATATATATATTTTTTTTTTTTTTTTTTTTTTCCCAGATCCCACTTGATTTCATTATTTCTTCAAAGACCAAGGTTTAGTTCACACAGTGACAAGTTTCCACCTTCCTCCAATCTCTGTGGCTTTTAAGTACATCACTCATATTCTCCAGATTTTTACTGTCTACTTTTCTATGCTCGATTTTCTTTCCTGGGCCGTTCCTCCTCCCCTTGTCCTCTGTAATATAAAACATTAAATCCCTGCCAAGTATACACCTGTGTAAATTCTAATTTTCTCCTATAGAGGAGGCTAGATCTCAGAAACTGCAGCCCACCCTTTGTCCGATGTACTTATTCTGAAACTTAAGGAAATAATTTAAAAGAAATACATCAGTCAGCGATGAGGAAGGAGCAGGACTTACCTTGAAGCAGTATCTCAGGTGAACTGTCACCTTGTTCTTCCCCCTTGAGAAACAGCGACGTGTCGTGAGTCCCACTGCAATAAATACCTGTGGTGGTGTTACCTTGCTAGGCAGCTGAACTCCACCACAGCCGCTCTCTCACTCTTCAGAAGAGGAGGGGAAGAAGTAAAGGAAAGAACAACTCATGGGTTGAGATAAGGACAATTTAATTAAAGGGAAAAATAATTACTAAAAATAAAGATTACTATTAATTGAATGATTTAACTAAAGGGGAAAAGTGGAAAGGGGAAAAGGGAGGGGGAAAGGGAAAAACAAAACAAGTAAAGGCTGTGTGGAAGTGCAGAGGAAAAAAATTACTCTCTGCTTTCCACAAATGAGCGATGCTTGACCATGTCCTTGAAGCAGGGCCTCAACGCACGTAGCCAGTGTTTGGGAGGAGGACCGACGTTTTCACAACGAGAGCCCAACCCTCTTCTTGTTTTCCTTTTTCCACTTTTTATTGCCGAGTGTGACATCATATGGTACGGAATATCCCTTTGGTTGGTTTCGGTCAGCTGCCCTAGTGATGTTCCTTTCTCACTTTTTTTTTGCCCACCCCCTAGGAGGGTTAGGGAGGGAAAGTTAACATCCCAGTTGCTGCAGGGAAAGTTAACATCCCAGCCAGACCCAGTGCAACCCAGTCATAAATCTTCCCCTTTTTATAGAAAGTGAAGCTTACCGAAAAATGTAATTATTCCTGGGAGATTTGCTCATGCCTGCCCAGAAATGGGACAAGTGCAATTTTCTATTTCCTCATAATTTCTCTCAAGTTTGCTGACTGGAATCACATGTCACAAACAGACTGTGATTGGTGACTTCCCTCCCCATTTCCTCATTTCTCGTGGGGCTCTGTTCTCAGCCGACGGCCTTTGGGGACATTAGATGGCACGACCTGTCTGAGCACACACAGGTGCCCTGCTCTCCTACAGCCTCTCAGAACACAGTTAATATGGTCAGGGCAGGCATTTTCCTTTCCCTGACTGTAAAGGTTTTGTAACAGCATTGCCAATGCCATCCTATAGATTTTGGGGGGCATATAACTGCCTCGTTCTTTATTCATTTACATTTTCTAGATACAGAAAGAGCATTTTAAAATTATATCTCACTGGACAGGTCCTCTCCCATGTCTGCACCAATACATGAACCACAAGCACCTCCTTCTCCTTTAGTACAGTGCTAATCAGATCCAAATCCCCTGTTACACAACACAGACAATACGCAAATTGCCCCTTCCAGGGAGAGTAAGTATGGAGAGAATTGCAAATTGCTTTGCTTGCTGCTTTAGACCACTGCTGAGCCCATGTTCAAGCAACATCCCAACCTTCATGGAGCAGAGGTTTGGTGGAAACAAGAGTTCTTCCACTAGGAGTCAATAAAAAGGGTTTGGGGGGATGGATGCAGATGCTGCACGCCTCCGAAATCAGGGGGAATGACAAGAGTTGACTCCCATGGTCTCTCAAAGGACAGCTGTAGGGAAGATGATGGTTTCCTACATCAGTGGGGAAAACGGGACTGAAGATTGTTGATGATGATGACCAACCACCACCTGGTGTAACTGGGGAGCATCAGAGGTTGGGACCTGGGCCAGAAAGGGGCTTGACAAAAGGTGAGGAGTCTGATGCCATGGCAATGCCAGAGCTTGGCCACTGGAAGAAAATCAGAGAATCACAGCTTTGCTGAAGCTGGGAGACACCTCTGGAGGTCGTCTGGTCCAAGCCTCCTGCTCAAGCAGGGCCACCAAGGGCAGGTTGCTGTCTCGAGGCATCGGAGCAAAGGGATTTGGGGACTCAAGTTTAGAACAGCACCTGATGGATGCCTCTGAAGAAAAATAGCAAGATGCTGCAGCTGGGGTCCTGGCAATGCTCACTGGTCCTCTGCTTTTAACATGGTAAAATGTCAGGTTATTGCTGCTCAAAAGAAGCCACTACATACAGAGAAAGGAAGAAAACAGGCAGCCAACATCAAGTTTCACTTTTTTTTCAAAAAGGACTTAAAATATTCACAGCAAAACAAGAAGTAGGCAAAGCAGATATCAGCTAAGGTGATGCAATCAGGACCCAGCTGTGAAATCAAAAACGTGGTGGAAACATGGTTCAAGTTCTCAGAAGGCCTGGTGGTGAAATCCCACACAGAGCAACGTGTAACGAGCCAGTCTTGGAAAACAGAATGTTTTTCCATGCTGCTGGCATCAATAAAAGCTAATCCAGGGTCACCCTAGAGGTGGACCAGCCTGGATTGTTATGTGGGCATTTTGCTGTTGGAACCCAGCTGGGTTGTGAATGAGTGACCAGTGGGAATAACGTTGGACTTTTCCACATGTCCATAGTTTTATTTAATCTGGATTTTTTTTTTCCAGAGTTTATCAAAAAATAAATAAATAAAAATGTGCTGTGACTGAAATATAGACAGCACTCAAGGAATACTGTAACAGTGAGTTGGTGAAATAACCAGAAGAAGCCACGGACCTCACACCCTACTCCCAAAGCCTATTATGTCATGTTTTTGCATTTCACTGATGTTTATAAAAATCGTGCTCTAATGCTTAACAGCTGGCACTGTTCTGCCTTCCATGTCAGTACAGACAATGGTTGCATGGTATCCAGAGCTGCACACTTTCTGGATGGAGAGGAGGTGTGTAAGAGATGTTGCACGCCCTCTCCTGCAGGCCAGCTTCCAGGGGGTCTGTCCTGAAAGACAAAACTTCACTTCTTCAGCTCTAAAGAGATCAAAAAAAAAAAAAAAGCTATTAGATCCTCCAGTTTTCTCCTGGTCATGTGGGATTTTTCCTTGGGAACGTGGAGATGTGTCCATGAAGTAATTTGAACATTTTTTCCATGTCATGGTTGAAAAGAAATAGTGTTTGCAGTATTTTTTCTAGGGAAAGTGTGTGGGTGTCCAGACCTGGCTTCTCCACAAGGATTTTTTCTTTATTGTATTTTTTATATTTATTTATGTTTCCTTTTTATGAGATGTTAAAGGCTGCTGCTATAGCAGTCCAAATGAGGAGAAATACAAACACCTCTTGTGACTGCAGGGCAGGAAGGAGAGGATTTAAAACCAGCAGAGTCAGACAGAGGAGGGCACTATTTCTTCCGAAAAACAAAATAAATAAATAAGAGATGCCACCAAAGCTATTTTTTGATGCTTCTTTCCCCATGGAAGAAGCAAGAGATGTGCCACAGAGCTGCTATGTAGCTTGAGCAGCACAGATGCTCAGGAAGGAGCAAACCACAGCAGCAGGAGCCACGGGGGCGAAATAAATCCCAATGCAAGGGAGAAAAATGCTGCTTGGACGTGGGCTGTGTTGTTCTGGTCTGTTCTCCTTAGAGGGCAGCAAAGATCCTGGCATCCCCTGGCCACAGGCAGGGCCTGAAGATGTCTGGATGCTGGACAACTCTCAGAGACCTCAGGTTGTGGGAAGTGCCCTGCTGGTGCAAGCAGGGCACAAGGGGAGCGTGGGCACCAAGGGACACGGTGCAACTGTTGTCCAGGGCTGTGCAAAAAGTATCTCAGTTATGGGGAAAATTAGGCAGAGAGGTAAGGATATAAAAGATACATAAGGCTGCATAATCCATCAAAAGGACCGGTGCATAGTTTTAAATGGTTTACCCTGAGCTATTTTTTTTTTTTTAATGCAATATCTTATAAATGCTGACTTAGGGCCAGTCTTGCATTTTGGAGACAAATGCAGCCCCATAAGGATCAAGAAGCATTTTTAACATATTCCAGATATCATGAAGACCTGGAACATGATTTATGTTGTAACCCGAATTTGGGCTACCTGGAGTTACTTTAGGCATCTGAACTCCATCAGACTGAGCACCATGGTCCTGGTGACCACAGGGTCTCCTCTCCATCACCGACAGTGCATCGCCCCGCTGCAGAGGCTCAGCCAGCTGGCAGGTTGCCTGTGGTTTGCTTTCACTCTTTCAGTTTTGTTCAGCTTTTGGAGACCAAAAATCAATCCGTTGGTTTTCACTTTCTGATTCTCCTGCAGCAGCACGGGGGCTGCTGGGGAGGGCTGAGCAGCCACCGAAACCTCACACCCCAGGCAAACACCCCACTATTTCTGAAGGTTGGGTGTTTCTGGGTGAAGAGAGGGCAGGATATTTGCCTGGGAGCAGAGGTAAAATGCAGATGGCAAAAGCAGAGATGTGATACTGATGAAGAAGGAAAATAAGAATGATGTCCTTATACTTGTTTTATGACACACGAGAATCTTAAAATAATCTTATATAAAATAATAAGAGATATCCATCGCCAAAATCTCTCTCTATAGGGTTCGTCCTAATCCAGGCATTTGAAAAACACATTTACAAACCTGTCCTTTTTAGTCAATGGAGAGAAAAAAGGCATCTCCAGAGAGATGCACGCAGCCCAAATTAGGCAACTATATAAAATAGTTCAAATTAACGTGTTTATTTCTGTGTTGAGTACAAATGCAGTGTAAGCAGATCGCTCCATCACAGATGTCTGGCTTTTACATACTCGAAGCCTTGTGCAATTGATCCACCCCCTCTCTTGATGCCTGTGGTTTTGGGGTGCAATGCCTGTATCTGTGAAAGCATCACAGGCCAAGTCCCATCATCACCGGGGTTACGGCTCCAGGATTCAAGGCAGCTCCTTCCTATGTACCCAGGAAGAAGCTGAGCTTTTGCACCATAGGATGAAAAGTTCTGCGTCTTCACACCTCATGCAGACTACAAGTGGTTGCAGACGCAACCCAGGTTATGTCAGGTTCATGGATTTCCCCATGAAAAAAAAAAATAATAAAAAATTAATTGGCTCAAAGTTCGAAAAACTCAGCCCCGTGACTCAGGGGGAGGAGGCTGCCTCCCTGCTGATTTTAGGCTGCTGCATTACAAAAGGCAAGCACTGCATCGATGGGGAAATGCTGAACCCCTGCCAGCGACCACAATGTCTTCAGGTCAGGAGGCTCAGATCCCTCCTTCCTACTCCTGTCTCCTCGCATGGCCTGGGTCATGGAAAATAGCACAAATGGGGAAGACTAGACAGATCTGGGATCTGGCCTCTTGCATTTCTAGGGCCTTGGGAGACCCCTTTCTTATTGTTTCTTCCACAACGAGCTTGCCTCATTCAACCTGCCAGCACTGTGGCTTCCCTGCTGTACCCGGAATAGTTAACCACAGCCTTCACTGCAGCCCAGCAAGGCGATTAAAATTAAACAGCTGTCAAGTTTAGCAAGCCTCGGTGAGCAAACCTTCTCACTTTCCCTGCAAGCCTGGAGCACATCTCGTCCCCTCTGCTCCAGGTTTTGCCCCATGGGTCGCACACCTACAGCAAGGTGCAAGGTTACCCAGAGAAAAGCAACAGCCCTGAGATGATGCCCGTGTCAAAAAAAAACAAAAACACAACAAAACCACAACACAAGGGTCCTGGGGTGGTAGATTGAACTGGGGAGTATCTCACAGCCTGCAGCTGTTCCTCAGGTGACCTGGAAGTCCCGAGAAGTCAAAGCAGCTCTGTGGGATTTCCCTCTTTCCACCATGCTCTTATTCGTGAGCTGCAGCAGCACTCAGAATTGTGCTTTGAGTTCACCGACAGGTTGCTCCTTCTGGAAACTGAACCAGGCTGTGGTTTCATACAGATACACTTCTTAAAGAAAAAGACATTTTCCCCAAAATAAAATAAAATAAAATAAAATAAAATAAAATAAAATAAAACAAAATAAAACAAAATAAAATAACTTATTAATACAACCTGCTTATTAAGCCTCCTTTGGCTTGTCTTCCTGGAGGATGTTACACCTAAGGCCCAGAACTCACCATGTAGGTGGACTCCCGAATCCTGCTGGGATGTGGGAGGACTGAAACGACCCTAAGATATGCCACCAAAGTGGTCAGAGGCCTGGGGCACACATCTTAGGAGAGGCTGAGGGATTTGGATTTGCTGGGGATGACAAAAGAGAGGCCAAAGGGCAGCCCGATAGCTGCCTACAGCTGCTTAGAGCTGCAGAGAGAACGACATCAAGCTCCTCATGGTGGAGCCAGACACTATAGCAAAGGGCAGCTGCCACAGGTAGTGGCTTGGGAGGTGCAGGATAGAAGAAAATGTCTCTAGGAAGGTAGTGCAGGGCTGCCCCAGGCTATTAGGAAATGGCAGGTGATGAACAAGGAGGTGACACATGGTTTAGCTGGATGAAACCATGACCAAGCCGCTCGAGAACTGGCAGCGCTTCTACTTCAAGATTTGGAGACCTCCAGCCAATGTTTCCAGCTAACACCTCTCTGATCCCATGGTAGATGTGGCTCCCATCTTCTCCCACCCTAAAGCACACATCTGGAAAATTATAACAGGACTGTAGATGGCCAAATTCCCTGGTTTTGAGAGATGCATCTTAAGGTGTTCCCACAGCCCAAAGCCACAACACGTCACCATGTACATACCTCAGAGAGTCCAGGGGAGGTCCCATTTCCAGATCCAGTACTCAGAGTCCCCTGGGGCATGGACGAGACCCCGTCAGCTCATTTCATCCTGGAAGGGGATTTTGATGATATCCCACGGTCTCTGCACCTACCCAAAGCTGTGTTTCCACCACTCGGGAGCCCCAGGCCAGCCCTCTTTGTAATAAAGAGCCCGTGTTGCTGCACGTTAATTATGCCGAGGTTAATGAGCAGGTGCATCAAGGAGATTCCAGTCTGGCTGCTGGCTCACCCCATATGGAAATCAGGCTGTAGGTTGTGGGTGGATATATATCAGAGCATTGCTAATAAGGAAGAGCAGTCCCATGACCAGGGGTTGTGCCTTGGGTTGTCCCTGCTGGACCTGGCATCCTCCGAAGTCCATGGAGGTGGCACAGGAGGAAGGGACAGATGTCCCCTATAAACACTTCACCTTTGGAGATGTCAGAAAAAAAACGTGATGATGCTGTCTCGTAGGAGGATGGCAAATCCCACTGCAATGCAGGCATCATTTTCTGCTAAGAGCTGAAAGAAATCCCTTGGAGGTGCTGAAGCTGCCAGGAGAGACCTTATTCCTAATAAGGATATAATCTTAATTATGCAATTTGTAATTTTATCTTTTTTTTTTTTTTTTTTTTTCGTCTTTCTTGCCATTGCTGAAAATCCAGATTTTGAGCAAACAGCTCCTTCATTCATAAATCTTGCTCAGTGCTCGTGCTCATCGATTCCCAAATGTGTCTGGGATAAAAGGATTCAGACTTAACACTTAGCTTAAGGAAAGGTGATAAAACCACGGGGCATTAAGTGCTAAAATGCCATTAGGAGGTTGGTTTAGGACTTCATTCAATGCATTTATGAACTTTAAGGTAGGATCTACGTTTAACAAAGCAAACAGCCTGTGATTACCAGCTGGGGCGTGATGGTTTTCTTATGCTGGACAGGGAGCATGAGCCAACCACCTAGGCTGGGTGTTCATGGCAGGAGACACTTTGATTTTGATTGCCATGATCTACTATTCTATTTCTATTTACTATTTTATTTCTATTTACTTTTCTACTATTTACTATTTACTTTCTATTTATTATTTCAATTATGCATTTGCGACTACATCTGATCTACACCAAATCTGCTCACCACTACCTGCTGCTTAAAACCCAAGCGCAGGACACAAGTTGGGGACCAGTGGGAACACAGAGCCAGAGCTCAGCTAACACAGACCTGGTGCTGCATCATGATGTGTGGACGAGGAAAATAACCAGGTCTCCAATCCTCACCAGGAACATTTTCTAACCATGTCTCCATGACAATATGCTGGCCCCGAAGCCAGGCTGGAAGAGACAAGCAATTGCAACAGCCCTCTTCCAGCTCACCCACCGACATGACTCAGACTCCCAAACTTGCTTCCGGACCTCTGCTGCTTGCTGGGCAGGATTCATCCTGACGAAGAGCCAATGCTCAGCACCCCCTCAGAGTCAGCAGGAGATGAATGCACATTTCCAAGGCACAGTTCATGCTGTCAGGTGAAGAACTTGTTTATTTCCAATGGCCATAAAGGATTTGGGGGTGGCGGGCTCTGATTTACACCCCTAAGATTACATGAGACAAGTCCCATCTTTGCATACCTGATGTCTGTTTTGTATACTTACCTCACCAATACATAACATAAAAATACAGAATGTATCCTTGGCCAAAACCCTTTCCTTAGGGACAGACCTCAAACAGCCCCTCCTCATTCCTTCTCATGACGTTGGCATGGCAATCCAGCAGGAATTTCAGGGGAATGAGGAAATGGGAAGCTTTGTAACCCCCTAGGAGGACGTGCTGCACTTGCAGCATCTCTTCTGCGTCATCCATCTCAAGGATGCTTTCTTGTGAACACAACAGAAACACAGTCTGTGTGGCCAGGAACAAGAGGGAAGGATGCTCTTCATGCAGTTCAGTCTTTGTTTTCTTAGATCCAGTTGTTTGATGTGGTTGAGAAGCCAGCAGAGGGTGAAGACCAGAGATTTTTTTTTTTCATATATAATATTGGGAGGGTTGGACTCAGAGTGGTGCTCTGCATGTTACTCAAGCCCCAAACTTCCTGTTAGCACCAGAAAATCACCTTGCATGCAGATGAGCATGTGCTAATCTAGCTCTGGGCTGGATGCAAATTCTGGGTGCTTGAGAAGCGAAGTCAAGAGCTGTTTGTGCAGGTGACTCGTGCTCCTGCTCTGAGTCAGACCTCCTGCTAGACCATGAGCTCACCCAGCAAGAGTCAAGAGTCAGCTAATGCCTGCCCTAGACTGACTCTTGCCCTTGTGATGCATCCTTACCCCATAGCTTTCAATCCAAATAGATGGCCTCAGAGGGCTGAGCAAGTCCCAAGAGGACCAGCAACATTTCCTTTGTGTCCTGGGATATTGCCCATAGGGTGCATGAGAAAATCCTGGGGTTTTCACCCTCTGGATGCAGCTTCCAATGCTTATTTTCTCCATATGCACAAGGAGAACAAGTTTACTATAAATATATACCTGTGTCCATAATAAGCAAGCGGGGGAATTTGAAATGGGTATTTCCAGGACTATGTCAACAAGACACGGTGAGTCATCAGCTGCGGTAAGCTAAAGTCAGCATTTCCTTTGTTTTGTGGGTTTCTGCATCGACACGGTTTTGAAAGTGTTAGAAATGGGCATCACCTGCCTGTCCAAGTAGGAGAGAGGAACGGGAGCACCAAGGACTGCTGGTCTAAGTCAAGCAGGGTGAGAAAATGAGCTGCAGCAGCAGGCGAATTCTTTAGTGATGAGCAAAGATTTTCCCCAAACAGAGGCAGACACGAACCCAGCAGGGAAATACAGAAACCTGCATGCAGCCAGCTCAGACCTCACCTCAGCTGGCTCTTTGATGCCTTTCCCGAGATAAAGATGCTTCCCTGGAACGTGAAATCCACAGTGAGGACCAACTGCCTGGGCCTGTCTCTAATCAGGGTGCATTTGCCAGGGCAGAAAGGACAGCTAAAGAGGCTAGATTTAGGTGGGAGCAGGACTGTGTTGATGCAGGCTGTACCAGGAGCCAACCTGCAGCCCACCAGATGGGTCTAACCAGAGGCTGGTTTGCTCTTGAAAAACAAAAGAAATGTCTGCTGGCACCAGTGAGGAAACCAGCCCAGCAAAACTGTTCGCTAGATGATGCATCTAAAACCCAGACTGGCTGACAAGAGGGAGATATGATCAGTAATAAACTCGTGGAGGTTGTTTTAGGTGTTCCTGCATGTTTAGTGTTCAGAGCTGGACCACACCTCATTGTCCTCACTGGATCTTGAGGGTTCTCCAGTAAAAGAAAGCAGATTCACCAATATGAGTATAAACTCAACTGGGTAGACTCACCAATTTGAGTATTAGCTCAACTGAATCAATTCTGAGTATAGACTCATCTGGGTGAAGAAAGAGCGAATGCCACCAGCGGTGTTTGTGAGTGAGGAACCCTAAATCAAAAGCACACCAGCCTGGTGGTGGAGGTACTGGATGCAAAGCACTGAGCTTCTTCCAACCATCCAATGTCAACGCTTGCAGACACCTGAGATGGAAATGGCTTTGAGCAGCTTGTCCTAGCATTGACGTCACACCCAGAGCTCCCCCATGGGACGATGAAGGAGGAGGTTGACTTGGAATTTGCCACCTACATTTCTTTCTTTTCTCTCTCTCTCTCTCTTTATATATATATACATATATTGATACATGTATATATATTTATTTAATAACTCCTACATCTGTTTGCAAAACCTAGAAGTTTCTCTGTGTTGTAAAACTTGCTGTGACTACAGAGTGCTACAGCACCCAAATGAGGTAGGGGGGAAGGAGTTAGCTCGAGCCACGTCCAGCCTCAAATGTCAAAAGGCAAAAGCCTTCAGATGACTACGGACATTGTGAGAAAGGCTTATTCAAAACAAGACCAAAATTCAGGGCAATGCGGGTAGGGCTGGAGCAATCAGAAGGCAGAAAATACTGGGTTTAGAGCTAGGTTTCTATGGCCTGGTTCTTGTTTTTATGTCAGCCGCAGACCTAAATCACAGGAATCAGCACAAAATGCACCGGCTGAGACTTTTCAGTTTTCTCGGTGGTGAGGCAAGTTTCTGATAAACGCAGGGCTGTTACCATCAGCCCCCAAACCGTATCCTGGGAGGTGAGCTACAGGAAACACCGCGCTCGTTCTTCTCATGCTATTTGTGTACGGACTCCTGAATATTCCCCGTGGACACTGATGGGTGTTTCATGGGGAAAACGTGTTGGGGTTAGCAGCACAAGCTCATCATTAAACTCTATGCATTTATTTAATACAAACCTTTCAAGCCATAATTCTTCTGCAGGATTAAAACAGGTAACACCCCTCTTTATTGTAACCTAGGGCAACTGCTCAGCCCGATTATTCCATTACAGAGTTGATCTCTCCTAAAGATCACAGGTGCCCTACAGCTATTTGGATATTATTTGTCAGTGCTTATAACATGAAGTCTCCTGTTCATACGAGATTCTTTCTCTGCATGTCATGCTATATTATTGAACTCTTATTTTGCTTTTGGAAATCACTCAAACATTCAGAGGAGCTAATAGAGGAATGGACTTAGAAGTATTTTTTACTCTCAATCTACTCTTCCTTGCTCTGAATTATTTTCATCCAGCATGCATTCAGGCAGCTCATCTACGCAGCCTTTAAAAGGCTGCATGCTGTTTATTCTCAGTCATCCAAGCAAATTGGCCTGCAGGAACAATCTGTCCCCGAAGATAAGTAAATAGCACTTACGAATGGCAGGTAAAACCTGATAGCTTTATTGGTTTCTCCACTGGTCATGAGTTGACTTTCTAGTAGAAGATGATTTTCTATGCAAGTTTACAAATACTGCAATTAGTATTTTTTTTTTTAATTTCATTATTGCAATAAGGGTAGATAGCATTATTGATAAAATGGGGGGGGGGGGGGGGGGAGAGGGGGAAACAAAGGCAGGGTGGAGAATTTCTTTATCTGCCTTCTTCCTGGTGATGTGCAAAAGCAAAGCACCCGCAGACCCAGGACATCTTTATTTCCTGACACATTATTGACCCAAAGCCATCCTGGAAGTCCCACCTTCCCAGCCTGAAAGCCGTCAGACCCTCAACGAGCTACATCAGCCACCAAATGGGTTTTACTTTCCCTGAACCGAGCAGTTTTAACACGTCTCTCACTCCATCCCACCCAGGGCACTCCGAGGACGTCACAGCGGGGAAGGAGAACATCCCTCCCCGTGCACGCTCAGACGTCTCGCCGGGGACGGGGCTTTCCCCAGGGGCCGCGGTTTCAAGAGGGAAAGCAAGGCCGGGATGTTTTTCAGTCATCCTTTTAGGAGAAGCAACCTTCTGCTGGGGTGTCAGCGCAGGAAATGGGTGGTTTGCAGCGTGTGCTAGATAGCGCTCCGCTATCTTGTGTAGGAAGTGGTGTGACACTTCCACGTACGCAGCAGTTACCAGTGCAGCAGCACCTTGGTTTCAGGCTGGGGACCAGCACGAGTGCAGAGACAGTCGGGATCCTTACCCCAAAGCAGAGAAGTTCTTTATCTTTGAACTGAGCTGCAGAAGTCAGCAAGAGCTGAACTGTAACTGGGTTTCGCTGGCAAAACGCGATGGTACTCACTGAACTTGCAAACACAGGGGAAATTCTTTCTGAGAAATGTCAGACCCGGTCCTCCTTTGACTTGTCTCCCTTGTTATGAAAAACACCCCGCCGGCTGCAGAGCAGGAGCCAGCATTTCTGAGCTCCAGTCTCAGCTTTGACAGCGACTTGCACCAAGACCACTGCAAACTCCGAAATCCTCAGCCTCGGCTACCCTCCCTTGATCCAGCCAACATAAAACACTCAGAGTGCACCAAAAATCACAGCAGATGGACCTGGAAAGGACCCTTAGTCCATGACCAGCCTCCAGAAAGGTTCAGCATAGGGTATATTACCCTTCCTGGCAGCTGCCCGCCCCATGCCCTCACAGAAATTTAGTTATTGTAGGCTCCTCTGCGTGCCTGGGCAACGCGTGCCTACCTGAATTACCTAACTGCATTGGCTGCCCTTGCAGCTGGGATTTTTTTTTTTTTTTTCCTATTGTAAATCCTAAATGTCTTTGTTATGGCAATTGCTGAAAGGTTGATTTAACGCTCAGTGCATCAGCACTTAAAGGAGGAGGTGGTCAGCTTTCCTGTGCAACAGGCTGCAACTCAAGGCAACTCCATGGTTTCCTAATTGAAAAGATTCTTTATACGAGACAGGCCACAGGGGAAATAGTACACAAATTCACTCTTTCTTTTAGGTCCAAAACTCTGTTCTTTCCCTTACTGAATTATTTTATTAATAATCATTATTCTTTTTCTTTAAAAAGTGTCCGCTTTGGAAGAGTTTTGAGCCTCAGACTTGCAGTTGCTTGTAGCTGAACACAAGTTATCCTGCGTGCTTGACTCCTTTCTCAACTTTAAATAAATGATAATGTGATCACAAGCACAGAGCGTCCCAAAGTGAAGGAAAAAAGCATCATTATAAGCAGGGTAAACCTCAAGGCCTTCATTGACCTCAGCCTCAGGAGGTGGCACACAAAATAGAAGGTAGGTCAGCTTCCAAAAAATGAGCCTCAGAGAAAACAAGGAGTACGCTGGGACTAAGCCAGCAAGCCCAAATCATAAAAGAAAACAGATCTGGGGCAGTGGCAAATCCCTTCTTACGTACACTGACCATCATAATATGACCAGGAGGAACTTTAACCTGCTGCTCAGTGCGGAGGGGAGGTTATTGATGGGTGACACCTTCGAAGCTGAAAGTACCCAGAAGCTGCAGACACCTTCAGTTTGCCCAGGTCTCAGGGGCTCTTCTTGGATGATTAAAAATAACATTAGAAACTGTCTTGGGGAGCTTGAGCAGGATGGGAAGATGGTCTCAGATAAAGAAAGGGGAATAATCATGCATATCTCTAAAAAAAAAAAAAAAAAAAAAAAAAAAAAATGAATTGGGAGGAAAAGATGGATCCTGGAAATTATAGAGTAGGAGGCTGAACTTCATTTCCTTCCAGAACAACTCTGAAAGCTTCTGAAAAGTAACAGGAGACAGGGGTTTGTCAAGACCAGATTTTCTCAAACCAGTCTGATTTCCTCTTGAGACCCAGTAACAGACCTTGTGGGTAAGGGAGAGGTGGTAGGCTTCAGATCTCTTCTCTTCACAAGGACTTTGGATCCTGTCTCCCGTGGCGTTGTCTAAGACAACGCCAAGGCTGGCACAATGTGTTGGGGTTGGTGTGGGAAGTGCTGGAGAGTGTTCCCAGGGAGCTGGTCCACACCAGAGTGGGAGAACAGAGCCATGGTCTTCCACAAAGTCTGTCCAAGGTCTTGTTCAAGGTAGCTCGGAAGATGGAGGAGACAATATCCTTATTAAATTCCTAGATTGCTTCAAGCTGAGAAGGAGTTTAGGGACACGGGAGAGCAGGGCTATTATTCAAGGTTCTCAGAATAAAATAGAGAAATATTCTGGGAAACAAGAAAACAAACACCCTTGAAATTCATTAAGGGTAAGTACGAATTTCTGCAGCGAGGCAAAAATTACCGTGATGTATTCACAGATTAGGAATTCTTTCTGAAAAGGATCAAGGAATTATGATGGATTGCACACTGTCTGGATAGAAAAAAAAATGTAGTTCTGCTACATTTTCTGCAATGCTACCATGTTCTACTGCAAAAAGACAAATTGTCCTACCAGGACATGCATCGTAGTGGAGCCATCAGGACATATCAAGTAATTTTTCCAGTTCATCATGCACTGCTACCCCCACTTGATGTTTATTTCATGCCTGAGATGAAATGCCTCAGGTCCGGGGGGACGTTTCCCTCCCACCACCAAGTTATAAACTCAAAAATTGCTCAGTTGCCCTGAAAATTAGTAACTATTGCAACCATGCCCTGACGGTGTGAAAGACACCTCAACTGCCTGGGTCAAGAACATCTGATATGCTTCTGATCAAAATGTTTCCAAAATGTTAAAAAGGGCATAGCTAATCCCTGGCAGTGATTTGCAGCTCAATGTCTTCGCAGGTGCCACCACGTCCCTGTAGATGGGGTTTTCAGCTGAGGGACATGGAGCCAAGTCTCCCCTAAAGTCCTTCAGCATTTCAGGAGAAATGGAAGAAAGCTCCAATTCAGCTTTCTTTTCTTCTTCCTTTTTACCCAACCTTGAAGCGTCTGGATCAGAGGCACCAGTCCCTGGTGTCGCTTTCTCTTCTCTTTTCCCTGAACACCAAAGACTGCTCACCATGACGGGTGAGAAAAATGCTCCTGTGCGCAAGTAGATGCCTCGTGTTAAAGTCCCTCTTTTCAGTCACCGCTTCAGGTGTCAACACAGTTTGACTCAGCCACCTCAAATGATGCACCTGCAACTGGAGGTAGCAGAGATCTCAGCTGGAAACCACTCCTGGGAAAACCACGGGGATATTCCAGAGATCACACGTGGGTTTCTCTTGTTGCAGAGAGCAAGAGGAGCATAAACGGGGTCCAACAAAAGGGGGCTGGCATTTTACGGCAGCTGCCAGCAGGGAAAAGTTGGACGTGGTGCTCAGGGACATGGTTTAGTGGGTGACAGTGGTGGTAGGGGGATGGTTGGAGATGATCTTGGAGGTCTCTTCCAACCCTAATGATGCTGTGATTCTATGAAGGGTGGAGGTGAGGGCCAGAAGATGCTGAGATTTGAAGACCGAAGCCCCACGGAGGAGCAGAAGGGAGGGAAGCCACAAAGCCCTGCAGGGGCTGGAGCACGTGAAAAGGAAACTGCAGCCTCTGCACTCGGTGGTTTCTCACTCGGGGCAGGGGAAATGCTCGGGTGCAAGTCGCTCGCGGGGCAGAGGGTGTAAGTCACGTTCGCAGGGGATAGCCCAGAGTTACTCAAGTGCCTGGGGCTGAGCTGCTGCTGCTGGCAGGAACTTCCCATTTGTCCTGGGATTCAGGCAGCCAAAACCCCCAAAGCGGCGTGGAAGGAAGGGACTCGTTTCTTTTCTGATTCCTGGAAAGCAAAAAGGGGAAAGAGGGCTTGTTTTCTTCCCAGGAGACACTGCCCATGAACTTCTTTTTGAGGGGAGGCAGCTCCTCTCTACGTGTCCCACAGCTTGTCCAGGGAGAAGAAGGATGGGGCACGGCCTCGAAGCTATTCATTTAGCACAACTTAGAAGAAAATTGAAATAGAAATTGTCCTCAGCGTGCCACCAGCAGCCCCAGGCACCATCTCATAGTGGGCAGCCACAGCCACGCCAAGGCAGCCTCTCCTGGGAGAAAAAGGGGTTGCCATAACTCCGGTTATTACAGTGCCATAGCAGAGGCATGGGTGGCTGGCCAGCTGATGCTACACCTCTTTGAGACCCAGCACCCAGGGGAATTTACAAAGGCTTTAATTTACAAAGGCTTTTTTTTTTTAAACAGGGGACTCCCTCAGCATTGCCTTAGAAGGATTTGGATGAGTTTCATGAAAGCTTAGCATCATATAGTCATTAAGGTTGGAAAAGACCACCAAGATCATCTGGTCCAACCATCCCCCTACCACCACTGTCACCCACTAAACCATGTCCCCAAGCACCACGTCCAACCTTTCCTTGAACACTCCCAGGGACGGTGACTCCACCACCTCCCTGGGCAACCCGTCCCAGTGCCTGACTGCTCTTTCTGAGAAGAAATTTCTGATTTCCAACATGATTTCCAGCTTGTTAACATCCAAAGGCCTTGAAGAACAAACTCTGAACTCTGAAGAACAAACATCAGCCATGGGTGGGAAACAGAGGTAAGTTCCCCCCTGGTGTCCCAAGCTAGAAATAACTTTAGTCATAGGTGGGAAACCCGCTGGCTGGGAGCGTGTGGGGCTGTCAGCACAGGCGCTTGCAATGAGAAAGTGAAAAGCAGAAGCTGAGAAGGTCACACGAAGCATTTCTCAGCCCTGAGAGTGAAAGAAGAGCAGATTTCCCCTATCAAGCAGACAGCCCTGTGTGGTCAGGAGGTGAGAGCAGTGCCTTGGTGTGCTGGTGTGGTTGGCACGGAGCGAGCAGCTGTGGGCATCGTGCCCGGCCACGTCCTGCCAGGCTGAGCCCTGCCCGGTGCAGGATGAGGGCCAGGGGGTGCTTTGCTGGGCTGCTCCAAGTCCCTAGCCCCTTAGGAGGAACCGTGGTGTGGTTCTGTGCCTTTCAGAGGATGCACAACAGGGACAGGAGAGCAGCGCTGCATTTGGTGAGGACGAGGACAGAGGAGGTGTGGGGAGCAGGTAAGGATAGCATCATAGGATCCCAGAATGGCTCAGCTAGGAAGGGACCTCACAGATCACCTAGTTCCAGCCCCCTGCCATGGGCAGGGATGGCACCCACTAGATTAAGCTGTCCAGAGCCTCAGCTAACCTGGTTTTGAACACCTCCAGGGATGGGGCATCCACAGCCTCTCTGGGCAACCTGTTCTAAACCTCATCATCCTCTGAGTGAAGAATTTCCTCCTAACACCTAATCTAAATCTCTCCTCTTTTAGTTTAAAACCATTCCCTCTTGTCCTGTCATTATCTGATTGAGTGAAGAGTTGCTCTCCATCTTTTTTATAAGTCCCTTTCAAGTACTGAAATGTTGCAATGAGGTCCCCCTGAAGCCTTCTCTTCTCCAGGCTGAGCACCCACAGCTCCCTCATCCTGGCTCCACAACAGAGGGGCACCAGCCCTCTGAGCATCCTCGTGGCTTGCTTTGGACCACGACAGATCCACATCCTTCGAGGACCTCCATTTCCTGAATGTGGAAGACAAACCAGCAGACTCATACCAACCCCACAGCACAGCATGCATGTTGAACATTGTTCTCCACCATTCCTTGGTGTTTTTGCCTCTCTTTGAGGCAGGAAGGGTCCCTGTAGCAATGCCCACACCACCAAACCTGTGAGCAAGCAACGCCTTCCATCAGGAAACCCCAAAGAGACGTATCCCCTCTGCACCCCTCTGTGGCCAGAAACACCCCCTGGGTGAGAAGAGGGGCTAGTTGGAGGCTTTTAGTCCAAGTGGAGGTGTCTAGTGCTGGGTCAACCGGCATAGCCATGGGTAGAGGATGCAGCTCCCCAGAGAGGTGGTGGAGTCACCATCCCTGGGGGTGCTCAAGGAAAGGTTGGACGTGGTGCTTGGGGACATGGTTTAGTGGGTGACATTGGTGGTAGGGGGATGGTTGGACCAGATGGTCTTGGAGGGCTCTTCCAACCTTAATGATTCTAGGATTCTATGATGATTCTTGACCTTGTTCAGCCTGGTCAGCAGGAGATGAGGGTAGGAACAAGATCCAGGTGTCTTAGCAAAGAGGGGATAACAGAAAAAGCCTTCCTGTAGCTTGCTCCTACAGCTGCCTGTGAAGCAAACCTTTTACATTTCATCGCTGGGACTGAAGCACGCTCATGCTTCAGTTCAGAGCTGCTGCTGCAAGTCAGGGTCCCAGCAGCAAAATAAAACAGCAGAACTGAGCGTGTGAAGGCAGGACGTGCAGTTCTGCTGCTAAAAGGGGCCCCAAAGCTTCATGTGAAATGAAATGAAATGAAATGAAAAAATAAATAAAAGAAAACAAAATAAATCAAAACAAAATAAAATAGAGAACAGTCAACCAAACAACATAAAATACTGTAGTAGAGGAGTGGCAAACCCAAATGGGTCCACGTGGGAACTGAAGGGGACAGCAGCTGAGCCTGGTTGGCCTACACAGAGTGGTTGATACTGTTAGGGATCTCTGAGGATCAACTGCCCAAACCACCCCATTGAGGCATCTTCAGATGCTCCTGGGGTAGGGCTCTGTCCCTAGGCTAAATTCAAGCCCAAAAGTTCCTCGTATCAACTCTGCTGGCCAGAGCCAGGGCCATGTGCCATGACCGGTGGCACATCCAATGTGCACAGAGGGAGCTGGTCTACTTGGCTTTTAGCACCAATTGCTGGGGTTTTTTAACCTTTCCTGAGAGCTCCAGCTCCAGGGAGACACAGAGCCATCTGGGCTGCAGGAGGCATCTGTTGTCATGGCATTATCAGGCATTTGTTCCCGCTGCGTGGCTCTCCAAGACCTGGTAAGGACTATGCTCCTAAGCACCTATTTGCTCTTCCTAGCCCTCGGTTTAATATCTGCTGTTCAAAATTTGCTTGCTTTGTCCCCAGCTCAACTCCCACCCTTTCCCCCTCCTGCCTGCAGCTGAAGGTTTCCAGGCATTTAGAAAAAATTCAAGCGTACGCTCCTCAACCTACTCTCTTCCCGTGTAGCTCTTGAAACATCTGCTCCGACAGCCTGCAGAAAGCTGCTTGGGTGGGAGCAAAGGAGGTGAGGACGGGGTGGTTTCAGTTCATCGTTCTTCTGGCCACAGAGTAAATATACGTATTTATAGAGCATAAATACAGAGGGATCTCCAAGACCCAGAGGGTTGTGGTTGTTGGGATCAAGCACTGCCCACCAGCCAACGGTGAGTTGGACTGGGTGAGTTGGGTGGGATAACCAGTTGTCCTGTGCTATTGTAGGCTGTTCACTGCCCCTTCGGCATATTTTGGCTGTTTTAAATAAGGGCAGGGCAGGACTCGGGTCATCCCTCATGTCAGATTGGGAGTTGGAGGTGTTCTTCCCCTTTGGGGTCAGCAGAACACGACTCAAATTTGTTACGTCCAACATTTGCGACACCATCTAAGGTGCATGGGTTTCAAGAAAAGGGTGGAGAACAGAAAGGAGAACATCCATATAGGAGGATCAAATGAGGTCGAGGTGAAGCGGAGAGAAGGTTGGCTGCCTGAAAGAAAATGCCTTTTTGTAGAAATACAACCATTAAGGTTGGGATTTGGCTGGAGATAAAGACCCTCTAGGTGCCCATACACACGTCTCCAGCTGAGCCTAGTGTCTGAGTTCCCACCATGGACAAGGAGGACCTGGTCCATGGATCCAAGGTCCCAAGGATCTGTCCTTGTCCCCTTGGGGTGCTCAGCGTGGGGACCAGGAAATTCAGAGGGCCTGGTTTGGCTGGTGGCTTTGGTCTGCCGGCCTTGTGCAACGCAACCCTTGCGATGATGCGCCCCTCAATATGGGAGGCCACAGAACTGCTTTTCGACCTGCTCCCTCTCAAAGAGCAAAAGGGTTCAGTCACCTCTTTCTGAAAAAAAAAAAAAAAAAAAAAAAAAAGCAGCTGCACTTGTTTTTGCTGCAGGAAGTTCTCACTAACGGGGAGAAGAGAGATCTCCTTTTAAAAACAAGGCCTTCGCCAGCACTTCTTGTTCTTCACTTTAGTTGGAGCCATCTCAGTAGCTCATCCATCCTCTTCTCTGCCTCTAAAATGGCCTGCTGCTGCTCCAGCAGACAATAAAACCCTCCATTTGTAGGGACCTCCATTTCTCAGAAAAAGCATGACTTTTTTTCCTCTCCTCTGTCCTCCTGGGTGAGTCACTTGGCCTACATGTCTCTCTCTCCCCACCCAAATCACTACCGCTGGCAATAATTTTTAGCTGCTGATCTAGCGACAGCTAATATTTCATCTCCCGTTTCCAAAATACCATCGAATAACAGACAAACCAACTTATTTCCTCACCCTAATGATGCCCGCTACCTTGCCCTCTTTGCTGGTGATCTTCCTCCCCCTCCGTGCTCTTCGCTTTGCTCCCCTCCCAACTCTCTCCTCTTGCAAGAGCCACCAGGAACGATTGATTTGGGTGTCTCTGATACCAACTCACCACCTCGGGCTCTCTTCCAGCTCTTTCCACTCGTAGGTCAGGGCCTTCAGTCCAACAAACACTCGCCGAGCCCCGACCACAGCTCTGCTTCATCCCCTGCAGGTAACGAGGAGCTCAGCGAGCACCGTTAGCGTGGCTCTGACATTAACCAGAAAGAGAATGACCTGGAGGTACAAAACCCCAAACCACAATTATCTATGTAACAGCACAACATAATTTAGTTTTTTATCAGTACAATGCTTAACCCAACGGTACTGGTGTGGCACACGGGAAGGAATTTGCCTGTGGTTCCCCGCGTGGATGCCCTTGGATGGATCTTGCCCCTGGGTGCCAAAACCAGAGGAAGAACGCCGCTTCGTTATCTGAGATGTCATTTCTGATCAGCTGCCATCTCATGTCTTCTGCTGCCATCCCACCTGCCCCAGAACCCCAGGGCACTGTTTTATTTCCAGAGAAGAGCATCTCCAGGCCCAAGAGTAGTGGCTCCAGGGCTTGGTGTCCTCCGTGGAGGAGGAGCTGTGAGCCGGGTACGTTGACCAGCAGCACCACAGACACCATCTCACCGAGGGCATTTGGGGTCCCTGGCTCCTTCCCACCACCCCAACACCTCCCCTGACCCAGCCCCATGTCCTTACACACCCAGTAACACCGCTCACCCACCCCAAGAGGGCCGTGGAGGGTTGGCCAAGCTCTGGTGAAGGCCTTGAGAACATTGGGCATCTCCTCTGCAGGGCTAGAGGTGCCTGAAGACCCCAGTCAACCCCATTGACCATGGGTCCTTGAATCTTCAACCTTCAAGGGTCCTTGAACCCCTCTTCAGCCCCCAAAGCTCACCACCAGGGATGGGATATGAGGACCCAGATGTGCCCATCACCACTCCAGCTGCTCCCCTTCCCCGTGGCTCTCACTCACCACCCTTCCCTGGAGCTCTGCCCATCCCTGGGGGCACCCAAAGCCAGGCTGGATGAGGCTTTGGGACAACCCGGTCTGCTGGGAGGTGTCCTTGTCCATGGCAAGGGGTTGGAACTGGGCGGGCTTTGAGGTGCTCCCAACCTGAAGCGTTCAGTGACCCCATGAAGGTGTCCTGTCCTTCTCCACCACAGGAGCTCTGGGCAGGTGCTTCTGCTCGCTGGCTCCATCGCTGGAGCAGCAGTGCCGCAGCAGCTCCGTGCACATGGTTCTGCTTCCCTCTAGTGACAAGGTGGCCTCACATCAGCAGAGTTCGTGGCTCAGCTTCTCCATCTCCATCCGAGGGAAGCCCTATGGTCCGTGGATCAAACCCTTGGGGTTGGGGCCCTCTCTGAGTGCACCAAGGGATTGGGTGGAAGCATCTCCTTCCCCACTAAGACGTGCAGAGCTCAGCATCTGGGCAGAGTTGGGTTTTGGGTTCCCATCAGTGGGATTTGGTTCTCTGCCCATGCCCTCTGTTCACTCAGTGCTGGGACACCCACGTCCCTTGGAGAGGGCAAACTGGGAAACGCTGGTTTGGAGAGGAGCCAAGCAGGGGACAACTGGTGGGACCCCCCTCACACATGGCATCTCCACCCCAAAAAAGTCCTTGGGCCATTTATGCTCGCAGTCCTCACGGCTGCATCGTGGAGGTGGGAGGAGGCTTTCCCCAATTCCTTCTACGTTTGGTGAAACACCCAAAATTCATGTCCAAATCATGGGTCATTGCTTTTTTTGGGGTTCCTAGGTAGGTTTTCTCCTAGGGTGGCTGACAGCAGTGAGGTCCTATTAGTAAACATCTCCCTACCAAGTTTTCTGCAAGATGCAATCCCTCCAATTCCTCTCTATAAATTTTTCACCCCAAAAGCTATTGTGTACAAAACATTTTCCTAAAGAAACCCCTCTTTCTCTCCACGCTTTTTCTAGGCTCTCCCCATCACTTCTGTGTTCATTCACAAGGAGCTGCTCCTTAAAATCAAGCTGCTCCTCAAGCTTTGAATGCCAATCTCTCTCCAATTTCTGCCTCCCTCCATGGTTATTGAGCAAAATCCCAGCCGTGGGCCAAATTCCACTGGAAGGAGCATCTCTGCCCCTCCTGCATCCTCACCACGGTGCCTGTAGGGCCGTGCCCTGATGGGGATTTATCTGACACTCGGATCTTCTCCCTGCCTTTTGCTCAGCTGGCGTATTTATCCAGCAGGAGTCAACTTCCCTCGGCCACGTAATTGATTGTTTTCGTCTCTGCTGTTTTCTGCCTCACCCCCGCCTTGTTTCGGGAAGAGGGGCTTTTTGGGGGGGGTGATTCATTGCTCTGTGGGTTTTCCTGCTCGTTCAGCCCATCGGGTGCTCTGTCCTCTCCCCTCGGTCGTTGCTTTCCCCCCGATTTACCCGTCCCTCGGAGCAAATTGATTCACCGTCGAGGTTTATTTTTGGCTTCCAGCTGTCGGGCTCCTCGCAGCTGCGCGTTCCTCCTCGACCCCAGCGCCGTCTCTCTCCTCCTCCTGATTCTCCTCCTGGCCACACTCCTCCTCCATCCTCCTCCCCTACCTTCTCCGTGCAACGCTGCCTGTTTTTCATGACCCATCTGCACCTATTTACACACCAGTAGCCCTCCCCGTTTTTATTCTCCCCCTGGTGTTCGTCTTGGGTTTGAGAGGGATAAAATCAGGGATGAAATCCCTGTCACGGCAGGCACAAGGCCTCCTGGGTCATCCTGCTTGGGAATGGACCCCGGTACATCCAGAGGAGCCTGTGAGGGGGTGAAATCAGTGATGGGTTTGGCCCACGGGTGCTCTCCGGGACACCCACCACAGAGCTCCAAAGCCAGGATTGGGGTCCCCAGAGGGACTTAAACACGGGACTCGGTGTTTGTGGTGAGAGATCGACTCTCCTTGCTTGGTTAACACTCTGAGCTTGGGTTTACCCCTCCTAGGGGTGCTTCTCCAGCCCTGCCTCACTCTCGGGGCTCTTCTTTGAAATCCTTCTCATTTTCCAGCCGACTTTTGCTGTGCCCCAGACCTGGCTGCGCGCACCGGGCATCCACATCACACATAGCAGGAACATTTATTTTTTTCACCATTTCACCCTGTAAACGTGCTCTGATGCGATTTTGGTTCCTTCTGGGAGCACAAAGCTGCCCCCATGGGGACATTACCAAAAACTTAGCACTGTTTTCAGAGATTTGTGCTGTGCTGGCCTTAATACGGGTCACGGTGATGTCTGCAGCCGTTCTAGGTTACAAAATTCGCCCTCGGGATCCCATAAAAACAAGCTCCAGCACCGTATCTCGGCGTAGTTTGCTTTCCACCAGCCTTTTACATCCCTCTGCCTGAATTAGCCCTGCTGGCAATGCGCACGGCCGGCTTTTCTCCACTAGGCTGCAGCATTAACTTGGCTTTTCCCCTCGGTGCCAAACCAAGAGGCAGCTCGGCCTTGGCCCCTTCCCCCTGGCCCGCAAAAATCCTCCGAAGACCTGATGGGGTGGGATGAAGGCCCACCACCCACCTCCCCATCACCTCTCCTTCCCTGGTAGGGGTGGTGACAGCCGTCAAGTTGTTTTCTCCCCCCAATTTACAGCTGTCTGCTCAGTTTTCATCATTCTCTGCGTTATCTCACAGCTTTTAATGCTGCACCAAACTCTGGCAAAAAGAAAGCTCCTGGTGGTACCTGGGGTTTGTGAGAGGCGTGATGCCACCTCCAGGACGCTGCTGGGCAGCTCATTGGGGTCTGGTGCTGCAGGGCCACGAAGCACCAGGGGTTTGAGGGCTGGAGGATGGCTGGTACCCCATAAAACTGCACATGGACAAACTGGGCTCACGGTAAATCCCCTGCGTGCTCACAAACGCAGCCAAACGAATCCTGCCGCAGCCAAGCACAAGGTCTTGAGCCCTGTGGGTTATCCAGATGTAGGGTGCAGCTCCCCAGCTGCCTCTGCTGCAGAGCCCTGAGTGCCAAATCCACCACGGAGACCAAAAGCAGCATTTTGGGGCCGAGATGCCATTTTTTGGGTTTGCCCTCACCCTGCGGCGGGGTCCTTGCGCGTTGCAGAGGGCAGGGGAGGTGAAGAGATCTCCTGGTCCCTGTTATTTCCTTCGGGACCTGCAGCGACCTCCCCTGACTCCTTGTTTACCTCGGGGAGGACGGGAGCGTGGCTCGGCTCGAGCTCTGCAGCCAGCGATCAAAACACTCGAAACCTAAGAGCAGCAGCGGGATTTGAGGATCGCAACGAGAGCGCCCGACAGGCACAGGTTGGAAGAGGGCGATGAACGAAGCAGGGGGCTGGGAGGAAACCGAATGGCACGAGAGGAATCCGCGCCTTGAGTCCTCAATGTCCTGCACCGACCGCCTTGAACCCAGCAGCCCAAATTACGAGATTTTAGGACCTTCATTTCTCTGCGCTCCGCTTCCTTGGGAAGCAGAAATAACAGCAGAGCCTCCGACGAGGCCGTCATTGCAGCAATTGCTCCGTGGGCAGCCCCAAGGTGGGCATCTCCTCCTGTTCCAATGATTTCCAGCCTCGTTGCTCACAACATTCAACAGGATTTAGGCACGGGACTGCTCTCCTAGCCCCAGAGCGTGCCACCTGATAGCCAGGCTTGCTGGTCCACCAGGAGGGATGCTGCAAGGCAGCCGGGAGCACGATGCCCTATTTGTGGAGCCTCGCTCCTTTAAGCACACGTGGGAGGGGAGGACTGGTAAATCCTTGGGCAGTTTTTCATCTTGGCTCAACCGGGCTGGGCTTCGGGCTCAGTCTGTTGTCTGGTCCCCTGTCATAGCTGCTGTTATAATGATTCATCCATCTGGTTTTCTGGGAAAAGAGAGCGAGCTAGGGAAATGCTTTTTTTTTCTTTTTTTTTTTTTTTTTTTTTTTTGGCAGCGTCTCTCCTGCAATGATTACGATTTTGCACCCGCTGGCGGTGGGGAAGGAGCTCTGCGCGTTGTTTTTTTGCTTTGCTGGAGCAGACGGAGCAGTGCCGAGGAGCCCGTTCCCCACAGCCAGACCTGAAGGCGACGTCCTCGACTGCGCCTGTGAGAGCCAAAGGGCCCCCGAACTCACCCCCCGGCTCCCCAGGTTTGGTTTACTGTAAATTAGGTATCAGTATGGGGAAAAAAAATCCTAAAAGACTTCATGCTGGCTGGTATCTAATTTTGGAGCAGAACAAAAGCCACGGTGCTGTCCCTTGTTGGGTTGTATGGCACGGACACCACTCTGGTGGAGACGGTGAGCGTGTCCAGCTGGCACCAGCACAATTTTTGGGAAGTGGCAATGCAACCTCTCTGCCAGCAGCCCATCACCATGCTGCCTTAAGCACGCCAGCTCCCGGAGGGTTTTTCCACCTCCCCGTGCTCCCAGTTCGGTCACGGGTCAGACTGGGAGGGCAGCAGCTTGGGTGGCAGCAACCCCCCCAGATCAGACACGTTATTAAATCCCCAGCGATTGGGTCACGTATCCAACTTCTATTTTCCTTCCGCGCTAAAGCCAACCTTCCTGTGACAAATTCTTCCCTTGCTCCCGGCTCCGTATCCGTTACCAGCACCGTGCACTCCTCTGAAAACCAGATCCTCCTTGAGCCCACCAGCACAGGAACTGCCCTCCTCGCTGGTCCAGTGCCCTTCCTCTTTGTTTTTTTTTATTTTTATTTTTTATTTAGACTTGACACCTTCTTCGTCCCGGCAGCCTTTACCGGCGTGATTTCATCCCGAGTGGGTGGCGAGCTCGCTCTCCCCCGCTCGCAGCCTCTTCCCGACGGCTCCTGGGATCCCCGCCAGCTCCTCTCCACCCACGGCCTCTCCCGTCGAGGCGAACCACGCGGCTCCTGCTGCTCCCCGTGCCAGAGGAGGCATCGCACAGCTGGGAGGATGCCTCGGGGAGATGGAGAGGAGCTGAGGATGCCCTCACAGCAGGCATGGGTCCCTCCGTCTGCGCCCTTGGCCAGGCACCTTCCAGGAAAAGGGAAAAGGAGAAGCCCTCTGAGCACCAGAAGCACTTCTGGGCTGGGTGGGTGCTGGAGATCTGGCACGAGTACCCAGAGGTTGTGGTGTCCCTTCCTTGGAGAGCTCCAAAAGCCACCTGGATGTGGCCTGGGCAGCAGCTCCGGGTGGCCCTGCTGGAGCAGGGTGGGAGCAGAGGGACCCCAAAGGTCCCTTCCCACCACAACCGGTCTGGGGTTCTGGGAACTCAGCTTAGGAACAGCTTGGCAGGTCCCATACCAAATGGAACTTGGTCATTTTTTAATTTTCTCCCATATTAAAAGACCTGTGCTTGGATTTAAGCCTTCCCTATGCCATGTGAAATCGGATCGTGTCACCTGCTGCTACCAGAAAATGGATCTGAGCGGCCACACGTGCTCAGAGCACACCGAGAAGAGGATTTGATTCAGATTTTGAAACCCTTGCTAAACTCAGGAGTATTAAAATTGACATTAGGGCACGACACAGGACGGGCTCCAAACCCCTCAGGTTGCCCACCCTGCTCCTTATGACCGATGTGCTGGCTTCGCTCACAGCGCAGCACACATGCACCTTGCTCTTCAACTCTTCTTCAAGTCCTTTTTGCAGATCTGCTTCCTCAGATCCGTTTACATTTGGGAAATTAAAAGATAAGCGACAGCTCCACGACGAACAAAAACATCACAGAAATTCCAGGGTTGCCAGAAAACATCTCGGTATGGTGACAAACATGGTTGTGCTGCGGTGCTGCCGAGCGGCCGTGGGAAGGCTGCGTTAGCAATTATTCATGAGCGTCTCAGGCTTTCCAAGCTAATCTTAAATATATATATATTTTTTTCTTTTACACCACCATCGTTTTGCTCTGAAGTTCTCCCAGTTCTGAAATCTGCAAATTTCCTTGCAGTGAAACAAGGAAATTTCTCTTTCCTGAAGCGAACGCTTCAGCTCTGGCTTCGGTTTCCACCTTGGAAATGCAGCAGAGCCTTCACACAGAAGCCGATCTGAAAACCCAGCAGCCTGAGATCATCTTCATGGATTTCCTGAGAAATTTCTGTCTCCCAGATGTGCTCTGGGCAGGCTCTGATCTGCCTGGAGCCTGCTCCTTTGGGCAGGCAATCCCCTCCGCCCAAGGTATTTCTGGTAATGACAAACCATTTGGGAGACCCCCATTCCTCTAGATTTCTTCCAGAGTAAGGACAGGCAGGACTAAAGATTAAATAATGGCAAAATCAAGCATGGAAAAGGGTCCTGGAGTCCCTTGGAGATGATGAGCTTAGTCACTGCATCTACCAGGCTGCTGCAGAGCAACAAGCTGCAGCAGATCTGCAACAACGAAGCATGCACTGTGAGCCCTGAATGCTGATCTTCAACACAAATCCTTGGCTTGCCTCTCCTTTTTGTGCAGAGCGACCATTAAAAACTCTCCTGCTGTCCATAAGAATGCTCAGTGGCCGAGAAAGGAGCACAAAGCTGAGTTTTATGCCTCAAAACCCAAATCTCTGAACCTTTTCAATGGGAGATGCATCTTCAGCATCTGATGGGCACCACTGGAGAGCAGGAGCCATCATCTCCATGAACTGTGTCCGGCAGCAGGACAAGTCTCTGCAGAAAGCACAACCATCCTGAAGGACATGCAAAGAGCTCTCACCTATGCAGGAGTCACATCAGAAGCCAAAGGCTGCTTCACTGTCCTCTCTGGACGCAACTCAATGAATTTTGTTTTTATTAGCATTACCCAGACGTGAATTTGCTCTCCTGGCATGCTCAATGAGTTGGGAGCTCTAATCCTGTGTTTTACAGCACCAGAAAGCTCTCAGCCTAAGCCTGGTTCCATACTTAGCAAACGTCCCAGCTGGACTCAGCCTGCAGCAAAACCCATGGTACCTGCATCTATTCCACTTGTAACCCTGCAGATCCAACACGACAGATCCCTCGTGCAGGTTATTTTCGGCTAATAAGTCTCAAATAGCTTTGGAAGACTCAGGAGCAATCTATCAGAGCAACACTGTGTTGTCTTATTTTCTATTCCACCCTTTTATAAACATTTTATGCCTGCATGTTTCATTAACGTAAGGACGAGGCTGCTACAAACTGTGGTCCTGAGCCACAGTTTATCTGCCATGAACACAAAACACTTCTCCAGCATCATCCCAAGCTCTTATTTAATGGGATCAAGACGTTTACCCCCTAAATCCCAACACACGATGGAGTTTGCAGAGCTCCCTTATGCAAAAGCCAGGGGTCTGAAGGTAACGACGGAGGATCACCAAAGTTTCAGATAAATGAATCTGACATTAAATTTATGATCGTGTAGTAATGTGTTTTAATGCCCCCGTAATACAACAACAGTACATCAAAAGGCATTCCTAAAATACTTTGTGTTAAAATACTCCCACTAGCCATCTTCCTCCATCCTCAAGCATCCTTTATGCTAATCCCTGATTGCTGGGGCAACAGCAGTGGCTGACTCCCAGCGCTGTCTGGGCTTAGTACGAGTTCTCACTTCATTTTAACGCCGCTCCAAAAGACCAGTCAGCGACTGGAGACACTTTGCAGACCACGAAGCAACCTCCCTGCACTTTACACCTGCTGCAGGGTGTCAGGCAGCAGGACGAGCAGACCCGCCAGCAGCTGAAGTTATAGGCAGTGGTACCCGAGGAGCGCTTCGGATGCAATTTGCATAAGCGCTGCTTTGCATCTCAACCTGGCTGCCTGACAAGACGACTGTCTTCTGCTAGCTTCACTTTTAAAAAGACCGAGTGCTGAGAGTAAATAGGATCAGAAAAAAAAAAAAAAAAAGAAAAAAAAAAAAAGAAAGAAACCCATTATACAATTCTCCTCCCTTCCTCATGCATGTATTTTACAGTGGATTTTGTTTTCATGCAGCATTTTTCTTCCTTCCTTCCCTTCCCACCTTCTTTCATTCTTTCTTTCCCCTGCTGCTGCAGGAGGGATCTGGGAAGCCACAGGGCACAGGCACACCAGCGATGTTACTCACGTCAGAAAAGCCTTTAGGAGATCCAAGTACTTAGCAGCTCTGGTTTTTCTCACTACACGGTGCAAACAGAGAAAATTACTAGTTTAAAAACCTCTCACCTTTCAATGGAAATAATTAAACTTCAATAATCTCCTTTGGGTGCTTTTTGTGGGATCGCTTGTTATTAATTTGTAATTGATTTGTGCCGTGAGATTAGTTTTTGTGCTGAAGTTTCCTTAAAGTGTAAAAACCTCTCGATATTCAGACCTTACCTTGGGAAGCCGCTGAGCCCCGAATAGGCTGAAGGACTTTGCACAAGCAATCACTCAAAAAAAAGGTCTGGGTGGGAGCTACTTCAGCAGCAAAGAGACTTCAAACACACGGATTACTGGTAAGGAACACTTCAGGAGCGCAATGCTTCGTTCTGTACAGCTTGTAACCCCTCTAAGAACATCTGTCAAACTCCCCCAAACACGTCCGTGGGCAGGTGTCAGCTCTTGGCATCACAGTGCCACAAACACACGGCTCCACGTTCTACGTTTTCAGCGTTTTCACCCCTTTATGGTAACTCAAGGACTAACAGAGCACCGTCCTACCCACTTCTGAGGGCTTAAACAAAAACCACGCGGGTGGATTTCACAGAAGGATGCAAGTGAGAGACTCAGAGGCCGTGCACTTTTCACACTCGAGTCTCTTTCGGATCGTGATGACTTGATCCCTCCTTAGTTAAGCATGCAGAAATAAAAGGGAGGATATGCTGAGGATAAAAGGGAGGATATACCAGTGAAAAAACAGAGGATGTGCTGCTGATGAAATGGAGGATATGCTGATGGACAGACAGAAGGGAAGGAGAAGGGTGAATCTGCTGTCCCCAGCCAGCTCAGGAATGTCTCTGAACACCCAAAAGCTGCTGCAGTTGTCTGCTGTCTGTAGCAACTCTGTAGTTTCTCCATACCAGAGAGCAGGGAAAGGCAGCAGATTCCTGCTCTTACCAGTTCGTTTAGGAAAGGCTCCCCTGCTAGAGGCATGTATTGCCGTCTGTGTCACTACCTCCCCAAAAGCTAGATGCAGGATGATAATCTGGCTGAGGAATGCATTTCAGAAATTATCTTCAGGGCTAATGAGATCCTGCTGCAACCAGGGACACGACCCAGACTTGGACTCCGCATCTCTGGCCAGTTGTATTTCCCTGAAGAGTGCAGTTCTCGGGAAAACTTCTTAGGTACTACAGCGTCCTTGGGAAGATGACTCAGTTTTGTGGCTTATGCTGTTAACAGTGTAAGAGAAGAGAAGGCAAAAAGCTCTTAGGTTAGCAATGAAATCCTTCCCAAGATCTGTCTTTCAGCATGTCCAGAGTACAGTAATTGGAGATTGGAAGGGCTCCTGCTGCTTTTTTGTATCGTCATACCTCCTGGCTAGATCATTAAACCAAGTTTTTTTCTTTTTTCTTTTTTTTTTTTCTCTTTTTTTTTTTTTTTTTCTTGATCTTGAGTCCACACTGGTAATTTCCATTGGGAAAACAATCTGCCTTTATCTTCCCTCTCGCCAAAGCATCTTTGCACTGATGACCTACACCAAAACCTCATGATGCTTATTTTACATCTTCCGTCTACAGCTGCAGACTGCATTTTCTCCTAGCAAGAATCTCCAGCTATATAAAGGCACCGAACGAAACTACAGCTTAAAGATGTAATAACTTCTGCATTCAGTAACTCTGTTCACCGAAATACCACTTTCCTTTTTCAGTCCTAGGTAATACCATTAAAAATTCTCTTTGGAGACTCTCGTATAAAATTCACAAGGAGCAATTCCCCAATCACTATAACCGATTTCAAATGGTGCTAGAAAATATTATTGACTCTGAACACCAAAAGAAATCAGTCATCCTCCAAAGGGGTTACCGAGATCTGCAAGGATGAAGAGTTAAATACCGGATAGTATTTTACACTGGAGGTTTCCCAAATGCTTGATGAATATTAATTGATAACCTCTGTGGTATTATTCCATAGAAAAATGTGGTATTGTTATAACATAAAGATATAGGAGGTGGAAACTTTCAAAATCATTAGTTACGTGCTTGTTTAAAATTGTATAGCCAGTATTAAAACACCACAAATACTTCGATTTTGGGTAGCCTCAGCCTGCGTGGTCCCATTGTCACAGACACTGGTGTTGTATGTGATTTAAGCGTGGGTGCATTACCATCAGTGCCTTGATGCTGTGTTGCAATTCCATATTACATTTTTTTTTGCAGTGTTTATGTCTCGTAAGCCCTTCTCTGTTCCCGAGTTCTGGTTCACCACCTACAAGTGCTGTAAACACGTTACTGCCCAGCAGCATTACACCAGAATTTCTGCCCCTCGTGATGCTCTCCCACGGGCCGTAAACTCAAAGGTCCCAGCCTCCCGAGGTCACTTGGTTGGCGGTGGAGCTAAGTCTAATGGCAGAAGCACATTTTGACCTTTTCTTTTCCACCACCGTTTCCAAGGAGCTGTTTCACTGACGAACGCAGGCATTCTTCCTCCAAGAACACTGATTTCAAATGGTGCTAGACAATAAATAGTTAAATCTAAACCACCATATGAAACCAGCTTCCTGAGGGAGCTTGCTTCTAGCTGAGATGATGTTCCTGTAACAACAAATCGGAAATGCCACAGAGGAGCACCTATCCAGGTTGGTTTTTTCCATCTTTGTTTTTCCTATTAAATTATTGATGTTGTTTTCTTACTCTTACCCTTGGCTCTGCCTTGAGTCACTGGATGCTCATTTGTTTTCTATTACAGCGCTACCAAGAGAGAGAATTGCTTCCAGCGCTGTCACCCTGAAGAATTTGGTTAGTCGAGCTCGGACATTGCGTACAAGGGTTTAAGCAGGGAGGCAGGACCTTTGTCCTACTTTCATTCCTGCCGTCTCCTATTCACGCACGGCGTCTGCTGAGGGCTGCCCACAGCACCGAGATCACCAAGGAAGTCGGTAAGAGAAGCACTGCTGCAAACTCCCTCTAGTGACAGCAAAACAATGTGTGAAACGTCTCCTAGATGCTAAAGCACGCTATTTTTAACAGCAGCAGCAGTAACAGAGTGTGACAGAAGTTACGTATTAATCCCTGCACGTTGAAGATTTGTTCCAAAGGATGGCCTGAAAAGCAGCCCACCTGTCTGCCAGCTCCCACCGAGGTGGTGTTTGCAACATGGAGAGAAGGTGAGTGCCCAAACCCAGCGCAAGGACCATGTTAATTACGGACTACGCAGCACTGGCACTTACCACCTGGTTGCAGCACTGCTTCTAGGAAGTCTGACACAAGGCACTTTCCTGGAACTCTTACCACTTGAGTGTGTTATCCACAATTTCTTTTCCAACAGATGTATTTTTTGTAACCTGTCTTCGGCGTCTCATCTCAGCTGGCAGAACAAACACACCCGAACGGCATCTGCAGGATCGTGTCAACGCTGAGCGCTCGCACTCCGCAGGTCCATCGCAGAGGAACAGAGCGCCCAGAGCAGCAGCACGGCATCTCCTGATGTCAGGAAACCCCATGTGGCTGTGAATAACACTGGGCTCGTGGTGCAAGAGAAGATACTGCTCTAACAGGGTTTAAATACAGCCGTTTTACAACGTGGACAGGATCGAACTGCTTCCAAGGCATAAAAAGCCTCAAGCTTCACCCTGCTGTAGCGTAATTCAAGGAGTGAAGCATTGTACTTGTTGTTTCCTTCTGCAGTGTCCTACCTGCACGCACTCTGCCTGCTGCTGGCAGCTCTGTTCAAGCTGATTACAACCTTCACCCAAGACGAACCCATCTGCGGTCTCCCGAGGACAGCCACGTAGTCTCAAAATCCTTCTTTTCGGGGGCAGGAAATCATGTCAAGAAACGAAATTACATCTGTTCCTACGGGTTAATCGCCTCCAGAAGTGTGTATCTCTCTTCCTTTACCACAGTGACAACCTGAACAACTATCTCAGCCTCGAAACTGAACTCGTAGATGGCTGGAGATAGAGGAGAGAAATCTCCAATAAGCGTGGACAGTTCCCCTGAGGGTATCTGTCAGCAGCGCAGCCAACACATTCCCCTCCCCTAAAATCTTCAGGAGAAAGTCCAACAAACCTGACATCCATCTGTGAGACAAGGAAAGCAATAAAGCTTCACAACCATTATCTTCCCTGGACAAAGGCAAGGCTAAATTGTGTTACAGGATGTGTGTCTGCATCGTTACATCCGTGATGTGCATGGGACTTGACACAGAGGTTCAGTTTTTGGGGCTTTGTCTTTAGTGCCACCCCCAGAACGGGTGCAGACCACAGCAGCTCACTATGACTAACCAGAGAGCAAACTCACCCGTGTAATGCATTTGTAGTTTTGAAGAAAGCATCTTTCAAAACTTGTAATGACGCTGTGCATTTCCAGAGCACAGATAATGAGAAACACTCTCGCATTAGGGCTGCAAACTGTCACTTCTAAATGGGTGAAACAGATGAACTGCAGATAGAGAACTGATGCACTGCTCTGAGAGTCCTCCTCCTAATTATGTCCTTTAACTTCTGGGCCCTGGAAGTTTCAGAACATCTTCAGATCTTGGACTTTTCTGTCCTTCCTAGATTTTTTAAGAGTAATTTCCTTGTTCAACTGGAGAGGAAGAAGAGGAGCAGAGAAGGCAACACCTTCACCCTTACGTACCTACTAAATAGAAAAGCAAAACCTGGGGAAATATGAAGAGCAAACCCAGAATCCATAGATAAAATAGTTGGAAAAGTGTCCTGTTACATTGCTTTTGTAGTTACAAGCACTGCTCTGTAACCTTTCAGAAGAAATTATACAGGAATGAAATGCCAGAGGGTTAAGCTCTGATCCTAAATAGTTCAGCATTCGCAGGGTTTTACCTGACATCAGTGGGATTACTTACAGCAACTAAGTTTTGTCTGAGATTAAACCACTGCAAGACTGGAGTTTACACTGCTTTTTATTTTGCCATTGATTTGGGTGATAATCACTCAAATTCTGGTGATTTACACGTGGTTTAGCTGCAGTCCAAGGCCTATCAGGTAACCCTCTCCCTCCTAGTGATTAAATCCCAGTGGTTAGGCACTCAGACTAATATGTGAACTGTGACCCCTTTCTGAATGAAAGTGACAATTGCGTGTGTTTTGTCACATGAATCCAGGGATAATCAGGGAAAACATCTACTGGGAGTGACCAGCAAAGACTTCCAACTGGATTAAAAAGCTCCTGGACAGGAAATTCCTCAAAAATTAGTCCTATTGCTTCCTCGCCATGCTCTGCCATAACAGGAGCCGTGCAAATGGATTTTGTTAAGAGCTTTGCTTATGACAGCTTTATGATCCATCCATGACAGGCTGAAAGACCGAGCCAGCCTGTAATTTGCAGACAATAGCCTGCGAGTACGTTATGTCTGACAAACTGTTCAACTTACTGTAACTTTTCAAATTCCTTTTTTTTTTTTTTTTTTTCAATAAAATGTGAAGCCAAGGGAAGATGACAGATTGACAACTCCGCAGAAAGCCTCTGTTCACCGAACGGCTATAGCATGGGAAAGGAGTGTGTGAACTTCCTACTTAACGCCCGGCCACATATCTCATTTACGAGCTGCTGCAGATACCCTATGGCATGAAGGCCGAGCAACCATTGAGGAATTGTCCTCCAGCTGAAAAAACAATTAATACTAACTGCAGCGAAGAAGAACTGCCTACCAAGATAGTAATTGGGACTGCGAAGTCAGTTACAGATGTGTTTAAAGTCTTTTTTTTCCCAGTCATTTTCAACTTGAACTTAAACCACTGCTATTGGGGAAAAGCTGTTTCATCTTTTATATTTCTGCACCATCAATCCCCCAGCGTTTTCACCACCAGACTAATGAATTCCAACTATCAAGAGAGCTCATCCGCTATGTAATTTGTCTTTTTTTGTTCCCTTCACAAAACAAGCAAGAAAAATGTTTTTAATTTGCAAGGCTGAATAAATACCTACTGTGTTTGCCAAGACTTTATTGACATTCATGGCTGTCCGCAAAGCTGATTTACTTCTCAGGGATGGTTTACCTCCTCAAAAAAAAACAAATTAAAAAAAAAAGTGTCCGAACAAGAAGATGCTAATTTAAATAAAATAAAATAAAGTAAAATAAAATGAAAAGCAGAGCAATAAATATTACCGTGACTAGTGAAGCCCCTTCAACCAGGATACAGTCCCAGAGCAGATTTTCACTGACAACAAGACCACTTAACATTTGGACACCCTCCAGCGCTTGCTGTGCCTCTGATGCTGCAGTTCCTGCAGGTGCACGTCACCTTTAGCTGTACAGATACAACTGTCGGTGGGCCATGCTGTAAGCAAGATCACTCAAATAATTCTAATTCAAAGAGAAGAAGTGTTTCTTTTCCTTGCTGAGATATTTTCAGGGACCTGGGTTTGCACATGGTCAGGAAAGGGAAGGCACTGCACTGCTGCTGAGCTGGAAATGAATGGCTGGGGGTAGGCAGAAACTTATTAAGCTGGCACTAGCAAGAGACATGAACTGTGGAATTACACCTTGGATAGCATCAAATCCCATCTCCCTTGCTCAGCTGGTCACGAGGAACAGAGATGAGAGTTCAGCCTGCAATGAAACACAGTTCTTGAACTTACAGAGAAAAAAAAATCAATACACCAAACTTTGAGTGTTTGAGTTACTGAAGTTTTACTAAGTCTTTATAAAAGGTCCAGCTTTCAGCTTTGGCCTGCTGCCTAAATTTTTCCATTCATTTTTTTTTTTTGCTGAGCAATTTTATTATCTTATAATCAGCTGTGTGAAAAAAAACAACTGAAGCCTCCACAGCTGGAATTTAGTATGGCCAGAAGGTCTGCGCTGACTTGACATAAACAGGTGAGAAGAAGTGTTTAGGTCATATGGGGAAGGAAATTAACAACATGACAAACCATTACCGTTAAAATTTCCTACCCTGATGACAGTACTTCACATACCTCGCTTTCCTTCCTGTCCTTTGTTTAGCTGTAATTAAAAGGTCTACCAAGTAAGCGAACTGGGGAACATTCCTCTGGAATAAGCCAGCAGCCTTTGAATAAAGACTGGCATTACCCACTAATCAAACATCTAATTCACCTGTTATGTACACACAATATGCTTTTTTTTTTTTTTTTTTTTTTAATTTCAGAAGCTTCTCAAAGCTTCAAACAGGAAAGATCAGATGGCTAATGCTGCAAGGTTATCTCCAAGTACCAAGGAGGGACACAGATGTGCTATACCTCAGAAAAAAAACCAGCTTCCCCCATGTACCATTTTCTCCATCTCTTTCTGGAACAGCTCACTATTGACAGAAAGGGATGTCCTCGGAATCTGGAAGAAAAAATAAAGTATCAGCAGCTGTCTGAGTTAGTCCCCTCTTTGTGATGCTCTTCAAATAGGTGAATTAAAAGACAACCTCAAAATCATTCTTCTCTTCCTCCAGACCCTTAGACAGGCTTTTAGCCAAGTTACTGCTTCTCAGTCTGAGCTTAAGTGAGAGCTTTCACAGTCAAATCAATAAAACAGTCAACCAAAGTTTACCACTAACCTTATCACTAAAATACAGATATCGTGTTTCCTGTCGAAGGAGTCATTTTTTATTACAGATTCAGAAGTTATTGAAAAATAGAAGCTAAGTAAGATGTATCCCACTTGGTCTACTTTGTGGCACTGAATGCATGGCAGTGGCGTGGCCTCGTACTGCAGGTAAATAATTCTCTGCAAAAGAAGGAGCTGCAAATAGAAAAGTGCCACAGGATCACCTACTGTGCAAAGCAATATCCTCGATGTGCAGTTGTCTCAGACTTACTCTGAATTCTGTTTCTTGAAACCTCTTCAGGTTTATTTTTGGGCTGATTAGGGAAACAGAAATCCTAAAAATACAAAAGCAAGCTGATCAAGCTGGGGGAGAAACAGTGAGATGTTCTTGTGACAAAGACTTTAGTATATGAATTATTCATTACTGAAAATTACTGAAAAAGCCACTAATTCTTACAGGGGGAGGGAGATTTCTGTGCACCCAAATTCAAGCACAACAGGCACAAGCTGCACTGAAGGGAATGAGATGCAGGTTTATACAAATATTATCAGCTTAAGTGTCTCACCCTTTTTTTTGCCTATTATTTTGTAGTATTTGCCAGAATTTGAGGCCAAAAAAAGTAAGATAGCCTGCTATCGCCTTGAATTCAGTCATACCAAATTCAGCAAGAGCTGCTGAAACAGTAAGGAAGGATGAACAGCCCGGCTTCAGCCCCACCTCTGTTTCTGTCCATGTTCCCATCCCGTGCCCATCACCATAGCAGCTGACTGCTCTTCTGTCAAACAGCAATCTTCAGGGCAACAGAGAGAGGAGTGCAGGTTGTTTTTTTTCGGGAGGGCATCATCATTTGCTGGACAAAAGTGGCCGATGTTGTGCTTTAGAAATTGTACAGTGCAACCAACTACCCGATAATCAATCTAATTCCTTTTTTTTTTTTTAAGGAATGCTTAGAACAAAGGTACAGCAACAAAGGAACCACTCGCAACAAAATTCAGTGCTTCTTGCCCAAGTCTTTTCATTATAACCCCCCCCCTTTTTTTTTTTTTTTTTTTTTTTTTTTTTTTTTTTTAATTTCCACTGCTGTCTTACACATGCAGTAGGATCTAATTGGGAACTGGGAGGAAACCAATGATCAATGGAAAAAAAAACAAAGCAGTTCTTCAGTTTAAAGTATTTCCTCTGACTTAAAGCCTCTGGAATCTGAAGAGCAACGAACATCATTTTTAGAAACCACCCCGGCAAAGGCTCTGTTACATAAGTTTCAATAGAAGTGCTAATCCCAGCGCTGAGCAGAAATGCCCCTGTCATGAAGCCCTCAGAAACTACACCTACTGTTTGTGTTCCTGTGCCGTGCATTGCATCCACTCACGTCTCCACGGTCAGCTCTTCAAACCAGGTATTTGTAACTCTTTTGCCCTTCTGCTTATCTTCAGTGCTTCGTTCACACTGGTACATAAATTATCATGCTAATTTGTCTGTCTGAGGATGAAATGTGACCTGGAAAGAACTGCCCTTAGGTATCATTTAAAAGTAACAATAAACATGCACAAAAATGTTTATTCCTCTGTGTTTTTTCTGGTACAGTACAAACTCCAATTATGATTACTCTGAAAGACTCTGATTACTGAAGAGCAAGTAAAATAGAATTACCACACAGAAGAGAAGACAGCAAATGAAAGGGATAGGAAATTTAATCAGATCCAAGTGTGATTGTTTTTAATCCCAGCTCAATTCCCAGGCCTGATAAACAGACTGCAGAGAATCTTTTAGCAGAAGATTTAAGTATTCTTGACCCCTCCCATCAGGGATGACACTGCAAAAACACGAATGCCAATCCAGAAATATTTTCAGAGCAAAACAAACCACCTTTGAACCCTTCTTCTGTTGTGTTTAAGAAGCAAAGAATGAGAAAACGATTTTTAAAAATACCTGCTTCCTACGTACCGTGCTGCAGAGCAACAAACACAATACATGCCAGATATATTTACCCCAGCTACTTCTCAGCAGGGAACATATCCAGTGCAGAGAGCATATTCCATTAATTTACTGGAAACAGGAGTTATTTACCTTTCAGTCGGTACACATTTATAAATAGGCTTTCCCTCCGACATCGTGTTCTTCCTTTGGCATATGGAAAGCATTCTCGGGAGATCAGCACCTGGAATGTATAAAAGGGCTTATTTAAATGCTTGTTTGCATTTTCACTTTAGCTTCTCCTCGTAAAGGCAGAGGGAAGCTGCACGGCTATCGTATGTTTTTACATTTGCTTCCACGCTGGATCACACGTTTTATTACAGAATAAGCCAGTTTTACAGGAACACAGGCAGCTGACACTTCCCACCACTGCAGGGGAAGGCCATAAACGCAGCTCGTGCAGACCCTCCATGAACAGCCTATTTTGACCAAGAAAATAAACAGAACCAGCCAGTGGTTTTATGCACATATAGATATAAATACAGATGTATTAAACTCCTGTTTTCTGTACCTGCTCATTTAAACCAAGCTACGTCACCTAACTGAGCAGTTTGTTTCTTCTGGCTGTGAAATGAGAGGGATGACGGGTTTACCTAAAGGTTTTAGGGACAGATGAATGGCCCCTGTGTTGTGTTGAAGACTGAAGAGCCAGGAGATGAGAGGGATCTTCACCACGCAGGGAGCAAGGATGAGGGGTTCCCCATCACCTGGACCAACCCTGAGTGTCTGGTGGCACTGGACGTGATTACAGCCCCAGGACCACGTGCAGATTTGATCCTCACTCCCAAACCTCTTCTTCCCACTCAGTTCATGCACTGACTGCTGTTACAGGACAAAATACATCTCCAGGACAAAAACAGGGGCTGTGCTTCAATAATGAACACCGATGCTGGCCTACGCCATGGAAATTACCAAGCTAATTAGAGGACCACAACATAATGCTCCACATATTCAACATAGGCAAGTGAGATGGGGAGAAGTCGCTGCTGGGTTTTGAAAGTCCTTTTGTTTTGCAGAGTGTTTGTTGCTTTCATCTACTGCAGCTACCGAACAAATTCAGTAGTATTAGACAAACACATCCCTAACTATCTGAAAAACATAACATACATACATCCACTTTGCTGCAGCTCAATTTTTGAACCTATTACTCCCCTCCCTATTCCCAGTTCTACCTTTTGAAGCTAAAGACAAGGTGAGCACATGAGAATTTGAGCATTAAAAGAAAGAGGGCTCAAGTTCTATTTCTGGTCTGATTTGCTATGGGACCTGAGAAACTCAGTCTGAGGATGCTATGGAGATATTTAGCTATGGAGATATTTCACTTCCCTGCAATTTCCAGGGGAGGCACTGTAAAACTGTTGTCCCCGTGATGGACCAAGGCACGTCGGTGATCTCAGAGCTTCATGTGAAACAGGATCAGAGCAGTTTGGTTTCCAGTTTACTGCCTGACTCAGGAAAGAGTGAAGAGATATCAAGAGAAGAGGAACTATAAGAAATAATGAAACAATAAAACCTCCTGTGTAGGCAAATTAAGAGCCTGGTGGCTGATCTACTCCAGACATCACAGGAACACACAGCCTTAAAATAGAGGCTGAAATAAAAAGGTACTTTTGTGGCATTTGCAGAGGGTTGGCACGGCAGAAAGCTCCTTTCTGCTGAAATGATGCTGAGCTGCAGCTGACGTTAATTCACATCTGGCAAGTCAGGGAAGCATCTCAGGAGAGAAATGAAATGATGCACATCTGGAACTTGATTACACAGCAGCAGCAGGCAGTTATGTGCTGGTGGAGGCAACTTTTGGGAAGTAAGATGCAGAATTCATTTTTGGTGAATGCGTTCAGAATATGATTAGCAGAGATCAAAACTTACGGACATCCAGCCAGGTCAAAATCTCAGCCTGGACAAGACAACTGTCTGTGCTGATGTTTGTCCAGTGAGCAGAGGATAAGGATGAAGAACCAGTGCTAATATTTAGCTAAGGAAAAGTGAATCGGCACCCTAAGGTTTCAAACAAATTCAAGACGCAGGAGTCAGCCTGGAAATGGGGTGGGATGGAATCACAGAGGAGAACCTCAAGCTGCAAATGAATTATTTAACTTACAGTTTTAAAAAATACAGCCAATATTAGGCTGAGAAACAATAAAATAACAAGAACCCAGGTGACTTAGCGAAGAAGAGTTAGATCTTTATGCTGCCTACATTTGAGTTCTCCTATCTGTAACAGACAGATAATTAAATTAATTCATCAATTACTAAATGAGTTCACTTACTTCATGGCATGTAATTCGTTTAGCCCGATCTGTTAAGAGGCACATCCTAATGTCAATCTGTAATAATTTGCAAATTCAATTTAATATATCAGACGTGATGAGAGAAGGGGAATTGGAGGCAGAGAGCAGAACTGCACCGAAAACGCAAAACTCCCCGGGACGACGCACGCCACGAATGGCAGCAAGAGGCTGTCAGCAAGGTCTGCTCCCTGCCCAGCCGGGCTGCAGGAACCACGCGGTGCTTGCAACAGGTCTGACACGACACCCGCAGCAGCCAGCCCGTGCTGCTGTCCCCACAGCCTCGCAGTTGGACCGGGTTTTTGCATTGTGTTCTCTCCCTTCCAGTCCCTCGTGAATAATTTCGTCGGGAGATTCCTTCTGCGCAGAATTTCTCTGTGGTTTTGGTACGGGCCAAGTGAATTCATACTAGATTATCCCCACAATTGTCTCGTGTAGCAACTGGGAAGGTTAAAAGGATAAAATAGCTGAAGTGATGACTGGGGTAAGGAAGTATGTGCTGTGCGATGCCAGCTGCAGCAAAGGGCCTGGCGAGGATTTCAGAAAAAAGGACAGGGAGGCCTTCAAATGTAAAGCCTGACGGTGATTTGAAGGCAGCACGTGCATACGTCTGTGCACAGAAAGTGTGGAGCAGGTGCTGGCTGACAGCACGTGCAGAAGTGCCCACGTACCGGTATGAAGGTGGGAGCAGCACCCCTCAAAGGCACGCCCTGCCTCTCTGCAACGCCGACTGTTCCAGCAGCTTCCTTCCAGCACGGAGAGAAAACAGGGAAAGGCACGCAATTAGCAAAGAAGGGAAAGCAGCCGAGCCATGATAACATTAGGAGGCTATATTGAGCCCTCTTTAATGGGAAAATTGAGTTAGGTTGCTACCAACAGCAAGCCAAAAATTCGTACTGGTGCACAATACACAGGGTTAGAGCTTCAGAAGCCCACAGTCTCTCTGTTGGGTTGGTGACTGAGCAACAAACAGCATGAGACGGCTGCGTGCACGGTGAGCACCCCTGGGCACCAGGCTGGAGGGCTGTGGGCACGTGGCTGGTCACTGGGCCACCTCTTTCCCAAGCTCACATTTTGGGGATAGGTGTTTAAAGGGTCAGCAGACTGCAGACAAACAGAAAACAGTGGGCAAGTGATGGATTTTTGTTTTATTCTGCCTAAATTTGGGCAGAATGTAGGTGCCCGGAGTGATAAAACCATTTTTTCGGTAGCTGCTTGGGTGACTGCAAGCATATCTTAGAGCCTGGTGTTACCTGCTGCTGGTGATCAGAGGTGTCTCATCTGGGGTGATTCTCCCCTGGACTATTAACAAACAGCCTGCACGTCCCCTGAAAGATCCCAAAACCCACCAGAATCCAGACCAACCCCAGAACTCTTTCTAAAACATGGCAAGGCAGCAGCAGTCTGGCCCCTGGGGCTCCTGCCCAGAAAGATGAGCCACGTTTTCCATCACCCTGGCCTTTAGCCTCACACTTCATCCACCCCAGAAAATGGCAGCAGCACAGATCCAATACACGAGCACTGCTCTGACACCGGTCCTGCTGCTCCTGGTGCCCCGACAAGCCCCCTCAGAGCTACTCTGAGCATCCCCATGTTTGCTGTCACTGCGAGTGCCCAGATGCTGGCCTAAGGCATTACAAACAAGGTGCCTCGGAAGTGCCTCCCTCTGTCCTGGGTGGTTTGAGTCCCAGAATAACGGGAATTACATCACAGCCCTGCCATCCTCGTAATTCCCAAAGCTTTCCCCCAGTCTCGGTTGGAAGTCCCATTCCTACTGTGGTGAGACGGAGCCGTCCTACACCCAACACTTTGTCACAGCAGATGTAGGGAGCATTTCCTAACTCCAGCCCAGACAGCAAATTCCACACCCAAGGGCAAAAATCCAGCACAGAGACACAAAATTGGGCATTTATGTGCTTTTAAAAATATTCAGAGCCAGCTCAGTACTGCCTGTTTCAGAAGGGAGCGCATGCTGCATGGACACTGCTAAACCCTTTGACGAGAAGCTTAAAACACACAACTTCTGCTGCATTATCTCTGTATTTCGGTGTAAAATGGGTAATATCCTATATTAGAGCTTATGTTTGGGGGAAAAAAAGTAATTGAAGGAGTTCTCCAAAGCTAGTAATACAGAAAGAAAACAAAATTGATGCACAGCACCGAATGGTTAAACTAAGGAAGGAGCAGAATGGTGTCTGAGGTACTGCAACACACCACAAACTTGCATTACAAGTGTTACAGTGGCGTGCTGATTCTGTCATTCATCATCCTATCACAGCCGCTTGCTGACTGTCCTATTAATCACTGTGTCACACTTCAGAGACTCCTCACAGATTTCCCTAATAGCCCGTGTGGGATCAGCACTTTTTGCAAGGAAGGAATTGCACTGGGAGTTTGCTGGGGAATATATTCACCTGCATTTCCAGGCTGGAGCAGTCCTCTGTTTGCACCAGGCTGTAAAACACGAGGCAAACAGCACTCATCCCGCCTTCAAGGGCCATAAAATTCCTGTTAGGTTTTCAGGTAAGATGAAGATAATGCGTATCCTGTGTGGACATGACACGAGAGGTTAAAATAACTAAAATAACTGAAGTAAGTGCGTGAATTGCACTACACAAACCTGTAAAATAACCCAGGCACATGAAACAGGGAGTCAGAAGCTTGAGAGAGGTGGGAGTACAGATTATAAAACCATGAAAACTCAATTAAAGCTGTACAGTGAAGCCGACCAAACAAATACTTCCTTTTTCTTTTCCTTAAATACATGTAACACACTTTAAGGTTTGATATTCACGATATATTGCCTTGTACCACTGCCTGTAAGAAACCTTTCCCCAAATCCCATCTCTTTAGGAGTCTGGTACCCCAGTACCAGGTATTTTTGGAGAACGGAGGGAAAGGATTTGCTACAACCCATCCCACCTTTTTCTCCCCCAAATCAACAGCACTACCAAAGAGATGCTGAGCCTCCCTCCTGCACCACCGACCCCCTCTGCTCTGGGCAGCATCTTGCAGAGATTTCCAAGTCATCGTGAGTCGTGCACAGCTCCACCTCTGACCCTTCCTGTCCGCGACTCCTGAGCAACAGGCTTTATCTAATTAATTCAGTGGTTTTTAGGAAACCACTTCTCCCTGCCAGTTTTTAAACCCAGAGGAATTTTCTAGATGTGCAGTGACAGCGCATGAGTAATAGCTCCCTCATTAAACTACCAGGGAGTCATAAAGCATAACAAATTGTTCAGCTTCCCAGTGTTTTTCCGATTGGCTTTCCCTTTCCAAGCCCTGTAGTGCTCGCAAACATCCCAACTATCCGCGTGACGTCATTTATAGTCAGAAGCCTTAAAGGAAACAACATGTCCACGTTGCTCAATCCTCTGGTATTCTCGCCGTCATTTATTTTTGCCCTAGGGCAGACTTGAGTTGTTTTCCTTTTTTAAATCAAGAGCTGGTTTTGCCCACAAGAAAGGGTCACGGTCAAGAAGCAGGGTGGGACGGTGCGGGAAGCTGTAAAGATGTGAACGACGAGAATAAACCCCGCTCTCTCACGGCAGGGCTCTGCATCCGCCACCACCACATCCACACTTGCTCCTTTCCCTGTATTTCAAAAATGCTCCTCAGTAGGGAAAGGAGAAATTCTGCTGAAGGTAAGAATATAGAATAAGAATTCACCTTCTGAATAAGGTAGCTGTGTTTCTGGATTTACTGGTAGGTAGAAAAAGGTCATTTATTCCGTTTCGGACTCAGGGAGTCAAACTGTCCAGAAGACAGCCTGCTGGTTCATGACATACCTTGTAACCACGATTTCTACAGAAGTTTCTGAGAATGAGAAGCAAAACTCAGGCTCCTGCTGGCCTGTTCAGGATGAAGCAGCTTGTACTTTGTGCTGATCCAGGTGTACCTTCCCACCCCACCACTTCAGAGACTAAATCCTACCAGCTTCTTTCTGGATCCACCTCTGGCAGGTGCAAGATAACTGAGATTTGGAGATTCATACAATCCCAGACTGGTTCGGGTTGGAAGGGACCTCAAAGCCCATCTCATCCCAGCCCCTGTCATGGCAAGGACACCTCCCACCAGCCCAGGCTGCCCCCAGCCCCATCCAGCCTGGCCTTGGGCACTGCCAGGGATGGGGCAGCCACAGCTCCTCTGGGCAGCCTGGGTATCACTGCCCTCTAAGTCCTGCAAAGAACACAGTAAAGATGAGAACAGTCCCAACACCTTTTAAAAAAATAGATTAAAAAAAAAAAAAAAGCATCATGAGATAAATTCTGTCCTGCCTGGGAGATGAAAAGGTTTGAGAGTATTTGTATTTAGCATTTATTCTGATAAAACTACAGAAAATGCTATCAAGACAGCATGACTGTCAGCATAAACCTGTAAGATGCAGGTTTACCAACAGATCCTCATGCTACAGATGGCAAAAAGAAAGACAAAATCAAGTCAGAGTAAGGTGACCTAGCATCTCACACCACCGAGACCTGAAATCTGTCTTTTAGGAAGCAGCAGAAAGAGAAGGAATGAGAGGAACACGGAGTTCTAGATCGTGGCTCACAGCGCGTTTGGCAAAGTGGCGAGGAGACCCATTAATGTACCAAGCTCACTGACCTTATATATTTCTCCAGGCAAGGGCTAGAAAACGAAACAGCTGAGCACTTACTCCCTTGTAGAGAAACCTGTTTGCATCTTGCTCTTTATCTCCAAGTCAACGGTTCTGATACTGAGAAAAAATCATCTTTAAATACACATCTGAGACTGAAAACGAGCACAGTGATTTAAGTCAGCAAGAGTCTGCTTGAGCAGTAACCGAGAAAAGGCGGCAGCCCAGCGGTTCAGGAGCCTCACTGCTGGTATCTCACTGGGGTTTGGCATTCAGGCTGTCAGATCTGGCGCTTGGCATTGCTGTGCAAGTGGCAACGGAGGCTGGATCAGCTTGCCAGCCTAGCTCATCCCATCAAAAGGCACCGAGGTACTGGTGGGAAACGGGGATTTCCAGCAGGGTTGAGATACACGGCAGGGACAGTGGCAGATTGCACTGATGAACTAAAAGGGAATTGGAAATTTGGGGTATTTTAGAGAAGGTTCATGTAAGCTGAAACAAGGGAATAGCACAGGAAATGAACTACGAAGACAGACAAAACTCTCACTGCCCCACGAGCATGCCAAAGCCAAGCTCTTCCAAGGGTTCAGAAATCAGGCCTTTGGGAGGATGCTGAAAACATCCAAGATTGGATGTTAGTGTGAAAGAACAAGGTAAATAAACCCTCAAATCTTTGCTAACTGTCCTTCGTAGCCAGACCTGTGCTCCTGTTCAAGCTGAATGTTTCAGAAACAAGCACGCTGCTACACCAGACTTTGCAAAGTGTTTCCAAAGCGTCAGGGACCATCAGGCCAGCTGACAGCTCCTCATTAAAAAAAAAGCAAGGAGAAACAAAAAGCCAACCTCTTTTCCAGGCGGTGAATGACACCGGCATGAGACTGACAACTTTTGGAATGAGGTCATCTCCGCTTCCCTTCAGAAATGATGCTAGCAAGTACAATCAACAATAATTAAAAACTCCTTTCACAAAGGGACACTATACGTTTATTATCTCTGTTGAAGCCTAATCAAAACCATCACAATGGGCTTGTTGATTTTTTTAAACCAAGACATGATAGAAAAGAGAAGGAAACTGGCAGTGAAAAACAGAAGCTCGATTTTCTTATGTGCTGTAGTGTTTTGGCTCAACATGTAGGTTGTCCCCTACTTTCACAGAACAACTCACTATTTACGACTAAGCAATGACAGAACAACCAAAAAATGTGGTTTGGAAACAAAAAGCTTAATGGGTAAATATGTGTGACCTTGACACCAAAATTTTGACAGCAGTGTAAGCAGTAAGCTACAATCACACTCACCAAGAGTTACTGGCTTTGCGTCTAAGGATTTTCTTTCCCAGATATCCAGCTGCAAAAACATCTTTAGTTTCTCTGCATCCTAATCGACTATTACAAATTCTGCAATGTTCGCTGCAAGGACATGAAATATTTTTTTATTTCTAAACTATTTCTTATTCTTATTTGCTTCACCTTATATGGGAGCAAGATCACTCAGTATGAATGTGCCATTGCTGAAATGTAACAGTGTCTGCAGCTCTGGTCATTTCAGGTGCTGTGCAGTGCCCTGCCTGGCCTACAGCTACTATCTACAGCATTGCATCAGTCCCAGAAAACTCACGTTGTACCTGCTGGCCCCACAGATACATCCCAGGTGCCCTGAGGTGTCTCTAAGGCACCCCACACCCGCGTGCCAACAACTGAATCCTGTCCCTGGGCATTTGTAGACAGGTACATGAGAAGGCATTAAGTTATTTGGTCTTTGTGCCAGAGCCAAATCCCACCCATGTAGTCTGCTGCACACCCACAGTGTAGCAAGAATTAAAAAAAAACAAAAAGGAAAGTGAAACAACAAAAAACCTTTATAAAGGTTTTTGGTTTTGCTGTGGGCAGTGAAGGTTCCGCTGCTCTATCCCTAGGAGGACATTTGGGTGTTGGTGTCTCCCTCCGAACGCAGGCAGAGCTGCCAGATGGGATTTACCAGCAGAGCTTTAAGGCACAGATTAGACCTTGGCAAGTGGCTTTGCCCAGGAACAGGAGCCCTTAAATCACAAGATTTGTTCCTGAAGGATTTACTGCTGTAACCCCGAAGCACCCCTGCTGCTACGCACCTAAGCGCTGCCTATGGCCATCGTGGATGGGTTTCACGGCCCCGCCGAGCCTCCTCGCTGTAGCAGGGGTAAATGATTTGCTCAACCAAGCCCATTTTAGAGAAGGTGGCTACTGCTGGGAAATGAGAGGGTTAAGAGGAGAGTGCTGTGCACAGGACCACCTGTCCGTGGCAGGAGAGGTGCCAGCAGCAGCCAGGAATAGCAGCGGGCGGAAGGGAAGGAAATTCAGGCTCTTAAGCAAGAGGTCAAGCCAACCCCAGCTCCTCGGCACTTGAAGGATGGGTTTGGAGTGAATCCTTGCCGGTACCGAGGGCGAGGTGGGAAGGCTGAGGGCCACACAGAGGGAGGATGTTGTGAACCACGAGCAGAGAGGTCTGCTGCTGGTGTCTGGTGTGCGCTTACAGCTGGGCTGACTGTAAACAGGGCGACCACGTGGCATCCGGAGTGTCACTCACCGACTTCCTCAGTGTCACGCAGCCTTACAACAGCGTCGTCAACGTCTACCAGCCCAGCAGGCGCCTGCAAAAAAAAAAATGGGAGCCTTTATGCAGCTCCTATGAACAACGCCCATCTCAGCCATCTTCCATGACTCAGGGATCCGTTTCTGGATGCTCGCGCGTGTTTTCCACTTCCTTTCCCTGCAGTGTATGTAACAGAAACGAATCTGAGTGCTGACACAGTGAGTAGATTGATTGCAGTCTTTTATTTTTTGGACCGAGGCCCAATTTGCTGTCTGATCTGGTTCTCAGATAGGAGGTTGTACATTGTCACGTAGTTTGTAGAAGCAGTTGCTACACTGATTTGACAAGATAGGCAGGGCTGTGCATCTGCGTATCAGAAAGCCAGATCGTGGGCACAGCAGATGCATCAAATTTTCTCAGAATAATAAACTGGAGATTTACTGAAAACAATATGGAAATAATTTGATGGGCTTCTTCCAAACAGGCAGATAGAAATACAGGTCAAATCTGCAGAGCACGTTCAAATTTGCATGCTCATGTTTTAAAAGCAATTTGAGAAGAAAACATTTTAGACTGTAACCAAGCCTGGGAGACAGCAGACTTGGACTGTTTTCTTGTACTATATTACACTGCTGACCGTGGAGCATGCCAGGTTCTGGAAAAAAATCAACTTTCAATCAATTCCCCGAGTGACAGGTGAAATTTCCCAATTGCTCAGTATCCAGAAGGTGCCACCACGAGCTGGAATTAAGCTCATAGATGCTGTCTGCTGCCGAGCACTTCAAAAACCCAGTCTTTTAAAGGACGGCTCTACGCTCAAAATGGAAATTCATTAGTCAGTACGTGCCAGAAATGGAAGCAAATGTATCTGACAAACTCGAGCAGCTCAGAAGCCCTTTTCTAAAGGTGTTCCTGCAGCACAGAAAGCTGATTTATTTCTTTAAAAAAATAATAATACTGCTTAAGCAACAACAGCTCGGTTACAGATTTTGAGACTGGAAAAGTTCATCTCCGATTTTCCTTATCATGATTATCCCATTCTCTGACCCAATTTTAGTAACTTCATTCAAGAGAGAAGTATTTGTACGCAGCTTTTAACGGGCGTACCACCTTGAGACTATTTCTGACAGAGGTTTACACCTTGTGGTCTGCACATACACTTCTGGATGAGAACCTCAAAGCTTCCAGCACCTCCTGAACCATCGGGGGAAGCAGGCACTTGGATCTCTTACTCTGTGTTAGCTGGCCAGCATTTCTTCTAGGAAATGAACCGAGTATTTTTTTAAGCAGACGAAGTGTTTGCCCACAAATGGATTGGTCCTACGGGGCCCAGCAAGACAGAAGAGTGAAACCGTACTTCTGGCAACAAGTAGGAAGCTCGGAACAATTCCTCAGACCAGAACTGCAACCTAACAAGTCCGTGCACTGCAGTCTCCATCCATAAAACACAGCAACACGCCAACAGGGAGCCACGGATTTTAATACAAAGGTGTGCGACGGATCTGCCAGATGGCAAGCACCACCAAAATATTATTACACACACCATTTTAATACTAGGCAAATACATCTTGCACGTAGCTGCAGTCTTAAGGCAGCAAACAACTCACACACATGACTGATCGTAGCGAGGAAAAAAAACAACTCAGACAAAACCAGAGAGTCACAAGGGACGGGTGCTGTTTTTTTTTGTTTGTTTTGTTTTTTTGTTTTGTTTGTTTTGCTTTTTTTAAACCACCCTCCTCGCCCTACTCCCATTTCAGCATTTTAAACAGTTTCAGCGCGCTAAGAATATTCTTACTTCTTGTTGAAGCTGTCTGGCCGTTTTCCTATGGACGCTACCTCAGGATTACAGAGTCAATACAGCTACCAGCATTAACTGCTTGCTCTTTTTTTCCTGAGATCAAGTGAGCATTTCCCTTCACTTTCTCTTGAGTGTGTCCCTTCGACAAACAAACAGAAAAAGCCCGGTAATGAAAGTATTAAGAGATAATATCGCCAGAAATAAAATCTACTTTACAACAGCAGGAAACAATTAAGATAATACCTAGACTTTAGGCCACCTACTCCCGTTTAGTGTTCAGAACGATAGCTGGAAAGGCTTAGACCTCTACGGGGCAAAAGTGAAATAAAAAACGAAGTGAAATAAACCAAGCAAAGGGGATGTAGTTCTGAGCAACGCACCTTTTGACCATGTTGTTGTGACCTTTCTCCGTAGCGTCTAAAATACCTCTGCTCCACTGCATAATCCCAAGCCTTGAGAAAATTAGTAAGCCTCCTTCCCTGTCATAGCTTCCTGCACCTGCCCCTACAGGTAATAAGGATTAGAAGGATCAGAATCGCGATGTTTATGAAACTTGTTTTCTGCTCCGAAAGCAGCTCATTTCTTATGCTTAAAATGAAAGGAGTGGCTGCTTTAAAAAAAAAAAAAAAAAAAAAAAAAGGAAAGAAAAACAACATAATGAAAAGGAAGCACACACCCATATGGAAAAAAATGGCAAAAGACGAAGCATGCTTATTACGAATGCTCTGTAACCTTGTCACCCACAAAAAAGAAACAAACAATTAATTAAACAGAAAGGAAACTTCAAGGTTTTCTTTCCTACGTACTCTCAGAAATCTGATGACTATCTGTATTTCCATCGCAGGCGCACGCTGCTCTTACGATTGTTGTTCTGAGCCTTAGCACCAAGTGTAACAGCAAACGAGCTCCTAGCTAGGGTTGCAGTTGTCAGTACTACAACAGTTCCTAAGCAATCCCACTGTCAGCAAGTGTGAGCAGTGCTTCTGACCCAGCCACTCAATTCCTGCAGCTCCTAAAACACCGAGCACGTGTAAACGCTGTGATTTGAGCTTATGTAAGTAATGCAAATCCTGGGCTTTGACAGATCCACAGCCCAGCAGGCTTGCATTAAACACACCCCCACGTTCCTTTGCACCTTACCTCGCAGCACGGTTACTACAGCATTTCAACAGCAGCACGAGATCTGGTTTCTTTCTAACAGCACGACATCTGCTTAAGCGCAGCGAACGCTTTCTGGGTTTGACAGAAAAAGCACGCTGCCTGCTGCATGAGCTCGCCCGGCTGCAGTTACAAGCTTTGGAGGAGTTTTGCTGTGCAACAGGTGGTGGATTTGAAGATGAGATTTCTCCCTGGGGATGGTTTGAGGAGTTAGATGCCCTGATGCCTGTCCCAGATGCTAGTATAACCCAGCTGCAGGGAGTTTGTGCCCCGCAAGGGGAACAGGCACCTTGCTGGCAGGCAGTAGCAAACACCCCGTGGTGCTGGGCTGGGTCCCCCTTCCCAAAGCAACCTCCAGAGCACGCCGTGGGCTGAAACCACCCGTGTAGGATGAAATGACAACCACGGAGTCACCATGCTCCTTACAGCAGGTTGCTTGGTCTTCATCCTGCCCTTACATCCACGTGCAACCAATGTAGTTTTCCCCAAAAAGTAGATTCAGTAAGGGGTAACTCTCACCTTGCCTGGTTACTTGATGCAAAAAGCAGCAGGGCCAGGTCTGCAGCAGGATGTTTCGGTGCAGCACCACGTGTTAGTTATTCCTTAGCAAACACACACCTTTCGGGCAGCTAAGATAAAGCTCGTAACTTCCTGCAGGAGTCATTCATTTCTATGCAGACTTCAAAAGGACTTGCTTTCTTACAATAAATATTGAAAATGTACCACACACAACTTAGAGTAACTTAACGGGATAGTGGAGCCATTACCTTCAACAATAGCCCGACTGTACCCGGCTAGGAAAAGGTCACAGCTGGGGCTGTAGCTCTGCCATGGTAAATTACAAACAATTACTGATTAGTCACAGTGAGCTATGGCCAGCCTGACACCGGTTGTGGTAAAAGATCCTAACGAAAGTCATCAGCCAAGGTTTGATAATTATTTTAAGTGACTGCAACTTCACGTTTCATTCATTGCAAAGAAATGCGTTTCAGGTTTGGGACATGCTGTAATGCTGCGTTGTACGCTCATACTTTGACCTCATCTGTCACTTCTGTACCTTTTATCTCAGCCTCTCCAATGAGGAAGGTCACCACGTGGGTGCCGGAGCCCTGAGGCTGTCGTGTCCCCTCTTTGGAGAGCTTCAGAAGCCACCTGGACACGAGCGGGGTGGGAGCAGAGGCTGGGGCTCTGTGGTACTTGCCACCTAACTCCTTCCACCTGCAGCTCTGGGCTGTTTCCACTGCTGGCAACGTCCACCACGACCAGCAGCGCTCCAGATGTGCTCAGGCGTGCGCTGGGTTCATGTGGTTTCTCCGTGACTTTGTCAGAGCCAAAACCACCTTCAAATAGTAAAGGTTTTACATATTCCTGCATGACCACGAGCAGCACACAGCCGCATGACCAAGGCCAAGCTGGCTGCACGCAGACAGACACACGGACTTTTATTTGGCAGAGCCAACGACCTGCCCTCCCACGAGCTGCAGCAGGCTGCTGGAAAGCAACCGGGGTCTCCAGGTCCTCCGCTGAGCACAGTGCAGTGCCTGCACCAGCACCCAACTCGTCCACATGCCTGGAGGGGGATGATTTTTCCCCTTCCTTCAGGTATTGTCATGGAGCCGACCCATGAAGCTGCTTCAACCTTCCTGCTACATACCTACCCCTCCAGTCACCCACTCCTACCTCCTCTCGCACTTGCCAGTCTAATTACCCGCCCACTCGCATTTTCTCTTACTCACTCACTAACCCACCCCTTTACATGTTTCTCATTCATTTCCCCATTCAGTTACACAATCCCATCCTCAAATACCTTCAAACCACTCGGCAATAGTAATTTTGCCTCCTGCAATATTCCTGTCCTCACCTCTCTCATCAACATCCCTACCCTGCGTCGAGCTTCTTAGGTGGCTTTAAGGAAGGCAACCGAAAATTCTTCTCTGGAGGCTTGCAACGCAACCCTCTCATCATTTGGGGCATTCTGCAATGAGAACAGGAATAAAATGCTTCAGAAACCAGAGATTTAGGCTAAAGGCGCCGGGGTATGACCGTAGGCTACTCTTTGAATGGTCTGGCTCAGGCCAGCGTGGCCACGGGCCAGCTCACACCAAACCCAAACCAGCCGCTCTCTCATGGGGTGAGAGCAAGAACAATGCCCGTTTGTCTTCCTTATGGCTATTTATTTAAGGATATTTATTTTGGGGGGTGTTGGTCAAGCTCTTTGTGGTGAAGACACTGGAAATTGTGGAGATGACCCTGCCTGGGCGCCCGAGACTTCTGGTAGCGAAGACCAAGCATTGAGAAACAAAAAACAAGCAAACAACCCCCAGATCCCACCAAGATGAGCACAACTCTAAGAAGAAACAGTATTTATAACGTGGTTCGGAGAACGAGAGAGGATAATGGAAAGAGGGAAAAAATGAAGATGCAGGTAACGACAATACAGCTTCCACCATTTCTGTCACTGAAACGTCTCCTTTCGTTCCTTTTCCCTGCAACGCCTTCTGCAGACTTGCCAGCACAGGATGACTTCCCCACAGCCTAAATGCCACAACAGAGTTAAAAATCACTTTATTTACACTGGCATAAAAACCCCAGCCCAAAAAAACATTTCCAGGATAAATCTGGCCTTTTCAGGTAACTTTCAGTGATTTCTCAAGTGACACCAGCACAGACCACTCTTATCCTGGAATAAAATATACACTGTGGAAATTATCCTATTAGCAGTTCAGTTTAAAACCTATCTTTAATCCGATTTTTTTTCCCCAAATCCTAAAGATCTGAACGTGCAGCACTTAGGTAAGGGATACATTAATATTCAAGAGCCCCAAATACTGTTCTGCTCATATTTGCAGGCTGTTAACATCATGGAGAGAAGAATTGCTGCAAGATGAGACCGCAGACTCGAAACAATGTGGTGAAACAAAGAAACGGAAAAATTTAGGCCAAAGATCAGGCAAAGAAAAATCTCACCATCAAACTTGGTGGAAAAGCAGATCGAAGTGGAAGGCCAAGTTCTTAGAGTATCTCTAGCCATAAACCGCAGAAGCAAATTAAAAAAAAAAAAGAAATGCAGCAGAAAACAAGTCCTGGCAGGACGACGGTCTGGATGATCTAATGCACTTTCCATCTCTAACATCTATGACTCTGTAATTCCGTAGGAGCACTTACCAGAGGGCTGGCAAACTTCAGCACCAGCTCAATCGGCTGATAATAACGCGATAATCAAAGTCTTCCACCAAAAGGATGCCCTTGTGTCTGTGTGCTGCAGTTACGCCACGCCGCCTTCCTTCGAAGTCGTGCACGGCGTTGCCATTAGGGAGCCTGATGTGAATGGCAGTAATTACAGAGTTGTGTATCGCTCTCCGAAACAGGCAAAACAGAGTTTAAGTAATTAAAGAGACAATCATCATCGTTCGCACAAAATGCCTAGGGTCAACTTTTGACAGCGGATCTGATGATGCAGAGTTCAACTCTGTCACTGCTTATGCATGCAAATAACTTTACTCATGCATGCGGTAAGTGTTAGCAGGACTGGATCCATCCTAAAAGGCATTTTCAAGTATTTACCCCTGATTTTCAGGCTTAGAAAATCCTCTCTCTTGGTTAAATACCAATTTGGGTCTCTGATCATGTGCTTTGCTGTTTGCAAGTTATTAGGTGAGTGTACCTGCAGAAAGCAGAAAGCTCAAGAGCAGAAAGAGCACGAGCACAACTTTTATCTTTAAAGCATGTGTGCAAGAAAACTGGGTTCTAACAAGAAAAATGTTAAGAATAGAGAAGTTTACAAGAAAACAACAGAAGCAAAAGAACCTCCAGAGCAGAAAAAAGGAATATAAACAGATAATTCTTTATGACATGAAGAACTCTACGTGTCTGCTAGAATCCCTCTGCCTGAATCACCTCTGCCCTGAAAGCTTCTTTGGAGTCTGGGTCTTCTTTTGGGTCTGGGACCTTTTATTGTTCTTTTCCTGGACAACAAGAATTCCGCCCTGACTCTGATGAGGACAGGGTACGATTTGTGGGATTTGTAATCCTACAAATCCAAAGGCAAAGCCTGGGAGAAGCATCAACAGAAAGAACAATTTGTGATGCTGTTTGAAAAAACACGGTGAATCTCCAAGTGCCACGAGCCTATCAGGCTTTACAAATACTCCTTCTGTACTATTTACGCTGGTGACTAGAAATGGTAGCATTGGAGGGACTCCTCTGACACCACACAAGAGGTGTGCCAACCCTCGTCTCAAGTACTTCTGCACTTTTTGGACAAAAAAATGGAAAGAAGCAGCTCTGTTACTGGTGTACTAAAGGAGTACACTGAGTACTTGATGAGCATGGATGCTCAAATGAAACAGAGACACCTAAAATCCAGGTGCCAGTGGAGAAGAGGGAAGACTAAAAATGGATAGGTGCATGTTTGGAGGCCAAGGCTCACTAAATGTGTGTCTACACCTGACAAAGCCAGCCCTTAGCTCTAGCTTGAGCTCCACTGTGAATCTGAGAGAGGTGAGGGGCAGTTTCCTGATCAGGCTGTGCTGAATTTAATTTTTATGTAGGTGTCAAGGAAAGGGATAGTCCCACCTTCTCCTGTGCTTCTGGCTGTGATTCCTCCTCCTACTTCATCACCAGCACGAGTGGCCATGCAGCTATGAAATGGCTTGGATCCGTTTGGAAAGCCAAAACCTTACTTTCCCTTCAAAAAGGAGGAAGAAAAATCTGATTTTCAACCAGAGCAGGAAGATGATCCAGCTCACCTCACGGCCACGTGGTCAGCAGTGCTGGCCTAGGAAGAAGCCAGCCCTGAGACCACACGTGAAATCTGCACAGCAAATCCTGCTGGGTACGCTCAGGTCAGGCTAAAACATCAACTGCAAGGCAACATGTAAACATCATGGTCCAAAGACACATCCGAAACTGGTCATAACGTTGACTTTAAAGAGTAATCCAAGGGTGAGGGCTCACCTGGGCAGCTGGGCACTTCTCCCCCTGTGGATTCCCCTTCCTACAGTCCTCGAAGCAGCAGCCTTCGGGCAGACCTTGAGCTGAGGCTGCTCCCTGCCCTCCTGGTGGAGCAGTGCCAGCGCGGAGAGGAATTCAAAATCCACAGAGCCATAAAGAGGAGAGAGAAAGCACTGCAGGGCAAGTATGACTCCATGAGAAAGAGACTCCCAGGAGAAGGGCCAGAGCCCTACACGCTGATCCCTACCCCGGGAATTGCTCATGCCTACTGCGCTGAAGATTAGATAAAATGTATACAGAGCTCCTTTTATACTAAAGCTTCAAAATAGATCCTACGAGCTATGTAAATAGACCAAAGAGCCAGTGAGAGCTCTGCCCTAACAGGAGAACAGCGCATACCTACCTGTATTCTTGGAAATATTCTTATTTTTGGTGGATAAAAGAAAATCAAATGAGCGAAGCTGGAGATGTTCACGGTTATGACTCACTTCTGCCAACCTCATGTTTTGGCAATAAAGCTGTACGTACAGGAGCCTGTAATAACAGGTCACACAGGGAGTTTCAGTAGCCTCTTAGGTCCTTAAAGCTACAATTCGGGTGAGCAATCTTCGATTCCGAGCACAAATCGTGCCAGAAAACCCCTAAATTCACAGCCTGGCAGGGCAGCACTGCCTGCGGGCAGCCCAGGCCACAAGGAAATGGATGGGAAGCGAGGAAAGCCAGCAGGTAGATTCCAGAGATCCCCGTGCACAGCTCCTGCAACTTCCCGGCAGCACACGGCTCCTATTCAGAGCCCACACTGCTGGTACGCACACCTTTTCCTTTGGCTCAATCCATTATTTTTGTTTAAATGTTGGCATCCTGATTCCAGCAGAACAATACGAGAGGAAGCGCTCTCCTCTTCCAGCTCCAATTTCGAGCTCGAGCTCGCCCGTTTTCTATGCAAACTCCAGCCACAAACTCTGCATTTGGATTGCCACGGGCCACGAAGAGCTGAGCTCCCAAATTTACAACACAATGCAAAGAGCAAAACCAACAACGCCTCCCTACCGTGCCTGCACACCTTCAGAAGGGAATCCCTCAGAAGTCAGCACACACGTGGATGCCACCAAGACACTGCACACACCTCAAACATCAAGCCTTCGGATGTGTTAGGGAAAGAAATCACGCTACACACCTGCCTATCTCACGTCACGCTGCTTTAGTGTTTTCCTGATACGCAACTTATGACTCGTGCTGAGAAAGATATGGTTTATGATAAAGGTGTTGTTTTGTAATTAGTATTATTTTTTTAATCATCAAGTCTTGCACTTACTAATGCAATAAGCAGGCAGTTTTCTGTATCAGAGAGGAAGTGTAGTTATACCAGCCTCCACGGGCTGCATTTTTTTCGGTCAAGATAATCAGAGAAAGCATGGAAAAAAAAGAAGTAATCCCTGCACCGTGTATTTTAGGTTCTCTCCTCTCTATTAGGCAGCATTTTAAAAACAAGAAACAATCGGAGATACTACAAACACACGTGAAAAAAAATAACCATCAGCGTTCAAACTGCAGAACAGTTTTTTTTTTCCCATTAATTTGGGTCCGTGCCACCCCTAGCAGTGAACAGACAGGAAGAGCCAGCTCCCCAAAGCAGCAGCAGCTCCCCTGCCCCGCAGGTGGGTACACAGCCATTAACTGAAGATCTAAAATTGCCTCTCCTTAAACGGGTCCTGCCTGTGATTTCTCAGTAAATGGAACTGCTCCGGTGCGAGGGAGAAATTTGATCCCTTGCTTCAATTTAAGTTTAACAGTTAACAAGTTCGGGGCTATAAAAAACTGCAATTGCCTTTCTCTCTATCTGAAATGATAAGGAAAAAAGAATTGGGGGTGGGAAGGTTGGTTTTTTGTTGTTTCGGTTTTGTTTTTTCCAAACACATTCGATTTTAAGAACATTTTGATAAGCTTACGATTAAATAAATGATCTTCAGAAGATATGCAGTTAATTCACAAAAATACTTGGCAGGAGCCTAACTTTAAATATCTAATTCATATAACATTCTCCCTTATTTGTTTAATTCAAGTGAAATATTTTCCTCCGCCTTTTCCTTTTCAGAGGCTTTTCACACCCACATAACAACCGAGTGACTCTTCCCTGACCCTGCCTCCCACTCCTTTCGGCGCAACTGCTCACTAGAAACTTGCCGCGCACGTAAGCTCCTCTCCTGCCATCCAAAGGAAGCACTTAAGGAAAGGAAATCCAGCACAATGCTCAACCTTCCTTTTTTTTTTTTTTTTTTTTTTGAGCCCCTGGGCTCCTTCCCAGCTCTGTGGGGATGGGTGGTGGGGGTGCTGCCCTCCATGCTGCAGGAAAAAAAAAAAAGAAGGAAAAAAGGGGGAAGGTTCCCGAGCACCGTGCTGCAAACTCACGCCTCGAAAGGGTTGGGAAAAGCCAAACGTCCTCGCGTCACCCAGCCCGGGCAGGGAAGCTGCCCCTCGGTGAAATCCTTGCGTCTGTCAGCACACAGCACCACTTACTGCAGCTGCTGTCTGCACGGGAGATGTGCCACCGAGCCTGATAAATCCAGCGAGCTCTCTTCTGCCTTCCCTATCTTCTTGCCATCTATGCGTGCAGCGCGATTTGCTGGGAAGCAAAAAGCTACAGCATCACACCACAGCCTCTTTAAAAGGAAAGCAGAGCGATGATGCTGATAAAGCACAGAAGGTGAAGTTAAACATCACCATCCTCGCTTTATTGGCCGGACAGCTAGGAATAATCACTGCCCCTAAAGAGCCCTATCCTCCAAAAACCAGCCCCAAACCTGTGGCAGTCGAGAGCAGATCCAGAGAGCACGATTTCCAGAGCCAGCTCCACCAGCTAGGGGGATTCCTTCTAGCCAACAGTATGCTAATCATTTTTTTAATTCTTTTTTTTTTTTTTCTGAGAAACCACTAATTGGTAGCCTTTTTCTTGGGATTTAAAAAGCCACTTCAAAATAACGTTTCTATTCTAGGCGTTATTTCAGGAAAAGTATCATTAAGTTCCAGGCATGGCCATCCGATTTTCATGTGAAATTCAAGCAAACCAAAGCCCTGCTTCATTCAGCGACGACTATCAGGGATGTGAGAGAGCAGCAGGGCCTCTGGGATGGTCCCATCCCACGGCTCGGGCACGAAGGCTGCTTAGCACCCCCGTCAGCAGAGGTCTGCAGGTGGAAGTGGGGAGGGAAAAGCCATTTGGGATTGGTTTTGCCACCCTGATCCAAGCCTGCCCCCTAATTTCCAGGCTCCTTAACTCGCACAGGCCAGCCAGCGATTCTCTTAAGAGCTGCTCTGCTGGAGAACGAATACACCTCACCACGCTCGCACAGCTGGAAAGAGATTTCTTTCCATGCCATTTAGTAAGATAGCATCTTAGCACTGAAAAGGAGAAGTTCATAAACTTACCCCTGCACTGCCAGGAGAAGCATCCGAAATCGAGCCCAGGTGTGATGTGAGGTCGGCTCCTTGCTGGCACAAGCCCCAGGCGAGAGGCAGCAGGTACCAGAAGCACCTCTCCTGTGCTAGTCCTGCCCGGCCGCTCGCAGACGCCTTCTGAATCTGCCACCAACAAAAGAAACCACAATAAGACTGTTTCCCTAATTCTTCATAACTGAGTCAGTAGGTCAACAATTCCTTCGGTTTAGGAGCCAGACCAATTCCCTTAAACGCCCCCTTTTCTTTCTTTCTTTTTTTTTTTTTTTTTTTTTTGTTCCCCTGCCTGATGGAGAAGCCAACTGTCTGCTGCCAGCGGCAGCTCAGCTGCTCGCAGGACAGAACCGAGCGGGCTCCCAAAAAAACCACCTCGCCCTGGCGCAGGCATCCGTCCTGACACAGCTCCATTTTGTCTCTCACGGCTGGGAAAAGCCACGAGCAAATACTTACAAAGAAAACACAGGCAGGGAAGCGCTCGCCGTGCACCTTGCCCGCTGCTCCCGGCTCCTCCAGCCCCGTAACCCATCGCGGGCGCGCGGCGGCACGGAGAAGAAGAAGAAGGGCAGGGTCCCGGTGCCAAACCTGTCCCCTCTCCGTCCCGGGAGCATCCTGCCTGTGCCTCGCAGGCGCGCTGCTCGAACAAAGAGAGAGCTCCGGAGCTGCTAGCCTTCTTCCCGATCCATGACTCAAAACGTCTGGTTGAAAATTGGTTTCGTAATAACCCTTTAGTACCACCTACTCACATCACCGAGTGCTTCTCGCAGCAAATGCACAGGAAATCACCACCGAGTGCCAATGGAGCTCCTATTCCAAGAACGAGCTCTTTCGGTTATTCCTCCATCATTTGGAAACCGAGATGCTTTTGCTTTCCCTATTGCACAGGATTTATTTTTTTTTTTTCTTCTTTAAAAAGAGCCTTTAACTACGATCCTGTAAAATACTTGGTTGATAAATCACCAGCTGAAAACTCGCCCACTGTAAAGAAAAGAATTTCACAATATGCGTTCCAGAAAATACAGTAACTCCTTTCTGGAAATAATTCACCGGACAAAAATCCAAAAGGCCAGGATTAATTTTCGGAGACCGTTTGCATCCTGCGCAGCACACAAAAGCCGCTGCAGTTGAGCCACGTGCCTTTGTGACCACCACCGGCAGACCCCCTGAATCACCCAACCACAGGATGAGTCGCCGTGAATGATTTCCTCTTCTCCCGCTGTCCCCCGGCGTGCTTTGTGCCGCTGCCATCTCCTGAGCCTAATCCCGACTTGGATGGAAATTCCACAACTCATCTCCCGAGGCTGCGGCCACCGGCTAACGGCGCGGCCAGCTGCTCGCTCCTGCTTTGAGTCACCTGCCAGCGGGACAAAAGGAAATTGCTCAGCTGCGAGCACGTGGAGGCCCCCGCGAGAGCCTCTCCCTCGCCGAAATCCCACGCAGAGGAGCGCTCGTGTCACCCCCGAGGGTGCTCAAAAAAAAAAAGGGGAAAGTGGGTAAAAAGGACGCGACCGCGGCCGGCTCACCCCGCGCGATGCCAACATCACCGGAGCGGCGAGGGAAGGGGACACACACGCAGAAAAAATAAAAGGAGACGTTTCACAAACACGAGACCTTCACCGTGCGTGAGGAGAAGAATAATTAAAACAACCGAGAGAGAACTGATCTGTGGCTGCTTGGGAAGTTAACTCTTTGAAGGAAGCGATTAAGGAGGAGAACAAAAAGTCAAGGGTTGCGTTTATCAACAAGTCAACTCGCACAGCCCAGCCTGCTCGTCGCTGCCACGGCCCCCTGTGGGTGCCAGCTCCCACCCCGCTGCTATCACGGAGATTAGAAGCAGTTACTACTGCAAATCAATCAATCTTTTCAGAAATATCAAGCCCCGCTTTGCCAGAATGACAAAGGCTACGAGGAAAGCATCCACAGCGTCCTGCTCCTCTTGAGGAAATTCCCTTTATCTAACTCCCATTCAGGACAGCAATCAGTAGGGTTTCAGCGAGGAAACCCCATTAACCACGGCGCTGTTTATGAATTCAGGCCAGCAGCACTCAGTTTTTTTGTTGTTTGTTTCATCACGAATACGCAGCTCGCCAATTCAGCCACCCGAAACAAGCCTCCAACTTCTCCAAAAACACAGCAGCCCAGCGCGAGGCGATTTGCGGCCGTCAGTGCCCGTACGTGCGCCTCCGACCTTCGGGAATTTCACAAAAAGGAATTAATGCTGAAGATGTTAATTGCCTAACCTGCTTCTGCACGCAGCAAGAGCCCGACCTGGTGCCTCGGCAGAGGGGGAGGGAGGCTCTTCTTGTTCCTGTTTCGCACCCGAGTTTTTTCCTGCGCAGGAGATGATCTAATTATTCAACGTGTCAGGGTATTGCTTCACCCCTTCTCGTGTGTCTGCTGCCATTAACATATTTTAACGATTCAGCTCGTTAGGGAGGAGGCGAGGCACTGTCCTTACAAAATCCATCACAAAGGCTGGAGGCTTCCCACCTCTGGTCCCGAACCGAGCCGGTGATGCTGAGCACGAGCCGGCAGCAGAGCTCAGGACACGCAGCCCTCACACCACTGGTACCTGTTCGAGGTAAAACCCCATTGGTGAGCTCTGTCTGGGATTTTTTGGGATCCTGCCTGGTTCAGGGGGAGGACAGTCCCCCAGGTGACAATCCTCTGTTGTTCCCCAGGGTGTGATGCTCGGCGGTGGGGACTTCCAGGGAGAGGGGGCTGTCACATCTTGATACAACTGGGCACAAGCGAGGGATCAAAGCACCTAACGTTGGTCCTGACCGGCTTGGAACAACCCCGACACCCAAATATAACACGCACAGCACCTGGATTTGCATGCGTGGGATGCCAGCCCGAGTTCCCGAGCCTTTTATCAAACGCCTTTCTCCTGGCACGAGCAGAAAGCTCTTCAGAGCTCAGCCCCTTCCACGCACCGGGATTTCGGGGATGTTCTCTTCTCTTAAACCTCGCCTCGAGCTACAACAACAGGTTTGCTCGCGGATGCCATATATTCGATCCCCTGGTCCTTAGAAGCATTTCTGCAGCGAGTTTTGTATATAAGAGCAGTGTCTATATATAAACTTGTTTACGACTATTTCTAAGAAAGAGCCCGGTCTGAATCAGCTCCTTTATTGTGATCGAACACGCTGGGCCCGTTCCCAGTGCGTGCTTATGTAAGGCCTTCAAGGAAGTAGACACTTATTTTGTAGAAAATCAAGCCAGCAGAGTAGTAGGTGCAACGGAATTACCCTGTTACACATTAAATTTGACTAATAAAAGGCCCGCGCTGCGGTCATAAAGTCAGGCGCCGCATCCCATTGGCACGAACGGTCCAACATTTCCTGCCATAAAATCAAACCCCATTCAAGAAGAGATGACAGGTACGAAGCAGCCGCTTTTTTAGCGTAAAAATACCACGTTCCTTGAAAGAAAAATCGGGTAGCAGCAGAAATGGCTCACCTAAACCACTCGCCTAAGTCTGAAAAAAAATAATTAAAACAAACACATCCAAAGACAACTGTTTCCAAATGCATGGTGTGAATTTTCCCAATGCAGGGCTGTTTTTTTTTTTTTTTCCTATTTATTATTATTATTATGGATGTGCTGCTTTCTTGTCCTTCTGAAGATCCCCTGTTCCTCCCCCACCTGCTGCAGCTTTCCAAACCGTGCCCCCATCACTGCTGCTCGCCCCGCAGCCCGCGGCGTTGCTCACCCAAAAAGCCTGGGGAGGAGGAGGCAGCGCTGGAAGCCTGGTCGCAGCTTGAGGACTAACCCAGCTGCGACCTAAACCTCATCTCGTTTAATTTTAAATCCTTCTGGGGCTGACCCTGAAGCCTGTAAGCTGCAAAGTTTGGGGCTGAAACACCCCGGGCAGTACCTGTGCTCTGGCTCATGCACTTGGATGCAGAGCCTCACCCCAAAAGGCGCTGAGCGCAGCCCCGGGGCTCAGCACCACACTCAAACCGTCCTTGGAGAAGTCAGCCAAAGAGATGCTGCTCGTCCCTAGGGTTTGATTTCTCTCCTTAATCCTCCCTCTGCATTTTATCCAAGCCACATAAGCAGACCTCGGGTTAGGACAGACACACTTCCAGCATTTAATGCTGGCGCATTTAGTTTTCTTCCCACTTAGCTTGCTGGCTATTTTTAGACGTTTAAATTCTCTTATTCTCCCTACAAGCATCTTCCTTCCATAATATTATTTGCAGTTTGCAAGCCCAGTGCTGGAAATTTTGCGTTTTCTTTTTTTTTTTTTTTTATATTTTCCATTTGGTCTCACGTGCTTACACACCAGCAGCACACACAAAGGAAGCTGCAGGATCCGATCGGAGAGGCTCGGTTCCAGCCCTGCTCTGAAAAAGATGACCTGAGGGGCAAGCGAGGGAGCACAGGAACGCTCTCCTGCCTTCCTCTGGTAGCTACAGCAGATGGATCACATAACCCAACCCCAACAGAAAGGAACTTGCCTGCTGTAACAAAGGACACGATGACCTCTAGGTAAAAACCCTAGGAACAGCAAGCACACAAAGCCCAACCTGCGCAACTCCAATTCTGTGCCAGAGCTCGGACCGGAGATAAGAGTAAGGACAAACACTCCTGCTGGGCTGGATTCAGACCGTAATTCATCACGCACACGCAAGGGTGGAATGAGCCTCGTGCCTTTTAACGCTCCTCGTTGTAGGGCCTGTGCTTATCTCGGTGATGAGGGATGGCTTTCAGGAAGATTTTAGAGTCTTTCGCAATTCGCTGCAGCCTTCTTTAGCCAAGTGGAGGATGAAATCAGGTTGCAAGCTGCAGCGGTCAACATCCTAGCTCTGATCTGCAAAGGGAGGGCTTCTTGCAACAGCTGATGAATCACTGTATGATTACAGACCACCCAATTACCCTCTCCCTACCAAAACCGAAGTGTTTTAACCTTAAGATTCATTTGGTTTGCAAACTCCCTTCGGTTCCTCCAAGGGGAGGCACCACCAGCAGAAACTCTTTTCTCGATATACAAGCACAGAGCTCTCGAGTTAGCATAAACTTCGTAGAACAGCCTAAAAAATTCCCTGCTCCTTCTTCTGATTATCAAGTCCCTGAGGAGCTCACTCCACGCACTCCAAAAAACCGATGGGGTAGCAGAAACTTTTAAGTGCTTACCTCTGCCCAGAACAAGGGAATATTTCAGAAGTAATGAGCACGAGGGGGTGGATTTTGGGGGGTTTCCTTGACGGGGAGTGCTGTGTTTACACCACTAGATGGCACGTTTGAAGCTCTTGGCATCTCTGCGAAACTACAGTAAGACTTTGCTCTGCATCACACCGTGTTTATCCCGCTACCCTCAGCCGGGATGGAAAAGTACAGGTAAAATGATACCGGGAGCAGCCGCAGAAGGACGACAGGCAGGCAACCAAGGTAAGAAGGTGAGCACACGGGAGGGCACTGCTCGAGTCCTGAGCGCTGACACGTGTAGCCTGCAGAGCTGCAATTAGAGGAAAGCAACCTATGTGGCTGGGTATCACCTGAGCTGTACCTTATCTGCTGCCTGCATGCTTTAAAATTCTCGAAATAGCGATTTGTTTTCCTGCCTGAAAAGCCAGGTCACTGGCATTGATAAAACTCCAAATATTTTCACTGTGCTCAGGAAGATGGAGGAGGCTGGAAGACCCCAGGGAGCCCAAAACCAAGCACAAAACCAGTTCACCACCTCTCCAGCACACCGCTAACACCGACTGATGGCAGGGCGAGCTTTCAGGGCACAACCTACCAACAGGCCAAGCCCCAGCACTGTATTTTTTCACCCGAAAACCCAGCTTTTCCACTAGGGCCAAGCACTCTGCATCCCAACAGCGGTGGACCCAAGCTCTCCACCTCAGAGAAGCAAACACCAGAGCAGCCCACGACCCACTGAGTCAGCTCCGCGGGCAAGCCACCTCTTGCAGCGATCCACACGGCGTGCGCCTCGCTGTGCCCCGCTACCGGCCCTGGCAGGGATGGCAGCGTTTGGCAGCACCGCTTCCTTTAGGCTCCTGGCTTCTTCTCGCTGCCAGGTCCTTAATTTCCCTCAGCCCACTTGGTGAGCACGAGCATGTTTCTGCCCCGACCAACGCCGCTGCCTCCGAAAGAACAAGTCGGCTCGGCGCCGGCGCAGCCCGGGCACGGTACTTGTCGTGGCATCGCGCTGCAGCTGCGGTAAAAAGAGGATTAGAAATTCACCATTACGGCTTCAACGCTCGACTTAAGTCCTTGGAACCGGCGCTAATGCCAGCGAACAAAAACAACTGGCAATTTGCGTTCCAGCAGGAAAGAAATCTTCCTGATAAAAGCCCAAGGGCAATGGCAAAGATACTTCTTGTCCAGATGGAAGAAGCCTTCCCCCTTCCAGTAACAGCTCAACCCCGGTGCTGTGGCAAACAACTTTGTTTTCCCTCTGTATGTAGGATTCAGCTCTGGAAGGATGCCCCAAACTACACGGATGACGTACAGAGATCTACCTTCGTTGTCCTCAGCTTCAGGGCAGGACCACACCGTGCTCCATTCCTGCCTCCAGGAATCCTGCTCCTCTTTCCTGATCCATCAGCTTGGTGTTATTTGGGTATTTACATACTGAGTGTCGCCCTAAGCAAATATTCCCCCCCAAAGCCACGCGGGCAGCAGCACCCAGCAGAAGCAGCCCAGCCAGGCATTGTGAACACACAACCCAAGAAACCTGATGGCAAACATTTTGTTTGTATTCATAGAATAGAATCATTAGGGTTGGAAAAGCCCTCCAAGATCATCTGGTCCAACCTTCCCCCTACCACCAATGCCACCACCAAACCATGTCCCCACGCACCACATCCAACCTCTCCTTGAACACCCCCAGGGACAGTGACTCCACCACCTCCCTGGGCAACCCGTCCCAGTGCCTGACTGCTCTTTCTGAGCAGAAATGGCTCCTCATTGCCAACCTGAACCTCCCCTGGCACAATTTGAGGTTGTTCCCCCTGGTCCTATCACTGGTTACCTGTGAGAAGAGGCCGACCACCACCTCCCCACACCTTTCAGGCAGTTGCAGAGAGCAATGAGCTCTGCCCTGAGCCTCCTCTGCTCCAGACCAAACACCCCCAGTGCCCTCAGCTGCTCCTCACAGGACATCACGGTCCAACAGCCCCAGCTCAGCCCTTCCAGCCCCCTCGGGCATGCACTGTGGGTGCAGCTCCTATTCCCACGAAGCCAGCAGTTTGTAGGACCACAGCAATTTGAGCTCTGTTTTCAGAGCTGCTGGAAGGATGGGCTGTCAGCTGTCCCAAAACGCAGGCTTGCCCTGGATGACACCGAGCCTCTTCCAAACACGCTCCTGCCGTGTTTCGATGCCGTTCAACGAGAACTGCAAGTGCTCGGAGGGATGGGCTCCTTCCTCAGCATCATTATAATCCCCACTGCAAAATCTGGCATTAAAAATAAAACCCTTGAAAATCTGTTCCACATTTTCCCAAAGCCAACGAGACAACCCAACACGCTGTGATCCAACTGGAAGGGGGTGAGCAGGCTGGAAAACCGGGATTCACCCCGCTTATTTTTGCAGGCTCAGGGAGCAGACGTGTCCCAGTTAGCCACGAGGACTCCCCTTATGGCCAGCAGAAAGAAACCACCACTTCCACGGCACGATTCACCTGACTGCACACAGCTGCCTTACCTTGGGCTCTTCCCTGTTCAAGGGAAGCCGGGAACCTCGCAGCCCTGCCCGATGGTAACGAAGGGATCTGCTTTCCAATTCTGCTTTAAGCTACTGTGCAAGGTGTCTCAGAAAACGAGAGCTTGTTGATAATGATTTAGTGTGCACGTTTTTCCTCTGTCTCCTTACTGAAGTGGAAAAACACAAGCTAGCGTGATGACTCTGAGAGTTTTAAGCTTTCCCCTGTTCCAATTTGCAGATGAAATTCTGCAGCACAGGCCTCGTCTACGAGAGGGAGGATGAAAAATTCGGGCCAGCCTGCAAAGGAAGCGATTGATCTATTTTCACTCTTAATAGAAATAATCGGAAAGTAAACACAGCGAGATAAAAAGCAGAAAGTGGATTTCATCCTGCAATATCCTCCTCCTTTAATAGAAGGATGTTTATGAGGAAGGAAGAATCATCTCATGGCTAAGGGCACGATGTTCAAAGTGCACCACCAGCTCCGGACTGCATTTCCTACTGATGTTACCGAGCAAGTCTCCAGCTCAGCACCACCCAGCACCATTTGTCACCTTAGATTTACGTTTGTGGAGAGGACACAGCCATGGAGAGAGATGATTTGGGGAGGAAGATGAAATGGGAGCTGCTGGGGAGCTATCCCTAGAGCACAGCATCAGGGGCTAAGCTCTCCCTGTCCGGTGAGGCAGGCTGAGAAGAGGATGGACCCCAAGGACAACGGGGAGGATGTGGTTATTACTGCAGAGAGTTTAAGCTCTTGACACTGCCCTGGCCTCTGCAGCACTGCTTCGCTTCAAATATCAGATCTGGAAACCCCCTGGGCAGTCCGCCTTGGTCTGGACATACCAAGGGTTAGCAACGAGAGTCCCCTGAACTTCACCGCCAGGCCTCCCCGGCACACAACCACAGGCACACGACAGCCTTCTGAGGAAGCCGAGGGACCAGGAGGGAAGGTTTTGGTAAAATTAACATCAGCTCTTCATGCCTGAGTGCTGAGAGCTCGTCCTGAGGGCGGTGTGCGTGCCGTGGTGTGGGCTATGCCCTGCTGAAATCTGTCTGTCCGTCTGTCACGACGGCACATCACACCTCCTGATCCCTCACCACTCGTAAGGCACTCGGAGAGCCTCACCTTGCAGATCCTGGAGAACAGCACTGATCTCAGAGGCATCTCAAATGACTTTTAACACAGTGGAGGGGTTTTAATTCCAGAGCTGACTCTGTGTCATCATCAGGGAGACGGTGAAAACGCTAAGATGATTCACGTGGCTTTTAGTTCTCCTTAATTATTTGCCTCCCATTTACACGAACAGGCCGACTCCTCTCTCAGCAGTACCCGTAACCAAGTGGCCGTCTTCTGGCTGGCGGAGCTTCTTCTGCCAAACTGGCTGAGTAGGACTGGGTGCTGGGAAAAGTCAACATCCTTGGGCAAAGAGCATCTAACAATTAACACACTCCATCTAGCTGCCACCGGTGATGTCACCAAGAGCAAAGTACAACAACAGAAGTGACAGCCAGGCGGGCCGGCGCTTTTCTGAAGTCTTGTTGGAGCAACAACCGCACAAACCCCTCATTGTTGGTCTGCCCGCCGAGGCGCATGGCACACGAGCAGCTACCTACGTGTTTCTCACCACGTACTGTGAGATGCTCAAGCACATTTAGCACTGGAGGAGAACATCTCCAGCAGGCTGCAAGCTCTATCATGTAAATTTGGGTAAAGAGAATCCCATTACAGAAGGAAAATTAACATTAAGTGTATCAGATGAAAGATTTCATTTGTAAAGCCCGTGCCTGAGCAACAACTCCAGCTACTTCGAAGATATTCAGGTCATCCAATTATTTTAAAATGGCAAGGGAAGACAGGCTGATGATCCACATATGGAAACGGGAGCCAGAAGCTTTGAAACATTAATAACAGCACTTAGCAGCTGTATCATCTGCAAATCTCAAAGCAACTCCACCGAGTGGATATGAATCGCTGGCACCAACCTGTGGCTCCTCCGCCGTTGGCTGGCACCGCGCGGCTCCACGAGGAGGCCTGGAGAGCACGAGGGTGCTTTCCCAGCACTAATTACGGCTCCTGTCCCTGTTTACCAACCTACCCACACTTCTATCTTTGCATTTGCTGTGGCTGAAAGCTACGGCCGTGTCTTCTCTCCTTCTGCACCGAGGCAGGGCAAAGTGAAGTCCTCACTTTCCCTTTCCCTTCACTTTCCCATCCCAGTCTCCCTGTGCTGTGCTTTTTTCCTCGGTCACACTTACAGCCTGAAGTCCTCGGATTTGCTCTGCAAAAAAAATGAAACTATTGCAAGCAGAAATCAAGCAGTAAACTGAAATAATACCAAAGATAACAGCAGGCTTCATGTCCCCAGAGCACCAGCTTTCTCCCCCTTCCTCTCTCAGTGATGCTACTCCCTGCTTGGCCATTTGCTGCAGGTGGTTCTTAGGAACTTGGAACCCATGGTTCTTGAAAATTGTGCCCTGATACAAGACACATTCCCCTGATACAAGAGATCTGGCAAAGAGGAACGCTGAGAAGAAAACCAACAGGACTCAAGGAAGAAAACCCTACCGGGGTGTTTCTGCTGGCTCCGAGAGTCTCTTCTGAGGGAGGTTTAAGCCTCTTCTGCATTCGTGCCTGAAACAGTTTTGCTGTGTGTTAGAGATCTGACAGAAACCAACGCTGACACCTGAGAATATGTTTTAATAAAGCCCTCATTCACTGCCTATTTTTGCCAGCTACCACTACAATTAGCCTGAGATTAAACATTTCATTCTCTCAGCTGCATCCTCAGCTTCTATCTGACCCCACAACGAAATCATAACGCAGACTTTCAGACATCCTTTCTTTCCACCGCAGCCAAGGGTTGATTGTAACGAGAAGAGAAATTCTTCTGCAGCTTGAGTCTGAATGGAAAGGAACAAAGATTTTGTTAAAATTCGAGATGAAGCTGCCATTACGCAGGAAAACGTGGGCTAAGCCCAGCAGGGAAAAATACCTTCATCTTGTAAACCTGGTCTTGGGATCAGGGCACTCATTTTTGTTTATAACTTTGTTCCTCCTCTCCTCTGGGTCTTCTATAACATGGATGTTGCCCTGTAAATCTTTGGGTTTGAGATATTTCTCCCAATAACAAAAACATCAGACAAAGAAGCCACAGTAACTTCAAAGGAAGAGGCTGTTCAGGGCAAAGCCGAGGAGCATTTATTGTCACCCAGGCAGATTTTTATGAACTTGCTCAAGCAGAATCATTTTTAAAACCACCTTCTCCAGGTGTGCGTTCAAAGAGAAGCGAAGCTGCCTCCCCTTGACGTTGAGCTGCAGAGAAAATCATTTCCTGGTCAAGGCCGGGTTCTGTGCCAAGACTGCTTGGCCGAGCCGCAGTGCCAAGCAGTGCTGAGAGCTGCCACTTGCAGCAAGGACCGCTTTTAACACGCACAGCTTCCCGCTTTTCAAAGGGATTAGCTGCATTTTTGTCCTTCCAAGCCTGCTGGATGCTTCTGAGATGTGTCACAGGCTTCCTTCCTTCGGTAAACGCACCCACATCTCTCCACAGGCCCCTGCTGGTACCCAGGAACTCTCCTCTCCTGTCCTGCTGAGCCCCATCAGTTACACACTGAAAAATAATCCAGTTTCCCACTTCTCTCTCCAGTCCATTTAGTTTAAGGGGTCACAAGATGGCCATTTCATCAAATAAATTCAGCGATTGTATCGTGGAACAACCTGGACTGGAAGGGACTTTGTAAAACCACGGGGTCCAACCTTTCATGGGACTGGGAGGCCCACAGGGGACTTGGTCCTCACCAGGAGTGCTCCCACTTCTTGAGGTCGGTCCGTTATGTCTACACATGGATTCAAGAAATCAGATTTTAGAAAGGTTTACGAAATTTGGGTAATTGCCTTATTGCTGATCTTAAAGGAATTTCAAAAATAAATGTTACAACCAAGCAAGGTCCCAACAGACCTTGCTTTGATCTCATACAGACTACTGACCTGCCTGAAACACTGCTAGGTAAGGATGGATCAGGAGATCTCCAACGCTTCCAGCAAGCCCAGCTGAATCCAGTGCAAGACCCATTTCTGCTGCAGGGCAACCTGGTGTGTCTTCCTGCCACCTGGTCCCTTGGCTGCATGAATCCTGCACTGCACAAGATGCAAAAATGGGATAAAAATGGGGCCATGCCTTTCAGCAGCACTGCAGGCTGACGGCTCGGTAAGGGGACTGCGAAGGCACAGCCTCAGCGACCAGGGAAGGTCACGAAGAGAAGGGACACACACAGATATGAGAGATGAGCCACGGTCTGTCCTGAAGAGGGCAGTGACAGAAAGCAAGCCTGTCCTAAAACCAGCAGCCCACAGGCAAGCAGGCAGCCTTGCCTAGGTACTTTTCATCACCATCATACCAAAAGGAACAAAATAGCAATTAAAAAATACGTGGAAGTGTACACTTTTATAACTATGCTCATCAATGGTGCTCACACGTGTTGAGAACAAGTGGGCAGAGCACGTGTCAAGCTTCAAATGGTCACTGAAACCGCAGCAGCCCTAAACCATCAGGCTCCTTGAACCTCACTGAGCTGACTCTTGGGCTGTGACAAGTCTCAGGGAGTGGCCCCAGAGCTGAAATAACTTAAAATTTAGTTTAAGTGTAACTGGCAAGTGGAGAAAATCCATCCAGGGATGATTGGTGAAAGCAAGTCTGGGATTGGTGTGTCTGTTCTTCCCTTTATCCTCTTCGCCTCCATGCAGAAAGGCACAGCTGCTCTTGGAAGGCAGACAGTACTTCATTAACGAGTGTGATTTAAAACTCAATTAATTGATCGGCAGCCTCCACTCGGCCTGAGATTTTTTCCACTACAAAGACTAAATCACAACTCCATTTAAAAGTTTGGTTACAGCAAAGGCACCAGGTGAAGGCCAGAGACAGCTGATCCTACTCGGAGCAGGCGGTCAGGCTAGAGACATCCTGAGGTCCCTTCCAACCCCAATCCCGTGATCCTGAAATAAAGGTATCATGTGTTATAAAATCCATGCAGGCTTGTTCATGTTTTTTTCAGTCTCGTGAAAAAAAAACACATCTCCAGTGCCAAAAAGTACACAATTGGGTGGCAGCAAAAAAAGGACCTAGCAACTTTCGTTTACCGTGGTACTGCTTCAAACTTGTCTATACTTCTCTGAAATTATTTTCATCTTGGGATCTGGAAATTCCCTATGCCCCACTCGTTCCATTTCACAATACCAGTTGTGCTTACAAGCAAATTCACTCTGGCACTGTCGATGCTACCTTTTGGTATTTCCCTCTTCGAGAAGTGAGGCTATGGAGCAACTGGACAAGCAGTACCAAGGAAAGGTCACCCGACGAAGGCAGCACCTTCTATATTTACAATCCACATTTGAATGTTGAAGTAGGAGGGAAAATTTGACTACGTACACTTCCTCCCAGCCGCACCACTCTTATTAAGTCATCGCACCTCCCGGAGTTACAAGTCAGCCTTTGGGTAGCCCAAAGTCTGTTTTCACCCAACTTTCTTTAACCTCTGCTTGAGCCCCCTCCGGATATACACACAATGCAGACATTTTTACCAAGTTAACTCAACAAACCTTCTCTATGCCTTATAAAGCTGCAGTGCCTCTGAAAGCTAGACCTCTTTGTCACATACTCCACAAGAAAGATGACAGATCCTAAGCTCTTAGGTTAATTTTTTCCAGCTGAGCCCAGTTATTTCGTTCCCAGCAGGCTGGCTACCTCGTCCAGGGCTCTTTATCAGTCCTCTGACAGGTATCAGCTGTTCTCCACGGCAAGTAATGGTTACCAAAGGTCTCTCCCAGGTTTCAGCAGGCAAGTATTCGAGAAGGAATACTGAGGACTTAGGAGGTATGCAAATGGAGAGGATCAATTAGGATCCCAGGGTAATTTTGGTAATAAGGTACAGCGCAATGCAAGGAAGGACGGGATTTCACTGCAGAAGCACTGACAGCAAAATGCATTTCGTGCCATTTCCTTCCATTGCAGAGTCAGTGTAATCCCTTCTGCTCAGCAGGAAGGATTTGGGAAGTATTCTGCATCGGAAGCTTCCACCTGGGTTCAGGTAGGATCTTTAGATTTACTCAAATTCAGCCCAATCACAGAGGTCAGGGAAGCACAGGTAGCTTGAAGCTCGCACTTACTTTCTGTACTAAAGCCCCACTCAGTGCTCTTTTCACTGGAGAAGAGGATTAGCAGCGTATAAACAATTTATGTAAGGAGACTTTAACGATTTCATTGTGATGTGCCATTTAGCATTTCCAAAGGATCCGATTATAAAACTTTTACTTAGCTTTCCATGAGTCACCCTCTGAACAAACATGTTTTGATTTACCTAACAGCAAGAACTCCTGGTAGGAGACAACTCTGCTCAGTGTGGTCATCCAGGCCTAGCATCACAGTGCTGCTGGATGCAAATCCTGTACAGAAGGAGGAATTTTTATTTAGTGAACATTGACTGATTTCTCATTCTCACCTAGCTTTGAAGAAAGAACACGGTGACTTAGATTTTGATCAGTGTTACACTAAAGGCTTGTCTAGCAAAACAATCTGGTAATGTTTGGATGGTGAACGCTGCTGAGAACACGGCTTGGAGCTATCTCCGAGGAGAAGCCAGCCAAACTTCTGGACCATGAAGTTCAGTAAGGAACTCCAACATAATACAACACAGTCAACTCTCAAATATGTCAGGTAACAGGAAGCGGGGGCAACCTGGTTAATGAAAAACCGTCAATAACAATGCTATTCTTTGCAAAGGCAGCTCCTGGCATCTCGGGCTGGTTTGATTAGCTTGGCCACGGCACCGCAGGAACGCACGGATGTAGCCTGGGTCCTGGAGCCACAGGGTCACGTTCCTCTAACCCAGCCTCCGGGGTTTGTGCCGAGCTGCTGACCTTCCTTGCATGGTGCTCTGCAAAGCCTCCAGCAGCAGGGTTTAGTCCAGAATCAGCATCGCTGCTGTGGTGCTTGGCCACAGCGAAGTCACCACCTGAACGGTCTGCTTAGGGACGTCACAAACCCAACTGCATGCGGGGCTCCTCCAGCTCCAACAGCCCTGGTGCTGTGCTACTGGGATCTCCGATGCTGTGGGACTGGGATCTCTGATGCTGTGGGACTGGGATCTCCTCGTGGCACCAGCTTCACCATGAAACAGCGGTGACTGAGGCTAAAGGCATCTCAGGAAGGAGCGATTCTTCCAGCAAAGCTCGAAGCAGAGGGGAGAAAGAAGCGGAGGGAAAGTAAAAGCAGATGCTGAGCAGAGCCACAAGCGGTGGAGAAGGAAGAAGCTGGGTTTGTGCTCCTCGCTCGAGCAGCACGCCCCAAGGACTGCAGGTCCCTGCACACAGTGCTACGTGAGTACGAAGTACAGAACTGCACGCGTGCCAGACAAACAGCAGTGGCCCTAAACAATCAAAGCGGTCAGTGCCCATTCTCCTGCAGGCACAATACAGGTAGAATTTCCCCCAGTTTCAGTTTTTTTCCAAGAGGAGCTCTGTTCCAAACCCAAACTGGCATAACGCGAGGCTGCTCGGAGCGAACAAAGAGCGGCAGAGCCCTGTTGACAAAGGTGGGCTACACAACAATACACCCACACTAAAAGAAGTACCGACACGGGTGGAAAGTCAGTAAACAAAACAAAAATAAAATGCAGATGGTATGCAGCTAAAGCAAACTGAATGGTTCACTGCCTACCTAGCAGGCCAAGAAGGAAGGGAAATTCCTTCCCAGGGTTTACGTGAACAATGAGTTTCCCTGAAAACTCCAGGAGGCCGTTCCCAGCTCCTCCGCTGGCACCGCGAGGAGGAAAAGCAAATGCTGGAAAGGTTGTTTCAGTTCATTACTGACCTCAGTGCAAAGCGTAGTACCGGTGAACTCCAGCGTGGATCAATGTGACCTCTTGCTTCAGTGGTATTGTTGTTACAGCGTGTACAGCACGCAGTGCTGCTTTTTACAAGAAAACGCAGCTGTCCGTGTGCCACTGGGCGTTCCAGCAGTCCCTCAGCTCCGAGCAAAGCAAGCCCAACGTGCTGCGGCTCAGCTCCGCGCCGAGGGCAGCAGCCAGGCTCCCCGCACTCGTGAGATAAAGAATGGAGAAGACGCGATGTGTGACTGTGCAAGCGGAGGTAAAGAGTCAGATCCTGAACGGGGCAAGCCGGGTATTGTACCTAAAAACCAGCAAGTGCTCCAGCCAACCCTACAAATCAAGAGATGTGAAGAAAAGACAGCTCTTGGAGTGTCTGTCACCCAATTTGTTAGCAGGCTTTTTGGCAGCTGGGCATGCAAATACAGATCAATGTGCCTCCGTAACAACCCATGAAAGACGGGCCCAGAAATCCATCAAGAAACTCTTAAAACCTTCCAAAAGCAGGGCAATAAAGCACCATAACATCTAATGGCTATTTTCAAAAAAATAAAAATAATAATAAAAAAAACAACTTGTGGCTCTTCTGCTGCATTGTTTCTACTGCATTAAAATGTCAGTAACGGTTAAAATGTGAAAAATAGGAAAGTCTCACCAATTCAAACCAAACCGCAAACCACTTTGTAAGATCATGGAATTCTACAAGTTAACAGACAAATGAACAAACATGCACACCAATAAAACTGCACAAGAAGAAACATGCCAGCTTCTATTTATTCTCATTCACTGTGTTCTACAGCTCAGGAAAAAAAAAAAAAAAAAAAAAAAAAAAAAGGCTTGAGCAGTAGAGTTTTATTAAAGCTGGAGGTAAATTTTGGAAGTTTGCATTAAGGAATCCAAAATAATTTGCTTTTTCAAAATGGCTTCGATTCAAATCAAATGGAAAAAATTACAAACGCATTTCAGAACCTGAAAACAGGGAAGGCTGGAATAAACATGAAGTCATCTATGGATAATGCTCTCCAAACATAAATTCCTACGCTCAGTCTTTTGGTAACACTTTGATGTGTGCTGTGGTTAAAGAGAGTTGAAAGAAAGGACAAAAAAGAGGTAGGTTCAGTATTTGCATGTATGTGCAACTCATTATTGCAAAATTTGAGTTCAGGTATAAAAGTTGGTCCAAAAATGCTGGCACAATTTTTTTTATTATTATTTTTTTTATTATTTTTTTTTCAAAAGTTTCCATCTCATGTTTTGATACGGGTTTAGAATCGCTCAAGAATTTCTGATCCCGTGAGCAATCCCAAACGTTCACCTCCTCGTTCTGACAGCAGAACCGAGGCACACAAACATGCACCAGGCATGACCTAGCAAGCCAGGGAGAAAGACCGGAGCAGGAAGCTCGCTGCTCTCCTCTTGTCCACGTTTCTTACCACACACGCAGGCCAAGCTTTCCTCTCGTCGCTTGGAAATGGATGGAGAATATGTATACGTGTGTGTAATGTCTGGTGAACAGATGTATATAGTGTGCATAGATACCTGAGAAATAGCTTACCGCTTACAAAACCAGCTGAAATAGGATAAAAAGAGGCAATTTGAGTGCTCCTATAGCACACTGAGCCACCACTTGGTCAGCTTCTGACATGTAGTAAAGGTCTTAACAAACGTTTGCTCCATTTGACCAAAGAAGCTGAAACCCAACCTTTCAATAGTTAAGTCCGGAGAAAGACTCATTAAAAGAAACATACATGCATGCAGTTAATTACTGAACAAGTTCATTTGCACGATTTTTTCCTCTTGGGTTGCACACTGGAGGTGTCAAAGTCCTGCTGGCACCGGACAGCTGGCTGCTCAGTGAGCTGAGTTGTGCCTGTTAGCACAGCAGCAGAAATACAAGAATATACAACATCTGACTGCAGAGGTTTAATTAAACCAACCTCATTGCACCGATGCTGATAACCATCATCCACCAAACTCATCCTGTTCTTCAAGCAGCCTGCTTTGGGGCTCTGCGGAAGCACCGAGCATCGGCACTACCGGCTACAGGAACACAGCGTAGCCATTAATTGCAATTAATCGTCTATTGCTTACCCTGTCACTCAGAAGAAATCCTAGCTGCAGCAATTCTCAGCCCTCACAGACTATTTTCACGCCACACAGGTAACAAGTGAACTCGATTTCATTCGCTTAGCGTGAAGCCAGTGGAGAGAAGTGGGTACGGCTGATCTCTGTCCAGACGGGGAACTGCCGCACGCAGGAATGCAACGCCAAGCCCAGGATCCCTGGCAGGGAACTGGGATTTTTATTTCTACGTTTTGATGTACCTTTTCCCTGTTCCATGCAGTCGAGTGCTGTTTTCAGAGCGCTCACGAGACAAACAGCCCTCGCTGAGCACTTCCGAAAAACGTGCATTTCCTGAGACCAACTGACCTGTATGCCAGCCATCAAAACTAATGCAGGTATCAGGAGCCACGCATACCAGTGCTGACGAACTTCTAATAAAGTTTTGTTAAAGCAGGGCAGCTAACCAGAGGGTCCTTCCCTCCTGGTGTCTCTTTAAAGTGGTCCCGTCAAAGCCACGGCTTCCTCCTGCCCCTGGTAGCCGCAGGGAGCACGCAGCCAGCCCGGGGCTGGTGGCTTGCAGGAGATGCTGCTGCTCGTGCTGGGATTAACGCCTTGCATGAGACCACCAGGAACATTTTCACGTGAGAAAGGGAGAAATACGCCGAGTAAAGACCTCTGGAACAGGTCCAGAAACGGCTATCTACGGCAAACCTTAGCAAAATCTCAAGGATTTCCGTTTGTCTTTCCTTCCTCCCCCCCGTGCAAAAGCCTCGCGAAGGCGTGAAGGGGCATAAAGTTACTCTGCAGTATTTCAGAGACATTCTTCGCACTCCTACTTCAGGCAGCAGCCAAGCAAAACTTTCTCTCGCCCTTACCATACCCCGTGCCTCGGAGCCGTGACCGCCTGCACCCGCAGCGAGGGAGCAGGCACGGTTTTGGGGCAAGGATCCTGTTGGAATTACCTGCTGCCCACCCTGCGTTTGCAGTGATAAGAAAAGTCTTAGGAAGTTGTACGCTAAAGGACTTGCTAAAAATACCTCCTTGCTGCAGAGAAAGCAGCGCCCAGAACTTGCTCATCGGTTTACAGGAACGTACTTTCCCCGGCACAGAAAGTGCTGCTGATACCAAGAGCGCAGAGAGATGTTTCTTTAGGTTTTGGGTCTGATTAAAACAAAAACCTGCTACAGGCTCGGCTTTGGCTGCAAATCTGCTGACGGCTGCTGGAAGCAGCTCTGCATCATCCTCCTCTGGAGAGAATTGAGATTTTCACCTGCGTAGCCCAGATCCGAACCTAAAGCCCCGTTTTCCTACTAAAAAAAAAAAAAAAAAAAAAAGTTACTGGAAAAGGAGCTCGCTGAGGTTAATAGAAATATGCCCACCAGGCAGCTGTAGAGCTGCGTACACACGTTCAAAGTCGCTGAAATAACAATGAGAAAAAACACAAAAACCTTTTCTGATAAAGCGCTATTAAAATGAAAAGAGCCACAAAGCATTACCTCCGTTCCTGCTGAGGGGTACGCAGTCAGAACAAGACAAGCTGCACGCTTCGAGCCGTTAATAAAAAGAAGAGCAAGCGAATGAATAGCTTTCGGAAGAATCCAAATAGTTTTTGTTTCTCTGCTGCAGTTTCACCACTCCCACAGGGTAATTTCTACGTTCACTTTAGAACGAAAGCAAAGTACAGGTCAAAATAAGAAAGGGAGGAGACCAAAAAAACTCCACGGTATTAGTCAAAGTTTGTCATTCTCGCTATCTTGTTTTCAGATGGGGGAACCAGGAGCGGCGTGATAAAAGGGGATTTAGAGGGGGTGTTCTGCTTAGGCTTCTAAACCAGAAGCTCGGTTCATCTGCATTTTATATGATCTGATTGGTAAAAGCAGGAAGCAAGAAAACCTTTCAAGTGCATGATTTATGGAAATAGCATCACATGACTACGAAGCACAGAACATAAAGGGCCAAATTCAGCTTGCAGCGACTCTGATGTAAGCCTCGCACAACCCCACTGCCTTTGAGAGATTTACCCCACGCACAACAAAATAAAATATTGCCTCCCTTTGAAAGCATAAAGCCCTTTTAACACCTGAATTTAGCCTCTGCTTTCCAAACGCAGCCGTTGTGAACCACACGATCCATCTGCAGGGTATTTTTCAACACGGCTCTGCCACCCCTTCTCTCATCACTCTCTCCACAGTCCAGCTACCTGTTCTTGATCTCGGTGTGCTTGCAGACTTGCACGCTCCTGCCGATGTTTTTAAATCTATTTTAAGTATTGAGAAGGCAGGACAACCCTCAAGTGCATCAGGAACTCTCTCCTGCCTTTCACAGAGGAAGTTTATGAAAGCCTACGCTCATTTTGTTATCTGAAGAACAAAATGCAAGGAGGGGACATCCAGCAAGCTATGGAAATTTCTGTTCAAATGAGAATGAGAAGCGTTAAAATGCTCTTGTTTTTTTTTTTTCCTCTGTTACTAGCAATTCTGTATACATTTCCATGAAAAGCTGGTAGATTAGATGAGCTACAGACCTTTTTTTTTTCTCCCCTTTCTCCTGTATGGACTTTTATGCTAAAAAGGGAAGCGTGAGAGGTTAAAAAAAAAAAAAACAAGAGGAGCATTCATTAGGATGCTAGCTCAGTGCTAAGGAAAAATGGAAAATAACAAAGGGAGAAGAAACTAAGAGCAAACATTACGGAAGAAAAAGACAGTGAAACAGAAGCACCCTATCAAAGGCAGTGTTTTTTCAGTAATGGCCTCGAAGCATCGCTGTCCCTCGAACAACTCGCTCGGATGGCAAAAGGTTAAAAGCACGGAGGAAAACCTGAATCATCTGACCTAAAAATGGAAAAGAGAAGAAAAAAAAAATGGCTTTGCGGTACAAGCTCGCTTTTAATAAGATGACCTCTTTTAAATACTGAAGGACTCTATTCCCTTTTGACAAAGGCTTGCTAAAACCCATGCATTACACGTGCAGAGGGGGAAACCGTAACGACAATTCATTTTATTAGGCCAGAGTCAGCAGCACCGCCTGGATTTCGCAGCGAGCTATGAATCGAAGGGGTCAATCTCTGACAGGGTCCTGGTGACACCGTCAAGTGTTTCGGCAGAACGTAATTTGTGTGTTGGAGAATGACACATCCAGCTATTGTACTGGCATCTAGGAAGTCAGAAAATGTTAAAATGTTTATCGCTGAGTTCTGTGTTAGCTCAGCGTAAGGCACGGTCTGACCAGAGCACGGGGCATGCGTGTGTGAATAGCTGAGATATTGGATGTGGCCGAAAATAGGGCTGCTGGGTCACAACGTGGGGTTTCTGTGCTTCATTTACCAGATCCTCAGGGATTTTCCACTAGTTTGAAACTGCCAGATCTGCCTCCAGCACGCGTGGCAGCAACCCCAAGGAAGATTCGAAGCCGAGACAAAAATAATGACAAAAATACCTGTACCTGTTTATCACACTGCCCAGGAAGTGGTTGTGTTTCAGAAATCCTGAGCTGAACTGGATGCTGATTTAGAAACCTGTCTTCAGCGGAGTGACTCAGGCATCCTCAACCTTAGGGGATGGTTTTCAGCATTCCTGTAATAACAGCAGACTGACAGGGAGACTGCACCCATTCAACAGCGACTGCATTACTGGGGAGAGAGCTGATAGCAGAACTGGGTTTATTTTACTCAGCTACAGGTGCCTGAAATTACAGGCTTAATTTAAGTCTGTTCTTGAGCAGCTATCAGAAAGAGTTCTTGATGAGCTACCAGAAAGAGAGAACTGCCAATGGTGAACCTTGTTAAATTCCTTAGAAATAAAATTTTACATAAATATCAGAGAGAGAAGCAGCTCTGCAGGTCAGCCTGAGAGTGAAGCAGACTTCTGAATTCCCTTAGGCAATGATTACTTTCTCCAAGCAGCGTGCAGAGCTTCTCTGAAAGGGATCTGTGCATGGAAAATCCCAAACCTGTTGTTCTCAGCCTCTTGGTAATTGACTCAGAAGTCACTGGAGGATTTGGAGCTGCAGAGTGGTAACGGAGCCACGTACCCATGTAGTGAGGAACTAGAAAAAGAACCAAAAGAGAGCGGCAGTTGTGAAGAAGAGAGGCTGCAGGCACGATGCTGTGTCCCTGACCACGACCAGTGTCCGTGTAGCCAGGAATAGTGGCTGGAGACGCACCGAGCATCCAGCCACCATGGTTCAGGGCATCCCTGAGGCTCCTGGCAGGAGGTGCAACAAAGAGCAGTGTGGGCAAGGTAACCAACCATCTCCTGCTTAAATATACTGCTATTTGTGGCTTATTAAAAACGTTTTGTTTCGTTTTGGGTTTTTATTTATGGTGCTTGAGAGGCGCTGCACCAAAATTCATAAAACTTTGGCAGAAAATAAACTGGGGGAGACGTGGAGGTGTGGAAATAAGCACCAAGACTGCTGCAGGGCTCCTGAATCCCAGTCTCCTACAGTTTCTTATAAAGCAAAAACCTCTACAAAAAGTAACGAGGACCTGAACAATCTAGAAGCAGGACGTGGCTACAAACACGACATCCCTCGTTCAGGGTGAGGATAACTCAGAGGTGTTTGAGTTTTGGGCAGAATTAAAAGCAGCCAGAGTCCTACAAGACCTTGTGTATCAGGAACCTCAGGAACCCGTGTGTGTGGTGCTGCCAAGCTCATCTTCGTACCACGAAGGAGCTCCAGCAGAGATGCTCTCTGCACTGCTGCGCTTGAATTCCGTCACTTGTTTGCTCAGGGTCCCCACCTAAAATTGAGGAAGGAAAGTTAAATCTAGAGAATTCTTTCTAGGCTGGTTACATGGGAGAAGAGGAAAAATCAACTCATGCCTGTCTACCAGTTCATTCAAGCCGTAAGGCAGACAGGAGGTATTAGTCACTCTGCTCAGCACAATATTAGGATGTTGACTGTAGGCAGTCAAAGACCGACGGTTAAGAATGGAGCCATCAAATTTGTTTCCTGGTCGAAATCCACGATCAAAAAAGAAAGATTTCCTCAGAGGGAGGGTGAAACATGGGAACAGAAGAGGAGAAACCGAGGCTTGGAAGGTGGCTGTGCCTCCAAGTTTAATTGTCATCTAATTCCTCCAGAGGAAAGGGAGTGTTTGTGCATGACACAGCCAGCAAAACATGCAGGAGTCACATCCTGTCCAGGGGCTGCAGCTCCAGCACATTTGACCCAAGAGGACAGCTTTATGGGCAGGAACACTACCCAGGTGAAGATAAAGGCAAGAAGTGCAAAACAAAAGGAAATTAATTTATTTAAAAGAAGGTGTGAGGCGGATACTGCCCTCCTTGAGGGCCAGGGTTGGCGTCTGGATCTCCAAGGACGTCTCCAGGAGGCTTCTGGCAGAGGAATGTGAAAGCCCAAGGAGCACCCACACCCTTGTGTGCTGCTCTCAGGCTGGAGCCCAACCACAGATCAGCAGCGAGGACAAGCAAACTTCAATTAATAACCATCTCTCGGGCCCTGGGAAGTCCCCCCAGGAACGCAGAAGAAAGGATCACCTTTCTATTTCCTCCAGGCTGCAGGAGGACTGCCCACGTTTCTGGGGACTGAGGAACACCCAAACCTCCTTCCACATTTCCTCATCACTTGTGGCCATTCCTTGCCCCATCCCACTAAAAGGGAATGCTCAAACTCAGTTTTCTGAGCCCTTTCTCTGCATAACGCTGTTTCAAATTCTACATCCAATGCAGCGGCTTCAAATGAAGCTGAAGACAGATTTGAGTCACTTTGCAAAATCTGACTCATGGTTCTTGGGTATGGAAAAAACAGTTTGCAGAGCTGAGTCCTGCAGGCTGCAACCTCTTGAATCTCACTGCATTTTATTTCGTTAGCAGCCCTCTTGTTCCCTATGTACCTTGAGCACTCGAGGAGAAGTTGGGAGAACACAGTAAGCACAGAGGAAGTTCAAATCGTTACCTTTTGCCACGACAGGAGCACCTGGCTCACATGCTTTTTTAAGGAAGATGCTAAATGTTAAAAAAAAAAAAAAAAAAGAAAAAAAAAGGAAAAAAAATATAGTCCATTTTGCTCAAGTTAAGTTTCACACACCAAGTCAAAGGCAGGCTATCAGTCTAAGAGATCAAGTCAATAGTAGATGTTTGCTCAGGCAGCTTCTGGATAGAAATGCAAAAACTTCCCTTTAATGCAAGTTTTACAAGATTACACCTCCTTTGATTTCTGCCGAGTGGCTTACCCATTGTCAATCTGGATGGGCTCCAGGGAAGTTAGACTGTGTGTACACAAGAACCACCAAACCTGTACGGACTGACTCCAGGAAGGTGAAGTTCCCCTATTCCTCCTTTTTACCGGTGTTCTTGGTTATCTTCTAGGTTCCCCTCTGGTGGGATTTACACACACAGCGTTCAGGCTGTGACTGTGCAAATACCAGAGCTTCAACAGGCAACGAGAAAAGCAGATAAAGGCATCCCCTGTTCCAATGTATCACTCCTTAACGGATGGAATTCCATGCAAGACCGGCTCATTTGAAATGGGATGGATGATTTGGAACATCTGTGTAAACAACCAGTCCGTTCTCGGGACGCACTCAAAATCCTCTCCAACACGAGCTTCTCCAGAAAGCCAAGGCTGCCCTCATGTTTCCTCTGACCGCACCAACTACGTCAGTAAACAAGTAATGATTTCACTTGAAATTATTTACACTGAGCTGCTAATTGGTGACTCACTGACAGCTTACAGCCTCAAAATGCAAAGAATCGTCCAAGGAGGAAGATTCATCTACTGAAAAGAAGTAAAATACATTCAAGATCAGTCTGAGTTGTTTTAAGTGTGAGATACCTGGATAGGTCACCCTGGTGGATTTAAGGGGTTTGGGATGATGCTAAAGAAGTCCAGTCAATATCAACATCACTCAGGAACACGGCTCTATCTTGAGAATCCACGTCCTGCTTCTCCTTAGCACTTCCATGCCCAAAAAGAGGAAGAGATGGAGAGGAGGAGTGATGGAAGGAGGGTTCTTGGATCCACTCACAGCCTCGCGCAGGCTGCTCGCTCCCAGCCCTGCTCACCTGCAGGGGGTTCCTGAGGAACTGCAGCTGCTCAGCCCCACGCAGCCAAATGGCAAGCGGCCACAGCCCTGAACTGCAGAAAGGCAAATTCTGATTAGATGCAAGGAGAATTCTCCAACACAGATACCAGCAAACACTGGAAGAGGGGGGCAGAAAAGCCATCAGCTCTCAGTTCTTGGAGATTTTCAAGTAGTAAAGGCCCTGAGCAGCTTGACCTGACCCCCAATCGCAGTCTTGCCTTGAGCAGGAGGAAGAGCCAGGTCCAGTTATCACCAGCACGGCTTGGAGACACACCACAACCTGCTCCAAAGACGCGCACCACGGTGCCATGCTCTATTTTCAGGGCACCTGTGAAACCAGAGCCCAGCTAACGTCCTGACCGAGCCCCTCCAAAAGATGAGAGCTGTGTCCTGCACGGCTTGGATTCCACCCAACGCAAACTGCTCTGAGAAAACACCCAACATTTGGTAGCAATTTTGTCAGAAAGCTGCTGTCACGTGAGAGGTGGATCGGGAACACAAGGCCCCTGGCCGCTAGCTCACCTACCTAAACGCTGACACGCAGAGGGAAATCCTTCGTGCTGGCTCGAGAACATCCTTCCAGGAGGGATTTCATCCACAGAACCACAACCTCTCTTCTCACGAGGTTGTCTGTAACAACAAATAAAAACTGCTCTGCAGCTTCCCAGAAGCCGCGAGTTGCAGGCTCCAACTGGAGCTGCCCCCAAACCCTTCCCAACACAGCAATCTTTACGCTGCAAAAAACACAGATTGCATGGAAATGTGCTGATTTCATCGAAATGCTCTAAAAAAGGCAACAAGATTGGCCGGCAGGCCAGTCTGTCCGGCTTCCTGCCCGGCCGCCTGCCAGCCCTGGGGTGGGTAGTCCAAGCTCTGTAATTCAAAAAATAAAAATCAGATCGGAGAAGTCTCCCACAGGATGGGAATTCTGCTTCCTGCGGCGCTCTGATCGAAATAAATGCTGTCTAGGTGTGTGGTTCAGGAAGGACGAGGATGGCTCTGGTACCAAACAGCAAGAAGGGCTTCTCAACAGCCTCAAACGTTCCAGATTTCTCGTGTTTCCAAAGCCTGATGCTGTTTTTAACAGCATGGGAGGGAGAAGATGAAATGTCTCTGCCCAAGTATGTGAGAGGGGAGACAACAGCCAAGAAATCTGGACAGCAAGAGGACAAATCAGAGGTGGCAATCCCTGTCTGTCCTCTTCTGCAGCACGAATGCAGCTTTTACACTTAATTAAAGCAACTTACACCTGACCTCTGTACACACCACAAGGCTTTTAACACCCCTGCAGCACAACAACGCCCAGCAGCCACCCTTCAGAGTGCACTCGCTGCTTCTAGATACAGAGTGCAGATGCTGGCACAGCACAGCTGCAGCAAGAACCAGCACAGAACAAAAAGCCCGAAGGGTTCTGCTTTGGGACAATCCACTTCTTCAGCTCCTCACGTGGGATTCTGGCCAGGACACTGGTAGTGGTAGCGGAGAACACAAGTGGCAGATCACTGAGTAGGGCAGCACCTCAGCACGGGTGTTCATTTCTTCCAAGTGTGAAGATTTAACTCTGTTGAGCTCAACTGCTTCCACGATGTTGAATTGTACAAAATCCACGTGTTTTCCTGCACCCCCAGAGCTCAATGCCTGCTTGAATTCACTTCTCATGTTCTTGCCAGCAGCAGGTTTAGCCCAAGAGCTTCTCTCTGCCCTGAGATCCGTACTCGCAGCAGGGTAAGGGCAGGTTGGTGCGGCTCCATCGGCTCCTCTGCCCCGAGGAAGGATGCTGATGGGTTTGGACAGCCTGACAGAGTGCTTTGTGGTGCAAACCCCAGGGTTTTCTCCAGCTGAAGCTGCTCACCGGGTGTCTGGAGAGCAGAAGGGATCAGGTAAATCCTAACCTTAAGCAGCTGCAGCACATCAGTCCAGCATTCCACCTGGAAAAGAACAGGCGGCTTGTTCTCATCTTGGGAAGGGATGAAGGAGGAGGAAAAGGGATTTTAATTAAGTTTATGGCAGTCCATAACACCACCAATTCAAGGTTTTATTTTGAAGTGCTTTATCCAGAGCAAGTAAAGCACGCTGCTGACAGGAGAACCGAAGCAGGGAACTGCAAAGCAACTTCTCCAAGCTTACAAAGTAGATGGAGTAGAACCAGAACGCAGGTATCCGGGCTCCCTGGCTTTACCTTCACAGCCTTTGCAAAGTATTTTAAGAATTCTAATGTGCATTACAACAACAAGGTTTTCTAGAGTTTTAGGTGTTAATTTTGAGCAGCATCTCTGCAGATTTTTGTCTGACATGACATCATCTCACCCGTTATCTCTTCCTTTATACATGCAAAATATGTAAGTTTTATTAGTTTGAAACCAAGAAGGGAAAAATATTTTTAAAAAATCCTAAAAAAATCCTAAATTTGAATCTAAAGGCATCTGGGATACCTGAACTCTCACGTACACATATCTAAGCCTCGAAGACAGGAGAAAAATCTCCACGACTGACTTGTGACGGGCACACCCAACGAGACGTGAGCTTCCTCTCCCTCTCCTCACTGCATCCTCTGCACCCCTTGTCCTCTTGCTGAAGGCTGGTTCAATGCCAACGTTACAACCTGTCTCAGCTGAGCTCAGCCTCTGCTGGGATTGCCCCGTGCAGAAGGGCTGGAAGATGCTGCGGGCACAGAAGAAAGCCAGCAGCCCATCAGCACGGCCTGATGCAGCCATCGCCCTCCTCCGAGGACCCAGCAGCTCTCCTCCTGGAAGGCTGATGGAGCTGGCTGTAATTTTCCAGCCTGTTAGGCCAAACCTCCGGGCCAGTTACCTAAGGACGAGTTCCCAAGAAAGGGCGTGTGCCGTGCAGCCCAGCAGCCAGGGTGGCAGGGAGGAAGGGAAGAGGCGTTCTGCAAAAGAGCCAGAGCTCAGTCCTGCAGAAAGGATGCTGAAAACTAGAGAGGAACACACATCCATTGCTTCCCATACCTGGCAGAATTTGGTGTTTTGAAGAAAAAGCCCAAAGCAAACGACACTGGGCGATAGAAATACGGTATGCAAAGCTCCAGGATGCTGAATCAGTGCTTGGAGAGCTCCAACCCATCAGGCATCACAGCCTGCATCCCTCCCAGCCTGGATGTCAGGATGTCAGTCTCTCCATCCCCGGCTGCCTGGGAAGCAAGCGGGACTCACCGACACTTGGTGCCTGCAAGTGAAAACAGGTTGTGACACAACAATTTTTAGCAACTTCAGGGAAATCTGTTTCTAGCTAAGGGCCAAGGCTTTGAAACGTATTTGGCAGGCCGCAGCCATGTGTTAGCAACCATGTCAGTACTGATCTATATAACGTGAAAAAGTAAAGTGATAGTAGGCTGTACGAAACAGTTGTGAGTCATATATAGCCTGTAGGATACATAGGTTCCCACCCCTGAGCTATAGAAACTAGCCTCACTTAGGGGAAAATAAAAATCTAAATCAAGTCAAAAAATGATTTGTTAATCTCTGGGTTTCATGCTAAGAAAAAAGCATTAGCAATGCAAAAATATTTGTATAACCAAGATGTATTTTCACCCTGCCTCTCTAGAGAAAAGTGTTTAACAAGATCAGTGCCCCGTCCTCTGCCTGTTGCTCACTTTCTCCAGCACCAAAACACCCCGCAGGTTACAAAACGAGAAATGAGAGTTATTTAGGATGCTGAACTCCTCGTTACTCCCTGTGTGTGTGCATGGATTTGCCTGAGAGTTGAGGGAGGCATCAGGGGAAGCACCACTGCAAGTTGGTCACCCAACTGCTCCAGCCCTTTACAATTTTAGCTTGCCAAGCAGAGAAAAAAGAAATTTCTATATAAACTCTAGATCTTAAACATGGTTCTGAAACCAAGTGCTTTTTATCCTTTCGGTAGAGTGAGTCACTAAAAGGAGAAAAAAACGGGGAGAAGGTTTTGCTGCTGGGTGTCTTCCAATTTTAAACACGCAAAGTCTTCAGAAAACCACAGGTTTGGGACTACGAGGGAGGCTCTGATCAACACGCAGAGGTGAGAAGAGCAGGAACACGTGCCGTGTACCGCTTAGCTTGGGAATGTATCAGCCAGGTCTTAATAACACAGATGCATATGTTCTGGGATGATACATAACTTTATTTTTTTTCTTTTTTTCCCCCCTTTTTTTGGGGTGTTAGTTTCCAGAAAGCTTTCTTGGAACAGCTGCATCACTATGGAAAAAGGGGCAAAAGAAGCTCAGAGGCCTGCTCCCTGAGGCCTCATACAGCCCAGAACACAGCTGTACAAAGGGAAACCTAAACTGTGAAGTGCTCTGAGCACCACAGATCCCAAAGCACACAGCAAAGCTGATACACGTCTCCCAGTGTTCGTGGTGGTGCCAGGATTTTGTATATGAAGCCACCGTACCCCAGGCAACTCATAAAACACCAATCTGGTAGCTCCTAGCAGGCGCACACACATCAAACTTGCAGGTACTTTCACATCTGACAGAAATTAAGAGTGCTCTTTTAAAAATATGGTGTGTTTTTATGTTTGTAAGTCATCTAGAAGACTGCACTGTCAAATGAAGAGTTTCTTTTTGAGTACTCGCTGCCTGTGTTAATGGCTACTTCGCACACATCCAAGCACTGACCTCTTTGTGGTTTTTGTCTCCTTTTACGCCACAAGCACTAGTGGACCTCCTCAGAAGAAAAGAGGTAGCCAAAGAGGAAAATGGTTTTCTGGACGGTTGCTGGCTGCACTTCTCTCTTCTCTGCAAAAACTCCTTTTCAATCCTTGCCCTCAGCTACCAGACTGAGCAGCCTAAGAAACTTGCTTGCTTGCAGGTGTGCAAGGAGTGGGCTTTCTCCTGAGGTCAGGTATTAGGCTTTTGGGTCTGAAAAGTCAAAATACTAAGATGTACCTTGATGCCTGAACTCTGAAGTAGGTAGGGTCCTCTCACTTCACAAGTCAGAATGAGGAACACGACCATGTGGCTTCCACAAAGGCACAAAGTTAGCAGGACCTGAGCTGCCAGTAAAAACCTTCCCATCACCTCGTCCATTTGTTAGACCACCCCAGGTCTTTACACAACCAACCAACAGTTCCAACAGGACTATGGCAGCTCCCCCCCAGCTGTACAAGTGTCTGTGCATACACAGCCACGTGTAAAACGCTTCCTAGCATCCCCTTTTCTTCCAGGAGACATTAACAGGAATGAGACAAAGCGTTCTTGTTGAGATCCTACAGTGCAGAAGTAATCCCCAAGCCCATCTCTTAAGCGCAGAGGTTATCTCTATAGTGACTAACAGGGAAGTTTTTGCTGTATTCATGGGTGCTATTACGAAGAACAAGGTTCGAAACCTTGCATTTTCACCTGGTTAAAATGCTCTGTTTATATGGAAATCCCTCTGCCTGGCAGGTGAGGATGGCGTGGATACCAGACTCCTTTTTCCAGAACAATGGTAAAAGGAGATTTCATACACAAATCTGCTAAAAAGCCTGGGGGAGGTGAAAAGTCTTATTTCCTACCCTAAGGTACTTAAAGAGGATCAAGTATCTCAGGTGCCAAAGCCTGAGTAATTGAAGGAAATGCCCAAGGAGGAATAAACCTTAGGACTTACTGCATTCCTCAAAGCTCAACAACCTGGAGGGCGATCCCAACACCTGCCATCCAGCTAACCAAACAGAAAACCAAACAAACAGTGTTTCAGAAAGCAACAGATTTTAAGACCACGGTTGACAAAGGAATTTCGCAGCATAACCTGTGTTTTCACCCAGGAAGATCCTCCTCCAGCTGTGCGCTTTTGGCACACTCACATCTCCCTTGCCTTGGCACACGTCGTGTTCCCCACGAGCTACCGAACGGCTTCCCTTGGCAAAGGCAACTCGTAGAGCTCTTTAGGGGCTGCTGGCTGAACTCCCTTCTGCTCCCAGGAGCTCATGGTTGATGTTCGCAGCCTTCTCCAGCTGTCAGACAGCCGCACAGATTATTCAACATTCGTTCACCCGCTGGGGCCCAACAGACCAGGTCGCACAACTTCATCACCCTTGTAATTTGATAACTTGTCAGGCATACGACCTACATCATGGGCTGCAGAATTCATTTGGGATTTCTCCTACATAAGGGCTTGCTATTTCCAAATGTACTCTGGAGGCAAACCCAAAGAAATACAAGCTGGCAACACAACAGACCATGTACGCGTTGTTAATGCAGTTTCCATTCAATTTGAGAACCCCCAGAACTAGAAATGGCACTCACTGTATGGAAGGATGTTAAAGGAAGATGTTAAAAACTACCCTGAGCAGGTTTTTTCTTACCCTCTCTGTCAAAAAGCCTGTGCACCCCAGCCCATCTACTAGCTTCGTGTGCAAACATTCAGGGAAATTAAGTAAGTCTCTAGCAAGTTCATTAATAGTTTCTATATCAATTTTAAGACAGATTTTTATATATATTTTTTTAAACAAAGAGTTGTCTCAAGCCATGCCACAGCTTTATCTGGCCGGGCATTTCTCAGTGCAGTTCAGTGTGGCACTCCAATACAAAACTTGCTACCCTGATTTCTCTTAAGAATTTACAGCAAGGCACCTCAGTGCCAAGTAGTGGTTCACCAGGACAAACACTGGTGATTTAATTAACTGTAATTTTCAGCACTGGCTACATGCACTGGAAGGAAAAAAGTGACCTGGTTAAGGACCTTTCCATTTTTAACTATGATCTCTTCAGGAATGTGCTAAGGAAACAATTGTCCTCCTGAATCATTTCAAGAATTTTACAGCCAAGAAGATTTATTACTGTAAAACAGGTCTTGGAAACAAGAATATTTGAAGAGATTCAATAGCTATTAAATCAGTGTGGAAAACATGATGCTGAAGGAATTGCATATGCCTGACACATGTTCTACCACTTTTAATATCTTTTTTTTTTTTTTTTTAATAGAAAGTGTCTATAAAAAGCAAGTCTGTAAGATTACTAACACTTCAGACAAGACGAGGACACAGGTATTAATTAAAATTACATTCGTGGAAGCCACAGAGAAAGGATCAATAAAGCACCACCCATACCGACTGTTTGACAAACTGGAGGCATCAATAATATCAAAACCTGTGCGTTAAGAACACACTCATCCTTTGCTCAAGCACGCTGAGATGCATTTTGCAGACTTATGGATAATTTAAAGTTGACTCAACAATACACAGAAAACCTCGTGTAATCATTTAATGAATTCACTTATTAGCCCTGTGTGAAACCGAATTCAGAATAATATTAGGTTTTGTTATTACAACTGCAGCGTAGATGTTCTTATTGCACAGTACCTGCCCTGTTCAAGACAGTTACAAGCACACATCTTAAAAAGTCTGCCGGTGTCTACTGCAAGTGAATCAGGAAGATGAGCTGTAAGGCTTGCTATCTGAAATACCACTGAAAAACGTTTGTCTTTCTTGACCAAAATGGAAGAAACTCCTGTGCTAAACCACAAACACATACAGCACTCCAAATAATTGTTTTCAATATATTCAAAAATATTCAGCAGCCTGAAAGGAAGATTAAAACTTTCCTTGCACCAACTGGTATTACGGAGAATATTACCAAGCTTTCGTAACCTGAAAAACCCTTTCTAGCCCTTCTTGTGTACCTGTAGGTTGCTTTGACTCCTCAAGTTTCATCAGAAACAGCCTCAAAAGAGGCAACACCTTTCCCTGCAGACCTCCTCCACACATCACTGGACCACCATGGCTCTAACAGCAGCAGCAACACAATTACAGGACACAATCCTGAGCAGTGATGAGAAAGGCAGAGAAACAACCTACCGAGTCCAACTCGCCCTGAGCAACATGGCTTCAAACCAGCTAACTCCAAACAACTCTACAAAGTCACACACTACGCTCCCAGTCAAAAGAAGGGAGGAAAATTAATTATCTCCTCAATTAAATACACGTCTTACAGCGCAGATGTCCTCTAGTCTTATAAACAACCAAACTAAGCAGTCTCCTTTGACTGACTTACCTTTTGGATAGTCCTGGTTCACTTGCCCAGCTCGGTCACCATTTCTTCTTCTGCAACACAAAAAAAAAGACAAATTCTGTTTAAAAAAAAATCTTTACTTGAACTGAAGTTTCTTATTATATTGCTAATTAACGCTTGAAGCTTACTGTTTGCTTTTACTCAGCAATGGAAAAAAAAATATTCCATCATTCATTTCTATTTCTCCGACTGGATTGCCAGAATATTTCTGCTACGAGAGCGCTCTATCAAGATGAGCTGTGGAGACTGCCTCGTGATTTGAGCACGCCACCAAAGAAAGTCAACAATGCCAAAATCTGGGTTTGCCAAAGAAGCTCCTTATAACCAGAGAAAAAATGAGATAAAACATGTAAAAAGGGATTTAATTGCTCCAAGATAGCTATATAGCATCATTTTACACTCCTCGACTGTTCCCTGCCTTGCCTCCAACACCTACACCAGAAAAGTGGCAATTTTCCCTCTTTTCTGGGGTCATACATGCTAGCCCTATGTTGCAAGCACCCCAACACACTGCAACAGGCATTGAATTGAGGTCAGCCACTATGTCCTGCTCTGCGCTTCGGATTCACATCTGTAAAAACACAAAGTATATCCATGCCTTACTGGGAATTCATTTATGTTTGAAAAGCATTATGAAGATTAAAATTTAAGAAAACAAGCAATCAAAAAAAGGGAGGAGAAAAAGAAAAAGGAAAAACGTATGAAGTAGAGTCATTCAGAGTATTGTCCTTAAAAAGAATGCTCTAATGCTGCATTCTCTCTTTAGCCACACAATTAATTAGTAAACCTTTAGCAGAACCAGCAAAAAAATTCCTCGTTCCCTTTACCATGCCAAGTAGTGACCTGGAAGAGCTATTCAAAGCTCTGTACGAACTGGTAAGTTCCAGACAATGAGTAACTAAACAGCAAGGGACGGACTGGAAAATGCAATACGAAGACATCTCAGCACTCAAGGTCAGCACGGTGCTCAGTCTGCTGCAAATGGTGATGCACGAGCACCAAGAAGAGAGAGATGGAAAGAGGAGGATGCCAGGAAGAGCCCTGGCTCTGTTCTAAAGTTTACAGCCGGGAAGGGGTGAGGAAGGGAAATAAAAATGCCACAGATCTGTCTGGCTGCTTCACTTCCCTCACCTCCAAGTTAGAAAGCCATGGGATCTGGAGAAGGTGCAGCAATTACCTCGGTCACCCTAACGTCTTAGTTTTCACACTGTCATACTGCTCTCTCTGAAATCAATAAAGAAAGTACAGTCTTCATAAACATGCAGTAAAATTAGATGGACAAACATTTAAAAATAAAACTATCAGTGGTTCACAACAGTGGCTGCACGTTGATCTCAGCACAAGGTACCCAACCTTCAGCATCAGCAAACAATAAAACCAACGATGCATTCAGAAGCAAACAGAGAATCTCATCGATTCATCAAGCAACTGTGCATGGAAAAAAAATGTTTTCCCAATCCTGCCTTCATCAGCTGAGGTTCTAAAATCTCAATGTGAAATGCATTCATGCATCATTAGGAGGTATGCAATCGTCTAACTCCTTTAGAAGGGACATAATTAAACCTCACGCTATTAAATTTAGCAAAGCAACAATAGAGCTTTATGGAGTGTGTTTTTCACTAATGACCCTGGCCACTATTTTTGCTTGCCTCTGAAATGCACAGCCAATATTTGTGGTTTTAAAAAAATGGCATTTCTGTTCTCAAAACGCTGTTGTGAGGGGGGAAAAAAATCCAGAAAAAAAATTTCTGAATTCCGAGCACAATCAAATATACAAAGTAAAACCACAGATTTCATGATACTCCTCCAGATTTTAAATAGATCAACATATTTTGGAGATGGGTGTGATTTTATGCTAGCTATGTCCCTTCAAAATTGGCAACTACGTTTAGTTCAGTGGCTTCTTATTCCAAATTCCAAACTCTAATTGAAAATAGATCTCCATTATGGAGTCCTACAGCTGAGTATACTTTAGAGGAAAACTATTTCCTTTAATTTATTTCAACTTCATTTGCATGACAATATGTCATTAGCAGATACAAAAAAAAATGTATTCTAAACAGAGGAAGAATTCTGTGCCCACAATTTCAATTCGCATCTCAACAGCGTGAGATGAGCTTGCAGTTTGAAGCACAACCCGTTGTGTTTGGGTTACTGCTGCAGGATTTATTTATTATTTTTTTTTTTTTATAACTGACGAAGAATTGCCACAACTCCATGAAAATGCCTCGAGTACAAAGAGAGGCCTTCCCACCTTACTGATTAATGAGGAACGAAGGAGGGGGAAAGGAAACACATCCTCACTTGGGAACTCCATCAACAACCTTGTGTCCTGAAAGCAATTCTCCTGGGGGAGAAGCAGTACTTAGCTACTCAAACATCTTCTGCCACTGTGTTTTTCTCCCCCTCTCCGCAGCACTCTTGCTGTTTGATAAACAGCCAGCAACAAATCTTTCTCAGAAAGCAGCACATAAAATGGATTTCTTGCACTTGGGAGAAAATCTATCATTCTGCTCGAGTACGGAGTGCTTACAGGAAGAGCAGGTTTGCATGAAGCCTTTGGAAACAGCCACAGTTTCTAGTTGTTGTTGAAGTGACCTCCTAGCTGAACCCTGCGTTAGAGAACATACAGTGCTGGGGAAAGGTAATTGCTGATCTCACAGCACTGCTTTTTTTCCATGGAAGGAGAGGGAGAAATCGGAGAGCATGCTCTGTTTTCAGAAAAAAAACACACTGCATGCTCTGTGAGAGGGCTGCAACCCCTCTGGTAGGTGGGGAACAGCCCAAACGTACAGCAAGTGGAACCCTGGACAGAAAAAAAAAGAAAAAAGAGGATTTCCTCCTTCCCTTGATGCACAAGCCATTCCCTCACCTACCATCAGCTTCCTCCTTCTGTGCAACTCACCCAGACAAATGGAATCAAGGACCCAGCTCCACTCTCAATATAAGTCACGTTCCCAAATACTCCATCAACAGCATGAAATCATAGTCAGAGTCCCTGCATGGGCGCAGAGGGCCAGGGGTGTCTGAAGACCTAAGAAGGGAAATGTTGACAACCCAACTTCATCAGAATCAATTCAAGTGCCTCTGATCAAGCTGGTACAGTTGCCCTATTTTTAGGAATGCAGGAAAATAATTTAAAAAGCCTGTTCTTGGGAGTCTGGCTCCCCACAAACAGGAAGATGAGCTGCCTGATGCGCAACAGCCCAAGAGCTGCAGTCATGGCAGAAGCAGGAAACCTGGGCTTAAGGCTTCAGACAGACTGATGGCATTGACCTGGCATCCTGGGACAGTGCCTCATCACCACATCGTGGAAAATTCGTGTTGAGAGTCCTCTTTCCCTCTCCTGCAGCTGACCACTTCCACAGGAGCGCAACAAGTCGTAAAACACCAAAAAAAAACCAATTAATTTCAATTTTCAGGCTTTATGGTTAGCGTATGCCTTCAGAAGGGAACAGGACGACTTTCAAACCCAGTTCTTGGCAACGTGTTCCTGCATTGTTGTCCACAGACAAGAGAACAACCTTAAGGGCACTGACGGTGTCCCGTTCCCAAAAGAAAGCCCTACGCAGAGCAGCAGCTACCTAACAAAGCAGCAGGGTTAGAAGCAGCCCTCTGGTCCACAGACCAGCCACAGGGCACGTTTCTAAAAAAAGAAAGCTTATTTTTAACTCTCATATTAAACAAAGGCTGGTTTTAGAAATAAGATGAGTGAAGGGAAGAGCACATTTGTTTCAGGTCGAGACAAATCTGCCTGGGCATCGATCTTGCCCCGCAGCCCAGCTGATGCAACGCTGGTGTCAGATGCAGCAATAAGCCAGATCCACCTAACCCAAGCTGGCTCAAGCCCCTGCAATGAACATATTGATTTAGGCATTCTTACGTTTTCAGCTGTCCGTGTGTTGAGTAAGTTTTGCCTTTGAACCTCGCTGCCAGCCTGCCCGTGCGTAGTGTTTTCAAGAAGATTGCCACAGCTCGTACTGCTCGCAGAGGTATCACAGCTTTATTCTTTAAACTGAAGTCTGTTAATTACCAAAATTGTTCCCTTGGTGACTCCAAAAGGGGTTTCAGACCCTCCAAAAGACCTGCGATTTAATCGAATTATGCTCACCAGCTTGTTTAGTGCACTATCTACTATCTATTATCACTCTGTGGCAAGAATGAGGCTTCCACTAACATGAGCTATCAATCTTTTTGTACTTTAGATTTTATATTTACCTCATCAGATATGTTTTTATATTATTCAGCTGTGTTCAACACATGAAGACAGATCTCTCTGCTTTATTTTCACTCTTCTCTTGTGCTTTAGTTCTAGGTCCTTCATTAACTCCAAGGCCTCTGTGCATTCCCTTACTCTGTTGAGTATCTGCTCGAGAGACTGGATGCTTAGTGACAAAATTAGCTGAAATCTTAATTAAGGATCTAATTCAGGATCTGGAGCTATTGCTAATAAACCACCACCACTAACAGATCTAAAATCTCGGTATTGAACTGCCTCCCCAAATGCCATGCAACACTTACTAGCAGAATTTATTCATTTACTAGCAGAATTTGTTGTGCAAAATAAAGATTAGAGCTTCTCATCTCCCCAGCTACCGACCCGACTCCCCAGGCAGCGTTTATTTCAGAGGCTCAATAATCATCACAAATACGTGTGATCAAGTGGGCAGCCAACATTTACAAATTCTGTCTCAACACGTCAAAAATTGAGGGGAGCTGAGCGTCCCAGCCCTCACACCACGCACAACAACGCGCCAGTAGAGCCCGAGGAGGATGGTATTTGAGCACTCGGTACGTGCACGTAAATTTAACATTATGAAGATTGCGGTGCCTTAAGGTTATCAGCAGCGCTGCATATGTCCCAAATGCCGAATTTTGTCAAACTATTTCCAGTACGTTTATTTTTTCCCCCCCCTCTCAGCACTGGAGAGATCCATTTTGCAAACACAGATCCTGGTATTGTGCAACGGGCCAGGCTTAGAGGATGGTTTTTAAGACTGTGAGACCCTCCTGCTGCTCTGGAAGGGAAGTAAAACCTATCTCAGGTTGGAAAAACTGCCTTCCTTGCTTTTTTTTAAATTTAATTTCAGACAAATTCCGAAAAATAGCCAAGTATTTGCATTCTGCTGTCTCGTAATACCAGCTGCTGCTCAAGCTAAACAGAGGAAAAAGGCTGAAGTCATGATTTCAAAGCGGCTGCTTTTTTATTCCATTTTTTTAGGCAGTTTTCAGCAGGGCTGAGAGTGGTAGGACAGCACGGCACGCAGCGATCCAAGGGCACTGCACCAGCACAAAGTAGGGCAGTGGCAACAAGAGGAGCAAAACCACTGGAATTTGTAGGACAGGGCGAAAACCTATTAACACTGTTCCACCTTCCATACAAACTAAATTAAAAAAAACCTCCATAGATTGTTTTTACTCTCAGCCTAAAACGCTACAAAATACAGAACAACGCCGAGGGAAATAACTCGTTTTAAAACATTTACTAATTACTCGAGGCTATTTTTCGTTTTACTGATTCATGGTGATGTCCATTACCATATGAAATTAAGACGAGTTTTTTCCACGTAGATGTTTCCAGTGAAGTCAGTGGGGATTCAGCAAGGCCAGGTCCACAGTATAAATAGAAATCAGAAAATAGTGTTTCCATAAGAAACCACTCAGGTTTATTGGATTAGCAGGCACTTACAAGTGACTCACACTGACACAGCCTATAGTAATCCAATCTATTTGTGATAAAAAATTCAAGGGAAACCTTAAATTTAGAAAATCACCTCTGTGGATTCTCACATGGCTGGTTTTATTATGCGAAATCACATTAGTTGCTCTCTCCAAACGAGAGGACAAATAAATTAAAAGATGGATTTTAGTCTTTTTTTCTAGCAGGAGCGCAGTGTGTTCTCAACAGTGATAGCTCCCACACGGAGCACAGCAAGAGCAGGAAAAAGAACCGAGTAGAAGTGCTGGGCAGAATACAAGTTTCCCTGTCGCACAGTCCTGAATGCACACCATGCATCAAAAGGAGAAAAAAGAAAAAAAAACATTGTTATGGCACCACACTTTCAATTAAAGTCGATTTTGTTAGACCTAGACTGGCAATCACCTGATTTGTGTCTGTACATTGGTTTGGGTTTCTGACGCTGGATTTCTTGGGGGAACTATGGCATCTCCCTGGGGGGTGAACTCTGACTTCTCTTAATATACACTGAGGTGTTCTGGCACAGACAAGCGCAGTATGAATACTTCACCCAGATCCTGAAGGATGCCTTCACAGCTATCACGCCTCCTTTAAGAGCAGGGTAGCAGGCAGGGAGGCTGTGACTGGTACGTACCTGATTTCCATAAAGATTCTTTTGCAGCAATTAAAATACTTATTCTTTGATACACTACCTCTTAACGCTGCCATGAAGAACAACAGGTTTGTTTTTTGCATTATTGCAAATTTGCCTTTGTAAATATAACCACAGGCAACAACGGCCAGAGGGTTCATTGGGTTCAAGCGCTAGGGAGTGCACCTTTTATCCCCAATTACTGCTGATACCATAATTGAGTATTTCCTTTAAGGATACCTGAAAACCATTGATCTCACGTCATAATCAAGGCAAAGCCCCTGATCCATACCTGGAGCTGTACACCCCTGTATGCAGACAAAAACTCACATGCTTCTAAGAATCAGCTGCACATTATTGAGGACCACAAAAGCTTTCCTGCCTTGAAGGCTGCGGTGGCAGCTGTTATTCAGAGCACAGCAGCTCTCTACCTAACTTTACTCGAAGGTATAGGACACGTTGTTGGCTTTGATCTAAGCACATCACAAGCAAGAGGCTCATCTTTATCTTTTTATACACACTTTCTACATGCATGCGCTCCCACTCTCAACCAATTTCCATTAGTGGCTGCTCTACAATCCTAAAAAGCAGTATGGTCTAGCCCTGGGGTAAATTAATTAGAGGGATCTATGTCAAAGTTAAAAATCAGAGTGAAAACCAAGCATGCTCCTTCCACCACAATTGAAAATAAGCCCTCAGAGAGCCTCTGTACAGGGTAAGATTTAGGAAGGTTTAACATACTCTGCCGCTCCCATGAATTTGTTATGGGCACCTGGGGACTTGCCTAAGGACACTTAAAAAAAAAAAAAAACAAAAAAAAAAAACAGCCAAGAACTACCCCGTAGCCAAAAGTTTTGGGTCTTGGTATCGTATATGGAACTGTTTGAATGTCCTGCCACCTCCTCCTAGAAGGAAATTTGGTAATGAGGATGATCCTAGGATACAGGAGTGACATGTATGATTCGGTTTGCCTAAAAAGCAAGGCTAAGAAATCCCATTTTCTGTCGCAGTGAATTGTTTAAAAAAAAAAAAAAAAAGTGTGACCTCCCTGCCCTCGTGCATTTTGTCGGATTTGTTCTTTGAGAAATTCTAGCCTCTACGTTACAGTAAAATGCTGTAGAAACGTTCAGATTGCTAGATTTTGTGCTAACCCTAATTTGTAATCGTTCTGGCCTTGCAACCATGGTGTGAAAGTTACTGAGCTAGACAGCTGGGAAGGGGTGGGTGTGAAGAGTGGGGGTGGTGTTGGGTTTTTTTTATTATTATTGCACTTCTGGTGCTCAACCCTTCCACTCTACGAAATCCATATTCAGAAGTAGGAATGAAGAACATGCTTTTACTTAGAGCTATTTGGTCAGATCCTAAAAGCATCTGCACCTTTAATTGCGATGAATGAATTTACCTCACTTTAAGTTTGCTTTGGTGACTAAAATCTATGTATTTTCAGCCTGCAGCCCTCACTGAGATAAAAAATAAAAATAAAAATTCACTGCTCAGAGAATTCTTCTGTCCATGTGAGGCTGCAATTACTGGTACCTCCTGAAAACCCTTTTAAAAAGCCCACTGAGAAATGCTTTATAATGAAACCTGTACGAAAATTCCCTGAGCTCACAGCACTCTTACAGAACTAAAGCTTAGCTGAAGTTCCATGAAATGATTGTTAGTTTTTTCATGCAAACCCACGTCAGGTTTCGGCTGAAGCTCTGAGCCCGACTTACCTAGCATGTTCACACCTAAACGTGGTGCTTCATTTCTTATCCCCAATCTGTCATAACAGCAAGATGGTTTTGCTGTATAGTTTTCAGAACTCAGTCAAACCCAAAACTAAGCACGATTGTGGATGATGGAACTCAGCCATGTGCTACCAAAAAAAAAAAAGAAAGCAAAGCTGAGACAATCCTGCAGCTTAGTCTGCGGTTACTGCCCAAGCGGGCGCTGGCCACAGCCCTGTGTCAGACCCAGACGAATGCATGCAGTCGGGTTTTATCCAGCCCCAGGCTCTACGTACGTGCTGGGTCGTCATCACGTGCTGCCCCAATTTACATAGCCTCCCTACAGGCTGTAGGGTGAGACAAGCACATGAGAAGGACAAGCTCGTGCTCAGTTTCTTGTGCAACCCCTGGTCAATTATTTTAGTTTTTCCCAAAGCTGCTGCTCTTACCAGTACTTTAAAGGTCACTATCCCACACACTTATAAAGAATTGTGAAAAGCAACACTGGGCTGGCTTACGGATCAGCTCCCAACGTAACATATTCAAAGGCACTCGATGTCTGTCTATTCCAGCCTCCCTACTCCTTTCTTCAGGCAGGTACAAGTTGTCTCTGAGAAAACACGATCTTGTGCATGTCCCATTGAAAAGCTTCATCTGTTCGACACCTGATGATTCACTCACCCACATGTTGAAGTCCACATGCAGATGACTCATTCTGTCCGCAAGAAGAATCACCTGGGATACCAAAGTCCCCTCATCTTTTCCAGAGCTGGTAAACTGCTGTCTTATGCAAAGCAAGTGGATGGCAGGCTTTCGTGTTACTGCCTGTGTGACACGAGCAACAACTGGCATCGAACTGGGCCCTGGCAATTTTGTAAGTTAGATAATAATAATAATAAAAAAAAACAACTTTTAAGATGACAGAAGTACTGGCAGAGGAAATAGTAATGCTCCACGATGACCTAGCGGTGGTTGAAGACAACAAATGATTTTAATCCTAACAAATCAAAGCTGTCCGTGCTTCCAGAAGGAACACAGGCTACTCCTCTGGGACTTGGGATGCTTTCTACCCAGAAAGGGCTCTGAAGAGGCTTCACTCTGAAGTGAATCATCTCCATGTGGACTGCCAGTGCAGGGCAAGGGCGTATTAATGGTTTGGCTGATGACACCATCCTTCAGTGTTTACGAAACAAACCAAGCTGAATTCTCAGCTAGAACTTCATGTCCAGTTCCGATACCCACCCTGCAAAGATGCCGAAGGACTGGCAAGCGTTCAAAGGGAGAGCTCAGAAAACAGTCACACTGCGATACAGGCTTCACAATGCTGGGTCAAAGGAGCAAAGACGGTTTATTACGGAGAAGATGAGGATGTGACCCAACTTCTAGTGATACTTTGTGACTATGACAAACAGCAACCCACCCTGCAAGCCTTGTGGAGAAAGGCACAGCAAGACACAAAGGCTGGAAGCCAAAAGAGCTCCAGTTTGAAATAACTTCTTGTTTTATGTTGCTATAGCATTATTAAAGATTTAGCCTTCAAAAAAGAGGTGCAAGATTTACCACTACTTGGTGAGTTCAGACTAGACAACTTTCTAAAGGCACTCACTCTAAATCCCACTTCTGTAGAAAAAAATATCTCCAGTCAGATGAGGTCAGACCAGACTACAGGCTTGGTGTAAAGACATTAAACTAAAACTTCATTAAGAGCTAGATATGAAATCATAAAATTAGCTTTGAAGTTGATTTTAATTTGTATCTGTATTGCTCTGCAATGCTTACTGCAGCACGCTGCGTGAAGATGAACTGCTCCCTTTTGACTTGAAGAAAGCAGCACTTGGAAGATGGCTGTCCTGAACAAACCAATCTGCAGAAACACAGGCGTGGAAAACATCTGATCCACTACTTTGCTTTCTCCTTGTTACTTCAAAAAGTAACACGGAAGCTAAAGTTAAGATGGGAAAGAAAGAAAATGCCATTTAGGGGAGAAACAAATGGTGACTTAAATTGTGCTTTATTAGAAAACGATGAGGAATTACGTGTCAGGAGGACATTAGTTTAGCCAAAACAATTACCAGAGAAGAACAGGATGGCACGCTTACTGCTTTTACCATCCAAGTCCCTATTCTCAGCCCCCCATCGCCCAAACGCTTTATCACCATCCTTCTGTCTGTCCAGAAACTCAGTTTTGTTTTTTTTTTTTTTTTTTTTTACTAACGCAGTGACAGTACTTGGCAGAACAGATGCAGCTCAATAATCAGGGCATCATCCAGGCCCAAATAGACGTTTGAGTTCATGAAGTCCAACCACCACCCTGACCCATCCCTACACTGTGCCCCTTGGTGCCACATCCCCGCAGCTCCTCAATACCTCCAGCCTGTTGCAGTGCTTGAGCTCCCTCTCCATGAAGGAATCCTTCACGCCCTTCTAAACCTTCTCTGGCATGACTGAGACTGTTCCTCACATCCTAATAATGCAGTAATAACAAAGAGAGACTTTTAAGGGACATATTCAACCCACACGGCTGGTTGTGCCACCGGGCACAGAGCTCATCTGTAACACCAGACAAGGAACATGCTATGAGAGGGACAAAAGAAATGACAGATTAGCAACAGTGGAGGAAATACTGTAAGAAAGGAAGGTTGTTTCTTGCTATTGAATGAGAAAAGTAATAGGTGAAGATTTTGAACTCTGTAGTTAAGAAACAACGGGATTAAAATGAAGAGCAAGCAGCTGCTGACGCTGTGCCCTTGCTCCATGCTGAAATACTTCGTTCTGAACGCTGCACCGTGAGCTGCCTAATGGCATTCACTGACAATTCACAACTTCTTCAGGAACTAAACAGAAACTTGTTGCTTGTAGGTACTCGAGGTTAATATTTCTTGCTGTTTCTGATTTCACGGCAGACCCCACATCTGCAAAATCTGCTCTGCAAGGTGTGCACGCAGTAATGCCTTGTGTGACGTTCAGGCAGCTCGGGAGCACAGATCGCTCCCGTTTTATCCCCTCTGTCACTCTCCTGCATGTATTACAGGGACCTCTGACGCTGCCCCACTCCCCTGTCACGTGCAGCAAGGGAATTTATACAATTCTGGACAAGGCACCCTAAGGTAACCATTTTATCTGCTTCTAATCCCGTAGTTCAAAGAAATTTAACAGAATAAAGCACAAACTGACTCATTTTTAATTCTGAGTCAACCTCAATTTCTGGATTCCTGTTTCAGGCTATCTGTATTCTGGAGAAGGGATCGGAATATGGCAATTTCAAACCATCCTAAAAATAAGGACATTTACATTTTCGTTTCTGGAAGTGCAACTTAAAAGGAGGTAGCAGTAATTGGTCAGCATTTTCACTTTATACTGGAAAAAAATAACAAAACCCTCTCTGTTGAATAGAGTAAGAGTTGTGAATCACCAGAGCAGGTAAAATAAGCCCCACTGTGCTTCACATGGGATCAAGTCCCTTCCTGGATGGTCCCCTTGAACCACAGACCTTGAACTTGGAGCTCTTTGCCTTCTTATAGTTCTATTTTACTCCATTTTAATACCCCACAAAACCCAAATGCGTTCTTTTTACGGAATAACTGCCAGTACCTCTTTTATTCCATGAGATGAGAGTTTAACTCCTTTAGGATACAACCCTGATTCCTAGAGAAACATATGCTTTCCAGGAGCCCAGAATACTCATATTTCTGGTGAAATTATTGCCGGAGTATTTAGCACAATGTTTCTCAATCTTGCAATTTGTTGACAAGATGTGAATTGCTCAGCATTTTTCTTACAATTCCTGTTATCAGAACTACCAGATTACGTAAGGATCTCAAATGCCTGTAGTGAAACATTTTCCAGTCTCCAAGGAAGCGCAGAAATGACCAAAAATTATCTGACATCTTCTCCCTCCCCCTAAAAAATAAATGAAATAAACAGAAGGCGCACAGAAAGGATTCAAAATATTATTTATAATGTCTCATTCATTTTAATCAATCATCAAAATACTAGTGGCCTAATTGTGCCTGAATACTTGTTCAGGAATGCTGCTGACAGCTTCCACGCACTCCTCTCAGGTATTCTTTACCAAAAGGAAAGAAAAAAGTTATTGTTTTGCATCACACTTTTCCAGCCTTTTCAAGATCACAAGTATCTGATGTTAGCACTAAAATAAACACCTGTGGTTTTAGTGAAGCACATGCATTAAACTAAACTTTACCTTCATCACGACCGACCCCAAAGGACTGCCTGGACACAAGCAGCTGGACACTTACCACTCCTTCACTGATGCCGATGTAAAACAGAAAAGGGAGGCATCTGAGCTATGTGCTCACCATTAATGGACATGTTTATGTGGTTCACAGCCTCTGTCCAAATACACATGGACTTCCAAAGATTAGCATTAAGAAGTCCAAGTCCCATAGATCAGTTAAATATTTGGGTCGAACAAGAACATCGTAAATAAAAATCGGAAGTAAAGAACTTAACCTGTGCTTACAACTCTGCAAGCTGCCCTGATAAGCTCAGTATCCAAATTTCCAGAGCTGCTTGGGCCTTGGACCCTTTGCTTACTGAGTACCAAGACACCTGTGCCTATTCCTGTATCAGTATTTAAAAAAAGTCCCTTTTCTGGCCCCAAGGGCCAGCAGAGCTGCTGTGTACCCCATATTCACACAGCTGAGCTGCCTTTGGCAGCAGCACAGGGCAGCAGCCAAACCCCACACCAGAACCACCCCCTGCACTGCCTGGGAAAGAGCTGGACAAAGCCCCCCTAAGGACCACAGGACGCTGTGCAATCCCACTAAGCCCCGTTTAACTCCCTGGTACAGACACAGCCAGTTTCCACAGGCTGCTAACTGCAGCCTGGCACAAATGGCCACAGAAGGGCTGGTTCTGCCTCAAAATCCAAGACAGCATCCACAGCAGGCTGCAGAGCTCACGTGCCGGCTCTTAAACCTCACTGCAGTGTTTCCTGGAAGAAGAGGTTCATTCACCAGTTCTTCCCCAGGCACTGGAATTGCCAAAGTTTCTCTTTGGTCCTTCCCAGTCCCTCCATCCCAAAGCCTCCAGAACACAGGCAGGTGGTGCACCCACCTCCACGTCTTGTGCAGAACGAACAGGGCTCCCAAATGGATCCCTCCGATGGCATTAAAGCCCCAAATTGCAGTTCTGTTAATTTATATTTTATCACGATTTGTGTGCTGGCATTACACTAGCATATGGCAGTTTATCTCATTATTTAAGTTGGAAGAGATTTAATTGAGAGAAGCAGTATCATTAAAAAATCACTTATATACAAAACCAAACTTTTTTTGTTGTTGTTAAAGTGAGTTAGGCCCAAGTCTTTAGGATGCTGATCCTCTTCTACCAACACAAATACCACTCCAAATCGAGCACCATGTTTCCTTCGCACAATTATCTATAGACTGCTTTGTCATGGCAGAACACCACGGAAAAACAACTATGAGGGAAGCCAGAGTTCCCTGTTTAGAATGATGATCATAAAAAGAGGAGTAAGTCCTGCTACTTGCCGTCTGAAATTACTCCTGCAATTAAGAGACTCTGCCTTTAGCTCTCCGAAAATCAGACATCCAGATGAGCCTGATGGTGAAGGCCCTTCCTCATGATGTAGCTGGATCAGGTGGATAAAGCAGGTTAGAGGAGATGAAATCCTCAGCTTCAGAGGACCCGGAGGTCTGACATCTGCAGAGGTATTTGCACTACAAACCTTAAAAGAAGTTACCATAAACAAGACACCAATTGTATCGCTGCCAGCAACACCTCAGCAGAATCTGTAACCCTGGAGTAAGTGCCAAAAACAGAAAAAAAAAATGAAATACCATTACTGAAATAACCCTGGGACCCTACAGAAGGTAAAAATCAGACAATTTGAAGGAAACAACAATTTCTGAATGAGCAGAACCCTGACTATTCACTGGCTGCTGAGCAGTCCAGCCTCATACTTCAGGACTGTGTAGAGTTAACCTCACTTTCTGCAGGCCTCCCTAACAGCAAGAAATCCTTACCACTGATTTCAGTGAGATCTCTGCTTGAGTAAGAACTATCTGATTCTCAAGGAAATGAACCGAATGAGAAGTCCTCAGCAAGTGGAAGTTAACGTATCCCAAAGAAATTTAAACATTCTCCTACAAATTGCATGCGAGTCCTCTTTTCAAAATGACTAATCCAACCCAAATACTCTTCAAGCCCTCATCTGTCGAACAGACAACTCCCTGTGCGAGTATTCTCCAAGACCACAAGAATTTCATGTTAATTTTTCTTATCCTGGCAGGCAGTATGCAAAAACACCCTTCGTCTTCTCAGCCCTGACACCGTTCCTGAGTGTTTGTGTTCAATCCACGTCTACTTGATGGGAATGAATTAGGAGAGGGGTACTGGCATCCTGAAAATCTTACATTTCCTCAAATTCACACCCCAAAAAGGGATCAGAGGATGTCATCAGTCTCAACACCTGCTCTCAGCCCCAGCCCTGGCATGGTGTGGTGGGCAGAGGAGCGTGCTCACCCTGCCAGAAACTGAGAGCAGTCACCCCGCAGCTGAAACAAACCCCAGCAGCAGGTTATGTAATCTACATAGTTTTTAGACCCGTCTGCCTTCTTGCGAAGCCTGAAGCCGAGGAAGCTGCAGACAGAACAAAAGGGAACAGAAAAAAAGTTCGTGAACCTCAGCCTCGAGGCTGCTGACGAGGCTGGGGGCGCAGACTTGACGCGGGACTGCCCGTTCACCCACACAAACCTGAGCTTCAGCGTGTGGCTCATCCTGCCGAAGGTAAAGCACCACAAAATTTCCAGCCACTCAGATCAGTCACTTGGATGAACAATCACCAGCAACCAGCTCGCTGAAAGATACACTCAGAAGGTTATTTTTTGGGGGTAGCGTATGAATAGCTCCAGGCTGACACAAACTCATCTGAAAAACTCAAGAACAGCTCAGCTGCTACGCTGCCAGTGACCATACAGAGAGAAGTGCTAACACTCAAATTAACCCTGACCTTTAAGGATGGATTCAGCTCAGCTCATTGCATTGCTTAAAAATGGAGCTTTTTTTCTCATTCAGTAAAGCACCACCTGACCGCAGCCCTGGGCTTTTCAATTAGATTTGTTTTTCAAGGAAGTGATACAAATCGACAAAATTCTGAACCACCCAAATCACAACACCGCGTGCCTTGCAGTTGCCATTCCATCCCAGGATGGGATTTGACTGACCTCATGCAGGTGTCTGCAATGATTTATAGGCATTCTGGGCGTGTAACACCCCGCTGGAGCCACTGCAGAGCCCGAACAGCAGCACCTACCTGCCCACGAGGAGATGTTTAAATAGGGTGAGCCAAATTGCTTTCACCTTCTCTGGCTGGGGACAGCATTCAGCACTTAACATCACCCTCTGGCCATTTTCAATAGCGTATTCTTAGCAGGAGGAGTAGGATATTCCAGCAGGACTAGGGACACAATCCCCTAAAGAACATTTTCCCAATAGCTTCTACATCACCTTGACTGACCTGAGTATCTCGATGCGCACAACAGCTCACGAAGCTCAGAGATAGCTCTTCCTTCCAACAAAAGCACAGTAAGAAAGAAGACACGTAAATAAGTCCTGCAGCAAGGAGCAGCTCCCCAGTCCCCCATAAACCACTCTCAGCCCGAGGCAGGAGATGACCATCGTGGTCCCACAAAGGGAGCTGACAGCTACCAGTGACAAACGCCATCTCTTGAGATTCAAGTGGCTGAACTGCAGGACTTCAGGGACACACAAGCTCTCAACATTGTCAAGGGGATGTAAACACGACATTTTTAAGATACCCTTTATTACCACTTCTTCAAACAACCCCTAGAACCCACAACAGAAGCAAGGTCTTCTTATTTACAGTTAACTAACATGCTAAACACATTGCCATTTCCACCGAGACACACAAAAGCATAGTCCTATAAAAATCTATACTGTCATTTAATGTAACCATTAATTATTCTGAAGATGATTCAATGTGAGATCACAGGTCTATTGAGGAGAAAAGATTAAGTAAATCTAAGTGAAGTTCCCAGTCTTTTTTTTTTTTTTTTCCAGCTAGTTATTATACAGTGTGACTGGGAGAGTAAACAGAAGATGAAGTTCAAGTAGATAAATGCAAGGTCCAGTATCTGGGAAAAAAAAAAAAAGTAACTGCACGCAGAAGATAAAGGGTTCTAAATTAGTTTTTCCTCATTAGGAAAGACCTTGAAGTCACTAAGGATAGCTCTATGAAAACACAGCTTTCACAGTGGTTGATAACAGCAGCAGTGAGAACGCAAGCAGGAATTCAGAGGTCATTAGGCAGGGAACAGAGACCGAAGGAGAGAGCAGCAGTGTGAGGTGCATCCATCTGCTGCACGCTCGTACCGCGAGCTCCGCGCGCTGCTTCGGTGCCCCCACCTTAGGAAGGGGTAACGCTGGTAAGAAAAACAGTGATGAGCAACGTTAGGGAACTACTTCCATATGAAGAGAGATGACAGCAGCCTGCAAACATTCCTCAGGGCGAGGGAGGGGATTGTCCCCCTCTGCTCTGATCTCTTAAGACCCCACCTGGAGCCTGCGTTCAGCTCTGGGACCCAGCAGAAGGGCAGGGATGTGTCAGAGCGAGGCCAGAGGAGGCCACGAGGATGCTGAAGGGGTTGGAGCCTCTCTGCTGTGGAGCCAGGCTGAGAGATCTGGGGGTGTTCAGCCTGGAGAAGAGAAGGCTCTGTGGAGAGCTCCCAGTGGGCTGCCAGGGCCTGAAGGGGAGATTTAGGTTAGATACTAGGGAAAAATTCTTCCCTCTGAGGGTGGTGAGGCCCTGGCCCAGGCTGCCCAGAGGAGCTGTGGCTGCCCCATCCCTGGCAGTGCCCAAGGCCAGGCTGGATGGGGCTGGGGGCAGCCTGGGCTGCAGGAAGGTGTCCCTGAACTTCAAAACATGATGAACATTAGGAAACAAGAACGACTCTTAGTTCTGCTGTTAATGTAATGTAATTTTCCAGACTTACCCACCTAAAACCAGTGTACCTTTAGATTTGTGGAGATTCACCCAATTGCTCAATTTACCTTTTTCAGCGCTGTTTTGTACACACTGCTAGTGCAGAGTGATACACCAGTACGTCCTGAACCAGCTGGTTTTGAGAACAGAACTTGAGAAAATGAAAACTGCTGCACTGTGAGCAAAGAGCACTTCTAAAAGCCATCATCCCCCATCATCAAAAAAGGTGAATCTCTTCCCTGTCACGTCTTTCAAAGGTGAAATTACAAATATGCAGCTGATGGAGAACGATAACAGATCTTAGAAATGCAATCAGCATTCCTACAGAAAATGTTAGTGATGATTCCACTTGGACAAGTCAACCACAACAACACACAAATAAGCTCAACCATGTCCCATGCAAAAGTGGGCATTTGCTAGGGCTTGGTACAATCACGGTTCCTCCTTTCCACCCCCTGATTCCCATGGGGATCTGTGCTGGGATCTGCTCCCAGCAGTGTTCAATGAACTCATAAATGACACGGAACGAGCTCGCTAGATGATATCTGATGATGGTATTAAGTTAGTCACGGTAGCAAAGACAGTAAATGAGCAGGAAAAACTGAAGAAAGACTGCAATCAGATTGCTGACTTGGCAATAAACTACATCGATGAAATTCAAAAAGTCAATGAAATTAAGCATTAAGTAGGGTACCCCTGGGGAGGGGTGGGGGGATAATACAGGTCAAGAGGCTTTGAATTTGGTCTCAACTTAAGCCAGGCGGGGTCTAGAAAATTATGATTGCCATGGGGAGAGTAAATAGAGATTAATCATTTACCTCTCTTGCAGTAGAAGAGGAAGTCATTAAAGGGAGTTAGAAGAACACGGGACTTCATTCACTGCATTGCCACGTCAGTCAGGCTATGGAACCACCAAGTATTACATTCCTGAAACTTCTCGTGGCTTGAAGGGAGTATTTAAGAAATTAAGAAGACAAACCAAGTGAACGTTCAAGGAGACATCCGGCTCAGTAAACCCCTGCACTCCCCGTGTCTGAAGACTGAAGGGTGTGCACAAGGAGCATCGTGCAGTTTTCTTCTGTTCCTGCACTCCTCAGCTACCTTTGGCCACTGCTGGAGACAAACATTGCTCCAGGTGGGTGTACGACAAAAGCTGCTCTCCAGTCTACGCTCATTACCTCTCCAGGATTCGTTTTACCTAGCACAGGTACGATGTCCTGAGAAAATGTCAGGTATTAATATTTCTGCCCGATTCGTCAGGGTAAGTCCTCTGAACTATGCTGAGATGTATCCACAACGCACAAGCAGCAAGCGCTGGCAGAGAGCAAGTGATCTTAGGACTCATCTTGAAGTTACCAGCTAGGGGACAATTCTATTTGCAAGAGCACTGAGAGCACTCAAAGGTGATGCAGAGGAGCACAACCCATTTTTAGTGGGGTTTCTGATTTTGATGGTGGTGCTGATGGGCAAAAAATAGCATCCTGCATTGATGCTGCTGGAAAATTTCTTTCGTCATTTCTGGGCAGCTCATTTTAACTCTCTTCTGATCTCTGAGGAGCCAAAGAGGAAAGAGATGGTGCAAAAAGCCTTGGGATACCTGACTTTACATAGCATCACCATGACCGATATTCCCAGAGACCACTGAGCACCTTTTCTACAACACCTTGGTGAGATCTTGACATGTCTGCCCACCCTGATACACCCTAAAACCCCCGTCAGAAACGTAGATATTAGGTGTCCAGAGAAAGCCCATGCAAACGGCTCAATTCCTTGCTGGAGTTCCCTATTCCAGGAATTGGAAGGCGTTTCTTGCTTAACACTCTTTTCCCTACGAGCCCTACATTTTCACTCTTGACTCCCCTTGGCAGAAGGAAAATTCCCGGTGAAAACTCCCAACCCCAAAAATCACCTTGATTTCCAAGCAGCCAGAAGAAACAGTCCCACCGACATGGCAAAACCAACGTGCATTTCAGTGATAAGTCTAGAGACCCACGCTGTAACTGACTCCTTTGATACAGCTGAGCCAACATCACAGAAATAGGAAAAAAAATAAGTGTACATTAACTGGACCAAATATTTTTTTAAGAGCATTACCATATGACTCATTTGTACTTTTTTTTTCTTTCCAGAGGAGCTCAGATTACCCCAACGTGCAAGGTAACATAAATCTTCTGTTACAGAAGAGCAGCACAAAGAAAATTTCACTTGTTCGAGGTGCACATAGCACTAATTCTTAATAGCCAAGACTGCAAAAACAAATCCTACGTTGCCATGTACTGAACCACTTAAAAAATCCAGATTGCTGAACAAATCACAGCTTTTAAGTTTTTCCTCCCCTTCAGTCCTGTAAAATATCTCAAGGATAACAATTAGTGAAACGTAAACTATACACACAAGATTAGAAATTCTGCCCAGCCGCTCTATTTTCTTTCACACAGTCCAGCTGCCTAAATTTAGCCTGCATGTTTTTATTTCTAATAGAAACTATGTGAACAAACTCCATGCAGCTCTCCGGTATCCTTGACATTGAACCGCATTATCCCAAGCCTGGAAGAATTGCCAGGGTCGATTGTCTGAGCTGGGAGCAACTGGGTTGTACCAGTAACCAAGCTCAAATCCACTTACCCTATTTCTGGATTAGGAATGAAATCCCAGAATGGTTTGGGTTGGAAGGGATCTCAAAGCCCGTGTAATTCCACCACCCTGCCACGTGCACGGACAGTTTCCACTAGACCAAGTTGCTTGAATACAAAGAAAAAAGTGGTTGTACGTGGGTCTTAGGTATTAAAGGCAATTACACCCATGAAGTTTCCCATCTAGGTTGAAGTAATGGCCTGGGTTGAGCCATTAACATAAAGAGCAGTGCCTCTAAAATCGAAGTCACCCCTTTGGAGGAGGTCTAGTACAGGTACCTTTGGGAGCTACCCACCTTGTCTGCTTCCCACCACCAGCTTCAGCACTGCCTACGAGTTTGAGATTCATGAGAACAATCCTACCCACACTACTGGAGGAAAAACAGAAGAAGTGAGGTACTTGTGTAATGGCCAGGGTGTTTTCAAGGAGTGTCCAGGAGGGAATTTCTCCTCTGTGCACACTCATGGGAATTCTGACCTACTTCATGGGATTACTACCTAGCTGTTGCATTAGTCTTAGACACACGCGGGCGTACGCTCTTTCCCAAGTACACACTTCATCTTTCAGACTTACTCATGGTTCTTGGAAAGCAGAAGATTTGGATCCAGACGTACACGCACACCCCCATTGCCTAACTCTACCTGAACCGCGTGTCAATCATGTTCTCCATGCCTGCTGCAAATACTTTGCCAGCACATTCCTTTCATATGGGAAAACAGTGGGTTTTTTCCCAAAACAAACAAAAAATCCAACATCAAACACAAAAAACACCTTTTCCTCGGCTGTATGCTGAAAAGAAGTGAACAGCCAGAAGAATTACTTCAGAAGACAATCAATTTAGCAGTTAAGCCACAGTGACAGCAAAACTGAAATTGCCAGCTAAGTATTAGGGTTTATAAGTACAGTTGCAGTCCGATTCCGCCTACAAATATTACTTCTGAGATTCTGTAGGAGCCTGACTATGTAACAGTGGTTACTAGATAGGTTGGGCGTCTATTTGTATTCCCTCAGATCACAAAGCTGCCATCAAGCAATCTGTATTTCTTCTTGGACCCACCGTATCTAAAAACAATGATCCTCTTGTGCTGTGAAAGGGATGGAATGTGAAATCCCATCCACATCCGAACAGAATCCCACAAACATCTTGGCAGTAAAAATTGATTATGTAAAGCCCAGATGGTATCCCAAATATTTCTGCTTGAAAATTCAGATTTTTTTTTTTTTTTGCTGAAATAAATGACACAAAAGTGTCACGCCTAAAATTAACTGCACAAAGGCATTAAGCTAGGTAACCAGACTTAACTGAGCAGTTATGTGGACTATGAGAAGAACGCGAATGTGGCTTTCCCCATTTAACTTCATTGTCAGAAATGAACAATATTTTTCTATTCAAATGTACTTGAATGACTGGCAGAGAAGAAGATATAATAAGCAGATACATCCAGCAGCATATTATACTTAAAGAATAAGGTTTCCAGTTCCATCTAGAGTGCAAGAGCTTGCCATAAACTTCTGAAGCCATGTTTCAAATGTGCAGAACTCAATTTGCTATTTTTGTTTTTAGTGGGTATTCTAACAGAGTTCTTTTCTTTACCTTTTGGTCCCCTACTGGGCAATTTCAGCTCTGATTCTGGCTTGAAAATGGTTTTAGCTACTGCTTCACCCAGGAGTCTAAACCTGCTTAACAGTTCAGTTCCAGCATCAACTTAGTCGCTGCATACCCTTTATTAGGCTACAGGATAAAGAAAGATCCTCGATTCTGTCATTTTTCTGTGAGCCCACTCCTATATTCCTTTTATATCCATCACTCCACTGAATGCCAAAGAAATCTCAGTGCACTTGGCATGAAGGCTCCACTTCCTATATTTATGCTCCCACTAATGCACGCTCCGCTTTAGTCCTTACCAGCTTAAAATCATCTGTGAGGCAAGACAGCAAAAACTGCAAAACAGTTCATGCAAATGTTTTACTTTCACTAAATGCTGTTCACTCACATTGCTTTTCCATCCTCATCTTTCTCTTGGATTTTCTGTTTAAATATCCCCCCAAAATTAACAGTAAGCAATCCACGGTCACTTTGTGAAGTGAACAGCATACGGGCATATTAGGACTGTTACTCCTACGCCAACTTTCAGCATCTCCAGACAATAAATCAGTACTCTTTTAATTGTACTACCTTAACTTTGCTGGCAGAGACACATTTGGTTCTTCACAACGGCTGAAAACGAAGTGCTCTCTCCAGGCAAGAATTCCGTATCTTTGGCACGCTAACGCTTCATCCTTTTTAATTATTCCACAGGTGGTTGCCTTGGAAACTGCCAAGCAGCTCTTGGATTTGAGGGATCCAGTATGAGAAAGTAAGAAGCCTTTGCAGCCACAGCATTCGGATCCATGGCGGCTGCAGCGATAGGACTGCAGAACAGTCAGGAAAACCTGAAAGAGAGGGAGAAAATGAACAAAGCTGAGTTATATTGCTCAATTCTTTAAAAATACAACACAATTCATGTGGATAACCCCTTCACTGCGGATGGAAAGCAGGCTTTACCCCTCAGGCAGCCTTCCAGCACAGCATTTCACCTTAGAGAGGACAGCCCTGAAATGCTGATGCCGGAGGAGCTCACTAGCTCAGCTTTCAAGATCAGGCAACTCGAGATTTTCCTCAGCTCCAACAGACTTTCCTCAGTGTCTGGTCAAACTGCCTGAAATTCAGTGCTATTGTTTTTCTTTGAATAAAAATAGAGTTAACTATAAATAGATTTCATCACGAATGCTGAATCATTGTACATTGTACCATACAGCTAATAGCTTCAAACTTCATTTAGGCTTTAAAACCAGAACCGACTGCTTAAAACACAATTAAAACCCCAGCAGAGCACACAGGATTTAAAAGTACAGAAAATTCTCCTTCCCCTATTTCTTATTAGTTCAAAAGCTGAACATTTGCAATTAAAAACACAAATAAACCCAGCAAAAAAATTTGAAAACAAGAAAACCAAACCTAATTACGTTTTCTATTGCTGGTCAAAGCTCTGAATTGTGATCGTTCAAAGATATTTTGTTTCATTGTTTTCTCACGTTCGATTTGTTAACAACAAATAATTAATAGCAAGACCTCTAAAAATAATTTCCCTCGAGCTATCAGTCATGCAAACCATCACTCCCGCACCCAGAGCCTGTCCATATTAATACATCCAAGCTAGCAGCAGTCCCTCAAGGCCTCACTTGTATAAATTTTGATTTGCAGTGTTAACAAACATCCTGACACGACCTCCTGTAAGACAGGGACACGGAGGCAGATTTGCCTTCACGTTTAAGGAGCGAGACAGCTAAAAGTCACCAGAATATCATTAACTCTAGAGCCAGTTTTTTAACAAGAAGGAATTGATTTATATTTATTTCACAAAGAAGACTGAAGGGAGGTAACAGAAGCAGAAGGGCCCGTGGACAAACCTTTGCAGTGCCCACTGTGCCCTTCCCAGCACGTCCTCTCCTTCAGCCCTTGTTCAGCATCTTTCTGACCTGCAGAGCCCAGCACATTGCCCACTCCAGCCCCATCTCAAAACCCAACCAAACGAAGTGGTTGTGCTAACCCTTCCCACTCCGTTGTCTTGACCGTAAGTTAGACTGGGAAACTCTTTCCATTCTCTCCCAGCTTCCCTTCCTTCTCCAACCCCACTGAGGACAAAGCACGTTTAAGCAGCCCTCTGCAGGTCGCCTCCTTCCCCATGGGTACCAGAATTGTTCTCTTCTTTTCAGTAGTTCACAGCAGTTCCAGAAGCGAGACCTTTTAATCATTTTTTTGGACATAATTTAGGATTAACACGTGTTTTCTCAACTCTCAACATCAAACCAGCCTGGGATGTGCTTGCCATGTACCTCCATCCTCTCCCCAAACTTTCCTCTTCAGTCAGCCACGTTTGGTTCACATCTCCTTGGGATTCCCTCTGAAGAAACGGCATGCCAAAATCCTGTGAAATACTAAAATCTTTTCTTTTTCTTCTTCTTCACATCAATGGATATTACATAGATAGATCTCCTGCATGTCCTGTTACTGCAGTAGAAAACCCATCTATTTTCTGTTTCTCTCGAGTGTCCCTGACAGAGGTCGGGTCTCCAAAGCCTCGAAGTGACCCCTTAACCACAAAGGGCTACTTTTCTTTCCAGAAAAGGTGGATTCCCTTCCCTACCTCAGGCATCTCAACGCTACTCTCAAGCACTTCTTACCCTGTACTCATCAGATCATTTTGCTGCTTCTCACAGGGAAGACAGATTAATTTCAGCCTACAATAAGCTCAATAAAAATGCTGACCTTTTGCTGTTCTGATCCAGATCTGGTACATGATCAACTCCCCCATTGTAGTCCTTTTAATCCAGTTGAACACACACGGAGATGGTCCCAAAACCAGGGTATCCAGTTTTGAACAGGTGCCAACGCCTCCCGTTTTCATTTGCCTTACGCTCAGAGCCGTATCGCTGAGGTTATTCCAAATTTGTGTCGGAAGGCTTCTCCTACTTTGATTTAATCTTAAACCCTTCTCAAGATACAAAAGATGACCCTAAAGTCTTTGCCTGTAGTAGCTGATGGAGCTGGTGCCCCATCCCATAACATACAAATCCTTCCAAAGGCTGTAGAGGGGTCTGGAAAGCTTTTTGTCTTATTTATGTATTTTGGAACCCATTTTAACATTCTCATGTTGCACACGTTCATTTTAACACATAATCTTCCCGTGACCAACTCCACGGTTCAGTGGCTTACCTCTGCCCATATTCCTCCTGCTTAAACTTTCTCAATCCCACTGCAGCCTCTGCTCACCTACTGCTCTTGGGTTTGCCTTGCTGCTCCCTGCAGATGAAGGCACTGGAGCCACCAGATGAATCCAGTCCCTACCTCTGACTTCTTTCAGGTTCTACAAAGCCCTTCCCTCTTGCGTGTTACGTAGACACCCAGATCAGCAGCTCCACTAGCTGGCTTTCTTCAACCCTTAAAGAAAGATTCCCAATTCCGTGCAGCTGTTCCCCAGACTGGAAGGAGTATTTCTGTCCTCCCATCTCTCCAATGTATAAATAAAGCACGAGCACCGTCTGTCCCGCTCCTGAGAGGACACGCAGCCTTGCTCATCTCCCAGCGTGAGCCCTCAGCACAGAGCTGCCTTCGGATTCCCATCTTGTCTCTAACAACGCTGCGACGAGCCCCTGAGGCACCGAGTGCTTGGAGGAGCTGCCTGCGCTTCTCTGGAGACTCGAACACCCTCGGATCAGTAACAGCACCGCAGGCTCCGGAGCGAGGTGTTACTAGAAAGATGCACGAAGCACAGAACTCCTGAACAGCTACAAGTGAAAGCAAGAGGAAGAAAAAGCTTTTCAGTAACTCCTTTAGTTTTCAAACTTGTTCGCAAGCCATTAGCGACCTGAATTTGCATAGTCCCTAGGCAGCCCTGGAGGAGAAGTCTCTCTTTCCACATCTGAGCCCTTGCTGAGTCTGTTCCATCTTCTCTGCAGCCTCCCTTCCTCACGCAGGCTCTTTTCTCATCAGTCTCTCCCCTGTCCTCAGAACAGATGCCCCAAGAGCTGTGCTCAGGTGTCCTCGGGGAATGCAAATCTCCCACCACCTGACAGAGGAGAGCGCAGCCTTCAATTCAAACAGCTCATGACACATCCTACCTTGGGGTTTTCAGAAAGAGCCAGGGAAGGTCAGACTGCCACAGCCTCAACAAACAAGGTCTGAGTTCTTACCTCTCTTTTTCCTCTTTGGAAATTCCAGCTTAGCTCACAGCAGCAGGGTACTTTCAAGCTAGGACCACGCTTCGAAATGCCCAGTTCTTTGTTTTGTCCCTGGTCTCACCCACAGCCCCGTGGTGGGTTTGGAAAACCTACTGACCATCTTTTATCAGGTACAAAAATCAGGTTCTCTATGTTACAGTTTTTCTCCCGAAGGAAGTCTTCAAAAAGTTTGCTACACACAGAACTCCTATGAACTGACATTTCTTGTTAACTCAAAAGCAAGTGATTTCTCGATACTTGTACTTTTAGCATCTGAAGTGGACACAGAAAGCTTTTACTGCGTACAAAACTTCCTTTTAATCGCATGCTTTGAACGTTTCTAAAATACATACATCATAGGTGATCTATTTGATAGCAGAGGGAGGCAGATAGTGAGAGCGAGCCTTCTGGGTTTCCTGGAAAATGAAGTTAAAGCCTCCCACTGACTCTACAAGTCGCTGAGTGCAGTTCCAGTAATAATTCATCATGAGGACTCTTCGAAGAACGGCTGTGTTTATTTCAGCACCGTTTAATGGTGATCCATTCTTGTATCACTTATTTCCACCTAGCTGCACGCTAAATGGTGTTTTAGCAAGATCTGTCAAACTTGGATATCCTTTTTGAGAAAGCTTGTCAATAATGTCACACGCATTACTATTTGAAATATAGTAAGGGGAAAATAAGAGCAACCTACGGAAAATTTCTCTACCTGGCAAGAACCTCTTGCTTTCACAGGTTTCTGGAGAAATAAAAGACCTTGTGTTGTGAAGAGGATTATTTCCCCTTTATCATGTTTTTTTTATGGTTTAATCACAAGCATTTGGTAAATAAAAAAGACTCAAATTATAATGAAGTACAAACAACTAAATCAGACGGCAAAGCCTTCTTCAAACTGTACCACCTCCAGCGAAGATGGGAACAACGCTGCCATTTTACAGCTGTACCAGGCTAATAAAAATCTGTGCAACGAATACTGAAATCAAAGAAGAAAAAGAAAAAAAAAATACCTTCTGCCTTCAATAAAACCCTTAACTGAGAGTTCTAAATGAGAAATATGGGAATTTCCCCCATGAAGTCACAGGTGGCCTGACATTTTTCACCCCAGAAAGTTTCTCAAAGCTTGAACCAAAAGAAAAATATACAAAATATGCATAAAGGATTGATCATTATGTAAGACACCTTGTCTGGGACATGACCGCACAGCACACCAGCCAGCCAGCAGCCCCAGAAAGGGCAACGGGACAGGTAACACAGGTGGGAGGCTCTGAAGAGGAGGAGGAGCAGCAGAACATCCCCAGGACAAGCGTGGCTGGGCACCTTCGAGGAGCTTCGTTTGAGAGAGGCCAATCCACACGACCACTTCTAAAACATTTGAGCTGAACACACGCTGGCAATTGGTCAGATCTCAAGTGAAGTGGCTTCCTCATTCTCCACCGAAGTGGTGGCAAGAGCTCTGACGAACCGGGCTGCGTGGAGTTCCTAAGCAAGACGGGAGGATAAAATAGCCTCTGCAGCTTTGTTTATCAGTTCCCATGTGTGAAACGCGATCTGTGGCTGCTAGGAGAATCTGTGAGGATGAACTCAATGAAATAATACGCAATCGGATTATCCAAAACCAAACGCACCACAGAAGAGAAAGAAATTCTTTTTAGTGAAGTGTTTAAGTGTACTGCCAGAAGAGATATGGTATCAGCACGGCGAATAGTGAGAAGGTAACAAATAGTGACTAGATGCTTCATTCACTCAGCGCTGTTGCCTAAACAATGCTGAAATCTTTTGAGAAGAAAACATAGCAACTTTCATTATAGAATATGTGCTATATAAAAGTGAGAGTCACTGGTAAACGTCAATGCAAGCACAAAACATGTTTTGACAACGCTAAAATCAGTCCGTGCTTTCAGCAGTATTTGGAAAAAAGACTTTTTCTGTACAGAGAGAACATCGGCGCTATCTGACATGCTAGAAAACTGGTACGTATTTGGACTTCTTACATCAAAGATACATGCACCCCAAGTATGTATTTTTCAATGGTCTTGGGAATCTGAAGAGGACCCAGCCAACTGGAAGCTGGCAAATGTCCCGGCTTTTAGGAAAAGTTAAAGAAAAAAAAAAAAAAAAAAAAAGAGAGAGACCCTTGATAATTATAGGGCTGTCAGTCTCACTTCAGTGCCTGGTGAAGTTACAGAGAAGATGGTTCTGGGACTTATCGAAGAACACCTGACAGACAACGCAGTCACTGGCCATAACCAACACAGATCCATGAGGACCAGGTCCTGTTAAGCCATTCTCATTTCCTTCTGTGACGAGGCTGCCCAACTAGCTGAGAGAGAGAAGCCAGCTGGTGCAATCTTTGTGGATCTGAGCAAAGCTTTCAGCACTGTCTCTTCCAGAATCCTTCTGGGTCAGACTCAAAGGGTTACAGTATGTGGGGTTACACCCGGCCAGCTACGTAAAGTAACTTCAGTTTTTATGTCAACACCCTGACGTATGCACACCTGGCTGTGAAGTCGTGATGCTGACCCCACGAGGACCAAGCCACAGATGGAGAGACAACACCACACAAGCCACCAGCACAATCTGATCATTTATAGCACGGAGTGGCCAAGAACCAACAGCTGAAAGCCACTCCATCGTTTCACCATCTGCTGCCGGGACAGCCACCACCAGAACAGGCAGCCTTGCCCACACCTCCCACCCCTGACTGCTCACTCCTGTCCTCTTCCACCTACTTGTTTGCTGCAGCACCCTTCACGCAGCTGCGTTTGCACCAGATCTTCGTACCCAGACTGGTTCTGTCGCTGCCGTTGCTGGTTCTGCAGGCGGGTTCCCTGTACAGCTGTAGGAAGATCGGGCCAGCACCAGGGGCCAACGCTTTGGCCACGCCAGCTGGCCCCGAAGCAGGAACAAGCGACTGCGGGAAGCTGACTGCTTCTTTCAGCAGCTCTGCCAGCTGATGCCAGCTTAAAATTGCTGTGAAACTACAGGAAACTAGCAACTAGGCATAAATGTGAGCTCGACATGCAGAAAAGCACAAAGGAAACGAAGAAAGCCCAGAACGTGTTTAACCAATAGAACAAATTACTAGAATTGATGCTGAAGTCTCCGTTTTTCAGGAACTTCAAAACAGACAGCATGAAAAAGGTTTTAAACAAATGCCTGTTGATTTTTCAGTCAAGCATGAGCTCAAAACAGGGAGTAACAGTTGCACGTAATGACCTACAACATCCTAAATGTCAGACAAACTGATCCAATGTTTCCTTCTGCCTGACATCTTTGAGCTGTGTGCCTGTCTCAGCTCTCTCCCCGGTTGTCTCAGGTCCACATGCTGTGACAGTTGGAAGCAACAGGCGGATTTAATGCGATTCCCTTTGGAACACACCCAGGGCTTGAATCCGATTTCTTCACGTAGAAGCGAGAAGCTCTAACATTTGATCCAGAGTCCGTACCTCGTTCCACGGGAAGCTGCAGAAGTCTCGCTTGTTCCTGGTAGCAAGGTGGCAGTGAGGGAGGAGCAGCCCTGCTGTGCTCGAGCTGCTGACCGACCTCGTCAAAACTCATGGCTGTGAGCGCACTGAGTGACAACTTCACTTGCCACAAGCAGACAGCCTCGGTGAGCAAGGCTCCTCACGTGCAGCAGTAAGTAGGAGGGGCAAAGAAGAAATCCTGGCTTTCTGCTCAGCGCATCTTCCTTCACACTTCGGTGTTGTATGGCTGGAGGAAGATGCTTCTTCCCTGCCACAGTATCTGTGTAGTATTTCGTCATTCGCAAATAATCAACAAATTAAGAGGAGGTGTAGCACTTGGCAGCATTTTGTAACTGCTGTATGACTAAGAGGACCTTATTTAATACAATTTTGAAAGAAGTGCTTTATGTATCTACACCTGTACATTCTGCAAGGCGAAGGAAGAGGTGCTACAGTGCCTGGCATGAGGAGCGTGGCCAGCTGCCAGTGCCCACACATACTTATTCTTTCTCAATCACTACCATACACACACTCACCCTTGGAAAAATAAAACACTCAGGGCACGTAGGAGCGTTTTTCTAGTGCTGCCAACTTCTGCCAAACTCTATTATTTACTTTAAAATAAAGATTATATTCACGGAAGCACGAACATTTAACTTAAAGCAATGTATGTCACCAAAACAGAAACAGAGTGAGAAGGAACAGAGCAGAGCAGCATCGTTCTTTCACATTCTCTCCCCTTACTTTCTGTGTGACCAGCTCCTTTCAGCAAGGGGAATTAATCAGCACTTAATTGCACATTTAAATCCAACGTGCAAAGGCAGGATGTGGACTGACGAAGCACGGGCAGATAGCAGAGAGCACAGACACCAATATACAGGATGTGAAAGAATTGTTGGGAGATAACAGATCATCACACCTCTGTTGTTTGGCTTTATGTACCTTGAAAGCCAACTACAAGAACAGACTGTAACTGAAGATACCGCACAACACACAAGCATCTCAGCCATCAGGAGCCTTCAAAGTCCTATTACACTTTCTACAAACTCACATCCTTTGTTCTACGTTTGCTCTTTCAAGTGGCTTGGTTGTGGGACTTCAGACAAGCTCCTAAACAGAATGATCTGCATGCAGCTTACACCGGAGGAAAACCAGTACAGCACCAAAACCCAATGGTACACAACTCCTCGTCCTGCTGCTCGTAGCATTCCATAACAGTAACTAGGATTCACAAGAAAAAAAACCATTATTTCTGTAGATTAATAGTCCATAATAAGAATTATTCTTGCAGAAAATGGCTACCAGAAATGATTAACCTCTATTAAATGTACAAAAAAATATGAAGAGACACCTGCAACCATAGGACAATGAACTGAAATCATTTTTCTACTGTTTGGTTCCAACACTGATTGCATGACATTCCTAAGAAAGATTTGGGGCTGCACAGGGGAGAAGTAGCAGTCTTTTAATGCAACAGGCAAGTTCATCTAGGGCTAGCTTGTTAAGCTGAGGAACAGGACAAATTAAATCAGCTCGGGCTGATGTGGCTGTATCATCAACAAAAGCTCGAGCTCCTGGGGAATCGAGGAGCGTGCTGCAGACACGGCTGTTACTGCAGATTCCTCTGCGTGTTGGGAGACCAGAGCCACATACCAACCTTAAACCCAGTAAGGAACTCGTCAGGCACTTGTCTTATAGTTCTGCCCTAAATGTACATATTTAAGTAACAAATGATTGTAAATGGAGAGACGTAAGGGGAAAAAAAAAAAAAAAAAAAAAAAAAAAAGGAAATTCTTCTGATTTAAAAGCCAGACCTGTGCTGTTCACTGTAGAAGGATTCCTGTTTGTCCTGTTGTTTGATTACTGCTGAAGACACACCAATGGTGCAAGAACCACAACCTCAATCGGTCCCTGCACCACCCTGCTGATAGTCCACGTAATGTCAGGCCTGTTCTGAACGGACCCAGAAAAAAAGAGACTCATTCTTATGGCTAAGAGCAATGTGCTGACTCGATCCATCATAAAGAAGGTGATTTGCCCTCTCGAGTGACTGATAAGATCTTGAATTGCTTCGGTCTTCCCTTTGCTACACAATAATTACAGGCCTGAATCAATCCCATCAGAGAAAATCACTTCTAAACACAACCAAGGCATGAGTATTACGGAAATCTACTCACAGAAAAGGATTTACATTAATTTAAAATAAACAATGAAATCATGACTATTAGCAGGTAGAATCTCACAAAAAAAAAAATTACTAGTTCAAGAGGGAAAAAAATTATTTCTTAATTCATAGGTAAATTCTATGCAAAGCCACCTGGTTTGAAAAGGATTTTGTGAGTATCAAACTAGCTCAATTCTCCTCATGAAAAGATAGAGAACTCTCCCTTTTTACCCTTTGCAATATCCAGCAAAACTGGAAGATGTGGCTGTATGACAATTAATTTACAATCCAAGCAAATTTTATCCCTAAAAAATTTAGATAAAAATATTTTTTGAAGGGAAGTAAAAAAAATTAAAAAAAAAAAAAAAAAAAGCCACAGTAGTCATGACAACCCCATTCTGTTTCCTTCTGCTCACCCATTTCATCAGTGTGATACCTAAAATAATCCACAGTAATTAAACGATCGGCAGTAGAGATCTACTGGTGCAGAAAATAACTCGAGAAGAACCAACGCTGATAACCAAGGGGAGCTGGCAGCACCTGCCAGGGACACACTGGCCAGCAAAGGGGCTCCCCGAGAAGCACGCCCCTCGCCCAAGTCCTACCAGCAAACCAGCAGATTTCCATCAATTTTGCTGCAAAGATAGGAGGAATCGCACTTGGCACTGAGTAGCTGCATAAATTTGTTTTCAATTTATTTTCCAGCTTCAAGAGATGTCTGAAGAAGCAAGAGGAGTATGTTAAAACATGCTGCAGACTAAAGAGACAAAGGGCTTTAACCAAAAGAATGACGTTTTATGACTGTCATCTACTATAACTGGTGTTCTTCTACCTAATTTGGCTTTATTTAAATAAAGTATTCAATGAAACCAATTTAAAACTGAGTGCAAGAGAAACAACCAACACTTCAGGCATTTTTATAAACTTAACGTACTGAAAATCATGCGTATTACACCTCTGCTACATATGCTGATAGTATCCTAAATTAGGGGCTCCTCCCTGAACCCTTTAGTTGAAAACCTTAACACCTTACTTTGCATACGTCCCACACAAATTGCTTCTGCTTGTATTGGATGTTTTGTATAGAAGATTCTGCTGCTTCTCCTCTCCAGAAAGCTCAGTCGCAAAGCAAAATGAAAAGGAGTGGAGGAAATCCTGATAGCAGGCTGTTTAGGATCCAGTCTGCCTAAATCAGGCATCATTAATAAGAGAATTATTTGCTTCTGGTGCATCACATTTAGAGGACACCAAGGCAGACAGGGGTTGTTTCTGGAGCTCTCCATGGCACCCATCTTTCTCCATCCACTGGGCGTGAAACTCAAGTAACTTAAAGACTGCATCAACACGCAGCTAAAATTTACACCTTGGTGCCAGCACTAAAATCCCAGCTAGCAATTTCAGCAGGGCTTTAACAGATTGAACAGGAAGGTTTAGACATACGTGAACTTCATTAACATGACTCACTTCAACCTTTATTCCTCCCTGGTATTTCAACAGCGCTTTCAGAGATGGAGTGATTTGGGAACACGAGGAACATGGCCCTGTAATCCAGCATCTCTTTAATCAACCCAAATGAGTATGTTAATACCAGCAGTTAACTGCATTGCAGAGTTTCATTACAAGAACAGTGTAAAATTTACCAATATTATCTGTTTAGGATTTTAATAGAAGGGTGACCAAGGTAGACAACACAGTGCTAGGACATATTTAGAGTTTAATCAAACGAACTGGTCTTATTCTGTTCCAGAACAACTCATGGAAGCCAAAAGAGATCCCAGATGAATCCATGTTAAAGAAGTGTTATATTCGTTTTCCACTCTGACTGCAAAAGCCTATTTTAGCTTATTTTAATTTTGGAAGAGAAACGACCCTGGATTCTACAGATTTTAACAGAAAAAAACAGCACAACACACCAGTATAAATTGAGATCTCTCACACTGCACAGTAACCAAATCACACGCTGTTACCCTGGATTGGGATATGCCTCGCTTAATTTCTACAATATAGGTGCCCTCACATAAACCAGCTAAAATTCTCACTGCAGGTAATGGAGATCCAGGTAAAATAGTTCAATTGACTAAATCCAGTCAGTCAAAAAACCAAAAAGTGAGGAATCACATCCTAACCTTCCAAGCACTGCAGAGAGCCACGCTCTTGTCCAAAAGATGAAAACCTTGGCAAAAGAACTTCTGAAGCGTATTTCTGCCGTCAGAAATGGCGTATACAAACACAGAATATAAAAGGCATGCTGACCCCATCCCAAGAAAACACCATGAAGAACATCAAAACCCATTCTGCCCTCCGCCTCTGACCGCAGCCTCTCTCCATTGAGAGATGCCATTTCACCATTCCCTAAGAGCAACGAACCATCACAACTGGTCTTGTTTCTGGAAACACCAAGTCTGCGGTACCGAAGCAGAAAACAGGGAATCCAGCACCTCGGGCAGAAGAAAGAAAGAAAGAAGACAGAGGGGTACAATTTCCCTTGCACACATTATACAGCAGCTTGTCTTGTTTCACCTTTACACCCATGAACGCTGGGTGACCATGAAAAATGGAAGCCATTTCTGACCTCCTCTTTTTTTTCTTCTTGACACTGGATGACATTTGTCACTACCCATGCAAAGACAAGTTATTTGGGAAACACAGAACACAGTACATGAGAGTTAAACAGCTAGTACTACTCCTGTAAATATTTTAGTACTTACTTTACGTACTTGTGTTCAGTTTCTGAAGATGTTTTTTGGTGTCTGGGGGGAAAAAAAAAAAAAGCCAAAAGCAGTGTGTTTTCTACTTAAAACTAACTTGGCTCCAATGGTTTCTTAACCAAACAATCACAGAAACAATGCTTGAGGATGAATATTTAAGAGATGAAGAGACAGAAAATATCCTGTGCTGATTTAACAGGCACTTCTCTGACCTTGATGTGGTATCAGGGAGGGGCCTGACTTTTTGACTGAATTATCCAGTCTGATGACTGCACTCCCATCGTCACTTCCTAGCTTGTCATTCCTGTTAGTGATTCAACTACCTCTCAAGTATTCCACAGAAAAGAAAAATATCCTGAACAATACCAGGAATAACATTCCTCTATTCCTGTTTTGGGTACATTTATGTCAACCACCTTCCCCTTCCAATGAATTTCGAGACATCTTTTGAAATACAGAGACGTCAATTCCACTACATGTATCAGCACTGTGGTTGGAAACAAGCTGTGCAGGCTTTACCCTTAGTGGCCATGAGCTCAAGAGGTTATTTCTCCATAATGCACGAAGTTTAATGCACAGGGATGACCACTCTGGTCTCTCCTTTGTTCTCCCTCTTTTCTTCCACTCTGTTCCTACCAAATTCAAGAAACAGGCACCAGGTAATGCAAATTGACAGCAACAAACCAAGGCCCTGGAAACGGCTTCTTTAGATACTGACTGCCAACGTCACAGACCCACTCGTGTGCTTTTCAAGAGCTGTTAAAGGCAGGTCACGTGAATAAGTAGGAAAAGCCTTCTTCGAGCTGATGTCAGTTCAACCACCTTATCTTCAATAGGCCACTACACTTGACGCCAGCCTCACACACTTCCCCTAAGACTGTGAAAGACTAGATATAAAAATACTCTTCTGCAAAGCCAAGGTGCTCTAAGCAACCTGGATCTGTAACAAAAAAAGATCATGAGATTGATTCAGGTCGAGCTTGATACCTAGAGCAGAACATTAATTGCTATGCTCCAGTTCAGAGCTGTTTACATGACTAAGCTGACATTGCAAACATTACCTGCCACTGAAATTGGTTTCCTCTTACAACAAACCTCTGGTCAAAGCAGAGGATCGTGTTCTAACATTGACAGCTGTGCAACAAACAGCTCGTTATCATTCCTCAACTCGTCCCAGTTTTTATTACCCCAACATAACTACCACCTGTGGCACGTAAGCAGCATCAGGAATTCCATTTAGCAATGAAACCTGTTTTAGTTAAAAAGGCTAAAAGGGAAAAAGAGACAAAAGGCTTGCATTAGAAGTATGAGGGAAAAAATAGCACCTGCTGACTACAGGAAAATGAAAATAGGCTTATTTCTGGATAAAAAGCTGAAATAATCCTTTAATTAAGTGATTGTCGTGATTGTGAAGTAAGTTGTAGGATTTCTGCTTAAACGAAGCATATTTCTCAAAAATTTGCTTAGAATTGCACAGAAGTGCTTTCTGTCTTTTGGAGTTACACTAGCAAAAACCAGCAGTAAGAGAAGCTCCATCAGGTCCTACACCAGTCTGTGATAGCACAATCAGACTCTGTTCACCTTCACCATGGAAGCAGTACTGCCTTTAGCAATCCACTGATGGAAAGACAGCATTTGCCATCAGTGCTGCAGGAGTTCCTGTATTTCTACACCAAAGAGAGCGAGTGCCAAGACTGATTATTCATGGAAAGGACACCGTAAAAATCCCCGTATCTGTAAAGATAAAGTCTGCATCCTCCCCCTTTTTTTGATCTTTTGATTTAAAAAAAAAAAAAAAAAAATGCGTGGTTCATTCTCCCATATTCCAGAAAAAAAAAAAAAAAAAAAAAAAAAAAAAAAAACACATAACTGCAGAATGATTTTCTCCAGTTCCCATTATTTGGGTCCGACTCCGAAGGCCTGCTTCGGCCCTTGCTCTCTCGAACGCCTCAAAATGCAAGTCTAGCAAATCTGCTGAAATGGAGTCTAACCGCTGCAAAAATTAGGATTTCACAAATGACTACACCGCTAGCAGCAACGCACAGAGTACCCTGATGTGCTGCACCACAAATGCTAATACTCACAGAGGTACTGCTGTCTGTACTTCAGTCTGAAGAGTCTGCCCATCAGCCTGGTGGCCTGCCTTCAGCTCCCACCTTCTCCTGTCTCCCCCTGCCCTGGTCCTTTCTTCCAGCTCTGCACCAGCTGCCAATCTGCGAGTCTCACAGCTGAATTTTATGACATTGATTTGATGTTACTCACCAAACAAGATCTCAGTATTGATCTGTTTTGGAAACTCTCTCAAATTCTGAATCATTATCTGAATGTAAATCCTTGAATGAGTTCCAAAGAACTCGCTTTTAGTCAAAGGTTAACAATTGCTATGCTGTTAAACAAAAACCTAAACAAATACATCCGTGTAATTCGGTATTGTGCAGCAAGCTATTTGCTTCCTCATTTAAAGGATCTGAATAATCAAAATCTTGCTACCCTACCAACATGATACTGCATCTTGAGAATGCTGCAAATATCCTGTGATACTGTAATTACTCACTGTATAAATACTCTGACAGAACAAGAGCCATACTTCAGCACGTATTCATTCTGAAAGCAGCTTGTCTCATTCCGTTAGTCCAAGGCAGCTCTTCAGTATACAGCATTTTCATCCAACTTTGGGAAATAAAAAAATATATTTATATATTCTTTGTCTTCTACACTTAAGTTTTGCAGTTTGGTCCTCATTTTTCATAGTAATATCAAAAGGTTCCCAGTCTTTGCTCTGGTTAGATTAATCTAGGCCTAACGCTTTCCAAAGTTCTAACTAGATCATTTACAAAAATGCTGCAGGCCTCTAATCCTTCAGCAGCATTATGCAGGGTTTCTGCTTATAATTCCATCATTATTTAGAATATTCCTAGTATGAATGGGAAATGGGATCTTTAAAATAAATAATCCTGAAAACAGACCAAAAAGCCTCAGCCTGACAAAGCCCTCTGTAGTGAAACGCCTAAAGAACCTGAAGCACTTTTCTGAGTCAGGTCCTACTCCAGACTTCCAGAAAATTCTGCAAAATAAAGGAAATCTCTCCAGAATCCCTAGCAGCAATGCTGCAGAAAGAGAGCAGTCTTGACAATGCTGTAATTCGATTCAAATTGAAGACAAATGATCCAGGGGCCTAAAGCCCGAGACGTGCAGTGTCCAGCCTGATGCAGAGCATCAGCAGATAGTCGGCGCAGTCGGGCAGCAGGCTGGGTCCTCGCTTTTCTACAGTTAAGGGCCTGACACAGAACAACAAGTTTTTGTGATAGAACAGACTGATTCCCACAAAAAATAATAATAATAAAAAAAAAAAAATCAACTGAACTGAGATAATACAAATGGAGGGACAAACAAATATAAATGGTTGGCAAGGAAATACACCAGGTTTTGCTCAGGATATTAGCGTCACGAGGATTAAAGCACAGCAAGTACTAGCAAATACATGAAAAATTCAGCTATAATACAGGTAATGAGCAAAAAGTGCAAAGGTTTGTTTAAAGCACAGGAATTTCCATAAAGCATCCATACAACAATCCCAGGCCCAAGTGTTCTCGCAGGGAGATACAGGGGGTTGTTGCTACGTCCAAGAAAATGAAACTATAGAAACCAGCTGCAGTACTGAGGAGAATGTCTCTAAGGGAAGAAAGTATATGAACCTAGAGAAGTAAAACTATTAATTCAACAAGTAATATCTTTACTTCAGATTCTATCGTCCTGCGATCTAAAGGGCAAAACAATTGCTAGATTTTCAAAACTGCTTAGAACTTGGCTGTGCTCCTTATTGTAGCATCAGGTCTCTTCACTGCAGAGGACTCAGATGACGTATTTTCACTTTTATGCAATACAACAACTATTACAGAAGTCACAGCAAGTTGTACGCAACGGCAGCCTTTAAGATTCTATTCTATGTAACTGTAACACATCACACTTTATTAATAATCTGCATCTTACTTTCTCTTTCTCTCCATCTGGTGTTACGTTCATGCATCCTTCCCCTATTTTAAATTTGAAAGCATTTTTCATTTTCTCGTGTCATTTTATTTAAAGCATATGCTTCAGTTATCATCTTTGTCTGCATGTGTGATATCAATAACGATCCGATACAGAAAGAGTCAGATTCTGAAATCTTTATTAGGTAACAGCTTGCCTCAGCAACACAGGCAGTCTACAAACTATTTAAATCAATTAGACTAATTTCCATATTACTCAACCTGGTACAGCTACTGTACATCAGACTCTAAGTAAATACATACAAACAACTAAAAGGAAAGCGATTTGCAAACACCAGATCACAAACAGATTACACGTTAGCCGAGATGACAGCAAGCGCCGCACCAAATCCAGTGATCCGTCTTACGGAGCTCCTTGCCCAGCAGCAGCCTCTGTAAATATTGCAGAATAAGGTGCAAGAAATTCCTCCAGTTAAAAAATGTACAAGAACTGCTAACAAAAAGGGATCGCTTCCACCGAAATGTCAATTACTGCCTGGCGTACGCCCTTGAGAGTAAGCGTTCGTCTGATTCACTGACAAAGCAAACACGGAGATTTCCAAATGTTCTCGTACTCACTTCTACTCTGTCACACAACTTTCCCTTTCAATTTGGAGGAAAATAAAGTATCTGAATTAGCACATTATTACAAGGCAACCTCGCGACGCAATTCTCTGGGTCTTATAAACTAGCACCAAAGCAGTTAATGCGAAAAGGTAAACAATTAGTTCCTTAATGTTGTGGTCTGTGTGTCCTCCTAGTGATAACTATCTGAAACTGCAGTGATACGCTGCGAAGAGCTTTGCTGTGGTTAACTCTTCACTTACTTCATCTTATTTTATGTACCGTCATCGCAGCTGTCAAGCCTGATATTGCTCGTGCTTAGCCACACAGGCAAAATCCTACAAGTTCAACAGTACGTAGGCAGTCAGGAATACAATAAAGACCCGAAGATTACCAGTCATTATTGCACACCAAATGTAAAACTAATAAAGCAGTTTTAAAGCAATTTTAACGTTTTTGAAGATGATGTAAATGCTAAATAACCTTTCGCAAAATACTTCATGGTTTAGGTTTTCAAGCAACACAGAAAACTAAGGAACACATTCCAACGTCATTTTCAGTTAAGCCTGTGTGCCAAAGTTTCACCCCAAAGCCACCTACTTCAAATAACAAACACAGTGTTCTTTCAATCCAGAAATTACCTAGAACACAAACTTCAACCCCAAATCCATTTTGACAAAGCAGCAGCACACGACTTGGTGTACATCACAGCCCAGAGATTTCATATCACTCAGACTAAACCCTTTTCTATCATAGGTCTATGCGTTTCATCCTTCTGCTCCTACAGACTTTACCTTAGGTTTTTTTTTCACCTGCTGGGTAACCAGACCATGCACTGAACAGTAAAATGGTGAAAATTGTGAGATACTCCCAGATTATCCCAGCCTGTGAAGGAAAGTAACAAGATACAAAGCAATGCAAAACTCAAAGAGGTCTACTGATTTCACCTGGGAGGAGAAGTCCACCTGGACCTGGGAACCTGACCATCACGATGACTTTTCTGTCTAATAACCCCCCGTAAGAACCATCTGAATGAGTACCTGCAGTTCTTACCAGGAGGTTAAAGGCAGCGCGAGCCGTCCTGTTCTCCCCAGCCCTTCGACAGCAGGAGAGGCGCAGAGCCGTGCGGTGTGTGCAGTGCAGTGCCACGACTGCTGCCTGGGCAGCTGTAAGCAAGAGGCTCACGTGCCAGAGGCAAGGCACAGCCTAAACCAGTATCACAAGATCCTCAAGCTGTGCCCTATGAAAAGCAAGCAAAGCACTGCAGGGAAAAGTAGAACCAGGCTTCGGGCTTTTTTTCCCTGAAGTCCCAACACTGCCAGTGCTGTGAAGTGGTAACTTTTATCAGTTATTAATGTCTCAGAATGAAGTGATCACAATTAAGTGATAATCTGACCACACAGCGATTATATGAGAAGGGTACATTAGCACCTCATGTGAAAGGCACAATCTGAACCTGATATGGTAAAGCTAAAGCCTGACAGCAAACAAATGCATGCTCCCACAGCTCCCAGTAACTTTAGTACACAATCATTATATTCACATTAGTAGAAGAGACAAATTTTTCAATAATACTAGAAGTAAGAACACAGCGATGCAGACATTGGTTCTACTTCATGTCCACAAGTTTGGAATTTGGACAAGAAAAGTGAGGGGGAAAAAAAAGGATCAAGAGCACAGTAACACAGCTCTCCCCAATAAATTCAGATCCTGTGTCCCTCATCCAGTAGCCAACAAAGCCACACAAAGCCAGGGTTTGAACTGTATTTTTGGAAATCTCTAAAGTGACTGTGGTATGGGCAGATGAGGCTTGAGATTTTAGAGTTATGATGGACAAGCTATTGACAAATGCTAATTACCAATAAAATAACCATGGCAACGGTCAGGAACATTGCCAACTACAGGCTGACAGGCAGCATGTCTTTACAGAGGCACAGAGAAGGACTTCATAGCAGCAACACATCAGTACGATGATTGGCTAAAATAACATGAACTGTTCCTAAGTTTTAAAAGTCCTTGTATTTTCAAGAATTTCCCACTGCTATTATTTCTATGAAATCCAGCAAGTTACGTTATTTTGTTACATGGTCAAACAAAATACCTCATTTGAACTGAACAAGTATATGATTAACCACAAAAATTCTTATTTATCTTCCATCTTCAAATGGACACAAGGTTCTCAAACTCATTTTGACCGCAGAAGCTCTTTATGTTCCTGTATTTCAGAACTTCAGATGATTTGCATATCAAAGCAGTTGTTTATAAAGCTCTTCTGGTCTGTCTTCACTCTGACAGTATAAATATTAAACTTAATTAGCCTTTCAGCCAACTAAAACAATGCAAAAAAATAAAATTAGTGACCCACACATTTAAATGGTTACATTGCCTTTAAGAGGCATATACTTTTTTTAGCAATTTCAGTTTGTCCAATTCTGGTTAAAAACAACTCTTCTGAACTACCCTGAAATATCTTTTTCCTTCTGATGTGCCTGGCTCTTCAGATCTTGCCTGGCTCCCACATACAGTCTCACCTGCTCTAGCTTAATTAATACATACTGCTCAATTATGACTGCATTTGGATATTTTAAATGTGGTCACAGTTAAAATACTCTTACGTTATAAACAAAAATATTATATGATCAAAAAATGTTGCATAAATGAAGTGCGGAGGCTTGTTTCCTTGCAAGCAAGGAAGCATATATATGCTTGCTTCCTTTTACTGCCAAATCCTTCAAGTCTTATGAAATTTGATGGTTACTTTTAAAACCTAAGCGTTCAGAAACCGACTGTCTGAGAACTTCGCATAAAGAAAAGCCCAAGAGCAAACTGATTTTAACCGGCATTGCCTAAGAACAACTGCCCCTTAGATATCCGTAACCCAACAGGAAAATAATACATTAAGTACTTTTGCTGATGCTGGTTTTACCTCATTATCTTAATCTGATTATTTCTCAGCCTATGATTCACGGTTCGCTCATGTTTGAGACCGTCAATACTTGCTGCGTGTCAGGCTCTAAGCTGCTTCCACGCTACCACCTCCTGCTCTGGCTTTGCGAGCTACCTTCTCCGCAGCACCTGCAGCAGGCAGCCCGTGCCCTCCGTCACCACGCAGCCCTACTCTACGGCGGTATGTAAGCGCTGGAGCAGAAACAGAAGTAAGGTGGACAGTCAGAATCGAGAGGAGAGGAAACAAAACACAGCTGAGTTTTTCGAAGAAATACATTTTTAGATTTACCATGTAAAACACGGTTTTCAGGAAGTGGCTCGTACCGGAAGCCAATGACCTCACTGCTTCTTATAAATACTGTACGATTACAAAATGAAAGAGAGCGCTACGACTTGCTAACGCTTTCTTTAACATCCACATGTTAACTATTAACTCAACGCTCACTGGTTATGAAAACCAAACTCTGAGCGGAAGGAATAGGAATTTTAGAGGTTCCAAATACGCATCAGAGCAACACTTGTGTCATTCCAAGCAGTGAAACACCATTACGTCTCTGTAATGCAATAATCCCTCCATAATTACTTTAACTTCTGAGTCTTAAAAACCTATTGTGCGGAGCCCTGACAGGCAGAGTCACTCACCCCTTGCACCTAAACCAATCACCAAAAAAAAAAGAAGTTGATTCTCTGTGAACTGTCCCCACCCCTCTCCTTCCATTTGCTGAACTGTCACTGCTTCTGGGCCATCTTGTCACTGACACCGCAACTTCTCTGATAAAACACATCCCCCTTCTGTAGCTCAAACATTTCCCATTTGGATTCCTCCCAAGGACTTGACCAAAGCTTGGGGGAAGGCTTACTTCTGAAAAAGCAGGTCCTGCTGGAGGAGATGTCAGGTTATTCCAGCACGATTTATTTTTGATCAGCAAATTGTATTTTCTGTACAGTATACTCATTACCTTGCTCTCTTTTAACACTTTAGTATGGCTTCAGTAGAATTCTAAGAGTATCTAGCTGTGCAAGTCCAAGTTTTTAGGTTCAGTTTATTTTTGAGTTCTGGAAGAAGCGTACTAGTTCAGCTATTTCAACATACATGTGTTTAAAAAAGAAAAACGCTCCTACTGCAGTTCTGGAATAGTTTAAAAAAAAAATCCTTTGAAGTTTTTGGAGCATATCACATCATCCAGACTTGAGTGCTTTAGCATCTTTCGCTCTTACACCCACCTCTGTTTCTAAGCCTTATGTCCATTACCCATCCTGCCTTCTCCCCATGTCCCTACGGAGGGGCTGAACCAAACCAAACGCTGTCACCTTCAGTGTGGGCTTCACCTCCCCTTCCTACGTTGCCATCTGAACAGCTGAAGGCTCTATTAGTATTTATCACTGTTTGACATGTCTTAACAGGCTTACTGGTTCCATTTATCTGCTCATCTCCTACAGCAGGCTTTTCCCTGCAGCTCAGCCCTTTTACCACTCCTTGCGTTGTTTCTTCTTTAATGTACTTATCCCCACACCTGCATCAAAGCGTTCATGGGTTTTCCTCAATTAATACAAAAGTTTAAGCAGTTTTCTATCAGCTCTTATATCACTGATGGAAAGGAATTCCAGGCTTTCTCTATCTGCAGCTTCTCTGCCTGGTTCACTTCCCTGCAGTCACTCAAAATTAGCTGAAATGCCTTCAGAAGAACTGGACCTCTCCATCTGCTTCTTCTAAATCCATCACAACATCCTTGGACATGTCTTACATCTTGATAAAACAGAACACCTAACAGTGCAACTTTTCTTTTTTTTTCAAGGCATGGAACATATCTGAAGATCTCTACATGCAACTTTTCATGATCTTTGTTGATAGAATGGTGTAGATACTTTGAATTACATAGTTATCAGCTAAGTTTGGAGACTAGAGGCTTCTTGTGCTTTTTTTTCCCCCCCTTTATTAGTAATCCTGGCCTAAGAATAATGAACATGTTGACGTTTGTTGATAAAACTTAGTTACAAAAGGAGAACCAGGATATCACACAGAAGGAGCTGAATAACCTTAAGAACTTGAATCACAGAAGTGAATTTCAGCAGCAGTAGATTTAGTCATATACTTGAGCACAATACGTATTTCGGTCAGGTAAACAGCTCCTCAATTTGGAAACTATGCAGCAGGAGAAGTGCAGCCCATTACAAAGAAACCATGGGTCACTGGCAGGACAGAGATAAAAAATAAAGCTACCGAGACCCCAATTTACAGCAGCAATTTTGGATGCAGTCTGCAGGCAGCCCTATTATGTCGTGGTCCCTGTTTAAGAAAGGTGCAGGCTCCAGCATCAGTAGAGAAAACATTTTAGGAAGCAGGAATGGCACCAGATGGTAACCTCTAGCTTTCAAGTGCCAGCCCGGCATTTGCCAGAAGGAACGGGATTCACCGGTTTAAAAAATAAAATAAAATAAAATAAAATAAATAGAAAAAAAGCTGTCTGACCACCAGCCGTGGTCTCAGACTACAAATTATAATTTCTCAGCCAAGATCATTAACGGCAGCCAAATGATTCAATCTAGACCACGAGTAGGAAGGAGCAGAAGAGGAGCACCAGCATAACAAACGGAGCGAACGTGGTTGCTTGTTCCTGCTGCCTCCCAGCAACAACGGAAGCCTGCCTGCACGAGCTCTTGCTGTTATTCTCTGCTCCATCGGTGGTTTGTGTTCAACTGCTCAACGGCAGGAATCGGCTGAACGGAGCAGAGAAGCACCTGCAGACTCCATGCCGGTCTCAGCTGGGAAATGACACCGCAGCACCGGTTCCAAAATGAACGACGGGACCGTGAAGTTTCCGAGGCAGGAAATGGAGGACGATTCACGCAGTTATTTCATGCAGCCTCAGCTGCAGAGCAGCAGCTAACAACTGCACGATGATTAAGAATAGTTCCTTCGCCCATGTTTCTGCTTTGATGAGCTATTCCAACTGCACCGCACATCAAAGCCCAGCACAGCAAGCTCACTCGCCACAGACTTTAGACATTCTGGAGGATATTAAGAGACACCAAGGGACACCGTGTCCCATGCTGCTTTAAGCGCGGGCAGTAGGCACACTAAGGTGCAAATCCGTCTCCGATTTGAGCCAAGCATGCAGAGCAGACACGGTTCAGGATGATCAAAAGAATGGAAAAAAAAATAATCAATACTGGGAGTTTTGTTTGCTTACCTGACCGAAGAGGCATAAGTGATACAACTCCTAGCCATAAACCATTAGATGAATAAACATGAAAGAGAGCTACATGAGGCAAAACCTTTTTTTGTTGTTGTTGTTTTGTTTTTTAATAAGGAGGTTATAATAATGGCCTTGAAACCTTCAAGCTGGCAATTGGAAGAAAGATTCTAATCAGAACAAGCAACGTTGTAGAAATCTTCCGGCTTTGCAATAGGGGGTAAACAAACAAACAAAAAAAAACACCATCATGTTTAAGAAGAGTTTCATTAGCTTGAAACACAAATATAGAGCCATTAAACCACACCAGACTTCCTATACCAAGTGACAAGACTGAGAAACCTTAGAAGCCTTTACTAGTTCCATGTATTTACCACAAAAGCGAGCAGTAATTCCACGGTAATATCACAAACACTGTCAGCACTACGTATCTTAGACCAGGAATTCAAGATAAGAAAAAATAATTATCAGCTACTGAAGAAATAAGTAGAATTGACCCAGCTTAAAAAGTTCTGTGATCTAAAGCGACCCCTTCAGCAAGAAAACAATAGGAAAAAAAAAAAAGGAAACATGTTTCATCAAGCAGTAATGGCTTTAAAATGACAAAGGAGAGATTTAGATTAGATATAAGGAGGAAATTCTTCTGAGGATGATGAGGCCCTGGCCCAGGCTGCCCAGAGGAGCTGTGGCTGCCCCATCCCTGGCAGTGCCCAAGGCCAGGCTGGATGGGGCTGGCGGCAGCCTGGGCTGCAGGGAGGTGTCCCTGCCATGGCAGGGGGTGAGATTGGGTGAGCTTTGAGGTCCCTTCTGACCCAAACCACGCTGTGACTCCATGAAACTTACACTACAGCTTCTCCTGAACAGAAGCACATATTTAGGTTCAACTATGACAAGAAATGTGTTACAGAAAAATATTATAAATACTGCATAAAGGAAGAGAAATGACCGCTACCTATTAATACAATACTTTAATGAGAACAAGCACGCATGGGCAATGCTGCCCTTTTTCAGTTTTAAAGCTATGTGGAACCTAAAATATCAGCAATATCATCCACTACGGTATTTTGCTCATTATTTCCTTCAAGTACACACCACTGCTACCAAGTAAAAGCACCTCCAGCGGCTGACCCCCAGCAAGTTATGAGCAACTCCTTGAAGCCTAAAGTAAGTTTTAAGACTTGTACGTGCAATAGGGCAACGTCCTAGCTTGGACTGATGCAGAAGTAATAGTAAGACTGGTTAATTTTACAGGCACATAACCTAGAAAGATTTATTTAGAAACCAGCAATCCCAGAGGAAATTTCTACGTTGGGAGCTAAGTCAACCCTGAATGCCCCACATTGTGGTAATTCAAGGGCAGAAGAAATCCTTTAAAAGAAAACAACCATAGTAACAAATGCATGGTAATGACTCATGTAAAAAGAAAAACAAAATATTTCCAGTATGCGAGCCAGATGACTGCTGGACCACATCAGTTTATGGTAAAACACAAGAACAGATTTTTAAACATTTGAAGATAAGCTCTTCAAAAGCCAGCGTTATCCTGGGCCAAGACATTAATCTAGTGGCAGCACAATGAGATATCTTACTAGGAAATCCAAATTGAAGATTCCAGCTTTGTTCCTGAGCTGACTTCTGTACCCCAGGTTAAATCCAGCACCAGTTCAGTGGCTCCTCCGAGAAGAGGCATTACGCCTATTCTCCAAATGTGCAAATTTGATTTTTTGTGTAGGGTGTTAACATTTGTTTACCATCTTATACTGAACTTTTCCAAAAGAGCCTCACCTGTTCCAGCCTCCCTGCTCTGACCATCTCTCTGTTCTCCACAGACTCCAAGTTCTAACCTCACCTAGCTTGGATTTCTTTCTGTGCTCCTGCACCTTCAGCTTTCTTTTCAGGAGCTGCTGCCTCCAGACAGCGCTCGCTTTGCTGCTCCATCTGCCCATGCACCAGTTAAAGCCACAGCCAGCTTGCCTTACACCTTACCAGGGTTCCTCAGGAGAGCTCACAGCAGTGCCTCCAGCCCCTGCTGCTCTTCACAGACTTCTCCCCTGCAGCCCCCACCTCTGTTACTCCCAACACTCACGGAGACGAGGAACTCAGCAGCAGAATAACTGCAAATACAAGCAACCTGAATCCTGAGCTACCGGCGGAGCTGGTTAACATAATGTAATACTTAAATACGCTCTTATAAACCACAGGAGGGATTCGGCAGTAGATGATACTATTAATATAAATATTATTTAACAGAACCCTTGAGAGGCACAGAATGTAGAAGTAGAGGGGTCAGCTGAATATCAATTAGCTGAGAGAACGCAGCTTTGCAGTCTTTACCCATTTGAAATGGAGATAATGATGGTAGCAGAAATTAGATTCTGAAGCCAGTTCTGTAAGAGATGCTGCTACGAAGTCTGTCTTAAAAGCAAGCATCCTGAGCTTGCCTGAGCATCCATTCATGCACTGCCTGCAGCGGAGCCGCTTGGAAACACCCATCTCACAATCACAGGATGTGGAGGCATTCACTTCCAGGCCCCGGTCAGCAAGAAAAACAGATGACTGTCCCATTCCTCACTCGAGAAATCTCGAAGTTATGAGCCATACAGCTGCAGTCTGCGGGAGGATTTCCTTAAATACCAAGGGGGAATTTGCATTCGTCCTCATGCTTCGGCTGGGTGGCAGGGAGGGGCAGGAGAGGAGAACGTGCGTTATCGCTGCGAGTCAGGCTTCGTCCCAGCGCAGCTGAGCTTGGGCACATGCACAGGCCACCACGAACGGCCCACGGCAAGGACAGGGTAGGAGGACAGGTCCCAGTGCTGCCCTTTTCTTGCTCCCCTTTCTCCCTTTCCAGATTCCTTCTTTAAAACTTGCAGAGCAACCAAACCACAAAGGTAAGCTGGCAATCGGGAAATAAGCAAAGTCTCCTTTTGCTGCAGGAAAGGCAGAAAAACAACTGGAAAAAATAAACACCGCACACAAGAATCATGAAAGCCACCTGCAGTAAGAGTATGGACTTATTTTCCACTACCCCTTTTCTTTTTTTCTTTTTTTTTTTTTTTTTGTTTCCTGCAAGGCAGCAGCACAACAAAGAGATACTAGTAGGAGACAAAGAAACATTCCAAAAACGTGACATATGAAGATGAAATCTGAAGTGAAAAAGAATTACTGAACCCACTTTGGAAAACCTTATGCACTTCTAGTTGCGTTATTAAGAAAGACAATGAATAGTTAATAACATTGTTTAAGGTATTCATGAAGATTTAGGGATCAAATGTAAAACTGAAGTAAACCAAGCAAAATTTACCCAGAAAATACTTTGCAGGCCAGTTTATATGGTAACCTTGGAGGTATACAGTAATTAATTTCCCACAGCTACAAAAGTGAGTGCATCTCAAAGTCTCAACATTGGCTTCCAGGTTGAATCTAGCCAGGAATTTTTTATCTAAAGTAGCAGAGTAAAGAAAAAATAAATTACAGTCCTTGTCTATTACAGACGCCACGTGTATCACAAAGCCATTCTTTAAGAGAGACCTCAAACACTTCAGGTAAAAAGATTATTTTCATGGGAACTGATGTTGTAACAAACTGCCAGAAGACACATCACTACTTTGTCACCCACCAGCACGTGGAACAGAATTAAACCTGTTCATGACAGTAGGAGGACGTGGTAATTGCAAAGGAAAACATGAATGGAAAGGGAAGTGCAACAAGGAATATCCCCCAGAGACTCTGAGCAGGATGATACTGGCCACGACAGAGTGCATTTGTAATATTTACCTGACCTACCAACTACGAGAATGATCTTACACAAACCTTCTCAAAAGGAGCTTTACCCACAGGAACACAAAGTTACAGGAAAAGACTAAAACAGCTTGTTTTTCAAACCAGCGGTCTTCAGACTACAGGGGCATGCAATACATCCTGAAGAGGGGGAAGGGCATGAAAAAAAAATATTAAGACCTGCTGGTCTAGAACAAAAATAAAGGCTAAATGCATCTAACTGCTATCCCCAGATGCAGCATGTGCAAAACCCAAGGGAAGAACAGAGGTATTTGCACCAACGGGCAGTATCTGCACCACCACAGTCCATGTCAGCTGGCTGCGCATTATTTTTATGCTGGAACTGAGACGTAGATTTGTAAACATCAGTGATAAACCACAAACAGCCTTGTGGAGGACCAACGAAGGGTTCAGTTTGGAACCTGGAAGGAAAAAAGGCTGTGGAAATCATGCTGCACGTCTGCTCGAAGCAGTGGAGGACCAGAGCCGATCATCCAGGCTACCCCTGGAGAATCTATTTTGCATGTGTCTGTAATTGCAAGATTATTTCCATCTCTGACAGCCACCTCTCCCACTGTAACGCCGGGGGTCTGGGCCAACCAACCAACACCTCCACCAGCATTTTCCTCCTCCTGTATTACACAACTTTGACTTCCAGCACAAATTATCACAGCTTACAGATGAGACTCCCTTGTGACCAAAATAATACTGCTTTTAAGTAATCGAGCTTTACTCAGTAAATACCTTCTCAATTAGCAATTGATGGTTACTTCTCCCTGGTCACCGTGGCTGACCTTTTTCTCTCTCCAATATTCAGCAAGGATTTCCTTATGAATGCCTGTAATCCTCCCAACAAGGACGGGAGAACCGAGGCTCTCCCTGACGCAGGATCGCTGAAATCTGGCTTCGTAAAGTCCCTTTAACCTCAGCACCACAAATACGAGAAAACTGCAGTTTCTTGAAAAGAATAAAGCAGGCATTTTCCTAAACCACAAAAAAAAAAAAAAAAGAAAAAAAAAGAAAAAAGAAGGCTGTGCTATGCTATGCTACAGGCTTATCAAAACAGCAGATATATGCAGTGTTAGTGAAACCACATATATTATAAATCAGTCAGATCGCATTCCTGTTACATGCTCTACGAACACTATTCAAATTTAAGTGCCCTTTATATCCAAAACACTAATTTCTGGATCGACATTGTTTCACAGATAACTTCGGATTACCAAAACCTAACGGGGCTAACCCATTAAAGATTAGAGCTCCCGTCTTTTCTTTTTTTTATAGGAAGGGTGCACAGTTTGCTACCCAGGCTCTCAGAATGAGCTGTGGCTCCTAGACAAATTCTGGAGAACTAGCAGGTCCCGTGATGCCAGGTCCACCATTTGGCTGCTGTTTATACCCGCAACTTCACCCAACAGACGCCCTCAGGCAGTATAAAAAGGAAAGCCAAGGAGCTGGCCGACCTGGCTTCAACCTGAGCTGACAAGGAAGCCAGAACGACAAGCGAGGAGGAGAAAAGCGTCCCAGAGCCCCCCCAGCACCCTCGGGTGGCTCTGGCAGCTCGGGCCCACCACGCAGCGCTGTGTTTCTGCTCTCCTCCGGCAGAGGGCAACGGCACTCGGCGGCTTAAAGGCCGCTCTGAAGCAAGTGGCGTACTGCCTGCAATTCCCAGCACCGCTGACACCTGTCTAAAAACATAAACAGTATTTAATACCGCAGGACTTGAGAGTTTCTGTTCCATTCAGGCTTTTCTTACACGTCTTTCTTATGTTTATGTCTCACAGAGAAGAAAATACCTGCTGCTTTTCGCAGGTCTGGGATCCTGTTCTCTATCGATAGGATAAATAATTCTGGTTGCTCTGGGAGCCTGTGCCATTGCCGTGAAATCACAGAAGTTATTACATAAAGATCTCCCAGGAAGTACAGGTGGCACACTGATATACAGCAGACACTGACAGATTCATGTTTAAAGATCAGTTAAAAAAATAAAAAATAAAATTAGAGGAAGAGCACCCCTAAAAATGCCAACCTGCAGAACTCCCGGTAACACAGCAGCGACACCTGAAAGCCTAACGGTGCTTTCAGTTTGGAAAACACAGCCAGATTAATAGCCAGAAATCCTTTTTCACCCTCCTGCTAAAAGTAAACACCGTCGCTAGATGCATCTTCGGTCTCCGGAGGCTTCACAGCTCCCTGTAGAGGCTGGGTAGCTCCAAATCTCCCCCACCCACCGAGTTCCAGCAGTGAAACACGACGGTATGCTCGGCTCCTTAACCATCTCCTGCCACCCAGCATTTGCCCACAGAGAAACAAACACCTCCATGGCTGACACCAACAGCAACCAAGGCAAAAAAACAAGCAAATGTCGGCCGGCCCGGCCACCCACCCCTCCCAGGAGGCTAGAAGTTGAATGCCTGTTAATTCTCCTTTATTTCTTCCGCATGCTGTAGTTTATCAAGCCAGGATCTGCCTTCATTTCACAAATCTATGCTTGCAGAAGCTCCTCCGATAGCTGCTACGGAGATACCGAAAGTCAGTGAACTAAACAAAATGAGGTAACACAAATCAGCACATTTTCTGGATATTCCATATAAAAGGTTAACTTGTATTTACAAATATCATTTTTCTTTTCTGAAAATTTATTTAGCACCAGAATTATACCTGACCACGATTCAGATGAAGAACAATTAAACCCAGACTCAGGGCTTTTTTTCCTTTAAAAAAAAATCCAGCCGAGAGGACGCACTCAGCTTCCCCCAGGAGAAGCTCCACAGACAATATTTAATCCAAACTAATAAAATACTACCAAAAAAATAAAAATAAAAAGGATTACTTCGGGCTCAACACTGCGCTGCTGCCAGCCTGCTTGGTTTCGGTGCAGCATCAGGCAAACCAGCAGGTCCCTCTATGCAAAGCGCCAGAACTACGGACATTTTGTAACAGCTGAGCAGGATGCTTACCAGGTTCCCCTCTCCCCCCCCTTTTCACTCCATCTTCCCACCCAGCAACTAACTGCTGCTTCTGACCACTGCTGACACAAATTAAAAGAAGAAAATTCTCTCTCGGTATTATTAGCAAACTAACTTCACAAGTTTTCTGTTAAGGTAAGACTGTCGTACAGGATTTATTACATGTAAGCACGTCATAGGTTTTGCTGACAAAGAATAAGAATTTGAAAGACAGGAGAGGAAAATACCACGACTGCTGCAGTACCTTTGTATTTACCAGCTTTGCTTGCTTACTAAATAATCGCATGATTTACGTCCTTCAGTAGGACCTACCTACGTGCAGCGACGTGTTAATAAAATCACGGCTCACAAATGGTGCTATAAATGCCCTTTAAACCATTTGTTTTCTCCATTCCTTTTGTTTACGCTTTAGTGGCAAATTTATAGCCTAGCAAGAATAATAACAATAAAAAAAATAACAACAGCAATGCCCCATTAATGCTTCCTAACATAATAATACCAAAAAAAAAAATAAAGAGCTCTCAAGTAACAGGAGACTGGAATTCGGCTGTGAAGCCCAGTTCAGGAGCAGGACCATCTCCCCTCACCCACCAACTCTGCCACATGCCTCGACTGAAACGCTCGTAAAATAAACCACTGTCAACAGCAAAACTTCCTCATCCACGCTGATTACAACTAATTACAGCCAGCACATCCTACAATCATCACTTTTTTTTTTTGTTGTCCTGCCAAACACATCACTTTCTGTAGGAAATTCAGGGAACACGCTCAGCTCGGCTGTTTTACTCTCGCCATCAGTATTTTCCCCCTGTAGCTGTCGGTCTTGCAGAGATCTCCAGACTCAGCCCGTGCAGAAGCGCGTCGCGGGGGACATTTAACACATTCCTGCCACAGCTCCAGGAGGCTCAGGAGCAGTCACAAATTAGGACCCTCTGCAAGCATAAAGTGCCCAGGTCAAGAACTAGAGAAGGATGAAATCTCTGACCTTGGTAAGGGTGAACCTCGGAGCAGAACACAAACAACTCCAGTTTCCAGTCTCACTGTTAGATAACAACGCTACGCCTGCTGGCTGAGGTGTAACGCCCTGAAGGACCAAAAAAAAAAAAAGGATGGAGGGTTTTATGCTGGATTTTCATAAAACCCGAAGCCAGAAAAATTATACTGTTTATGCACAAATTCTTGGCAAACGCTCACAACCCCATTAATTCTTTCTCCAGTCATTCAGAAAGCCATGAGTCAGGACCTAACATTATCGTGAAACCGACTTGCAAGAACTATCGGGGAAATCATTTTATTTTTTTATTTGCATTTCAGGGTTTATGTTTGCAAGTGCTCTGACCCTTTATGTTACGGTCTTTTTAAGCTCATATTCTGGTGCTACGACGTAATTCCAGCAGCAGTTATTTGTGGAAAAACACCACGCAAATACTGCATGATGAACTACAGCTACTCATACTATAGATGTGGCAGCACAAAAAAAAAAAAAAAAAAAAAAAAAAAAGGTAACTCCGTGTTTTCACTGTTAATACAAAAAATATACATAGTAAACATGATTACAGCAGTGGAAAAGAAATCTACCCTGGATTAACAAGCTCCTCTCAATTTTAACCATGTAATAGGCTACCAGGAGCATAAACAAACAAATGGTTTAAATAAGTTTCCAATTTCCCTTTTTATTGAAACAGGAAAAAAAAAAAAAAAAAAGCTTTCACTACTTCCTATCGCAAAACCGGCATGAGCACTTAGATCCTTTCCAAAACCTTTTTTTAAAGTACATACAAACAGCAAAATAGCAACCTTTTTGCCACTGAAACCTGACGAGAAATTAGATCCTACCGTGAAACTTTGACTACTTCTTACATGAGAAACAAATCGGCATGGTAAAAAGTGAGGGAAACTGGCACAATACCTATTTTCACAGACCTTTCCTCATATACATCATGCTCGTCGCCACAACAGCTCTGTAGAACACAGCGTACAGCACACGTTGTTCCTTGTCATCAACTGACAGCATTCAGAGGGCAGGTGAACTAAGTTACAAAATGAAATATTTCTCCCCCGGCCGTCTGAGAAGATAAACGATCTTAGTTATATTAAAGAGAAAGGGGATATGGGATCCAAAGGGCTCGTTTTACATTAACTGCGTCTCACCAACAAAAATAGAGAAAGCAATTTCCTGGTGCCATCAACTCCACCAGCAATTCCACGTACACTCGAAAAGCCGAGACGCCGGCACGCTCCGTTACGGGCACCTTCCAGCACCCCCAGATCCGCACCAGATCGAGGGCTCCCTATTCACTTCCTATTTTAAGGCACGTTTTTCCCCCAAAATACAAAGATATGCAGATGTACAAAGCAAGCTGGTGCTACCTGGGTGGATGCATGTCTTTCTGTGCATAACTCCATTTCAAATGACTGCTGTAACCAACACAAAATAGCAGCTCCCTCCGGCATGTGCTAAATATGGCTGATTACCACCCCGGCCCTTTCGCCGTTCGGCACAACTCCCTTCCTGCTATCTTCAGGCCAGATTCCTTCCACGATTTCTGGAAATTCTCAGTAGTTGAGAAGCAGAATATCGTACCGGTAACGTTATGATGGAATGGAAGTGAAAGCACACTGAAGCAGCACAAACCACCCTCGATCCATTTCATGAACGAGACCGGCACATACCGTGAACCTTATCTTCCCATCCTGCTCGTATTTTGTGTTATAAAACATAAAAATCCCACTAATAAAAGACGCAAGTGCAACTCTGAGGCTGATTTAAATATCCGTGCATGATTGTCACCGTTGGTTATAAAACCCTCTCTGCTCTTCCTAACCTATTCTCGTTCGTTCCTCTGCTGTTATTTAACTCTTTAAGGCTACTGAAGAACCACTATGCCAGCTTCATGTAATTCTTAAAAACACACTCAATTTTTATTTTTTAAACTCCACAGTTGCAAAACAGAGAGCAGAACACCCAGAAAGGGCTTGCTTCCCCACTCCTCCTCCACTTACTCGGAGCTAAGGTACCTCAGGGATCTAGAATCCTGCTCTGCCATGTTTTTCACCCTCTCGAACCCCCGGATCTCAAGAGGCACACAGTCTCCGTGTCGAGCTTATGCCTCCAGCCAGCAGACGCCCTTTCCTCTGTCCTGTCCCAGTGATTCTGTGTAAAGCCGGCAGCAGACGGCCAGGGTCTGCTGCCTGCAGCCTGGAAGGCACTGACCTCGGGCTGCGTATCCTCTTACTGCTGAGAACTTGCTTTAAAATGGCAGCACGTTCCTCAACGCCCAACCGACTTGTTTTTCCCCTACGTAGCCTCCTAACGGCCGTTCTTCCCTTGTTTTCCATAAAATCCCGTTTCTGAAATTGTTGTAAATGAAACAACATCGTTTAAAACACCTTCTTTCACCACATATCCAGAAGCACGATTCCTTTACGGTAAGATCTGCCCAACCTACCTATAAATAGGCTCTGGAGACCGATAGCTGAGCTCGTTCCTCACGGCATCCCCCCAGGTACCTACACATACAAGTACCTCCATAAAGCACCGTGCCTCACCACCACCAGCCCGGGCGGACACACAACTGCTCTGCAGCTCCTGTGGGACACCATGGGGGGACGAAAATCCACCAGGCACAAACCGGTCTCTTCCTAAGAGAACCCCCCCACCTCTCTGCAGAGGTTCCTGCTGGCTGCAGGGCAGGTTGCCCAGCCACGGGCCAGACCCACTCCCCAATAAAAAGATGCTTCGTGGACCGAAAGCCTGATTCCTACAGGAGGGGAAGGCACCGGGGGGGTCCCCCTTGCCTCTCCTAAAGAGGGAGGGTTTGGAACCCCCCTCTCAGGAATTGGAGCCAGGCCCAGCTCCTGCCAGACACCCCCAGACATCCCAGTTCCCACCAGAACCCCCAGTTCCCGTCACAACCTGGTTCCTGCCTGGCACCCCCAAATGCCCTGGTTCCTGTCAGACCCCCCGGATCCTGTCTGACCCACCCAGACTCCCCAGCTCCCACTGGACCCCCCAGTTCCTATCACACACCCCAATTCCCACCCAACATCCCCAGACCCCCCAGCTCCTTTCAGACCCCTTAGCTCCCTCCTGCCGCCCTGTCTCCTGTCAGACACCCCCAGACCCTAATTTCCCACCAGACCCCTGCTTCCAGTCACACTCCAACTCCCGCCTGACACCCCCAGACTCCCTGGTTCCTGTCAGATTCCTCAAGACCCCCCAGCTCCTGCCAGACCCCCTGACTCCTGTCAGACCTCCCCAGACCCCCCAATTCCTGTCAAACTCTCCAATTCCTGTCAGACCCCCTAACTCCTGTCAGATGCCCCAAGATCCCCCAATTCCTGTCAGACCCCCCAAACCCTCCAGTTCTCACCACCCCCCAATTCCTGTCAGACCCCCCCAGACCCCCCAGCTCCTACCAGACCCTCCAATTCCTCTCAGCCCCCATGACTCCCGTCAGCCCCCCTGACACCCCCAGACCCCCTAAATCCCCTCAGCACCCCCCAATCCCTGTCAGAACCCCCTCCAGCCCCCCCCGGTTCCTGTCAGCACCCCCCCCACACCCCCCTCATTCCCCCGTCCCCCCCCGCGGCGGGCAGTGGGCGGCGCGAGGCCGGGCCGCGTGACGGCGGGAGCCGGCGGCACGTGGCCGAGACCATAACAAACAGGGGGGGGGGGGGAGAGCAGAGAGGGAGGGGGGGGGCGGGGGCGGGCCGCGCTCGCTCCCTGCCAAGGGCGGGCGGGCGGGAGGGGAGGAGGGAGGGGGGGAAACCAATTGGAGGGGGGGGGGAGGTCGCGATTCCATTGGTCGGGGGGCGCGGGGGGCGGGGCCAGCGGGCCCGCCGCCTTGGTGCAGTGCTGAGGAGGCGCCAGGCGGGGACTGCTGCTGCCGCCGCCGCGCGTCGAGGGGTCTCGCGCGCTTCCCGCCCTCCGCGACGCCGCTCGCGCCCCCCTCGCCTCAGGGCCAGCCGCGCTGTGGCACCTCAGCGGGCGGTCGTGCCTCCGCGGCCCCAAAGGGTTAGGAGTGCATCCAGCCGTGCCCCACGGGCCCTCACGCCACCTGCCTGCCCTCCCTCCTTCTCTTCCCCTCCTCTCGGCAGCCCCGGGTTGCGCCACACGCAGGAAAAGCCGCCGCAGCTCTGCCCGCGGCGCTCGTCCCCTCCCTGAGAGGCTGGTGGCTTGCGCACCCCTCAAAAACAGATCCTCCATCGCCACAGGGACACCCCCCGGGCACAGTCATTCCCTCAGGGACCACCAAAACCTGCTCCTCCATCGCCACGGGGACCCCCCTGGGCACCGTCATTTCCTTAGGGACCCCCCAAAACTGCTCCTCCATCGCCACAGGGACCCCCCTGTGCACCATCATTCCCTCAGGGACCCCCCAAAATTGCTCCTCCATCGCCACAGTGACCCCCCTGGACGCCATCGTTACTTCAGGGACCCCAAACCCGTCTCCTCCGTCACCACAGGGACCCCCCTGGACACCACCGCTCCCTCACGCACCCCAAACCCAGCTCTCGGCACCACCGTTCCCTCACGCACCCCGGGGCTCTGCTCCTCGTCGCCACAGCACCTCCAACGCAGCTCCTCCATTGCCACAGGGACCCCCCTGGGCACCACCGTTCCCTCACGCACCCCAAACCCTGCTCCTCCATCGCTACAGGGTCTCCCCTCAGGACCACCATTCCCTCAGGAACCCCAAGGCTCTGCTCCTTGCCACGGGGACCCCGGTGAACGCCACCGTCCTCTCACGCACCCCCAAATCCAGCTTCTCCATTGCCGCAGCGTCTCCTCTCAGCACCGCCATTCCCTCAGGCGCCCCAAGGCTCCGCGCCTCATCGCCAGAGCATCCCCCCTCGACGCCACTGTTCCCTCAGGCACCCCAAAACCCCACACCTCAACGCCATGGGGTCTCCTCATCGCCCTAGGATCTCCGTTCGGCATCACCGTTCCCTCAGGCACCCCAAATCCCGCTCGACGCCCTGGGGTCCCCTCCGCTCCCTGCCGCTCCCTCACGCCCTCCACAACCCAGCTCCGTAGCACCACGGCATTCCCTCCGTCCCCATCCAGCACCCCAAAACCTCGCTCCTCGATGCCGCAGCGCCCCTCTCCCAGCACCGTTCCCCCCCAAGCACCCCAAAACCCCTTCAGTCAACACCTCGCCATCACCATCCCAATACCATGACCCCCTCCAGCACCCCAAAACCCCCCTCAACACCTCATCACCCTAAAACCCCACTCACCACCACCATTCCCTCAAGCCCCCCCACACCCCTCTCTCAACACCTCCCCAACACCTTCACCCCTCCCAGCACCCCAAAACCCCTCCTAGCACCCCAAAAACCCCTCCCAGCTCGCACCCACCTGTGGGACCGCGGGACCACCGCGGCTCCGAGGCGGCCACCGCGAGGACCCGGGGGGGCCACCATCAACCCCGAGGGGCCACCATTAACCCCGGGGGGGCCACCACAAGCCCCGGGACCACCACCGAGACCCTCGTCCGTGCATGACGGAGCTCTCGCCCGGCGGCTGGAGCACACGAAGGGCTCGGGGAAGTGCTAAATATACCCCGCTGCCAGCGAAACCGCCCGTGTCACAGGCCCGGGGCTGGCGAGGCAGCGGCGCTTCCCTCCCCGCCTCCCCCCCCCCTCCCCTTCTCCTCCTCTTGTCCCCCCCCCTTCTCTCTTCTCTTCGGCCACATTTTGTTTTTTCCATACGCACTTCAAAACGCAGCCCTAATCTTCCCCCCGTCACCACCACCCTCAGTGCTTTAAAGCAGTATTTTCATTTTTATTATTATTATTTTTAATTTCTTTACTGGGGGGGTTGTTTGCTTCACCCCCCCCCCCTCCAAAAAATAAAAAACAAACCATATCCTCACCGCGAGGAAAAACACCTCCAAGCCTCCTTTTTCTCTCCCCACACCCCCCCCCCATCAAAAAACAGCACCACCAAAAAAATATATATAAATAAATAAAACCCTCCGCGCCCTCCTGTCGCGACACACAGCGCCCTGTCGCGACACCGGCCCCGCGCACCTGCCGCGCCCGCGGAGTTTATCCTCTCCCTACAGGCGGCGTGACGGGAGGGCGAGCAGAAGGAGAAGTGTGCGCGTGTGGCGTGGGGGGGGTCCCTTAATTAAATTAAATTAATTAAAAAGCGCAGCACCCCCCCCACCACCACCACCACCACCTTCACCCCCTTCCACGTTCTCCCGGGGGGCTCGGGGCAGGGCGCGGGCAGCCAGGTGCAAAGGGGAAGGGGGGGGGGGGGGGGGATGAGGGCAGGGGGTGGGAGCGGGACGGAGCCTGCCTCCCTCCTTCCTCCCCCGCCTCCTCCTCCTCCTCCTCCTCCTCCTCCTCCCCCCCCCGCCAGCCTGTGTTTACCTCAAGTTTGAATTTTATCTGCGCAACATGAGCTGGAATGCGGACATCGCGGCGGGCGCAGCTCCGCGGGGGCTCCGCGGCTCCCCCCCGACCTCCGCCGCGCAAACATGGCGCCGCCAGCACCCCCCCCCCCCCATATGAACCCGCACACCTCTCTCCCCCTTCTCATTTCACCCCCCCCTTTATTTATTTTTTAATTATTTTTCTTTTTTTTTTTTTCTCTCTCTCTACACACCGGCCGGGAGAACGCGGCACCCCCCCCCCCCCCCCCCCCGCCGCGCCCAGCGCTCCGGCCACCTCCTCGCAGCCCCCCCCCCATACTTCATCCCCTTCCTCCTCCTCCTCACTCACCTCAGCCTTATCCGCCCCACGCAGCCCAAATCGCCCCGGGACAGGTGCAGGTGTTGAGAGCCAGGGGGGTCCCGCATGTCGCCTGTCGCTTGTCGCCGCCTCTCTCCCCCCCCCCCAACCTTCCCCAATCCACACTCCGCCACCAGCAGTAGCAGCAGCAGCAGCACCGCCGCCCCGGGCTCCCCTAATGCTTCCCTCCGCACAATGTTGTTTCATTATATCATGTCCATCATGTGACACCCGGAGGCCTCTCCGTGGAAACTTAAAGGGGACTTTCACGTCACGCCACGCCGCCGGACCCGCCGCCACCCCCGGCCCCACGCCGCCCCAGTGCTGCTGCTGATACTGCTACTGATACTGCTGCTGCTACTGCTGCTTCTACTGCTGCTACTGCTGCTTCTAGTGCTGTTGCTACTGCTGCTTCTACTGCTGCTGCTACTGCTGCTTCTGCTGCTGCTGCTTCTACTGCTGTTTCTACTGCTGCTTCTGCTGCTGCTGCGGCCAAAACACCGTGCTGGGCTCCCTTCTCGCTGACTGATTAGCTTTATTATCATCGTGTTACCATCCTCAACATCAGTATTACCATCCTCAACATCAGCATTACCATCCTCAGCATCAGTATTACCATCCTCAACATCAGCGTTATCATCCTCAACATTAGCATTACCATCCTCAACATCAGTATTATCATCCTCAACATCAGTATTACCATCCTCAACATCAGTACTATCACTGTTAACATCGATACTATCACCATTAACATCAGTCTTATTAGCATTTTCATCATTATTATTCACGTTTTCATCGTTATTATTAGCACTTTCCCTGTTGTTATTACCGTTTTCATTATTATTATTACTGTTTTCATTATTATTATTACCGTTTTCATCATTATTATTACTGTTTTCATCATTATTATTATCGTTTTCATCAGTATTATTACCGTTTTTGTCATTATTATTACCGTTTTCATCATTACTGTTAGCATTTTCATCATTATTATCATCATTTTCACCATTATCATCATTATCTTCGTTATTATCACCATTATCATCATTATTATCATTACCATTATTATTATTATCACTATTATCATCATCATCATCATCATTACCACCATTATTATTACCATCGTTATTATTACCACTACTATTATTCCTATTATTCCCCTCCCCTTCTTTCCCCCCTGGCAAAACCCCGTGCCCTGACGCCGCGGCACCTTGCTCAGCGGGGATGCTCCCAGCCCCAGCCTCCTGCGGGATCCCCGGGGCTGCGGCTCCGGTGCTGAAGCAGCAGAAAGTTGGTTGTGCCAGCGAGCCTACGGAGGCAGGAGGTGCGAGCAGGGCCATTTCTGTGCTTGTGCAGCCTTCAGGCATTGCAAACGTGGGTTTACCTCTGCAGCTCGGCCGGCTGGTATAAAAACCATGGAGCAGCTAAGCTGTACCACCAGCAGCTTTCTGATCCAGGTTGTAGGGAGAGATGCCTGCAGGAGCCGTTCCTAGTGATGCACGCCTGACGCTGCACTACAGCCCTGCACACGAGCAGCCGCTTTCTCAAGAGAAAGAGGAAGAAGAAGACATTTCAGGAGCTTTGGGGAGATCCCGGCCGTCCCGCGCCCCGCTGCGTGCGGCGGGGGTCTCCCCGCTGGAGGTCGGCACGCAGGCCGCCGGCGTTTCGGAGGCTGCTGTTCTGCCTTCAGTGCTGAAGTGGCTTCAGCTCAAGCTTGTGCCCCAAGGATGGTGGGGATGGAGCTCGAGCCCACCCGCCCCACTCACCCGCCTTCAATCCTTCTCCCTGCAGCGCTGCTCGGAGCCTCGGGCCCTGGCCGGGCTTTAGGCAGGACTGGTGGCATGCAGTTCCCGTGGGAGCTCCCCAAATTCAGCTCCCAAAGCTGCGATGTTGCAGCGGGGTTCAGAGCCAAGCACAAAGTTCAGGGGGCTGGCAGGGGGCTAGCTATTCCCTGCTACAAACAGGGAGGAAAAGCTTGCCCCACTGAAAATCGCATCCCCTCAGTGGTTCAAAGCGTGGCCCGTGGCTCTGAGAACAGGACTGGAATCCAATTTATTCAGCATCTCTTAGAGTTCCCATGAAGGGAGACAAATAAATTGCCTTTTCCACCTCTGGCTGACACCGATGCCCATCACGCATCCGCGGGACACGATGCCCCGTGCGGGCCCTGTCCTGGCAAACCTCCTTCTGCTCCCCTGTTTGGATTTTTGGGGCTGGGACACCTGTGCCCAACCCCATTCAATCCAGCCTGCCCTCACAACAAGCTTTACATATAACAGGTCGGTGTTTCAGCTATTTTATTACTCTTTTTCAGTACTTAACCAGGACTTTTGTAGGAGCTATTAATGACTTTAACGAAAAAGGGTTAGCCGAGCGTGGAGCAGTTCATCCTCCCTTCCTTCCTTCTTCCCTGGGGGGCTCAGATGCTTCCCCCTGTGCCCCCTGCACCTTGTGTTTGCTCATCTGGCCTTTCCTGCCCAATTTTAGGGTGTTTTCTACCACTCTGTTTCTTTCTGCTGTCATATCCAGGCTGTCCCACTGCTGTGGGTTCCAGCCCCAGCGTGCCTCCCCTCCTATTTCCCCGGGGGTTTATCCTGCCTACCTCGCTAAGCCTCTTTTTATTCCACATCCCCTTCTCTGGATCGTCCTTAAAGGAGAAAGAGGCAGGAGCTGGGATATAAAATAGTCTCCTCGGAGCACTGCCAGAACCAATCTCTTTTACGCTGCTGCTGCTGCTGCTGCTGTTCTGCTGTGTCATGGGAAGAGAGTTACCTCGCCATGCGAACCCTTGCAAAACCTTGGGGGCTGGAGCCGGCCCCAGCTCGCTGCAGAGCCCAGCCCCGCTTTGCAAAGCTCCAGTTTGCCTGGCACAGGGTCTCGGCAAGCAGAAGGCACCGCTCCCTTCCCAGCCTGCGACGGGGAGACCGGTGCCCGGCGCTGGGAGCTCTGCAGGAGGCTGAGCGGCGGCGGCAGCCACACAGCACATCGTCACGCGGCTGTGTCTCATTTTGTCAAGCCCAGACGCTCGAGGTGACAGCTGGGCAGGAAAGCAAAGCGACGCGTTTCTGTAAAAAAAAAAAAAAAAAAAAAAAAAAAGCGCTTTTTTTTCGCTTTTTTTTTTTTCACGGCATTTGCTCTGAGTTCTTACGACGAGGTCTCGGGCTAAGAGCGAGCAGGGATTCTGCCTCCTCTCGAAAACACCGCTTGTTGTAAAATCTTTACAATCTTGGCTCCGTCCACCTGAGCTTATGTGCTTCAGAAACTTGCTTGCAAAAATGCGAGGTTTAAAGATCGTTCTGCTCTCTCTCCCTCCCAAGTTTATTCTCCCTGGAAAGGCCTGAGGAAGCCTGAGGCTGCGTCTGGCTATGAATGAAGAAGGTTTAAACAAACACAGGCGTGCACACACACGTGCGTGTGCATGCGTACGCCCCGGCTTTGTAGCATCCCATCGAACCGCACATATAGGAAAATCCGTCATCATGTGATAGGCTTTAATATCTGCCTTAAAATTAATCCCTAACTGATGGAGCCCGTCTGTGTGGCGGGGCGGATCACAGGAGGCTCAGCGGCTGTTTTAAAACTGCCAAAAATAATCCCCCTGTTTTCTGTTGGATTAATCGACAAGTGTTTTCACCCCAGCTACCTGGGAGATGCTCAAAGTGAAACCAAGTAAGAAAACTTTATTGGTTATATTTTTTTTTTTTTAAATGGGGCTCCAGCCGTGATTTTCCAAATGAACATTAAAAAAAAAAAATTGTTATAGGGCTCTGGCATGGACAGCAGGATTGGAGCCGGTGCCATTCCCCAGGGCAATGGTTAAAAGGCCAGTCTGAGTTCTTTAATTCCTCTGGTACAGCTCAGGCTCCTGGGTTTTATTGGAGCTCCGGCTCTGGACTTGGTCCTTTTCGCTTGCCAGCGTTGTCTTTGCCTCTTTTTTTGTTCATCTCAGTCACTGAAACTAAATCTGCTCGTTTCACTTCTCATTCGAACGTGTTTCACTCTTTAGTTCCCACGTGCTAGAAAGTGCAGTTTCATTTAGATTCTCAACAGAAGAGAAAATCTGATTCCAGAAAGCAATTTGCAGTAATATATTTTCCTTGCCACTCGCAGGAAAACATCGCCGCTCAAACGCACCTGGGTGTAAACAATGCTGACAGGCCCTCAAAACCGAACCCAAATTGTGAAATGGAGGCAAACAGCCCAGAGAACCTGGAGTGTTCTGGTTTCTAAAACACTGGCTGCTGTCAAAAATAAAGTAAAATAAAGCTCTGTTTACGTGTCGAGCACAGTGTTTGTTGATCGAGTTTCTAAGGTGATGTAGCAGGAAATACTGATCTTAGGAAAAATGACACGAGCGAAGCATGAAACTATAATTCAGCAGCTATTTGCTAACTGATAACAGGGGGAAAAAATATTTTAAAAAGCAACGAGAGCTTTTCATTGAACTTTTTCCCCCCCTTACCGACAGATACAAATGGAGCCTCTCACCTGCTCTGCTCCCGTGTATAACTATTTGCAAAAGCAGGGCTAAATCATTTATCAGAGGGGATGTTTCCATCAGATGCAAATACCTGCGCTCGCTGCTGTTCCTACATCACGTCACGGGCGAGATGGATGCTCGAGGAAGGCTATAATGTACCTGTGTTTTCTCCAGCTTGGTGCCAGGCTTGCTGAGTCATTTTCCCTGTTCCCATTCTGCAGCCGGCTGCGTGGTCGCTTTTCCCTGTTATTTGTGTGGGTCGCCAGCCCAGCACCAAGGAGAAGAAATGCCTCTTATTTCTTCGGGCAGGAAAAAAGGGTTCTGCGCTGCTGCTTTTGCTGCTCGCAGGTTTGTCCGCCCCCCTCTCCCAAAAGCTTCTGAACCCTTTAATGAATTTCAGATGAACTTGGGAGAGAGTGGCTGCTTCAGAGGCAGCTCTGTTCCTGCAGGTTGCAGGAAAATCAGCCCTCGGAGAGAAGGACGAGAGCCGGGTCAGAACCCAAAGCAGAACCTAGCAGGGCTGGCAGCCTCCTCCCGGCCACTAAACCCACATGCACCAGCCAATTAGTCTGCAGAGATTAATTGTAGCTACACTGAGCCACAGCTCTGCCCTACTCTGCCTGGTGTAGCAGGCAGGAGACATCATGGAAAAGATGAAGAACTGGGGGAGTTCAGGGAACGAGCTGTTTTCGAGGGTAATTTAAGGAATGCCATTCTAAGGGAAAAGCTGATGGCTGGGAACGGGGTCAGCCCCATCCTCACCCGAATTAATTTCTAATTCCTCTCCCTCCCAGCTGCACCCTGCCTGCCCCAGGCAGCCGTACGAGCGCTGAGCTTAGCGCAATCAGTTGGATGCAGCAAACGGATTCAGCGTGACCGGAGCTCGCACGCTAAAAAAAGCTGTGCCTTGACGTGCACGAAATAGAGGCACAAATCTGCGTCGTGTGCCACCTGCCCCGTGTCCCGTTTGTTCCTGCAGCAGGCACAAATGGCACGTGCTCCAGCAGTACCCGAAGGGACTCTCGGAGTCGTCTGGGGCTGGTTCTTGTTGAAATTAAGGCACTAGTTGTAGTGCCATGAGGTGCTGCTACAGACCTCCTCTGGAAGGAAGGCTTTTGCATGTAAATTAAGAGTCATTACCCTCTGAAAATTAATCTATAACATCAAAAGCAGCCTCTCTATCAAGGAGCTCAGTTATTTCTGTCGCAGCCAGTAGGCACCAAAGGAGATCCGGGGCTTTTTCCTGGGCACTATACAGCCATACCCGAGGAGGTAACCTCTGCCTGGAAGGGCTTATGGAGCAAAAAGACAGAAGAGTGAGCAATGTAACTCTCAGGCAGAGCAAGCACGGTGACCTTTTGCAAATGTCAAGTTAATACCGTGATTTGGAAGTGGAAGGGGTACCTGGGTCAACAGGGATGGGAGGCGCTTGGGGCAGGGGGTAAGAAGAAGCCGTAGCAGAAGCTGCCTGGTATGAGATGGAGAGGAAATGTGCATGGAGAATTATATGGTCAATCAGCACGTCCTGGCTAAAAAATAGGTGGGGAGAAAGTCTGATAAGCCTGCTCCTACCTGCAGTCACTTCCCCAAAGCCACACAGCGTGGACAGGGGAGATGGAGAAGGAAGGGGGTGGACAGCTTGGTTCCTCCTCCGTGCTGGTTCTGCCCAAGCAACTGGAGGCGTGAGAACCCAGATTTGGGGGTTGTGGCTCTCTGTGGCTCTGCCTCCTGCAGCTGCAAAGGTTGCAGCCGAGCCTCAGGGCTAGAGCGAGGTGTATTTTGGTGCTCTACGTCCCGGGCAGCACTTAAAGGAGTGTTAACAGGAACAGCTCCAGAAGCTACCAGGACTCGGGAGGTCACAATTCCTTCCGTGCTGCTCCTTCGTCTTAGTGGGAGGTGATTGCTGGGGGCTTTTAGTGGATGTGAGACATGCTATGCTTCCCTGACATTAGCTCCAGTTTGCAAACTGAGGCTTTAACCACATCCTACCCCATCTGATCATTTCCTCATGCACCTTTTCAGCAACACGTGAAGTCTGCTTGCCAAAGCCACCCCAGCACCCTGTAAGCGGCCGAGCAGAGAGGTGCAGAGACTGCACGAGCATTGATTTTGCAACTCATTTCTGCCGTGAATGAAGGGAGTCTCACCTTTGAGGCTTATCAGGATTTGCCAAACATAAATTATCAAATTCTTTGCCCCTGTTTCATGCTCTTGAGAATAGAAATGATCCTCTTGCTGTTTGGGGATGCTGTGAACATCATACAAGGTCCATAAAGTGATTTTTAAGTTGAAAACCCAATTCTCATGCATTTGCTAAATATTGTATGTGAAGTGCAGAGACAACTTCACAGGCACTATTGACTTTCCATGCTGCCTCTCAGGACCTCTTGGTGCCAACCAAGGCTCAGTTGCTCCTTCTCCAAAATAAGGACAGACTTCATTCCTTCCCCCAAACCATGCCACAGATCTGTGTTGAGTTCTGCAGTCGTGTTACTTGTATGGAACGAATGAAATGTTTCACAAAAAGAAAGACAGACACAGAAACTTGTTCATTCAGAACTTGGTGTTGGTCTAAGAGGAGAAAATAATACACCTTCAGAGTAGCAGAAAGCTCCCCAAAACCTTAAGGGCTACAAGGAATGACAGTCAAAATCTTAAATCGCTTCCTCCTTTCCTTATTTTTCTCTTCCTTCTCGCTACAAAATTCAAAATGTTCTTGACCTCAGTGAATTATTTTCCTTCAGGTCCATCAGCAATCATTCTTAGCATGGCTCCTATATTTTTCAAAAAACCCTTCCTCAATCTCCTTCTTTCATTACTTGATGTACAACGGACTCTACCGTGAGACCGCTTCTGGTTTTGTTTGATTTCTCTCTTCCTTTATCTCCACCCAGAGACATCCTGAACGTTGTTTCATAAACCTCCTAGAGTTCCAGCGACCTGGAAGTGCTCACAGCCAGGCTGGATGAGGCTAGGGACAGCCTGGGCTGGTGGGAGGTGTTGAAATGAGATGGGCTTTGAGGTCCCTTCCAACCCAAACCATTCTGTCCCTTCCCAATAGGCTGTTAACTCCTTCCTTCTTTCTCCCTCAACACCTGTATTTCTTGAACAACCACTCCAAAAACCTTTTCCCAGGTATTATTCCTTTATTTTCAAGTTAAGGAAAAGTGAGAAACACACCATTTCCCTGTCACGTAAAGCATATTTTTGCACACCAGCACACTTAATAATTTTTAGCCCTAAGGAAAAAGGACCACGGTGCCAGATTCACCCCCCTGCTGCCTGTGGGAGATGCAGGAATGGGAGATGCTCTTTATTCTGTTTATACAGAGCAACATTGGTTCACGGAAAACAAAGTTGATCAAACTATGCAATGCACAGGAGGAAAGACTGATTTTGGTAAGGGTCAGGGAAAACTCCGTGCTTCATTTGGTACCACTGGCTTTCTGCTGTTGTTTGATAGTTGATTCCACCAACAGGGTTTGAAGTTATGCTGAAGCACAAGCACCAGATCTGCATCAATATTTGACGTTTTGGACAGCCGTGAGGAAGATGGAAGCCTTGGCACACTACACGATGCAGGCATGGACAGGGAGAAGCTGGAAAGGGACCACGCATCCCCCTCTGTGCCCTGAGAAGAATCAAACCATCCCTGGGAGAGTTTAATCCATTTTTCAGAGGGGAAGATGTAGCAATTAATTTAGAAATTTTATTTTTAATTCAAAGAGAAGTTCTTTTTTAGGAAGCTTTTATGATTCTATGATTATGGGGCTTTTTTTTATGGCCCAGATACCTAGTAACAACATTCCTTGCAGCAAATCAAACCAACAAGTTGACAATTGTCAATATCCTTTTATAAGTCTCCACTGTGTTAGAAAATAGTTTTCATCTTCTCCTGCAATCTTTTCCTTTCCAGACAGAACAAAGAAAATTTTGTCAGCCTATCCTCCAAACTTTTGACCTGTCTGTAATCCCTGTTGCTTTCCTCCAGACCCTCTACAATTCATCTACATCTTTCTTCTACTTTCTTCAAGTACAGCACCCAAACACCGAGCCCTCATTAAACTGGGATAATTGTTTCTCAAGTTTCACCTATTATACTCCAGTTCACACGTCCCCAAACAAGATTTACCTTTTTTTTTTCTGCAGCAGCTGTGCACGGTTTGGGGTCTTGTTCACATCTCCCTTTCCTTCGAATGGCTGCTTGACCAGTAGTTTGCCACTTTGCATGACTGTGTGTTGTTGCTTCTGTCCATATTGAACCAATTCCGGTTGATTTTGTACTATTTCCCAGGCACATTTTGGAATACATCCTCCAGAGGAATTATATATTCTTTATTCCGTCATCCAAACAGCTAATGAAAATATTCGAATTGGGTCCAGGAGCAAACCCTGTGGGAGCCTGTTTGGAAAACCTTCTCAATGCAGAGGAAGGGAATCCGTAATTCTTGTATGAATATGGTTTTTCTCTGTCATTTGTGTCTTAAGATGATTTCACAGAGATCATAGTTCCTGGTCAGCTTATGGGAACGCAGTGTGAAAGGGTGTTGACAACCCTGTTTATTTCAAAATATATCACGTATACTCCCTCTCCCTTATTCTATAACATAGTCATTTTGTTCAAATAAGGAAATTGGATGGCTTTAGCATCACTCATTTATGGCAAAGCCAAGCTGCTTGATTCTATATTTCTATTATCAGTCAAGTGCTTAATAACTAATTAGCAGTTTATTGTATTATCTCTCTGCATTACATGCTAAACTGACTGCTGGCTAATTCTCACAGCCCGTAGTCCCCTCTTTAAAGACAAGCACTACATTTACCTGTCTCTCTTCATGGAGCCCCCTGCTCCTTGGGCTCTCCCCGTCACCAGCTATTCAGGAATTGCTCTGGCCAGTGTTTTCTGGGGGAGCTCCATCCAGCCCTGCTGGTCTAATTTCTTCAAATGATTTTAACCGTTTCTTATCGGTTCTTTTGTTGTTTTGGATTGACTTACTCCCTCAGCAGAAGTAGTTCTGATAAAGTATGACAAATTATGGATGTTCCAGTCTGTTGTTACTTCTCGTCTTTTGTTTTCCATTGATTCAGTTACACCCAATTTCTGTTGCCCTCCTCTTATTTTTGATGCCTCTCCAGGGCATTCTCTTCTCACCCTTTATATCCCCCGATAATTAAAACTCCTTTTTGTCCCTCGTCTTTCACATTTCAGTCCTCCATACTCATGCCATTCCTCCACAGACATCACTTTCTAGGCTTGTTTCCAGCCTTTGTACAGCTTATTGCCCAGCCTCCTTTTTCTGCTTTCCTTGTTCTTTCCTTTTTTTCAGAGGGATGAACTCCATCCGTCTGTTCTCTCTTCCAGCTTGATCGACCTCCACCTTCCTATTCTCAGCAAGCTCCTGCCCACTACTCACAGCCTGGTCCATCAGCCCATCACTTGCTCCACCACTTGGACATTTGCTGCCAGCCTCTAAAGGTAGCTTAAAGCCTTTCTACTGGGCTTGCAAGCCAAAATCTGTCTTTTCTCTTTGCAGAAGAGAAACGTCTGGTCCTTTTTCCAGGTAGCAAACCATTATTTATTTTGCTCTTTTATCACAGATCAAATTAATAATCAATTTGTCCCTTAAGCCCATCCTCAGCTCTCCACTATGCCAGCCCTTGCCTTGACTTTTACTCCTGGCCAGAAGGATGGAGGAGGCCATTTCCCACACCCTCCTCTCCTCCCCTCTCCTTCCCAGCACCTAGATTTAGAGAGCAGCTAGGAGTCTTTATCTAAAGCTCTTTTTAGGGTGGCAGATTAATGTGATGGTTCCTGTAAGCATTACAGAGGTCTCCTGCCTGCTGAGGCACCCCTCTCCAGCTCGGTGGGAGGCCAAGCAGGCATTTAGGAAAGGCAATTAAAGGTCTGAGTGTACTGCTTGTTGAAACGTCCCTTTATTCTTTGAGATTTATATCGTCCAGCACACAGATGGCATTGCTTTTCACCAAAAAATGTGTTGCTATCTTTTAGAAAATCGGACAACAAACCCAAGCCCATGTGAAATGTATTACATCACGTCCCCAGCTCTTCAGGTCACTGTTCTTCCTAAAATGATGACAACTTTAAACAAGAAGCTGAACCTGCAGGGTCGCATGAGTGCCAGACCTGCAGCTCCAACTATGTCTACCTCTCTCTGGTTCTTCTTTATGCTCTGGCTCAGGGCTTCCTTTGGCTCTCCAGGCTCTCAAGTACTCTCCACGGGGCAGGTGCGAGGAAGTACATAGCTTTTAAGCCATATGAATAAAGCAGAGAACAGTAAATAAGCAGCAATCTGCACCTATTTGAGCTATTGGTGAAGCTGGGCATTTCAGGTTGGCAATGAGGAGACATTTCTGCTCAGAAAGAGCAGTCAGGCACTGGGACGGGTTGCCCAGGGAGGTGGTGGAGTCACTGTCCCTGGGGGTGTTCAAGGAAAGGCTGGATGTGGTGCTTGGGGACATGGTTTAGTGGTGACATTGGTGGTAGGGGGATGGTTGGACCAGATGATCTTGGAGGGCTCTTCCAGTCTTAATGATTCTACGACTCTATAACACAACGCTGAGCCCATGGAGGAGACTTGGTGGGACACAGAAGAGCAGAAGTTGCTCAGGCTTGAGAAGAGGCAGCTTGCTGCTGTCTTTAACTACCCCTTGCAGATTATTGGAAAGACACTGTCAGATTTTTCTTGGAGGGGCAAAATAGTAGAACAAGAGGTGGTCAGCACAAGTTGCAGCAAAGGACTTTGCAGGTAGGTATTAGGAGAAAAAAATAATACAGCTCAACAGGAACCCAGAGAGCTTTGGGGTCTCCATCTTTGCAAAAGGCAAAAGGCTCTGAGCAATGTATGGGGATCTTAGAATCATAGAATATCCCGAGTTGGAAGGGACCCATAAGGATCATCAAGTCCAACTCCTGGGATGCTGAGGCCAGCCCTGGTGCCTGGAGATGTGTGCAGGTATTTCCCTACCCAAACTGTCCTGCAGTGCTGGGATGCTGTGCGGATGCTCTGCAGAAGACTGAATTTCCTATACCAGCAAAGTCCCAGGTAATTGCAAATTCATCCGTTTAACACTGATCCCAAACAATATCAAAGGAAATCTGATATGGGACATGATTGGTAATGAATTAAAGGACGTTAACCTGATTGATATGCCTGAGCAGTTTTATGGAACGCCTGTCGTGTCAAACAAATGGATGTTTTTTTAATGAGAATGTAAGTTTGGCTAATAAAGATAAGGCTGTTATAAATTATTTAGATTTCTGCGAGTTATTGAACAGTTTCTGAACACAGTCCCAATTAAAGAAAAAGGTACAAAGACTAATCTGGTGGACTAAATGGATTAAAAACTATTTCACCAATAGATCTTACAGCGCAATTTGAAATTCAATTATGCTGGAGATATTGAAGTCTCCCATTTATTTATTCTGGACCCTGGGTTGTTCAGTGTCTTTAGGACTGACCCAGAGGAAATGATGAAAGTCATTGCTGCTAACCTCGGCGGTGACGTGAAAGCCAGTCACCCCAGCCCCACGGCAGGAGGACTGAGATGAAATAAGAGGAATCTAAATAAAGCAAAGTGCAGCGTGACTGTGGTTGAAACTATAGATCACACTCGCAAGGCAGAAGACAATAGCCCAGAATGTGGGAGCAATGAAACAGCCGAAATAATCAACTAAAAGTGAACGTGCTGAGAATAAGAGAGAATTATGCAGCAGCCTCAACTCAGCTAACAGCACCGAAAGCTTTCCTCGCAGGAAAAAAGACTTTGTGATGTTCTTGAAAATGGAGAAGAGATTGATTTGCAACCCGGGCCGGCATTCAAATTGCTGTTGCAAGGAGGTGCAAATTACCACCACGCGGGGATCTCCGTCAATACAAGAGCCGGGGCTGCCGCTGCACCTCCCAGGAGCTCGGGACACGGCAGGGACCAGGACGGCAGCCGGCAGCTGTGGAAAGGAGCGAGCCTCCGTGGCGTGCTTCTGGTTGCTTTTCATCACCCCCTTTCCATCACCAGCCACCAGCGGGTCTGCCGGGGCCGGGGAGCCCGCAGCCTCCTTCGGCTGTCGCGTCCTGAATCGCCGCCAGATTTATGTTGCAAGAACTCATGCCAGTGTTTTTAGCCCAGAGTGTATTTGGCCCCTGGTGTTCTCCATGACATAGAATAAACATTAGGGAGGAGATTCGGGCTTCAATGAGAAATGCTTTCCCATGATACGTTTTCATTTTGGCATGCACACTGTTTATGATGAAAGGATCCTAAAATAATTGTATTAGATGAACCGTCTGTTCTTCTTGCTTTGAGGCCAGTACAGCATGACATTTCAGAGATAAAATGTTGTGGAACAGCCTCTGACTTATAGCCCAATGGAACTTTTCTGAAGCCATTCTTCTTTCTGCCTTTATTTGCTTGAGGTTTATAACCTCAAAACGTCAAGCTTGCATCACGACGTTGCCAAAAGATCATCCTGTGCATTAGCTAAATCTTAAATTGTAAGCAAATTTAATTCTTCTTCAGAAGGCTGATTCACAAGCACTCCGCTCCCCAGTGGAAAAACTCCTCCCTGTAATTCAGAGGAATTCCAGGATCCACAAGAAATACTACGTTTCCAGGAGAAGACTCTGCGTGTCCCTAGGAGAACTCGTTTCTGCGTGCGAGTTCAAGTGAGTCTACAGGACATTAAATCAAAGGAGGCCAATGCCAGATCAGTTGCTGAGTAACTGATACTGATCATCACATCCTGACCAGCTGGATGAACGACAGCAGCAATTTCTTGGGACAGCATCAGAAGTCTTCTGCGTTTGCTTTCTGTGCGATTAACTCATGGTTGCAAACTGAACGAGGGGAAATTAATTTGCGTTGCTTTGTGTTGTGTCCTTTGGACAAAAGTATGCGATTATAAAAGCTCTGAATGGTTATGCGCATTGCTTAGATTATTGCAATTATCAGAAAGGGAAAAGTGTGCCTTGCCAAATGCTTTGAGAGTCACAGGTGGAGAGGGCCAGCCAAAAGCCACATCACTCATGTCAGATTCCGCCTGGCTCTCTTGGGAAGTGCTCTGCATCTGGAAACAGTAGGGGAAACCTTTTGGGGAGGTCCCTGCTGCCGTTCCCCTTTATATCCTGCTTTGTGGAAAGGTGTGGGGTCCCACCACGCTGGTCTTGGTGCAGGGACCTTGGTGGTGCTCCTTGAGGGAGCCCAAGGGCACCTCTCTGCCCTCCCACCCCCTTGGTGGCAGCATCCTGGGGAGGTGCACGCCGTCCCTGCCATGAGCTGGGGCATGCGATGCACCTGGGGGAGGATTCCCTGATGCAGCCTGTCTCTGCAGCTCCTTTTTGCTGCAGACAGTGACGACACGGGGCGCGAGTGGAGCCTCGACCAGCACAACTGTTTATGTTCCACCCGGGAATAGTTGCTTCATAGCTGGGATTTCTGAAAGCCACCGAGGACAGTGATGAATGGAGGATGCTGGAAGCCTCAGCCTAAAACACGACTAGTCCTGCCCCCAAGAGCTTAGAACTGGCACTTCTGCCTGCACCTTAGTAAAGAAATGGGACGGACCAAGTGAGGCATTTTTTGTTGGATCATTTATTTATTGTTCTGTGCAAAGCACAGGGTGTAACTATCACTGGTCATTTTTGGCTATTGAGCTAGCTCCAGACAGTGCCGTGTTACTATTACAGCAAAACATATTAGCTAATCATGAATTTACTTTTAGCCACGGTGGCTGCACGGCTTTCCTGTTTTTGTGCAGTGCTGCAGGGCATGAGGCAGATCCCAGGCACTAATTTATCCAGGCTGGAGATGTGCTTCCTGCAAAGAGCCCCGTGTCCAGGGGCTGGGGATGCACCCAGGGCATCACTGGAGGTAGCTGGGGGAGCTCTTCGGACCTTGGTCTGATCCAGTGGCTACTGGAGACTACCTAGGGCCAGCACCAGGGTCAACAATTGCCCCTGCCATCACATTTTTAGCCTGGTGCTTGCTGTAGTTTTGGCCAAGGTTAACAAATTCTCTCCTAGGCAATGTAGGGGCATTGCCCTGAGCTTCACTTTCCTGATGGGCAATTTGAGTGACTCTCCCTGCTCTGGAGAGTAAAAGAGTTTAACCTGGTGCCCAGGCTCTGCCAGCTGGGCTGAGATCCAGGGAACACACCCCAAATGGTCACCACTTGGCTGTTCCTCTAAAGTCACTGCTGTCAGTGGGCATTGCCCAGGTGGACTGCAGTCCTTTGGTACATCAGAGATTTGTAGTGCAAAGAAGGCACATATTGCTTAGTGCTTACTGCTTTGTAGCTAATTTGCCCCAGAACACATGGAGGTACCCATTAGACCATCCTAATGACCTCTTGTTCTTTAATTTGTTATCTTTTTCCCGCATCTCCTTCTTGTATGACTTGTCTAGGATAGCAGGGCTTGCAGGCATGCAGAGTGGTGCTAGGGGATGCTCGGGGGCTGGAGCTGTCCCAAAGCAGAGCCCTAGGAAACATATCTGGGAGCCATGGCTGGGACATGGCACTTGTCTCCTCATCTTGGGGATGGTGGTGAGTCACCTGAGAACATCCCAAAATGTCCTTTATGAACCTGGGTTAAGCATTTGGGGCATGTGCTCTGAACGGACGCCTGCCTCTTTCCATCCAGCACACAGAGTTGGGCTCAGCCTTGGATGTTCGGGTGCCTGGGAAGGAACATGGCAGTGCCCACGCTGAGAAACCCAGCTCCTAGCTCCAGGAATACAACTGAGCTCTGGGCATATCCTAAATCCACGCACAGCCTCAGCAGAGATGTTGCGCAAACTTGTCTTTCGTCGACATTTTTGGTTTGGGTAATTTGGGGTAAACAAGCATCCTCTCGCAGAATAAGCTGTCTTTGCATTGTGCTGACTCTTTGCTGGTATAATATAAAAAGCACACGGGCTTTTGCTGACGCTGTTACTCCCACAAAATGTTCAAGCATGGGCTTAGCCTAAATCTTCGACAATATTCCCAGATTCATTACGTGCATTGAGCAAGCACAGAGCAAGTATTTCGGTGACAATCTCCGGGTTGGAAAGAGACACAAAGAAATAATTTCTCCTCTCTGCAACATCCTAATTGTTCTTTTTACTCTCTGATGGGCTGCAAGATTGCCAGTTTCCTAGGAGGTTTCCTTACTGTGGCTCATACATTACAAAATTTCCTTTTTTTTTTTTTTTTTTGTGCCTTTTTCTCTTTGTGCTTTGCGCTGTCTCTTAGGTCTTTCAATATCCAGGTTATTCTTGACTTCCCAAGGTTTTAAACTCATCATTTTAATCGATTTTAAGTATTTCTGAACACCTTTCTTTCTATATGCACCTGTGAATGTTTTATAAGATTTTTATGCCGTGCTACTGGTTGTTTAGTACTACTGAGTTGTACATTTTAATAAGGAGCAGAGTAGCTGAAAGGCAGTCCGCTTACTTACAAATGAAAATCAACTGCAATTTTAATGTTACATAATGCACCTGTAAGGGAGAAATCCCATAGACCTGGGTAAGCAATGAAAGCAGTGGGAGTCAATTGAAGTTTAGCTCAGTTTTATGGAAGTTATTTTAAAAGGCTGTAGAGTTAAACAGAGAATAATTTAATTTTTACAGAGTTTTTTAATAACCTCTAAAATTCTATTGCAGACATTTAATAACAGCCAAAAGCTCAACAGAAAGGTATAATTTCCTGCTGAATTCTATAGGACGATACCATAGCTTTGTATCCTAAAAATAATTTTATGCCCAAGAGAGCATCTTGTCTGAGCAGGAGGCTGCCTCCCCCCTGCTGCAGCTCTCTGCAAGATCCCTTAGTTTCAGATCCTTTTGCTCGGATTTTTTTTTCCTAATGTTTTATCTCTCCGGTCTTGTGAGGGGGAGGAGAAGAGTTTTCCGAGCTGTTTTTTTGGTTACACTGCTTAATAAACTTAACATCTTTCTCTGTTTGCACAAATGCCTGCTTTTGGAAGTTCCATATCATGTCATAAACGCTACTTGTTTGAACAAGCAGAGATTTATTTATTGTGCTGAAAGGACTTTTTGTGCTCCCTGCCTCGTTTGCAACACTGCTGCCGATTGATTTCTGCTGTACCTATTATTGACTTGCCAGCAATATTCTAAAGCAAGGTTGGGTCCATGTCAGAAAAATTTGTTGCTTTACACAGAGCCTTTTTCAGCACCGTTCACTCAATATTGTTTCCCTCCCCGGCTACTGCTCCAGTAAACGAAAACAGCTAGCTGTTGTCTGAAATGAAGAATAATTGGAAACATCATGCCTGCTTCTTTCAGCGCGAGGAACAATTCGGCCATTTAGGGCTCCTCTAACACTCCTGAGCGCCGATCTACTGAAAGCCTGGTGTCCATTATTCGGCCGGGAGGAATATTCAAACTTACAAACTCCTGGCAGCCTCCTCCCCGCCGCGCAAAGACGGAGCGGCCGGCGGAGAGCAAGGCGCGGGGTCTGAATTACCGCATGCGAAAAACCGGCGGGCAGAGCCATGGCACCTTACCTGGGCGCTTCCAGCCGTGCAAATAGCAATTAGCGACGCCTTCAGTAGCTCCTCCGGGAAATGGTGGCTGTGAATTCCTCTCCCCGGGGCAGCCTTTTGTTTGCCGGGCTCGCAGCGCCTGCTTTGGGACGGGGCACAGCGGGCGCATCTCGCCTCCGCGCCCTGAATCTCCAGGGTTTTTGCTTGTGTGCCCCCCAAAGGCACGCAGGATGCTCGAGGTGGGGCTGGAGGAGATCCCTCCAGCTCTGGGCTGTGACCTGCTGCTCCAAATCCTTGCATCGGTGCCTCCGGAGGGAAGATTTCGGGACTTCAGCAGGCGCTCGCCCTGCGCTAACAATAAACACAGGCACTGAAATCCTCTGCTTTAGACGGCAAAGGGGGTGGAAAGCCGGCTCAAAGCACACTCGTGCTGCCTCCTTCCCCAGCAGCTGCCAGTGACTCATCTCCTGGTTTCCCCTTCTATAGCCCTCCTTTTCATTTCCAGGGTGCCACTGTCCCTGTGCTGGCCTGCCGCAGCCCCCGTGACGCCTTCTGCTTGGATTTGAGCACCAAGCTCGGTGCCCAGGGCATGTCTGGTGGCCAAAATCTTTCCTTCGCTTCTTTGCCTCTGAACTTCAGGCTCTCCCTGCGGTCTGGTTTTCACAGGGACACCGTGTCGTCAGTTCTCTTTCACTTTAGAAAAGCTCTGTCAGGCTCTAAATGCTCTTTCTTGGGCAGACATGGGCAGGACTCGCTGTTTGGATAATGTTTTCCCGGCTTGTCCTGTGGAGAGGGGGCACAATAACCCTGGCACCCTTTGATTTAAGGGGATCTTCTGTCCGAGGCCCCCTCCTTGAGTTTAATTTGGGAAACACCTAGAAATGGGACAGACCTTTTCAGACACATTTGGCTCAGCCTGTTGGTAGCGTGGATTCATTTGGCTTTCCCAGAAAAAATTTTTCCAGCACCATCTGAGTCCGGATTTTGTTGCTTTCCCTAGGCTAGAAGCCCAATGGCCAAGAGGAACACAAGCAAAAACTGACTTGAAAGGTGAAAGCGTCTAAAGCAAGAGATTTATGGAGTTTACACCTTGTTTATTGCCCCGAGGGGGTGACAGGTGGGCACGTGGACCCCAGGGCAAGCTGCTGCTGCCTGCAGGGCTTCACAGCTGCTTGCACAGCACAGCTGGGAGCTGCATCTGCTTCCAGCACTCATACCCCGGGCTGATATTCAGGCAATAAAGAAAACACTGCGGTTATTCCGACCCTTTCAACAGGCGAGTGCTGGTGAGTTAAATTGCACAGCAGCCCCGTGAGTAAAACAGGTGGTTTTGTGTCCGTTTTACAGATGGCATGAAAGGAAAAGTTGGAGGTGGACGCACGGCCCGGCAGAGCCAGGACGGATTCTCAGGGGTGAGCTCCTGGCCCTTCTGAAAGGGATGGAAATCCTGCCATCGGCTTTACTGGGATTTCAGCCCAGGACTTTTGGATCCTTCCTGCACACTTCCCCTGCTGTCCGCATGATATACTGAGGCTGTAAGAGGGACCGGGTTGCGTCATTGCTTGGGCATCACACGAAAAACGCCCTGTGCAATGAATCTCTCATGTTAGCAGAGTCATTTTTGCCATCTTGTGTGGCACTTCTCTTACTTGGTTCTGAAAGTATAATTGGCTGCCGTGAAGGCTTTTTATATTATATCATATTGTATTACATTAGTCCCTGGAAGTCCAAAGTGCTACCAGGAGAGCAGTAGGGTCCAGCTGGAAAATGTGTTATAGCCCATAAAACACTATCATTAGAGTGGGAAGGGTTAGACTGAATTATCTAGCTACCTCTTCATTATTTAGCGTGGTTAATTACCGGATTACATTGATACACAGAGCCTTCCATCCTCCACTGGGTGGTGAGCAATGAGACAACGCGCAACCTGCCTGTGCAGGAGAAATCCCCTTCCCTTCCATGTGCAGGCTGCAGAGAAGTTGCATCTGGGTGGCCACGTATCCAAAGCACGCCTGAAAAAACAAGCGGGTCCGGCCAAGGAGGAGAAGATTTGGAAGAACAAGGCCTTCTGCAGTCCCTGGCCAGAATATTTGCTTCCTACCTCAGCTGTAAGATAAAGCTATTTTACTTGGAGGTCTCCTGGGAATTGCTCGCTGAGGTTGTAGGGTCAAATTTTATAGGAAGGGAACCCAGGGGGATAAGCAGACAGATTTGCTGCCACCCAATATTTTGGACATGGTGAGGATGGAGCACGTTCCCTCCTGATTCCCTCATGTGCCATCTCCCTGCTCCCATGTGCCCATCCCTTGGCCTCTTGACTGCATCGGTGCCCAACAGCTGCTGGCATTAAAATATCTGCAGCCGGTGGGATTTGGGGATATATTATTGAGTCCTAGGAGCTGGTACAAGGAAAATATCCAAACCCTGCAGTCACTGAGCAGCCTCTAGATGAGCATGAGCAGGAGATCAGGGAGGCAGATGGACTCGTTCACGAGGAGCAGCCTTCATGAGTCAGGTCCTCCTCCCTTCGACATCTGGTGGGGCTTTTCCCAGACCGTGAGCCAACGCATTTCCCTGCTTTGCCTCCATGTGTCAGGCCTCCTTCTGATCCCTGTGGAAACTCACCTTCAAAATTGCATTTGGTGCTGAATTCCCAGCTGAGGATGGTCTTTGAGATTGCCGGGCAGCCGGTTTCTAACCCATGTTACAAATGGGTTCGGTCTGATAATTTAGAGTGCCAGTTTTTTAATGAAAATGTATCACCGACAAGTGAGTATGCAGTTTGGGGTATGAGGACAGCATGCTGTAGAGCTGTAACTGCCTCTGTCAAATAAACCTGTAATCTCACTGAAGAATGGCAAGCCATTGAAATACCAGTCTTGAAAATGACGTCTTGAAAATACCATTTTTCTACCCAAACTGGCTAGATTGATGCTAGTTGTTTTCTTCTCATTTAATTCCATATGGATTGAATTGTACGTCAGCGGTTCCACTGTTTTGTGTGGGACTGATGCTGTCGTTCCCCATGCTGTCCTTCTTGCCTTTTTGTCAACCATTTTGCCAACCTTCAACCTTTTTATCAAATTTTTTTTTCCTTGCCCTTCCCCTGGCCTTCAAGAGCTCCTCCTTGTGCCAAGGCCAGCAGTGAAACCAACGCCAGCAGCCCAGAGGCCTTTGGAGGCAGCTCTTACAGGCCCCTTGATGCATGTTTCCTGGATGACTGATCTAAAAATACCAGTCTGTAGTAGATATCCAACACCCACTTTGGTTCTACCAACAGACGAGACTCATCTCACCTAATTTTAGCTGCCAAAAAGGCAGGTGTGTAGCGGGAGCCAAGCGTCTAGCCTCCTCCTCTCTAGTCAATGGAGAAAATAAAATAAAAAAGGCACTTTTAGAAAGCGGCTCAGCCCACCCATCTCCAGAGTGACTGAATCACCCTCAGGAAGAGATGTCTCTCTCCATCAGCTGCTTAGGAAGGCAAAAAAGTCAGCTGGGTTGGGTGCTAAAGCCTGATAGCTGGGTTGGATGAACCAAATCCCACCTGCAGAGCAAAGCAGGAGTTCCTTTACCCTCCTGACACAAACACATGGCGCTGCTTCTTTCTAGATAAAGAAAATAAATGTGTCTGAATGCTTCTGCCCCCTCCGCATTTAATATCTCCATTGCAAGGACTCCTTTTGCTCATCAAACACCTTAAGAACTTCTCCACATCCTCCATACCTTAGCCATCCACGTTGCCTGTGCCAGCTGCAGTTTTCCTAATTATTCCCTCCACAGCATACCCTCCACCTGCTATCTATATCCCCTCTTTCTCTGCTTTCCTTTCACTACACACTACTTTTTATTTCTTCTTGCTGCTTTCTTCTTGCTGTTCTGCCAAGATGAACACCATGCCAAATGTTACAGCTTTTCGGACATACCCCAAAAATTCTTTGCAACCTTCCCATTCCCATCCCAGGTTTTCATCTCAATGCTTCATCCCATTCGTCTCCACAGCTTTGGGAAACCAGCCCCTACCGTGCCGCCAGCTGCCGCATCCCTCTCTTAGGCTTTTCTCTCCCAGCTCCTACCAAGGGCTGTTGCAGGTGATGCTCGTGGGTCTGTCCGCAGCCACCAGCTTCTGGTCCGGTGATAAATGTAATTTTCTTTGTCATAATGAGGTTTGGACCAGTTGCCTCATGCTTGGTGCAAGACCATTTGTGTCAGAAATTATTTCCTCTAATTTTCAGAAAGCTTTGCTGATGTTTTCCTGTGCTGGCTGCCTGAAACTCATCGCATACCTGACTCACGCTGACGCTCCCCTTAACAACAGCTGTATTTTCTGGAACATATTATGAAGACGGACTCACAGAAAACCTCATTTTACCCTGTTCTGTAACTCCGTGACCCATCTAGATCCTCTGAGACAGCAAATACCTGCTCTTGGGCTTGATGACACCAACCAGGATGACTTGTTTTTCAAACCAAGGGGATATAAAAGGTATAAGGGCCAACACGCCTCAAGACCAGGGCTCTGATCCCAATTTTACCAATAACTCATAGAGAAACCTTAAAACAACCCACTTTGTCTCCTTCTGCCTCCCCATAAAGGAAACAACCACGCAGATGCTGCTTTGCAGAGTTCTGAATTTCTTGGATGCGAGCAGTTGCGGAGGTACGGACAGTTACTGCTGCAGGCTCTTGCTCTTAAGAGCCTTTCAGCGTGGAGAACATTCAGATCCAGTTCCACTTTTAAATAAACTGGCTCACATGATTACCTCTGTAATGAGCTGGGACCAGCAGAAAACACTCTGTAACGACTGGAGTTCAGAAGACGCATTAATCCGAGAGCGCTCCCATAAATATCACGGAGCCAGATTTACAGGCACAGATAAGACGTGGCCTGCAAAAATCACACAGCGAGGCCAAATCAGAATTCTCCCTGGACTCGTACGTACTCATTTCTCCTCCCTCTCCTCCTTCCCTGTGCTCATGCCAAGGCAGATGAGCTGGAGACGCTGATGGCACCATCCTGAACATGCCTCATGCTGCGGTGCTGAGGCTCGATGAAGAAAATCACCTGGGTTGTGCCGTTACTTTGCACTTTTACACCGTACCTTGGGAGGGAATTTCAGCGCTGTCCACGAGCAGGAATGGATGAAATGCTGCCAGGTAGGGGCTGCCACCAGCCCCAGCCTGGGGCTGCTCTTCTCACCCCATGCTGTGAACCCACGGCACAGCAGGGAGGCAGAAGCGGCTCAGGTCCTCCTGCCTTGGCAATCACAGAGCTGTCCAGGTTGGAAATGACCTTCAAGGTCACCTACTCCGGCCATCAGGCTGATCTCCCACGTCCCATCACCAAACCACGTCCCTTAGAGACTTTCCACCCCCTTTCCACAGCCCTGTCAACCAGCAGAGATTTTGGTGTTACCGCTGCGGCGGGGAGCAACAAGATCCCTCCCTGCTTTTCCATCTTCCCTCCTCCCCTCCAGGATGCGATGGGATGGGATGGAGACAATCCAGAGGAAGCAGCAGGGTGAAGGTTGGACAGCTCCAGCTCATCGACAGCACCTGGGCTCCCCCTGCTCCCCGCTGAGCGTGCAGGGACCTGGCACAAGCAGCCCCCCAGGTCCTGACCCCGGCGGGGCCAGCGGGCTCCTTCCCTCCCACCCAGCCCCAGAGGAAACGCTGGTGCCTCTCGCAGGAAATGCTGCAGCTGAGCAAACCCTCCCTGTCCCTCCCTTAAATTATTTAATGTCCTACAGGAGCAGATGACCCCTGCGAAGCAGACTGTCAGGAGAGCAGCAGCCTTTGATGCAGTAATTGGAAATTTCCATTCTTTGCTTGCAGCCTTGAAAAACAGAAGAGTCTAATATAGTGGGAAATCTCCATGCTGAGCTAGGAAATTTCCATGATGGAAATTTTTAATATATTCTCTGGCTTTAAGCTATGCAGGTTGATGAGGCTTCGGGGTTTTATCTTGCGTCTCGTGTTGTGGTTTGGGGGGGTTGTGGTTTGGTTTGTTTGTGTTTGTTTGTTTGCTTTGCAGTTTGCTACAAAGGATCAATGAACGGCTGTGGCAAGGCTTGGAAAATCAGCCAGACCAAAGGAAAGCGATGCATTTGATGCATTTGCAGGAGAAACACGTGCGGGGCTCACCAGGCACCTGCAAGAGCCCCGGTCATGTTGGAGGTAGCGGGGAGCTGAGATTTAACGAGGCGGTGGCTGATGGTGTTGTGCCAGAGGATGCTGATGGCTCCTCGAGGAGCACAGCTTCCAAAGGATGGAGTTTTTGATGCTCTTTCCAACAAAAAGCCCAGGAGCCCAGAGGGTGGATATGTCTTTGCCCACGCCAGACTGCAAAAAAGGCAGGTAAGTAGCCTGGAAGCAGCTCGTGAGAGGTACCTGCGCGAGCCTTCAGCCTGAATACCCGGCAGCTCTCGCTGGCTCTTTGAGCAGAGATTTCTCAGGGACAGAAAACACAAGAGAGAATTGTCAGCTGTGCTGGAGGAATTATGATGAGGCGCTCGTAGGAGCGAGGGTGGGAGGACAGCAAAGGAAACACATTGGAAGCAGAGCTGCCTCTCCTATTGTACGGCTGAGATGCTGCATGGATGCCCAGCTGGCTTCTGCAGCCCCAAAAATCTCTGCCCAGGTGGCCTTTTACATTTCAAAGTTTCAAAAAGCAAATGAAGTGCTGCCAGAGCATAGACCCCTGGCACGCAGAGCAGCCTCTGTCCCGTGGAGGTGCCCGCAGAGTCGATCAGTCCCAGTGCAGCAGGCTGCCAGTTAATCGGGGCTGCACATTAATTGGAGCTGGACTTGATGATCTGACCCTTTTGGGTCCCTTCCAGTTCAGGGTGGTCAATGATTCTGTGATTCTCATTTATGTCAGCAGAAATTAGGGGCTCATGGTGATGAAGCCATCATGGGTTTAATTTCATTGCCAGCCAGCTCTTTGCAAGTGGCAGGGATGGGGAGGAAGGCAGAGAGCCTGACCCACACCAGGGCTCTGACCGAGGTCCAGAGTTTGCTCCTGGGGTCAATGCACCCAAAAATGCACCTGGGCACAAGCACCCAACTCCTGGGAGCTGCTCTGCAAAGCCAATTTAACCCAAAGGTTAAGTCCCAAAGGTGTTTGGGACTTCTTGGCTTGTTTCTGATGCCCCAGCAGGTGTTCTCTCCCTTTGGCTGTGTCCCCAGGTGCCTTTGGGATGTCCCAGCCAGACCCTGATGTGCCAGAGCTCAAAGGAGGTGCTGATCCAGGATGAGTGGGCACTGGCCCAGGTGGTTCTTCATGTCCAAGTACACAAACACCAAGAAAACTTGGGGCACAGCAGAGAACTTCACCTCTTTTCCACCTGCAGCAGTGTGGTGCGTCTTTGAGGACCCAAAATACTAAAGGGATAATTTGGCTGCGCTCCTATGGGGACTTCAAGCTAGGAGAAGACCCCATCAGGTGGCAGTGGGTGAGGAGAGGTCCTTCTGAGCACCAGTCCTCTTGCCATGGTGTCATCAGCATGCCCTTTACATGCCCATCGCTTTGGCCCTGAATACAAGTGAGCCAAGACACCAACCAAGTTCCTTCTAATGAGAGAAGAGCTGAACCATTGAGCATCTGCCTGGGACGTGTTGACTCTAGATGACAAAACCAAAGCTAAATCCTCCTCTGTGTTTGCAGCTAATGCAGAGAAGCATCTACCCCTAGGGCACAATTCATCTCCCCGCAAAGCAGACATCACACTTAGCCATAAGTAAAATCCCTGAGCTTGGAGTCTGGCTCTACAACACAAGTGGGTGGATCCAAGCCTCGCAGACTACTGAAGTGGGTGACTTTGGCGAGACAGATGGCTTTGTCACTGAAATCTCGTATTCATTTATCTGTCCCTAAATCTGAGTCCATCTGCTCCCTCCTGAGCTACTCGCAGGAGGCAGAAGGTGCCGCTGGGGTAAGGCTGGTCCCTGTGGTCTGGATCCGTGCAGCTCCTTGCACATCCGAGCCCTGGTTCATACCTTCAGCCCCTGGGCACGGGAAGGATATGAACAATATCCTATTTCCTTCTGGGTTCAATTACTACCCAAGACAGGGGCTTTACCAAAAAGAAAATCATAATAACAGCAGTGGGCTTTCACTGGGCTTTGCTCGTGATTGTGCCTCTTTCATTTTCAAGGATTTCTTTAATATTTCCTCTTTACTGCCGCTGCCAAAGAGTCACTTGAGTCATTTCCTCCATCCTGGAGAGGAGCCAAAGCCAGGAGGAGGTCTCCAAAATCAGAACCACGTCTTCGAGCGGGAGATGGACCAGAGCCCAGGCGTGATGTCCTGCAGCCCGGCACGTGGCCGTGACGCTGAGAGAGGGGCAGGCGGCTTTGCACGCTCTGCAAACTCATCCTGACACTTAGAGTTCAACCCATGGGTAGCCAGATGGACCTCAGGCAGTTTTCCTACCAGGGGGGATTCAGGTAGAGCTCCCCGCCCGAAATTCATGTACTGGGGTCTCCCCCCAGCCAACTAATTGCTGCTTCACATGCCCTACATTTGGGGAGGGCACATCGCTCTACGTGATGGCACTGCAAGCAGGCTGCCCTTTGGAGCTGCTCCTCGGTGCTGTTATTCCTGAAAAAGATTTATTAGGATGGGCTGTTTTAATTTAATACGCCGTGGAACTGCTCTCCGGGTCACAAAATCAAAAGCTGATGAAAGACCTTCAGCAAAATGAAGGCAAACGCTGCCAACAGCCTTCTGCCCATATTTCCTTATGTGTTCCAAGAGGTTTTCTAGATTTGTGTTTGGGTGGGTGTGTTTCTTTAGCTCATTAAGAGTTTTACCGGTCTAGGTCAAGTTTTACTGGCATATAGAAACCGTATGTCAAATTTACAACTGAATATTCACAGCCGAGGGATTTGCATTGAAGCTGAAGCTGTTTAAATAATCACTCCACCCCTGCAGCCCTACTCTCTGGCCAGCCGAAACGAACCCATCCAAAAGGGATCCGCTCCAGCACGGTGCCCGTGACGGGTCTGTGCAGAGTTCAACTGCTGAACCGAGTACTTGTGAACACTGAACGCCACCAAAAATTGTGGTTTCTTCATGTATTTTGCATGAGCGTGACAAGGCGCCGTGTTTGCTGGAGGATCTTATGAATGAGGCACTTTGCCTCCCTGCTCTGCTTGTTGTAGCGCTTCTCCCGGCCGCTGGAAGATTACTCGCATTATGTATTCAACAGGATTTGTTCCAGCCATTTTCCAGAGTGAATTTTTGCTGTTCCCCATTAGCTTGGCTCCCCAAGGACGCAAGGCCAATGCGTTCACGTGCCGTGCCTTTGGGCTCGTGTTTTATGGACCTGTCTCGCCAGCTCCTCTCGCAGCTTGGCCAATTTCAGCTGAATTTGATGGAGAACTGCTGGACTTGCAAGTGTGAAATTTCTGATTTGATAATGAAAGCAAACAATCAGGTAGAGGGGAGCAGCAGGGAAGAGCAAGACTTGGGAATCCAGGTGGCCATGAAGTCTTGCAAACCCACAGGCAAAGCTTCAGCCGCCCACCCTATGAGACACCAGAGAATCCACACCCAAAAGCCATCCTTACTGGAGACTTATCCATCGCTGTCAGAACTGCTGCTTTTTTTTTTTTTTGTATTTTATTATTATTATTTTTTTATTTAGAAGTAGTTGTTTTAAAGGAGCAGGTACTTGGTGGGGCAGCATCAGGAGGACAACGCGGCGAGAGGCAGCACTGCCAGGAGGAGCGGAGCAGAAAGCGCTGCCTCCTGTTGTGATGCTGAAGAGCAGAGAGCGAAAACACTAAACAGAAACAGGCTGTGATGTTGGCTCGTGGCCTGAGCACAGGCCTGGGAGCGTGGAAATCTCAAGATCAAATCATGTCCCTGATAACGACTCCTTTTATTGCCCACAAGCGCTTGGGTTTTTTGGCTACCATAGCTAAAAGGAGTGGGAATAATAGAGCCTGTCTCCCAGGATCGTTCCTGTCCGGCAATATATAATCACTCGATGTGTTCAGAGGATGAAATGTACCCCGCAGTGAAATAAAAGGCACCAGCCATCACTCCTGTAGGTGTTCAAAGCTTCTCCCTACCTTTGACAGCTGCCATGCTACGGCAGAGATTGTTCTGCTCAGCCCCAGCCTCAGAATCCAAATTTAGATCGTGTCCTGTGACAGGAATCATTTACATGACAAAATCTGCCTTGCTCCAGATCTCTCCAATTAAGTCCTGCCTCCCGAGCAGCCACAGCAGCATCATACTGGAAAAAAAAAAAAATGCCACAAAAAAGAACAGGGGAAAGTGGTGTGTCTGTTGGTGGGACATCCTCCTTGGGATGGGGATGGATGCTCAACACCTCGGGGTCACCCCGGAGAGCTGGGAAGGGGTAAGGGCTCCTCGTCCTCCTGCATCCCACCATCAAGGATGGGATCCCAGGAGCTAGTGGTGAATGCTGCCTTCGGAGCAATTTTTAGGGCAGGCGTGGAAGTTATAATGCTACTGCTATAACATATATATGCTGTTATAATGCTGGATGAGGATGGGTGATGGGGAATTTTCGGTGGGCGCTGGGTCTCCGCTGAGCAGCTGGGGTGGAAGGAGCCACCGTGCTCCAGTGGATGTGCAGCTCGGTAATTAATGAAGGCTCTGCAGTCACACCAATTAATACGGACGTGCCCTCAGTGATGATTTTAGGAAATTCCTCACATCCTTCAAGCTGTTCGAGACAACCCAGCTCCTTATGTATTCCTCCTGGGGTCGCTCAGGGTGTTTGAGAGTTACTTGCAGCACAGCGTGGTTTCAAAGATTTCCTTCTTTAGTAGCTGCCGCCTTCCCCGCGGGGAAGATTTGTGTGTGGAGCCAACAAAGGAGCTCCTTCCTCCCGTGGGAGCCTCGTGGGACTCCTATCTCTGTATCCCCGGGGAGGGTCAGACCTCACTTCAGATCTTCCAGGCTGCAAAGATGCAAAGATGCGCTGCGAGGAGGCACCAGGACCTCAAGACCGAGTGCTGGTGATGAGCCATCACAGCACGCCTGTGCCCCCCATCAGTGAGCTGCTGGACCCTTCCCTCCTCTTGGTGTATTTATCTTCTGGGAGATGCCCTTGAACATCCTTCCTGCCAACCTGAACCCTTATTTATTTATTTATTTATTTTTCCAAATTGAGGTCTCCCCTGCCCGCCAGCAGCTTTGGGCAGCTGCCTGGATTTCCATCAGCACGACGCTCCTGCCAAAGGCAGCCTCTTGTCCCGGACAGGGGTACATTCGTCTCGAGCTCTCAGGCTCCCTGCAGGAAAAGGGGTCATTTCGTTCAGCTGTTTCTGGCCATTTCCACCAAAATAATCACAATCCGGGGTCTGTTTCTCCGTCGGACGCTGACAGCTTAACGCTCCTAATCTTGGTAATTGTAGTTCGTTGGGGTTCTTGGAAACTGGCAAAATGGCTTTCAGAGGAATGAGAAATAAATATCCCAAGCTCCAAATCAGTGAGGAAATTCCCTCAGTGGATCATGGCTGAAAACAAACATGTTTTTGTGCTTCCAGAAAATCAGCAAGACTAACAGTGCCATTGTTTGTGTAAGGGGGATTTCCACATTTCAGGGAACAGCTTGGAAGCCACTGCAGCAGCTGCCCCCCGGAGAGCAGGAGAAGTGACCCAGCACCAGAAAAATCACAGCAGGTTACAAATCGTGCGGCTTTAAGAAATGATAGCAGAGATTTGGGTGGTGGCATGTTATGTTATGTTATGTTATGTTATGTTATGTTATGTTATTATTTTTTCTGTGCCTGCTTTCTGAGCTTTTAGGGGACATACTGCCTCGCTTTCCTTGTCGTGTGAAGACCACAAATGTGCCGTTCTGTTTTGCCCCTAATAAAAGCTCCTTGTTGAAGAGCCACGCGGCGCCAGGAACCCTTACACCAAAGGCATCATGAAATATCCCATTTTGGAATAAAACTACACGAGTCAGCAACCCTGAAACCTGCAACACTCGAACTGAGGGAAAACAAACCTGGTTTTGAAAAACCATGCTAGGCAGTGCCTTTGGCACGGACAACCCTGACCATGGCAGGAGGTTGGAACTGGATGATCCTTAAGGTCCCTGCCAACACGAGCCATGCTGTGATCCTATGAAGTAGGGAGAGAAAGCCCGTTGGCCAAGGTTGGAGCCACGGGGAGACAGGGAACAAGGGGAGGTGGGAAGGAAGGTGGCAAGGGTCTAGAAATCTCTGCCTTGGCTTGCTGGCCTTCATCCGCACCTAAGGGTGCGTGCTGTCACCCTGAGCTCTGCAGTGAGACACTCCAGCACCAGCCTGATGCCATCTGGGAGATTACCCTGCCCCGTGCCTGGGCTGCCTGCCAGGAAAACGTGACGGAGAGGGCGATAAGGAGGGAGCTTTACGGGGAAGGTGATGGCATCATGGCCAACAGGAAGGTTACCTCATCCTCCCCGTGCAAGCACCGTGTGGCCACCCCAACGCTGGGGCATGGGGAGGATTTGGGGACCCCATGAGCAAGGGCAGGGTCATGTTATTCTTGTGACAAATGTTTGGAGGTGATGGGGCAGGCGCTGTCAGGATGTCTGCCCTGCCTTGCTGTGGGCTGGGAGTGAGCAGCGTGGTTGGGTTGGGGTTGGCAATGCAAAAGCCCTGCCCTGCCATGGGGTGTGTGGGTGCCACAGGGTCCTTCTGGCCATGGGGAAGGAGAAATTGCTGCTGATGATGTTGATGTTTACCAATAACAGACTGGGTTCACCTTATTTTGTCCTGTAGTTTTAGGGCTTTTTGCAAAAACATTGTGAAAAACAGGAGCTCTCACCCAGACACATTTGAGGAGCACCCTAGCTGGCCAAAGACGAGCAAGCACAAGGCGGGAAGATCCTGGCTTAAAAATATCCCACAACCTGCAGCAATCCATCTCATGTGGGTGCATCCAGATAGCCTTCAATGACACACTCACTCTTTTTTTTTCTTTGTAGAGAGATGCTGCCTCATTCGGTGCTCAGGATGTGCACAGCTCTGTTAATGAGCAGCTAATCAACATTTCTCTTTGGCTGCTCCCTGCTGAGCCCTACAGGATGGGGTGATGGAGCTGGCAGCCCAGAACAGCCCAGGGAGTACAGGGTCAGCCCTGCCCTGCCTCCAGGTGAGGACACCCAGCGAGCTTTGAGTATTTGGGGGGTTTCACTGCTCTCATCTAAGACATCTCACCTGGAAATGGGCCAGCTGATGTTTTTGCAAATGGCTTCATACAGGCAGACATTCACTGAAACCCAACGGGCAATCCAGCTCCAAAGCACAAATCCACAGATATTTTCTTTAAAGGGAGAAAAAAAGCTTACATTTCCCCGCTCCTGTTCTTAGAAACAGCTGAGTGATGCTGGCTGAAAATTAGGCAGAAGTGGTACAAAATGCTCAGCATAGAAAATTTTTGCCTGATTTTTTCAGAGTTTACAACATTAAAAGCAAGGCAATGCATCATCCAGTGGGTAGACTTGGATGATTTCCTGACCCTCCCTGAAGTGCTACCTAGACGTTTCAAACCACATGTTTCTACAACTCAGTAGCATTAACTGCTCTGAAGGAGAGAGCAGCTTAGCTCAGCTTACTGGCAAAGAGAAAAGGGAACACTTCAAAAGATCCAATTTCCAGATTAGACTCCGGGATGTTCCCTTGTTCTTTCCCAAAAGCTCCTTTAAACAAACAACCCATCAAAGATCCCAGAAAATCAGAGCATTCAGCTTTTTCAGGGTCTCTGCAGAGCTCAGGAGATGAAAATAACTGCTGAAATACCAACAGATCATGACCACAGCCTGGTGAGATGAAGGACAATGAAGAAATACTGAGATTAGAAATGCCAACTACAAACATGGGAACTATTTGTGTCTTCCTGCACCCCTACAATCCCACCAGTGTAGGGTCTCAGCTCGCTAGGTGAGCCTTTCATCAACCCAGTAGCTAAGGAAAAGGAAAACTGAATGAATCGGGCAGCTTGCCTGAATAAAGCCCTTGGATGCTGCCATGTCATCGATGACTCTGGGACTTGGTAATACAAAAAATACAAATACTTCCCGGCACATCAGATGTGGTCTGTGAGGTCCTGCAGGGATCCCTTGCTCACCACAAGCCCTCTCCCATCCCTCGTGTGGTGTAGAAATGCAGAACAGACGGTGCCACAACGCAGAAGACATCTGAAGCCAACTCAAGAACTGCCCGTGGAACATCTGCCAACAAACCCTTCCTTTTTGTGATGCTGACCAATGTCACCCGCATGGTGCTGGAGGCAGAAACCAAAGTCCTGCGGGATATACAAGATCCACAAAAAGTATTTGGGGCAAAACATGAATGAAGCCACCAGCCTTGCTTTGCATGGAGCTCTCTGGTGGGAACGGCTCATGGGAACCTTATTTTTTTATTTATGGCACCACACCAACAGATTTTTGAACAGTGTTACTTGCAATAACGTGTAAGTTGATATACTTCCCATTCCAGCAATGAAAAGCTATTGTAGATATTATCCCCAAAATTCATCAGACACATCTTACCCCTTACATGGCTGCCAAGTTTTTGACTTAAGAAGGACCTGGGCATGTTTTTTAGCACAAGTAGGGCCATTTGAGCAAAAAGTCAGTTCTCACAGGGTGGGCTGTGGAGTGTCTCAGTACCTTTCTAATTCACAAGAAACAAAGATCATAGCATTGCAGATGGCAGTCATGATAGTAGTAGGGCTTGATTTGCTTCGTGTTAAGGTTTGTATCAGAAATGATGGAACAGTCTCTAGATGTGACTGCATTTGCCCAGTAAAAGGTGATAAAAGGGAGCTGAGGCTGAGGAGCGTGGCTGTAGGCGCCTGCTGCTGGCACCCAAAGCTGTGGGAGAAGAAAGATGTCCCTTTGCTTGGGGTCTGGCGGAGTCCCCCCGGGATGGAGGGAGGACATTGCCTTCTCATTGCGCAAAGGAAAAGGTCACCCGTGGGGCTGCAGGGGATGCTGACCAACCGTGTCGCCGACTGTTCCTGCGCCAGGCATCGCCCCCGTTCCCTTTGCCAAAACGCAGCCTCTGCTGACTTGCAGAGACTGCCCGGAGCAATCCTGTTTTGTTGCCAGCCCCGTCTGGACGCTGAACCTTGTCCTGGTCAAGTTGCTAAGACGGAGCAGGAGCAAAGTCCTCCCCATGGCATGACTCCATCGCCTTGGGACCTCGCGGAGAGAGTTGCCTTCCCATGACTGCGAGGCCACCGGGGGTGACGGGACAGCGGCTCCCCAGTACAGTAGGCTCCCCCAAAAATGACATTCCCCTTGCCATGGGGCTGTGCCATCACCGCCTGGGCTCGAGAAGCGCTGATGCATCGCTTGGGATCCGCCGGTGGTGGTGAAGTGACCTTCAGCAACCTTGGCTCTGTGGATGATGTGGCTCCCGTCAGGCAGTCAGCACAACACCTGGAGCCCACGCGTGGATGCTTCGAGGCAAAAGCCGCCCAACTCGGTCTCTGTTTCTCCTGGACAAGGACCAAGGCTCAAAATCTGGCAGCGGGACAAGTCATGCAGAACATCCGAGTGAATAGCTGCTCTGTTGAGGGAGGCGAAGAATGCATTTATCTCAGCTCCGAGCAGAGCTCTCCAGGCAGGTGTTTGCTGGATGTGCCGTAGAGCAATGTCCTTGATGGGCTTGCTGAGGGGGGCACAGGGGTGATACAAGCTGTAACTTGACATGAAATCTGGCTGTAATAGCCCTGCATCCAACTGTGCTGTTATATATCTCCGGGAGAGATGTTACCGAAGTGACTCACAGGTGCTCAAGGTATTCTGTGCGAGTTGTCAACATCATTTTTTTCTGCTGTGCCAGAGCATGATTGGTTAATTGTGTGAAGTCAGGCACATTTCAGGGTCTGGAGGAAGGCAGTGTTATGCAGGCTGTGGAGCAGTGATTCACACTTTTTGCACACGCGGCATGTTTGGGTGAACCCACACGGTAAGACAACACCTTGAAGTTCACCCCTGATATCTGGCCTAGTCCAGAAACCTTGATCAACCTTGAATGTGGTAGATTAAAAACAAGAAATGTCACCAAGGTGCCATCTGGTTAAAGATCTGAGATGAGGCCATGGATGAAGGCTCCACCATGGCCACATGGATCTGGTCACCACAGCAAGATCTCAGCTATAAGGGTGTACATGGCATGCTTAATTAACAGCTAAAGGGCTAGGGATGGAGAGCATCTACATGCCCATAACCACAGCAGAAGGTTATTTCAGGGCTAAATCACAGGAGTTGGTGGTCTGGTGCCCACACTTGAAGAGAGAAGGGAACCTCTTGGGACTTAGCTCAATCCATGCTCACAGCCCCAGTCCTCCTGCAGAGTTAGGTGCCCTCATGTTTTGTCTTCATAATGCACCAGGGCATCTTCTTCTCTATTCAAAAGACAGTGAAGGATGCAATGCCCTCTGCCATGTGTCCCTCCTTGATACACAGAGGTCTAGCACCCACCCCAAGTTGGCCACATTCAGTGTCCTCTGCCTGTCCTTCCCCACCTCCGAGGTGAGCACATTTTTTGGCCGTGTCTCTGGAGGAGACGTTGTGTCCTGCCCAAGGGTGAAGCTGTTCCACCTTCACTTTCCTTCTTGGCCACCCAGGCCCACCACTGGCTCACATTCAGCCAGCTGCCCACCAGGACCCCCAGGTCCAGCCTCCCAAGCTGTGCCCAAGGCCATCCATCTCTCCTTGCCTCAGTTTCCCACGTGAAAATCACATCTTGGTCTTTTCCTACCCCTGCAGGGCAGCGTAAGGATAAGCACATTAAAAGATTGGCCGTGGTTCAGGCTCTGGAGTGCTGGGATCGATAGAAGTGACTTCAATAGGTGGTTAGAAGGCAATTAAAGGCAAATCTTTGCTCTGAAGGTGGAGGTAGAAAATACATAACAGGTCACCAGCCCTCATCCCTGCCAACGCAGGGCTGTTCTGTGTGTTTACTGCTCCTCAGCCCTCTCGGTGTGTGTGCTGTGGGCAACTTCCAGCTCCTCCACTGGAGGAAATTCAGTGCTTAACCCACACATTCTTCATTTCACCCCTCTCTGCCCATTTATCCCCCCGGCAATCCCTTGCAAAGCTTCTTCCCAAGCTAATACCCGTGGAGTTCCAGCAACCAGCTGATGTCACGCTAAGGGATGACTGTGCTAATAGCTCTGTTTGGCCTGGGAGCATCTCCTGGGCGAATTAAATGTTCCCAAGTGACTCAGAATGAACTCACAGCGCCTCCGACATGTGCAAGGTCCCTGTCCTTCATCATGGCCAGGGGGCATGCGTAGGGAGTGCATCCACCACCAGGATGGAGCTCCAAAATTCTGCTTCTTTTTCAGGCTCATTTAACCTCTTGTCTTATTCTCACTCTGGCTCAAACCCACCCACTTTTCGTGTGTTTTAAAAGCTTTAGTGGGAGGTGGTGGTGGTTTTTTTTTGGTGTCCCTGGGGGTTTCTGGTTGGGGCAGCTGGGACGATGCTCTGCACATCGCCGGCACCGCCGACCTCGCTGCACGGCCTTTTGCAGAAGCTGCTTTGCTTTCACTTTACCTACGCACACCACAGCCCGGCGGGTGAGAGCAAGCAGGGTGTTCTGGTTGCTTTTTGCTCTTGTAAAATTAATAAGCACCTGAGTGCTGCTCTGGGAACGCATTAGCTCGAGAGGCGCCATAATATGCGCGTGGCCAAAACTTTTCACCGCAAGGAGACCTTTCTCCGAGCCCCACCTGCACGTGTGTTTCTGCCAGGGACTGCTTCGTTTAAAGCCTGGCTGGGATTGCTACCAAAATAGCCAAATCATCGCAATTTGCAGTGGGACGTGCGTGGTGACAGAGGCAGGCAGTGTTACGTACCAGCTGAGCTCCTCCATCTTATAGGGTATAACAAGCGTGCCGTCCCCCAAAGGTGGGACAGCCCTTAAATTGCTTTAATTTCAGTTCTCCTCCATCGTGATTTTGGGAAGGGTGCCTCCAGCTGGGCACTGTTAGCAGAGCTTTGATGGCTGTCACAGGACTGGAGGCGTGGTGGATGTGAGCTCATTGCCATGGGGTTTGCTCGGTCCTGCAGGCTCGGTGCCCTTGGTGGAAGGATGAACGTGTCCAGAGGATTTTTGGTGTGAGGAGCATCACTCCACCTTCCAGCTCCCTTTTAGCCGTGCTTCTGTTTTGCAAGCATCAGTCCATCACGGGGTCATTTTATTTCAATCAAAATTGAAATAAATCATCTCACAGCAGGCTCGACCTCTCTGCGCAGCCCTAGAAATAGCGATGCTTTTATTTTGATTCACTCTCCTCCAGTAGGACTTCTGAGAGGAATCCTTGGCAGTCTTTGACCATTTAAATGGCAATAATTTATAAGGCAATTTGTCGTGTCACCATTTCGGTGACTTGCTGATAACGTGATGCATTTTCCTCCATCCAACCCCCCGATCCCTCACTCCTTGCGAGGTGCTGGTGGCCACAGCTCCTGGCCATGACAGCACCGGGGCTGGATGAAGCCTGGACCTCTCTGGCTGGCTGTGCTAACACCACCGAGGCATTTTGTGAATCCCAGTGGCCATTTGCTCCATTTCTCCATATGAATCAATGTCAAGACCATAAATCAGCCTGAAACTAACAACCAGGAGCCCTACACAGGAGCAAGACCCCATTGGTGCTGCTCAAACCCAGGACAAGGTGATGCACCCCATCACATTGCCCAGGACCCTCCTGGGTCACATCCTAAACCCCACCTTTGATCCGGGCTGCCTTCTGCTCAGGATGGAGGGTTTGTGAGCTCTGCCACAGCCACTAGCCCGTCCTGCAGGGCTCGGCTGCGAGCCAGCTGGCAGAGCTACCTGCAAGTGGGGGACGTGCCAGGCAGAGCTGGTAACCGGTTAATTAATGCTTGAGAAGCTCATTGAAGAGCTTAAAAGTCCACAGGTGCAGTCAAGTTAATATCTGCGTGATGCATCCCTCGGAAAGTAACTCATCCTGGCGTTACAAGACCTATGAGCAGCCTCACGCTGTCAAGAGCTGGGTAATTTCCTTGTGCCCTGGAGGACAGGGACAGCAGCATCCAAACACAGGGGCACAGAGTATCCAGCTCTGATTTCTCAGCCATGCCTGGACTGCGGGGAGATCAAGGGTGGATATGGAAAAGGAACAAGTAGTTCCTTTGTCCTCTTCCAGCCCAGCACGCTGCCTTGGGTTTTAGGCTTTTGCTGAAGCCTTTTTAGGGGGGGTTAGGGTTCTTTTTTCAGCCTTTTGCTTCTTCCTGTGCCTGGGAAGCCAGCCCGTGGCCGTGGAAATGAAGGGCAGATGGAGAGCATCGTGGAAACATAGAGCTGTCTAGGTTGGAAAAGACCTCCAAGATCAAGCCCAACCATCTACCTGACCTACTGAGTCCTATCATTAACCACGTCCCTTAGTGCCACATCCACACATCTCCTAGGTACCTCCAGGGATGGGCACTCCTACACGTCCTGGGCAGCCCCATCTGATGCCTCACCACCCTTCCCAGGAAGAAATTCTTCCCAGTACCTAGCCTACACCTCCCCTGGTGCAACTTGAGGCCGTTTCCTCATCTTCTGCTACTTGTCACCTCCTTGCTCAGAAGTGGAGCTCCAGCTCCTGGCCAGCACCCAGCGTATACATGGGCAAGGAGGACTCTATGAAGGCAGGGAAAAACATGTCTGGGAAGAACAGGGCAGGGGGTTTCCATCCTCCAGACCTACATCTCCCCTTTCCCTTTCTGACCATCCTGCTTTCTCCAAAAGCTGCTCCCATCCATCCGCACCCATCCCTGTTCTTCCCAAACCGCCTGCCCAGATGTGTATGGGCTGGAAGTGCTCGTGCTGCCCTGCCACGTCCTGGGGAAGCTCAGAGCTGTGCTCCAGAACTGGCCCCAGCCTCAGCTTCCTGCCAGCAGTGAAGGAAATAAAAGCACATCCAAAAAATGAAGTCCCAAGGTCACCATCAAAACTGTCTGTAGGCTTCCAAGCTGCAGCTTTCCATGTTTCTGGGCTATAATAACCAGAAGAAAAAAAAAAAAAAAAAAAAGAAAAAGATCCGTTCTGCCCAGCCCTGACAGAGGGATGCCCTGGGAGGGTTTTGGGGTACCCCAAAGGCAGCCAGTGAGCAGAGAGGTGCTGGTTTTCCAGCCTCACTTTTGGATGCTTTGGAGCAGCGTGCGTTTACCAAAATATTTCTCTTCCTCGGGCACAGCGGTGGCGATGCAAGTGTTCAAAGCAGGCTGATGTCTCCAGGTGACTATCAGGCACGTTTTGGCTGGTGACCATCCTCCGAAGCTGGTCCCTCCCCAGCAGTGCTGGCCTGGAGAAGGGGACGAAGGCAGGGCTGTTTGCCTTCATTTTCAAGCAGCACCTGCTGGAGCCACTGGATGAATATTTTATGCAGGAGAAGGGCTGCAGAAGGGCTTCAGGTACAGCTGCCGCATGCCCGATTGCCTGCCAGCGTGGTTCAGGCCACTCCGTTGTGCAACCCCGACGCAAAGCCTGGGGCAAAGCCAGCCCAAACCTGGGGTCACATCCAAGCCTCCCCGCCCCAGCAGCGCTCAGCCCTTCGCATCCCCACCGGCCCCTTGCAGCGAGCCTTTCTATTTTCCAGCCTAACCTTTGTCTGGCCGAGGCAGTGAGTCATCTTGCTCATTAGCTGAACTTTGAATATCTCTTTATCCGCTGGATCCATTTCAAGCTCGTTCCCTGGCAGCGGAAGCGCCGGCTTCTCCCTCGCTCTGCTCTGGATCGCCGCGGTGCTTTTGCAGCAGCATCTATCTCCCCCCCCCCTCCGCCCCCTGCTAAGAAAATCAGAGTGGAGATGGGGTTATTTTCAGCCCGTGCACGCCTTCCCGTGCAGCGTGGGTTAATTCCCAGTGTTGTTCAGCGAGCCCTGGGTTTTTGGCCGTGGCTGCTGCAGGCTGTGTTTGCAAAGCGACCAGGGCGTGCTGCAGCCCCTCGCCGAGCTGGAGCCGCTCATCTGCTGCCAACAGAGCCGAGCAAGGGCTGCCCCGAGCCGTGGCTGCCTTCATTAGGTTCCTTGCCTGGTTTTTATCCAGGCACAGAGGGAAAGTAGTGCAGGAATTTTGGCTCTTCTGGCTCAACAGGCGATGGCGGGGGGAACAAGAATTGGTCAAGCATCAAAGTGCATGGAGAGAGTTTTAATGGAGCAATGGAGAGGACCTCGAAATACTGCTCCTGATGTGCTTTGGCTGCTTTGGTGTGGGCGAAGACTCAAGCAGCCCCTTGCCCACTCAAAAAGCAAGTGGAGGATGCTCATTCATAAGGAGAAACCCCTTCTGCAGTGCTCCCTCGTGGGGTGTTTGGGAGATGACTTTATATCCTGGACAAAACCATCACCTTCCCAAACTGCCAGGCATGTGGCAAGAGCATCTCCTTTGGCATCTCATCGTCACACCAGCAGTTTGTGCCTGTGGCTCATGGCCCAAGCCAAGGGCATCAATATGGCACGACCAAGGCAGCAATGCAGTGGGACGGCCACCAGCCACTGCCCCCGTGCTTTTGTCCCAGTGGCAATTTACTGATTGTGTTTATGAGATTGTCTTGCATGTTTTTTGCCAGGCTTCCAGCGATCCGCCTTATTTATTTATCCTTTTATTCATTTATTTGGGGTTTTTGACTCCCACAGTTCACACGGCTCTGCCTCACTCCGGTTTGGGTTCCCTGCCTTGTTCCACACTGTGCCAACCAACATGCTTCGTGGCAGTCCAACGAGGACCTGGATTCACACTTGCCCTAAAAAAAAACAAGCAAATAGAAAGATGGGGGTTATTAATCACGGCCGTGGGGCCACGTGGGGATGCCTCATCCACAAAAATGCTCGCTGCATCAAGGGACAGACTTCTTGAGAGCTTTTGATTTATGAACTCACCACCAGACGCACTGAACGTGCAGACAGGATAAGTGCACGCTGGCCTCGAAAGCAATTACCTGCTATCTGCCACCAGCCATTAGTAAAGGTAAATTAATGCTCGACGTGAGACAGAGGCCACTTTGCACCTCTCGTAGCCTGGCTCATGAGAGCCCACACGCAGGCACTCCATGGGCTGGAGATGGGCACTCGTGTGGTCCGATGTTCTTCCACAGTGCTTGTCCAATTCAATTCCTGCAAAACCCTTCCAGGAATGAGGTGTGGGCTTCAGGCTGTCAAAGGATGCGCCCAGCGTCCACATTACCAAGCAGACCCACTCTTTGTGGCTCTGGGAACATTTCTCTCTTGGTCGTGTTGCCCTGGGAGAAGTGTAGAGCTGGGAAGGAGAAGACGCCATGGCCATGCCAGGAGGGTGCAGCACACGATGCCTGGCCCAGAGGTCACGATTTGGCATCCCCAGAGGCTGCAATGATGAGGAACTGAAGCATCTCTCACCTGCCTTGCGGAGATCTCCATCCCTGTGGTGGTGAACATGCTCCTGGGATGGATGAGTGCAGGGGGACCCAGCGAGGCATAACTCAGGTGCTGAATTTAGGCTCTGCCTCATCCTCTCTCCAGCCCAGATGGTCCAACCTACCCAAAATAGCTGCTTCAACGACCCAGAAGTGCAGATTTCCTCCTGCAGCCCTTCAGACGTGCTTAAACTTCTCCATCAGCTTACCCTCACCCTTATCACTAGCACCGTTTTTCTCACCTCCATCAACGGTGCGTGGGGCTGCCTCCAGGGGGCAAGCCAGGATCCCTAAATTAGCTATAGGGAAGCCATATAGGTGACCGAATAGGTCCTGGAGCATCAAGGAATCCATCAGAGACCACGTCCTGCTGCTCTGCTCAGCCCGAGGGAGCCCAGGCACTATGGGGTGAAGGCACCTCGCTACCTGGGCATCACCTGAAAAAAGCAAATCATAATTAAGTAAATAAGCAAAGAGGGACCAGCAGAGCTGAAGCACGTGGCTACTGTATATGTGTTGTTTTTGTTTTTGTTTTTGTTTTTTTTCTTTTGGTGGTCTCAGACCCTTGCTCCATCCCTTCCCATTTTCAGAAGATGTCCTTAAAATGAAAAGGGAAATTCAAGCTGGGTTGTGCTGGGAACGTTGTGCCCGCTGTGCACCTGCCCGGATGGGTCAGTGGCCACTGTCCTGAATAGGGATTGATTTGGGATAGCCCCATGGGCTCCATCCTGCTGGGGACAGAGATGCCATGGGGTGAGGGTCCCATTGTGGGTCCCCATGGTGCAGGTCCCCACGTTTCAGGTCCCCACCCCATCCCTCCTGCAAAGCTCCTGCTCCTGGTAGGTCCCCAAAGCCCGGTCAGATGACGGGGATATTTACTGAGGCTGGCAGGAAGGAAAGGCCATAAATTCCCTGGGTGTAGTGGCTGAGTCAGAGAAGGAGGCGGATGGGGCCGCTTCCAGCCTGGCCTGGAGGAGCTGCTTGTAGAGGGGGAGGACAGGCTGAGCCGTGCCTCCTGCTGTCCCCCTCAACCCTTTTGGAGCAAGAGACACCTGACACCAGGTCCTGAAGCTCCTGGCAGCCCTACAGCTGTTTTCTCTGTGCTTTCCCTGCTTTCTGGGCTGGGAAACAGCATTTTTATTTGGGCTCCTGCCCCGTTTGGGGCCGCCTCGCAGCCAGCCTGCCCTCCCACCCCGGGAATCGCCGCTCAGCAACACGGCGTTATCCTCCTCAGGGGGGTTGCAACCCCTTGGGTTTTCAACAAAAAAAAAATAATTGCACGTTCCTAAAATTAGCCCTGACGTGCTGCAAATGCAAAATCAACACATTTCATTAAGAAAAAAAAAAAAAAAAAAAAAAAACAAACAACGCCATAAGGAGACGTTTGGATCCATTCACATGCATTGCTTCTTCCTCTGTTTGTTTGGGAGCAAATTCCCCAGCAGGCTTCAAGCAGCCACAAAGCAAAGCGGATAAATATTGCCTCTCCAGAAGGCTTCAGCCTGCTCCTGCCCCTCGCAGCAAGCATCCTCCATGGTTGACCCCTTCAGACCGTGTCCCCTGTAATTTTGCCCCCAGTTCCTGCATCGGCTGCGTGCATCCTTCCTTAGCATCCTTTCTGCTCTCTCTGGGTTTCTTTCTGCTTCACTGGACCTCCCTGAACCCCCTGGGTGTCCCCAGGGTGTCCTGCTGTGGCCACCCAACACTCAGGTGTAAGCACCTGAGTCTGCATGTTAAAAGACCTCAGATTTGGTGTCTGTAGTTTGATGCATCCCTGGAGTCCTTGGACAGAGCTGGGAAAGCTCACACGAATATCTGTCACCTCAAGACACTCATGGGTCACAATTCTTTTAGGTGTCCTTCTCCATGAGTTTATAACCTGGCAACTCACCTGGGGCTTTCATGGCCCTGCAGAGGACGTCTCGGGGTACTTCAGACCCTGTGTGGGTGATGATGGAGGGTCCTATGGGGTCCAACCTGGATCAGTTAAAGCACCCTGCCAGCTCCAGGTCTTCCTTCTCTTCCTCCATGCTCCATCCCCAGCAGATCCCGAGATGGTTGACGCACAAAGGACATGAAAGTCCCTGATGAAGGTCGTGAAGGTCCCAGATGAAGGCTGTGAAGGTCCCAGATGAAGGCTGTGAAGGTCCCCCTGTGGCTCCTCTCTCCACTTAGGGTAACACCATCCCCCTTGCCAGCCAATTTTCTCGCACCATCGAGCTGTATCTGAGAGGAGAGACGAGAAATCAGGAAACCAGAAACTACCCACATCCTTCCAGCGTGCTCAGAGGAGCCACGGGTGCTCCTTGTTCTCTGTCCTCCGCTGCCCTCTTTCTCCTGACGGCCAGGAGAGCCCAGGTCAGCGCTCCGGGGACGCGGCTTACGTTGCTCAGACAACCCACAGCTCTTACTCAAGACCTCATGGATGGAAAGGTCTTGAGTAACAGCGGCGAATCGCCCAAGTAGCGTAAGGAGAAGGAGGTCAGGGAGCACTGTAAGCACCAGGGGAGCGTGGAGGCAGGCGCAGACCTGGGAGGTTTCTCAGTTTAATCCCTGTTAGCAGGTCAGAGTGCTGAAGGCCACGTGGAGATGGGACACGTGCTGGAGAGCACAACGCTGTTCTCCAGCTGGGCTGCTCAGCATCGGCTTTTCAAGCAATTTTTGTTGCACACGGGGACAGCGGGCGGGTTGTAAACCTGGAGGGCGGCTGCGTGCTCTGGGCTTGCTCCAGAAACATGCCTGGGAATATCACACAAGGTAACGACGAGGAGGGCTGCGGAAAGACCAAGGAAAGAAGCCCAGGAGTATATTGAGAGGGTTACAAAGAGACTGAGTGGGCTAGGCGGTGAGTAATGAAAGCGTCACTCCACGAGATGAGCTCTTTCGGTGCACGGAGTGCCGCTTTGTGTTGGGTGGAAATTTCCAGGTGTTTGGAACAGAACTGGATCTAAACCTCAGAAAACTGATTAGATATTAATCTGCTGCTGATTTTCCATCCTCTGTGAACCTCGTTTTATATCAGCTTCATCCTCCTGGATCGTCAGCAAAGATGTTAATGAAGCTTGCTCCTGAATCCCGACTCTTGTTCTACGCCAGCCGACGCGCCTTGCTCGATGCAGCACACCCTTGTTTAGGATTACTTGCTGCATTTCAATGTGTTTTCAGTTTGCACAAACCGTATTTCAGACCAGTGCTTTTTTTTTTCCTAATTTTTTTATTTCCTAAGACAAAGCAAAATGCATTAGTCAAAATAAAAACATATGTTCGCAAAGGCTGCGCTCCCTACATCCTCTGGCTCTGTCATTCTCCAGCAGCACTCCTCTTTGCACCAAAAAGAGCTGGAAAAGAAGAAAACCTGGCCATTTTCTGTGCCCATCATCCCTCCAGTCTGACTCTTGTCTCATGGTAATTTTACTCAGCATCTGGCTTCTGCAAAGTTTCTCCCTGTTGACACTATTGTGTGGACAGAACCAAGCTCTAAATACTTCATCATGATCTTTTCTTAAATATTTGTTCTATTATTTTTATAGGCTGGTGATTGCCAAAATTATATTCTCTCCTTTTCTGTTTTAAATCACCACCACATTTCCTTTCCACTGCCTCTCAGGATCACGTTGCCCAATGATTTTATAAAAAAGCCACCCAAGGATCAACATGCTCATTAACAGATCCTGCCATTAGCAGCTGAGGATGAATACCAGAGGATGTCTGCAACCTACACAGGTTGATAGCTTAAATCTAAAGTTTCCCAAAAACCTGCTTTTGGGAACTCGGAGGACAGGACTGTAAAGAGGGCACCGAGTGTTGGCCCTTCTGCCTTGCCAGCAATTCCATTTCCCTCCTCACTCGCTTCCCTGCTACACTTTTGGGTGTAAAAGCCCTTCTTCCATGAAAATACAACCAGTCCTGCTGCACGGCTCGCTGACCTTCCCCAGCAACCCTCGGCTGCCTCAGAAAGCTCCCGCTTGGCTCCCTCGGTTATTCTCCATCCCCGGGGTGGATGTTGACCAGGCAGAGGGCTGTGCCAGCTGGAAATGTCACCGTGTCCCAGCCACTCGTTGATGTCCTCAGTGCTCTTCACTGCAGTGTCAACGGCATCATCCTGACCCCAAATCCTTTGCTCCAAGCGATGCTGCTCCGTGCTGCAGCTGGTGGGTGGGGATGGACGGCTGGAGGGGGAGCAGGGCCAGTGGCACAGCTGGATCCGGGAGCACACATCAGTCCATGGCTCCCCATCCCCGAGCAGCCTCTTGAGACTCAGCCTTGGCCAGCTTTTATGTTGGACGCCCAACTGGCCTTCAGCCACGGGTAGAGCCTTGTTGGGATTTTCCAGCCTTCTCCCTCACTACTGGCTTCTGCATGCTCTTCTTGCTCTCCTTTCAAGCAGAGATTTAAAAAAATCCAGATTCCTGTTTTGCTTTCTAGCCCTTAGCAATCCTCTTTGCGGTCCATGCTGCACACCCAAGGTCTCCCATCCACTCCCAACCTCTAAGAAGCACATTTAGGAAGGGCTCCAAAGCGTAACCCGTCCATCGCATGGGTGTGTGCCGTGGGGTCTTGCACTGGGATGGGGTGCTGAGCTGGAGAGGAGCAGAGAGGCTTTGGAGGATTGGCTGGAAAAATACAAAATATCATACAAAATATGTTGAAACAGCAAGCCAACACGAGCCATTAGTGTTAGGGTGCTCCTTCAGCCTTGCAGGTTGAGCCATCCACAAGGCCACCGCAACAGATGGAGCTGATCAGGCTCCCCAGTGGCCAAGGACAGGCTCCTTTTGGAAGCACCGTGCCATCCCCTGGCACCAAAGAACGGGCAGCTCGAGCAGGTTGACAGCTTCGTCTTCATCCTCGCTGGCTGTGCTCCATGACCCACAGAAATCAGCCCTTTCTGATGGCTTCATCACCTTGAATGTGAGCTGCTGGTGAGGGTTGTCCCCAAAATAAGAGGGAGGAACCTGGCTGGGGGTCAGGTGTCCCCCATGTTGGCCTTGTTTTGCAAAAATTCCCCGTTTTGAACCAGTGTCTCTGTGCTCACCATCCAAATGTGCAGCTGGGGAAGGGGGAAAGGAGCAGTTCAAGTGCAGATGCAGCCCACAGAAAGCCCCAACACCAGAAAAAAAATAAAATAAATCATTTTGCCTTCATACACACCGTCGTGCTTAACTGCAGAACCCACGATGACTTAGTGTGCAGCCCTGCGATCATTGCTGAAATCATTGCCATGGCCATGCGGGGCAAACAGAGCAAAGATGCCAACCTGCATGCTTGCCAACGGTACTTTCCTTGTGTTTTACCTTCCAGGTCTTTCTCCTTTCCCTGCAAAGGGATTTCCCTGAAAGGATCGCAGAAACTGGGTGTGATTTTGCCAGCGGATCCTGGTGTGGGACGTGAGCAAGCTCATGCAAAGCCCCTGAAGGTCTTACTGTTTTATCTGCTTATGTTGGGGCTCAAGGAGACTAAGCAGGAAGGGAAGGTCACAGGCTTACGGGATGCTGGGGCTGGCAGGGACAAGCTCACCACAACCCTGGCTGTAGCTCTAGGGGGAGAAAAACCCCAGAAATGCCCCAAAACAGAACCTCTGCAGCCTTTTTCTGCTGGACAAGGAGGTCAATTCACAAGGAAACAACCCAGACAAGCCCCAAATACTCCATCAGTGCTCCTTACAAACTCTGCCCTGGCAGGGATGGGCTATTATTTTTCAAATCACAGCCTTTTCCCTTCTCTTTCCATGACAATAGGTGGTCCTTAGCGGGTGTTTTCCCTGCATTAAGCCCATGCCAGGGAGCTCTGCCGTCACTTATAGTGAGGGAAACTGAGGCAGAGACAAGATAAAGGAATTTTTCAATGTCAAGGACTTGAGACTCCTCCAACTTTCTCTCCTCCACCATCCTAACAATAGCTGGGAATCAAAAAATAAAAGTACTTAGGAAAAATTAAAATACTTAGGGAGAACATTCCCCAGAAAAACACTGTGTTTACAACCTATGTCCAAAGACTTTCCCCTCCTGCCCTGGGCAAGCCACAGAGTTTATTTGTGCATCACAAACAACGCTGCCTCCTCCTGAGCATCGTGAGGGTGCAGGCAGGAGAGCATTGCTAAAATCACCTGCTAACCGTGGATTTTGGAACCTGCTTCTCCTCTGCACCATTTAGCAACACTTTTACAGTTGCTGTCTATTTAGGAAGAATTATTTTGCGGCAAAAGCTTCCTGAGTGGTGTTTTGACACCTGCCTCTCCTCCAAGAGGCTCGCATCCAAGACGCAGATGTGCCATGTACAGCAGCGGATTGCTGAAGGAGGTTCAGCCCGAGCAGGTTTGGTGTACAGAGGGTCCTGATGTACATCACCTGCTCTCTCTGTGCTGTGACGATGCTGTTATTCGTGCTGAAACCACTGGCAGAGTTTTCATCGACTCGCCACGCTGCATCAAGGCCCACGGACGGCACTGAGCAGGAACACGACTGGTGATTTTACAAGCGCAAGCCAAAGGTGGGTGGAAAATCCATCCCGGGGACTGCCTTGGTAGCACTTGGCTGCCTTCTGGAGCTTCACCAGGAGGTAAAAAAAACGTACCTGGCACTTTGCAGCTGTAAATGTGGTCTTCCCAGCCACGTACAGCGCTTCCAGCCGCACAGATGCTACTTATCTTTGCGCTCTCCTGGAACAAAACCTCACTTTATTTTTCTCACTTCCAAAATAAACTTCCTTTTCTGCACTCCCACAGAGAATCACCACCGGGAAGAAAAGCTGTGCAGAGTTTTCCATCCAGCAGATTGCCTCTCTGCTCCCTCTACCCTGAGAACCTGAAAGCAGAGCAGGGCTACTGTTTACAGAAAAAAAAAAAAAGGGAGAGCATTTAAAGCTGTCTTGTTTCTAAATACATCCATTTCTGATTGAAAGAAGCTGAGCTAGTCGCACTGAAAGAGCTAATTAAAATGTAAACAGCACCGCTTTTAATTGCTAGCGCTAAAAATTGTCATTATTTATTTTAAAAGTCGAGGTGCATAAGAATATGTGTTTAATTGCAAAAAGGAGGAGGAGGTGAATGTTAAACGTGCTTTGGAGATGCTGCAGGCTGAGCTCTGGCTGGCTGTTTCCATGAGAAAAAAAAAGCAAAAAAAAAGCAGTGGGCTATTTTCCTCTGCAAGTCCTTCTCTGCCGTCACACGGTTTGATTTTCTTCTCTCATTTCGTGCATCTGTTTGTTTGTTTGGCCGTTCTTCCAAACCTCGTTTTGCATCTTCTGCAATTCTCACTCCTGGAGGAGCCTGGAAATCAGTCCAACGTCTCAGGATCAGCCTTTATTGGATGTTTTTCTTTTCACGCTGGTAAATGGCTCGATTCTGTGTAATTAGTTAAAGATGTGAAGTGCCGACTAAGTGCTAAGTAACGTTACATAAGTGTAAGGTATGGCAGACGCACTGTGCCACAAAAAAAAAAAAAAAAAAAAAAAAAGCATAATAGTATTTTGCACTTAACTAGCACCTTTTACCCCAGGTTGGCAGAGCTCCTTGCTCCCGCTGCTGGAGGCTGTCAGCACCCCGGCAAATTAGGTTATTGTTTTAATACGAGTTTACAGCTGAGAAAACTGAGGCAGGGAGCAGTCGAGGCAGCACGCAGCAAAGTTGGGCATCTCTTGTGCCACCGCCAGCTCTGGAGAGGAGTGATGCTCCCTGCCCAGAGCTGGGACCCCTAACCCTGAGGTGAGGAGGGCAGTTGGAGGATGGAGGATGTTTTGGTTGGGCTCCCTTTTGTAGGTGGGTTGAGAAGAGCATCTTCTGTTGCTCAGGAAGGCTTTTAGCCTGGAGGTGGGAATAGAAAGGGATGGAGGACCCAACTCTTCCTTTTCCACGTCAACTGCTTGTTAGAAAGAGTAATTTCCTCTGGGGGTGGCAGGGTTCTGCTTCCAACCACGTGTTTTTGTAGGGTTTCCTCCTCTTACTGGTGAGCGAAGCCTCTTGCAGCCTCTCCCTCCCTCCCCAAGGTGTCTTCTCCTGCCCTTGACTTGATTTTGTAACTGTGCCCTCTTCGGGTTTTCAACACCCCCTGGCAAATGTGATTTCACGCCGTGTTTGTACGTTTAGCAGGAATAATTCCGAACACCAAAAACAAGCCGTGCCCTGACTGGCGTTACATAGCATTTGTGATAATTGGATTCTCGGAAAGCCAAGCACTTTCTGGGTTTTAATGAGATTCAAAGTTTAATTACTGCGTCCCTTTCTCAGGCATGCAGTGGGAGCAGGGAGGAAAATGACCATAATCAGGTCTTCAGCGCGGTGCAAGGGACGGCCTCGACGGATTGCATTTGGTTCCCTAATTAGGGGGCCATGCACAGTTGGACAGCCACTTTCTGGTGCCTCGTGGCCAACATTTATACCCCTCAGGGTTTTGGAAACAAACCTCTGCCATCTCCTCTTGGAGGAAGGGACCTCTCCGTTGGTGGACAGCCAACAGAGATGGCTCCTGGACCTGCAGGACACAAGGGAGAGAAGGATGTGTCAAGGGTGGCGTGGACTTCCACCAGGTCTTGACCACAAGGGTGGTCCTTGGGGTCCTGCAGGACCAGCATCAGCTTCTTGCGAGCCTCTTGCATGGCTCCTCTCCTCCTGCACGGCGCAGATCCCGGGCAGATCTTGCCTGCAAGGCTCGATGAGTCATTTGCTGGCTTTCTCACTCCCCCGCCTCCATCCCGGAGGATGCGGTGTTTTGCCGAGCCTTATCTGCACCGAGGTTGGCGGAGGCAGATGAATGCAGAGGTTTCGGGTCTGCAGCGAGACGGCTTCAAGGGAGGTTTGGGGTTGTTCACAGAGGCACTCCGACTTCACCTGGGAGGCATCGAGACGCCGCCTGGTCATCCGAGAGGGCCTTTAAATTGCGATGTTCAGCCTGTGCGGTGGTGTTTAGATCCAAGACAAATTAATTTCAAAAAGAAAGGGCTTTGTTGAGACACTGTAAAATCAAATCCTTCACAAACGAGTGGATAAACTGCCTTTACTCTACTCTCACAACCACTCATTTTGTAGACGGAGAAAAACACTACCTCCATCCACATGGTCTTAATGGCCCCATGGCGTAGTATTCATTGCTCCCTCCTCCTTTAGACAGCCAGGGATTTAGGTCAGGGCCTTTCCCCTTGCTGTATTTGGGACTGAAGTCGGAGTTGCCATGTAAAAATTTCCAAGACTGCTCTTCTTTCCATTCCCCGACCTCTTTCCCAAGTTCCCAGCTATCTCCCTGGTTTTCCATCACTTGGAAAAGGTCACCGCTGCTGCTGCTTTCCCTTTCTCAGCAATCCGGAGGACACGCTGTCCTTGCTAATACATCTGAGCATTTTCTTGGCATTCCTTTTTTTTCATTGCTAGCCGCTGTTGCGCACTCCAGATGCCTACGCAGGGAGATGTGACTGCTGCCTGCTGGCATTTCTTGACTATTTTCTCAGGCTGGTGTTCTGGCAAACCCTTCCCCTCCCTGAAAGTGCTCTGTAGCACCAAGCTCAGCGTTCTCTTGTTGCTTTTCCCATCGCCTTCCCTTTTCCTGTGTAAACCTGGCTCGGTTCTGGCTTTCTTCTCCTCCTGCTTTGCCCTTTTTCATTTCCAGAGTGAATTATTTTTATCCTCGGAGCTGTGTATTCCTGGAGGGAGCCACGACAGCTGCTGGTAAGCGCTCCCCAAGCATCACTGGGCAACGTGTAGGGGTGTACTCGGTGAGGTTATGGCACACTCTCAGGCTCCCTCCAGTTCTTCACAGAGCCAGATTCCCCACTCTTCTCAAAGATGTCCTGTTTCATGGCAAAGGGCAGAAATAAGGGTCTTGGGGAAGGTAAGAGGACAAACTGGAGGGCTCCCATGGGCTTCAGCGCCTCACCTTAAAGGCATGGGCAGCCTTAGACCCTAGCAAGACAGATTTGGGGATCAAAATGCCCATGTAAAGGCTCTTACCATGGGGCTTATGCAAAACAAATGTCTTCTCTCCCTGTAGGAACTGAGGATTTTGACTTTCCCTCATGGATGGGCATGAGTATATCAGTAAATAACGTGATGACCTGTGCAGGAAGCAAGGTCCCTTAGGAGGTGCCCCGTTTGGAGACGGGCAAGCTGCCCTTCCTGCTGTGCACCCAAAACTGGGAGAAACCAGGATCTGTTTGGCTCATGGCAATGCAGCACAACTCCGGGGCAACCAGATTCCTTGCTTGGATGTCACCTCGTCCCCTGATCCAAACCAACAAGGGGAAACCCACGCTGGATGAGGAACTTGTCATTCTCCAGCACATGTTGGGTGAACGCTCTCTGGATGGGGCATTTCCAGGTGCCCACACTGAAGGACGTGGTGATTTGGGTCATCCTCTTACCTCCTCGTTCTCAGCCATGTGGAGAGGTCCCTGAGACCCCGTTAGCAGGTCAGGAAATCAGCAGGGATGGCACTCAGGCGGCTGCCCACAAACCCAGCGCTGGCTGCCAAGCCCACGCTGATGCCTGCCTGCAAGCAGGAGCCTGTCCCAAGCCTTCAGCAGTCACAGGCCTCTGTGTCCCTCCTCTCCCCAGGAAGCAGATTGCAAAATCACACAACCACAGAGACGAGCAGTATCGGAACGGGCTCAGGCACCACTCCATGCCCATCTGTGGCTCCTGGGAAGCAGCTTCCTATGGAGCAGGAGAAGCTGAGTGTGGTGAGAAGCGAAGCCTCCCGCCGGGTACGCGGCTCTCCTGCCTCCAGAAAACAGAAATGCTTCCCTCTAATGGGCTAAAAACGCTGGGATCTGTAGGAAATAATGGCCATCTCGCAACATGAGCAGCTGGATCTTGCTTCTGGACCATCCCTATGCCATCCCCCCCCAAGCCTGGCAGCCCCCCGGCTCCAGCAGCATTTCCCCTTGCTCCTGCGCATACAGACCCAGTGTGAAGGGCACAGGAGAAGCTGTGATGGCCTTGTCCCGTGTGCCACCCCTCTGCAAGCAGCTGCTGCCCCTGATTTCTCTTAGGGTTGGGGTTTGGACAGGACAGATGAGGCTGTTTGGGTGGATTTGCTGCTGGAGCAAAGTCTGGAGGAAAAAATGTGCAACTCGTGATGCCAAGAATGCCCTGCCCTGAAAGGAGATGCTTATTCCTTCATATAAATTTATCTGTTGGTTGAAAAAACTCATCCCACTTCATGGGAGCAGCAAGTCCCCTTTATTTTCCACTTGAGCCCGAGGGTCTCAAGTGGAAAGAGCATCCAAGCCATGGTTCGGAGGACGGTCGTGATAAATAGGTACATCCTTCCCCAAGCCCTGCCCTTCCCAGAAGTGCTGCCAGTATTTCCACCTCCTTAATACAAACACAGGAACAGACACAACAGGAAGCGGTTCTCGAGGATAAAGCAGGCTTTTAGAGACTTCAGAGGCAGAGGTTGGGCACAGTCTCTCCCCGGGGAGCAGTCGTGATGGGGCGGCGGGTTTGGCACGCGGCTCCTCCACGGCCGGCGACTCACCCACGGCGGCGTGCCTGCCAGCTTTCATATCGTCAGGGCTGGCAAACGAAAGGATGCTCTGCTTTTCCGGAGGTCAGGCATCACTCATCCTTACGGGCAGCTTGCAAAGAGGGGTGGATGCAAGCGGCGGGGAGGATCGGTTCCGGGCTGTCCGTGCTCCTCTTCTCCTCGCTCCTGGATGCGGAGACGTCCCTGCAGGGCGCAGAGAGGCTGCTGAGATGGTCTGCGGCGGGTTCAGCACTGCTGGGAAGATGAGAAGGGAGCTGGCATCTCCTCCAAGTGGCCTGTGGCTGGCCACTTGGCAGGAAACAGGGAGAGCCCAAGAACCTCCCTGGAAAAGTCATCTTTCGCGCGGATCAAAGCGTGAGACCGTCTCCAGGATGAGAAAATAAATAGAGAGCGTGAGAAATGTCAGCTCATTTAGAAAAGAGGCAGCAGGAGGAGAATGGGCTTCCCTGGCATGGCCAGAAAGCCCAGGAGCCTCGCTCGCAGAGGTGGGACACCAAATCACAGCAGCTTTTCCAGGATGGTGCAGGGACAGAGCTGAGGGTTGAAGAGTTTTTCTTTCTTTTTTTTTTTTTTTTCCAAATCCAACGTGGTTAAAAACATTTGTTTGTGAAAGCCCAGTGTAATTAGCAGTGAGTCACGGAAAGCACTGTTCCAGCCACGGCGAAAATAAGGCGGCGCTGAAGGGTCTGCCGGTCGTTTGAAAGCTTTGAGAGCTTCAGCCCAGGATTCTTTCCTTAGCTGCACCACTCTTGGGCACTCGCTCCAAATTAAGCAGGTGGGAGCAGAAGAGAGCTAAGGCACCGCTCTGAAAGGCTGACTCTTAACCAAAGCGTCTCTTGGACGTTTAACCTCAAGAAGGCACCATTGAAACCTCATCAGTTATCATCAACAGACACGAGGAAGGCTTAAAGTTCATCTTTAAAGAAATCTGCAGAATAATAAAAATTAAAGATGCAAAATCTCTTTTTAGGTCGAGGCTACTTCAGTCTCCGGGGAGACAGAGAAAGGTTTCTGTCCTGTGCTTCCCACCGTGCTGCACGCACGCAATAAATGCATGGCAAGAAAACTTTCCCCGATGCACTTTTACGACTCGGAGGATGTTGCTGATCAAGAATTATGCTGTGCTTGCATACCCGAGCCCTTTCTGTGCTGCCCCAGGCATGTTCCCTGCCTTTGTCATCATTCTCTTTCCAAAGTCCACCGAGCTATTGTCACAGCTCTCCTCCTGGATCACTGCTGCCCTTGGCATCCTCCTCCTTTAAACTCTTCGCCCAAGTTCCCAGCGTGACCAGTGAGTGGGAGCGATGATCCCGGGGACACCCTGACATCCCCGACTGGAAACCAAGACTGAGCCCTTCGCTTCCCACTGTGCTGCTGACAGCAGCACCACTTAGTGCTCCTGCCCTATGACGCATTACCCAAACACCAGCTAATTATCCCGCCTGACTCCTTAGAAAGTAGGCAATTAAGCAGTTGGCTCCGCTCTCCAGATGGGGAAACCCGGGCACAAAAAGAGGTGAAGAAAGGGGAAAGGCTGATCCCGTGGTGTAGGGCGGAGAGCATCCCTGCTGGTCGGAGGAGTGGCGTGGAGCACGGTGCTCATCTTACCTATCTCAGCTGCCTGCACTGCAGCTGGGCTTCTTCTGGAGTGGGCACCAGAAGAGCAACACCCCAGAAGGAATAATCTTTGCCCAAATTATGTCCTGTTGCTGTAGGTTCAGTCATCTTCCAGGAGGAGCACCCAAGGAGTCCACCCTTCTCCATGCTGCCAAAGGGAAGGTGCAGGTGCCCCGAGCAGGCATTGCGAGCCCTCTCCAAACCATAGATGTTGGCAGGATCAGTGCTCAGCAGCTCCCAGATCCTGGAAATATCCTGCTGGTGTTGCTTAAGCTGACTTTGGAGTGTGTTTTGGAGCACCCAAGGCCAGGGCACCACAACTCCCGGGGTGCAGAGAGCAGGCTGCAAACCCTGCCCTTGTGCTCCATCAGTGCCATGAGCTGGGGCTGTCTCTGGAGGCACACAAGTGCTGAAACAAGCTATTTTTAAAGCAGGGAGAAGGTGCTTAACAGAAAGGTCTTTAAAATACAGCAGCAGAAGGAGTCCAAGCCTAATAACAGGCGCTCCAGCCATTGTGACTAAGTACTCCATAAAAAGCGTAATTACGGCACTATAGCAACTATTGAATTCCAAGGCACATTTTGCATCTGAAACAGAGGCCGGAGCATCCTCTCCGGGTGATTCAGAGAAATAATCACAACGCCCAGGCGCTGCTCTTGGAAGAGGGAAGAGGCACCGAGGGCGCGCGAGTGCTGGAGAGGGTGGCACGGGGGTGACATTCGAGAGGCACATCCTCCCGAAGCACCCGGGGCAATATTTGTGCCCATCTCCGCAGCTTTTCCTGCCCTCCAGCAGCCTGTTTCAGCTCAGCCAGGGCTGAGCATGCCAGGGCACCAAGATCTTTTTTTTTTCCTCGACGTGGCTCAGAGCCGCTCGCATCCCTTAAGTATTATTTTCTGACTCAGATGCGCTTTCCCCCCTTGTCTGGGGCACGTTGCTTTGCAGCTGGAGATGGATGAATGGAGCTGAGTTACTGACCTTGACGCAAATAATATTAAAAAAAAAAAAAAAGTGTGCTTGTGCTTTGTAAAACAAGCCTTTTCAAGCTGGCTTTTATGCAAAGAACGATGCCAATACGCACGTGGAGGCTCCGGTATTTAAGGCCCCTTTCAATCTTCTGGATTGCCAGCGAGCTCTTGGGCTGATTTAAGCCTTTAACCAAAGGACAGATGCTGCGAGAGCTGGTGAAGAGGGCTCGGGCAGGTATTTAAGTGCACGGCCTGGGAGCAGATGCTTGGATCAGGGCCTCCATAAGAGCAGCTCTGTTATTATGCTGAAGGAGGCATGGTTTTACCGCGTTACAAGGAGTTACAGGTGATCCCTCTCTCCAAACGGGGGAGGGAGAAATGAAGCAACCCGTTTTTGAGGCTTGCTCTCACCCCTTTTTAGTATGGAAATGCATCCAGACCCCGCAGAAGATGGGTGAGCTTTTCCAATTTTTTTTTCCAAACCTCAATAAGCTTTCCCATTTTTTTTTTCCTCCATCATGTCATCAAAATGAGATAGAATAATTAGCGAGACCACTTTGGGGAGCGATTCTGGAATTACCCCTGCTCTTGCTCTGTCCCGTAAGTATTTTTTTTTGAAGATCCTATGGGAGGGAGCACACATTTGGCTTTGGGACATGCCAAGGCTGCAGCACAGCCAGGCAGGGTTCTACCCCCTGCAGCCCCGGGTTAAAACCAAGCCCTGGCTCTGCAGAGGGAGCTCGGCGAGGTGAGCAAGCCTTGCCAAAATCTGGTGTGACAATACCCCATCAGGCCAGCACTCCCCTTCCGCTCGCAGAACAATAGGAGTTTACACAACTGCAACCCACTGGAGGTTTTCGCCTTACTTCAGGGCTGAGCAACGAGACCCCAAATGTTACACAGCTCTGCCTCATGTCCTTGGCTCCGTCCCGCGCTGGAAGGAAACACGCTGTGACCAGCGCTGCCAATGCTATTTCCTCCCGCTCGTCTTTAAAGGTCTCTTTTTCCAACAGCTGATGGGCTCCGCAGCTCCGGGGAGGACGTGAGATCCGGCTGGCCCACGGTCTAGCTGGTATGGCTGCGTGCCATGTTGTTGTTTGTGTTGCTTTCATTTTTTTGGCGTTACTTGGCTCCTCCACGCAACTTGTTTTCATCCTGAACTATGCGCTCATTACATATCTCAACACCCACGCAGGTTTTGCATGAGGAAACTCGAAACACACGCGCAGCAGAGGAGCGCACACACACACACACACACACACACACGAGGTATTTGTCTCGAGGCAGACACAAGCAATCCTCAAACCCCTGAGCTGTCCGTGGCTGATGACAAGCAGGTTAACGCTGTGCACGCATCCTCCTGGCGGAGGGAGGCAGGGGACAGCTTTTGGGGTCACCCTGGCCTCTCCGGGTGATCCCAGCTACTGTCCCAGGCACCCATCCAAGGACCTCCTGGCATGCTCCTCCACGTGCTGCTCGGTTCTGCTCCACGGCCCCATCCATCAGGTCCTCCAGACACCAAACCCTGCTGGAGGATTTCAGCCAGATGCCAAGCGATGGGGACAGGAACGGCCCTGCATGTTTTTTGCTTCCTAAGTGCCCTTTCTGCATTATTTTTCCCCAAAGCAGCGGGTCTGAGAGGCTGCCGGAGGTGGCACAGGACAGCATCCCTGCCATCACTGTGAATCCCGTGTTGTATTAACGCAGCAAAAGCCTCGCAGAACAGGGTCAGGCACTCATGTTTTCCGAGTCTCTCCCATTTTTACGGCCCTGCCGCTGAGCTGGGGCAGATGCAGCGAGCTCAGCTGGAGCCTCGCGAGCTGTCCAAACCCGCAGCACACTGGGCTCCTCCTGGCCGTGCAAGGCCCTCTCTGAGCGTGGAAAAAACCCTCTCCTGCCACCGCCTAAAACTGCGTAGAGCCGGGCAGGCTGAGCCCGAGAAGCTGGGAGAGTCGCCTTGCAGCTCTGCAGCTTGCAGTCGCTTTGCTTCCTCGCAGCCTTCCCATGCTGCAGACGAATAAAGATATTTATTTTTTTTTCCAGGGCTGTCAGTACTGCGTATTTCACCAGCTTTTGCTGCGCTTTAAGCCCAAAATGCGCTAAAAATAAGCTGGCTTGGAGTCCGCATCCTGATCCAGGCGGTAACAGGACGCCGGGCGGAGAAAGTCCCGGGGCGGTTTGCTCCGTGCAGCGGCGAGCGGGGAGCTGCTGGCTCTGCCTCTGCCTCCTCCCTGCCGCAGGGCTGGCACTCACCGCTCGTTTGCCATCTCCAAAATTTCGCATTCGGAGGTTACAGGTCTCATATGGCATCGCTCCTCTCGGGCTGCTTGTTAGCCAGGCTCCCAGACGCCGGGGTAGCATCCCTTCCCCTGGGGTTGGGAGAATATTATCAGCAAGGTCCTTGCTGAACTATTTTCTCAAATGCTCCTGCAGTAAATGGCAGGGGAAAAAAAAATAAAATAAAAACAGACCCACGGGCTAGAAGAATTTTAGATAAGTGAAAGCTTAAATGCCACAGGAAGGCTACGAACTTCTAAAATCCTCATTAGTGCAGCAGCAGAGGAAGGTGGTGCATCGCGTGCAGGTTTTTGTTGTGCTCTTTCGGCACCGTGGGGCTTTGATGCACCAAAACCACGGTGCCCCCTGCTCCTGGGAAGGGGTCTGGAGATGAAGCCCTCACCGTTTCCCCTTGGTTTTTAAATACTCGGCTGATGTTCAGCCTCTGAGGCTGCTGGTCGAATTTTTCACCCGCAGCCGGGTTTTGTTGCCGCGTTCTCACTCGCTTTCCTAAAATAAAGGAGGGGGAAAAAAATAAAAATCCTTGCGTTAATTTAATCTAGCCAGGCATCTTGCTGTCCTGCCTGATAACATCTCCTCAATCTGTCACTTCCAACCGACAGCTGGTTAGTTGCTGGTGCTTTATTTTCTTCCTCCCCCCCCTCCGGTCTTGAAATATCTCTTCTGGTTTCTTGAGCATCCCAGAGCTGCCCCAGGATGTCCCAAAGCCTCCCCTGTGATTTAATGGGGGCTCTGGGTGAAAACTTTCCCCTCTTACAAGAAAAAAGGGGTAACAACAGCGAAACCTGTCAAGGAATATCTGATTTATGTGCTGAATTATGTACATGTAGGTGTTTGGGATTATGTAGGTGTTTGGGATTTCAGGTCCAGCCTCCTGGTGTGTGTCCACACAGCGGGCAAAAGCGCTGGAAAATATGGGGCTTCCCTCTAAATATGGGGCTGGGGAAAATATGGGGCTGGGAAAATATGGGGAAAATATGGGGCTGGGGAAAATATGGGAGCTTCCCTCTAAACCAGGGACAGCACAACGCAGACACCCAGAGGTCCTGGCACTGATGGTGAGCTCCTCAGCAGCATTGAGAGGAAAAAAAATAATAAAAAAAAATAAATTAAAGTTAATAAATATGACAATGTGCAAGACTTGGGAAACCACTTGGGTTCCTTCCCACCGTCTGGACCTCCAGGCTACCTCCCCGCCAAGACGAGCTGTTGTACGGCCTGAAGGAGAAAAAAAAATCACCCCCAAAAAATTTAAATCTGACTAATTCTGGGGCTGTTGGTCACGCGTTGAATCTGGGCACCACCCGGTGCCTTTTCATTTTTACTCGCTATTTACTTTTGTTTATGTGTTTCCTGTTATTTATGGGGGCTTTAATTACTCCAATTCCTTTCTGGGGGAAAAAATAATAAATAAAAGGCAACAAAACAGCCTGTTAAAACTGGCAGGATTGTCAAAACAAGCTTCTCCTGGGCCTTCCCACGAAGCAGACACGGAGCAACACCCGGCTAACCACACAGAGCCGGGGAGAAGAGGGACGGGGATCACTGCAGGAGTGATTTTGACAGGCCCTCTTCCCCACATCCTGGGCCCCATACCCCACTGGGCATCCCCCTACAGCCCCATAGCCCGCTATAGCCCCATAGTCCCCTACAGCCCCATGGGGAACCCCCAAAAGCCCCATAGGCCCCTTGGGCCCCATAGGTCATCACAGCCCCATGGGGCATAACCCTACAGCCCCATGATCTCCCTTCAGTCCCATGGGATGTATCCCCTTTGGGCCCTGTATTCCTCTACAGCCCCATATACCCCTTGAACTCCATATCCCCCTACAGCCCCATGAGGCATTTCCCTACAGCCCCATATACCTCTTGGGCCCCATATCCCCCTTGGGCCATTCCCCCACAGCCCTATATACCCCTTGAGCCCTATAGGACATTCCCTTATAGCCCCATATCCCCCTACGGCTTCATGGGACATTCCCCTTGGGCCCCATATACCCCTTGGGCTCTACATCCCCCTTGGGCCCCATAGAATATTCCCCTTCAGCCCCATATCCCCCTACAGCTTCATGGGACATTCCCCTACAGCCTCATGTGCCCCTTGGGCCCCTTATCCCCCTACAGCCCCATGGGCCATTCCCCCCACAGCCCTATATACCCCTTGAGCCCCATATACCCCCTTGAGCCCTGTAGGACATTCCCTTATAGCCCCTTATCCCCCTTGGGCCCCATATCCCCCTACGGCTTCATGGGACATTCCCCTACAGCCCCATATACCCCTTGGGCTCTACATCCCCCTTGCGCCCCATAGAACATTCCCCTTGGGCCCCATAGGACATTCTCTTCTAGCCCCATATCCCCCTACAGCCCTATAGGATATTCCCCTTGGGCCCCATGAGCCATTCTCCCGCAGCCCTATATACCTCCTTGGGCCCTATAGGACATTCCGTTATAGCCCCATACACCCCTTGGGCCCCATATCCCCCTACAACCCCATAAACCCCATATCCCCTTACCAACCCCATATCCCCTTACCAACCCCATATCCCCTTACCAACCCCATATCACCAACCCCATATCCCCATTCCCCCCCCCCACGTAACTCCGAGCCGCGGCCCCTTTAAGACCAAGCCCCTCCCCCTTTCCCCTCTTTAGCCCCGCCCCCTCCCCTCCCCTCCGCGCTTTCTGCCGGGCCGCGGGCGCCGACTCCAAGATGGCGGCGGCGGGGCCGGCGGGCCCGGAGAGCCGGGTGCTGGGCTACGGCCTGCACCGCTGGAGCAGCTTCTCCTCCTCGTACCTGCCCGAGTGAGCCCGGGAGGGAGCCCGGGAGCTGTGGGGGGACGGGGAAGGGTCGGGGGGATCCGGAGGGATCCGGGGAGTAGGGTACGGCCTGCCCCGGGGGGCTGCGGCCTGGCGGGGGGGGGGGGCGCTGAGGGGAGTTTGGGGGCTCTGAGGGGGGAAAAGAGGCGCTGAGGGGAGAAAGGGGGTGAGGAGGGGATGGGGGTGAAGGGAGGGGGGGTGGAAGGGGTTTGAGGGGGTTTGTGAGGGGAATATGGGTGGTCTGTGGGGTTTGGGGGCGGTTTGGGGGGGATGGGGGTGTTCTGTGGGGGTTTGGGGTTGTGGGTGAGGGAAATGGGGGTGTTTTGTGGGGTTTGGGGGGCTGTGTGAGAGGGAAGGGGTGTTTTGTAGGGTTTTGGGGCTGTGGGTGAGAGAAAGGGGGATAAAAAGGGGTTTGGGGGGCTGTGTGTGAGGGAAAGGGGTGGTCTGTGGGGTTTGGGGGGTTTCTGGGGGGTATGGGGGTGTTTCGTAGGGGTTTGGGGTAGTGGGTGAGAGGGAGGGGGGTGAAAAGGGGTTTTGGGGGGTGTGGGTGAGGGAAATGGGGGTGTTTTGTAGGGTTTTGGGGTTGTGCGTGAGAGAAACGAGGGTAGAAATGTTTTTTGGGGGTTGTTTGTGAGGGAAGGGGGTGTTCTGTGGGGTTTTGGGGATGCGCGTGAGGGAAATAGGGGCATTCTGTGGGGTTTGGGGGGCTGTGTGAGAGGGAGGGGGGTGTTTTGTAGGGTTTTGGGCTGTGGGTGAGAGAAAGGGGGATAAAAAGGGGTTTGGGGGCTGTGTGGGAGAGGGATAGGGGTTGTTTTATGGGGGATGGGGGTGTTCTGTGGGGTTTGGGGGTGTGTGTGGGAGGGAGGGGTGTTTTGTAGGGTTTTGGGGTTGTGGGTGAGAGAAAGGGGATAAAAAGTTTTTTGGGGGGCTGTGTGACAGGGAAGGGGAGTTCAGTGGGGTTTTGGGGGTAGTGTGTGGGGAATGGGGGTGTTCTGTGGGGTTTTGGGGTTGTGGGTGAGAGAGAGGGGGATAAAAAGGATTTTGGGGGGCTGTGTGACAGGGAGGGGGTGTTCAGTAGGGTTTTGGGTGTGTGTGTGAGAGAAAAGGGGGTAAAAAGGTTTTGGGGGGGCTTTGTGTGAGGGGAGGGGTGCGGGAAGGTTTTTGGAAGGCTTTGTGTGGGGAGGGATTTGGGGGGCCTCTCTGTGGGAAAAAGGGGTGTTCAGTAGGGTTTTGGGGGGCTGTGTGTGGGAGAAAGGGGGTGGGAAGGTTTTTGGGGGGCTGTGCGTGAAGGAGGGGCTGTTGTGTAGGGTTTTGGAGTTGTGGGTGAGAGGGAGGGGGTAAAAAGGTTTTTGGGGGGCTGTGTGTGGGAAAAGGGGGTGTTCAATAAGGTTTTGGGGGGCTTTGTGTGAAAGGGGGTGTTCAACAGGGTTTTGGGGGGCTGTGTGTGGGGAAGGGGGTGTCCAGAAGGGTTTTGGGGGGTTGTGTGAGATTGGGAGAGGAGCTGGAAAGGTTTTGGGGTGCTGCGTATGGCTCAGTAGGGATGTGGGAATACGTGTGAGAGTGAGGGGTGGTAGAAGAGTTTGGGGGGCTGTGTGTGGGGAGGGGTTTTGGGGGCTATGAAAGTTTGGGGGGGGTGATGAAAAGGTTTTGGGGGGTTGCGTAGGGGGAAGTAGGAAGGTTTTGGGGAGACTGTGTGAATGGGGAGGGTGTTTAGTAGGATTTGGGGGGTTGTGGGGTGATGGGCAGCTTGGGAGGGGGCTGTGTTTGGGGTCAGTGGTGAGCTTGGGGCTGTGTGGAGAGAAATTTGGGGGGGAGCTGTGATTTATGAGGGGTTTTGGGGGAAAGGGGCCACCTGGCGCCCCGCTTGCTGCGATTTTGGGGGATTTAGGGGCAGCCCAGGGTTGTGCTTCGGGTCGATGGCTCAGTGCTGCGCCGTGGCCGTGTGCCCACCCTCAGTGGGATCCTCGGCCTCCTGGCAGGGCCTGTTAACTTTCCCTGCTTACCGAAACCAAAATTTGGGATGAAAACAACGCGGTCTGGCCGTTTGGGTTTTGCTGCCCCTTCCCGCAGCCCTTTAGGTCTTGGGGGATTTTGGGGAATGCTTCGTTTGGGCACCGTGCTGGCCACGGAGCCTCGGCTCACCGAGTTCAGTAACCTGGGGCTGAGGTCGCTCTGCCACCCGGGCTCCCCAAGCAGCGGGTAATTTAGCTGTTAATTGTTAATTTCACGGATTATCTCCCTTTGCCAAAAGGAGGTGAAACTTTAACAAAAGTTTTGCTGCCTCAACCCGCAGTGGTTTTATCTTCCCGTACCTTTGCTTCTTTAGATATGAAAACGACCCGAGCTCCTTTCTAATTAATTCTTTTTGGCGATAATGAAGTAATCCTCCTGGCCTTTTTTTTTGGTTAAAAAGCTGTTAAAGCATTTTTTTTTTTCCAGCTCTGCGATCCTGCTTGTAGTTAGAAATTGTTGGCTGCTGAAGGAAGGGTGACAGTCCAGTATCGATCTCCCTGATGCAACACGCAAAGATAACTCTGCTTCTCCTCGATGCTCTTCTCTGAGGCTCCCCTTAGCCCTTTTTGCCACCTTCTTGCGAGGATTTAATGCTCTCGTGGCACCTGCCGTGCAGTCCCGGCGATGCTGGGGCTGTTTTCCAGCTCTTTCTGGGAGAGAGCTTGAACGTGGCCTGAAGGGGAAAGCCTACTAAGGAGTTATGGGGTTTTCACTAAGAATTTAGGGTTTCTACTCTAACCCTAAAGGCTCTCTGGTGGTCCCATACGTAGGAACACACGACTCTGTTCAGTGTGTGGCCTGCATTGGGAGCTTGCTGCTGTGGTGTTGGGAGTGGAGTGCATTCCCTATGTCAGCCAAGTGTGATTTAAACACGTGTCTTAAACAGTTTGGTGCTTTTAAATGTAAAACCCAAAGCTGAGATAGAAAAAATTTTCATCGCTGCCGTCCGTAGAAGGAACTGGATATCCAGTGTCTGTCTTCTGCATATGGGATGCTGGGGTGACACTGAAACTTTTCAGAACACCCAAAGTCATCCAATAACTGCAATTCCTCACTAAAAAGCCAACGAACAAAAAACCCACCCTGTTTTTCACACACCTGTCTCATTTAGGATCAGCAATCTGTTGATAACCGCCGGTTTTCTGTAAGCAGCCGAGCATTTTCTCGCAGTGAGCGTTAAATTTTCTGTTGTGCTTGGTTGGTACAAGGGGACTGGTAAGTGCCCAACCAATTTCTGGCCACGTTATCAGTGCCACGTTCATCTGCACAGCCCTTTCCACACGTCACGTGAGGATTGTCCTTCTCCAGTCTGCAGAAGAACAGCCCTAGGGGTTCACAGGTGGCTGGAGTTGTCCTCTGCTGCCTTGTAGCTACCAGCAGGTACACCGGCTTGGAGAAAGCACTTAAAACTATGCGTGCTGATCTGAATGAGTTGGTCTGATGTCTAATTTAGCCTGAGTTTTGGGGCAAGTTGTTCCTTTGGGAAGAAAACTTGTCCAAGAGCAAATCTGCTCTTGAAACGTGGTGTTTCCAGGGAGCACTCTGTAGCGAGAGGCTTCAGCCTGTCCAGCTTGGAAACCGTTCAGCCCAGCCAGTCGCTGACGCTTCCTCATCGGATCTTGCCTTGCTTCTTCATGGTTTCTCCCCAAAATAAAGGAGCCACGTGGGAGACAGCTGCCTGATGTCCCACAAGGAACCACCCTGAGGATTTCCCAGCCACCAGCAGTGTGGTCACTTGGTGCAAGCCACGCAAAATTCTGGTGTAGCTCCACGTGCCCTGAGAGAGGCAGACCTGGACTTTATTCCCTTCTCCCTCCTCCGGCTGTCCACAGAAAGCGATGAGCTCAGGCGCTTCTTTTTTTGGACAGGGAGGGAATAAACAATTTATAGAAGGTAATATAACCCCCGTTCAATCTTCCTTTTTTTGGTAAGGGAGAGGACCAAAAGCTCTCTCTTTGTTTTTGGGGAGAAGCACTTTGTATCCCGATCTTTCCAATAGAAAAGATTTTGTACTTGAAATAGAAAAAGATGCTTTTTGTACTAGCTCCACTTCAAACTCGCTGCTGGTGACTACAAGGAGCGGTGCCGTGCTCCCTGCAGTGGCAATCATGTGCCCTTCTCTGCTGGAAAGTGCCTCAGTGCTCTGTCCTAGGACCACGGCTTTCCAGTGGTTGCATCAGATTCCTGACTCATGGCATCTTGCAGCTGGCAAATGCGCCCAGGTCCTTCTGGCACTTTCACACGGACTAACAAGAGTTTTTTTTTTTTTTTTTTTTTTAAAAAAAAAAAAAAAAAAACAAACTGCATTATTCTGGTCATGCAGCTTTGCTAGGAGCTTTCATCCCATTGCCGTTGCTCAGATCTCCAGTCATTTGGGTCTTCCTGTGTGATACTTCTGTAGAAGAAGGTCAAAACATCTATATATTAATTTATTTTTATATTTTCAGACTTTTTTTTTTTATTGACACTTCTCTAAGTTATTTCTTGTACTCCTAAGACTGTAAGATGGGTTTCTAAGCTGATGATTCAATTTCTCAGCTGATGTTTCAATCCATCACTGGCCCTCTCCTAAAAGTCAGCCACTTTTTTGTTGCAACCCCTTGTTATTTATTTCCCTGTGGACTTCAGCTATTCCAGCAATTCCAGTCTTTTCCAGTGTGACACTTCATGAGGTGCTGTATCGAGTGCTGAAGCCTGGATAACTCTTGTTTCTTTCCTAAAAGGCTCACTGGAGAAATAAGGGGAAAGTAAGCAAAAGATACTTTGCTCATCAAATTAGGAGTGACTGGGAGCCTTCCAAAGTGAGAATGCATTTTTTTTCTTTTTCACTAAGTGATGGCAGAAAGTTCCAGCTCAGACAAACCAACCATCCACTGCTGGTTTACCCTGAACCAAAGATGTACTCCCTCGTGTTTCCAAATCTAGGATATTACAGAGCATTAGACAGCAGGTACTGAGAATGTGTCTAATGAGCTGCTTTTTGGGCAAGGTCCGTAGGATTTTAAAACAAACAAAAAAAACCCTGAAAATATCCTGAATTCCAGCTAGCTGGGGCAGGACAAAATGTGAGTTTGAGGCTAGTGGAAGGGGATTGCAAGCCCTTACTCCAAGCAGGTGACAGCGGTGAGTCAGGTCTGTATCTCGTGGCTTCATAAATCTTGTACAGATCTTGTTACAGATCCAGGTCTTTAAGGATCTCGCCCTTGAGCTGAGGTGGGAAATGTCTAACACAAAGGTTGGCTTTTCCGTTCTGTTTTCTGCTTGCCGAGTGCTGGGTCCAGCTTTCCTGGCAGGGCAAACTGCTCCTCGTCCGTTCGCTGGACGCCTTAATGCTGCAGCTCGTTTCTGAAGTACCTCTGGTTACGTAGCCCTGAGGACTTCCACATTAGCTGTAGAACCACAACTTTTGCACCTTTAAGCCTGCATGTCATTTTTTCAACTTAATTTGTCAGCATTTCTGTCTGGAGTTACGTGCTCATGCAGTATTTGCAGTTAATCGATGCTTTTACCAGTTCCTAAAACAGGCTGGGGATGCAAACACTGACTGCTGAAGAGAGCTGAGTGGCCCCATGTCTAGAAACATCCCCAGATCTGCTTCCCTTCAGCATCTATTTGAAAAGTTTTTTCACTTGTGTAGCTTTTTTTGGATGTTTCTACAAGTTTTCTTTTCCTTCCAGGCATTTTCCTCCTTGCTTGCATCACGTCTGTAGCCTAGAATTCTCCTCTGCGAGCTGAAATAGAGCACTTCAGATACAAAATATTTCTGCAGGAAATAGTTAACTCCAGGCTGAGTGCACAAATATTGGGTGATTTTCTGTCTGACAGCTCAGTGGAAACGTGATGAGAAAAGAAGATCAGAAGGGTGAAAGAGAAAAATAGCACAAAATGATCAAGTTCATGCCTTACATTGGCGTCAGGAGTCTGATAGCTCTTCGTGGAAGTCCCTTCCCAGGTGAAAGCACAAATGCTGTGTCAGGTGAAGAAATTTTTGTTGAAACACAGCCATTATTTAGGAGGCTGGGCAGTTTTATTTGCTGGCAGAAGGCTGAAGGTAAACTGCTAATTGCCGTGGTCCCACGGTGTGACGAAGCTGGCAGGATCTCTAACGTCCAACCCTGGCATTTTTGGGGAATCATTAAGGTTGTAAGATTTTCATAGGAGGTGTTAACATCGCCGGACTATGGATCATTCGTTCTGTGTATGGCTTATATCCTTCAAGCTTAATGAAAGCTGGCTAGATGGTGATTACTAATTAGTTGCTTAAGGACTAAAACTAGTTGGAGCAGAGCGCGTTTTCCTCGTGGTGACTGTTGTTACTGCTGAGACAGCATGTACAGTCTGATTCTTTTTTTTTGTGGCAAGGAATATAGCTTCGTATTCTGCACATTCATCTTTTTAGCAAATCGCTGTTGAAATGCGCTGTTAACTTTATCACCACGATTGATTTTTATGATGTGATCAAGGTTTTTCTGTTGAGGCTAAGTGGTGTTTTCAGTACTTAGCTGGAGGTCAAATTTTGTCAGCTTCCAAAGCAAGCCAGTGCTTGATTTATTTTAATTGCATGTTAATATAAACCTCTAATGATAAATGTATATATTTTGACTACAGCCTGTAGAAATTTGTAGGAGCAATGGCTTTTAAGTGTAGCTTGGTCTGAATTCAATAATACAGCTGCTGGGAGGAAAAGGAAGGAGCAGTGAAGACATTGAGTGGTTTGTCACCTTACTTAGTCGCTCTTTTAGCCATTACTTGACACTCAGCACGCATAATCTTGGAGAAATTATTCCCTGGATTGATTTTGGTCGAGGAACACAACCAGGTGTGTGAGTTGAGGACAGCAGCCAGTGTTCCAGGTGGGTTGAGAAGGCTCGCTGTGCCTGGAAAATGGCCTGAAATTGGTGGGGGGTAAAAACTGTGCCTGTCATTTTGGGTTTGGGTGTGCTCTCCGAACTGATTTTCCTCCCCAGCCTGTGTTTGGTGTTGCTGTCAAGCCCTGGGAGGCAGCCCGAGGTGGAAGGAAAAAAAGCTGGATTAGGTAAATGTGACCCGTGAGTAAGGAATTGCTGACTGAGTGCCCGCTCTCCTCTCTCATGATGGAGTGCTGTTGCTGACTTTCGGTTTGTCTTCTAAAAAAACCTGCCGTCTGGTACAGGATTTTGAGACTGCCAAACCTGAAAGGAAGGCTGCTTTGGGAGCTGTCGTGTGCTGGAGCATGGATTCATGTATCGTGCTGCAGAATAAGGAGTTATTCCATAATGCAGCTCCACGGGCAAACGGTTCTGACTTGTAGCACGGCTCCCTGACCAGCCAGTTCTTGAGATCACTCTGTGGTTTGTTTTCCTGGGCCTGGATTTTGTTTTCTGAACTCCCTGAGTTTGAATTAAAATGTCAAAATTTTAATTTTGAAAGGGAAGCTCACCCAGTGGAGGCGTTTCTGCCAGGAACCAGGAGGAATTTTTTATCCAAGTTAGATTTAAAAAAAAAAAAAAAAAAAAAGGTTCTGTGGTTGACCTCAGTTTGGACGTGAGGGGCTTCAGTCTGTTCTGTTGAACGTAGCCTTCTTTAACTTCTTTTACAGGCATCAGTGTTTTGGGTGAACGTTTTACTGAGTGTGAAGTTACAGCACTAAGGAGTATTAGAGAAGCATTTATGGCTTCTTTCGTGGCTTTACATCTTTACATGCAGTCAGTCTGGTTTCTGTGGATTCCTCCTTTGGGTGAAAAAGCAAAGTGGCATGTAAAAACATGGCTGCGGTGCTGTGAAATCATGGGAGTCCTGAGCTTGCTTCTTGGCCTTGGTCAGATTTTTCCATACGTGTGTTAGTTTAAGCAGCACCGCTCCCAACAAGGCTGTGTTGCTTTCAGAAGACAGCACAGGGACAGCACAGGGGATTCACCCGGACGCGTGCCTGATGCTGCTCTCCTCCAACCTCCTTGTGTAGCGTTAGTGGGCTCTGCTACCGGTATTTCAGCAAGATTTGGAAAGTGCAAGGTCAGGGACTTCTCTGTTAAATGCCATCAGTAGCAATCTCCATGTTCAAATACCAGCTAAACTGCATTTTCTTAGCAGGGTGCAAGTTTTTTTTAAATTAAAACTAAACTTTGTAATTAAGCAGCAGTGGCTGTTGATATCCTGAACTCTAGCGAATTTTTACTGCAGTGTTTCCTCTATTGACTACAGATCCAATGAGCCGCAGAGCATAATCTCCTCATCTTTGCTGAATATTGAAGGGTAGAGTTTGTGCTATTCTTAGTCTTCTTATCAGGCCTGGGATTTATTTCTGTTCTGGAACCCTCCAGGAACGTCACCGAAGCTGCCTGCACGCTGTGATGCTTTTGTTCGTAGTGTGTAGATCACTTAGGAAGCCGGATTTCAAACGTCCTTGAGTCTTAGATGTGTAGAAACGAGCACCTGAGTATGAGAAGAAATGGTTCCAGGTAGTCTCGTGTGCTAACTACATCAATTTGCTGGCTAGTCAGCTGCAAATAAAATCATCATGAAACCAGCACTTCATCATAGAGTTGCTGAGGTAGGAAAAGACCAATTCTGACATTCCCAATCTGGAGCCGAGGCCTCTCGCTGCTCAGGAGTTGGGTTGTTCAGTGTCTTGCTGCAGTCAGAAGTTCAGGCTGTGCTGTAGGGTTCTTGAGCACAACTGGAACAGAAATTAATTACTGGGGCACTCGCTGTGCTGGTACAGTTGTTAAAATGCTCAGCTCCTGGTGTGCCAGGAGGAAGAACCATCACAGCAGGACGAAGCCACGAGGGGATGCGCGGTGAGGAGGAACGATGGGGATTTCTGTGCCCACATCATTTTGCACTTAAGGAGAGGTTAATTTGTACCAAGGGCCTTCACCTGTCTTTGTATGGCAATGATAAAGGTATCAGAAGTTTAAAAAAACACGAAACCAACTGATCCTTGAAAGGTATAACTGAGAAACTGATTTTCATGACTATCACACCAGGGCGCAGCGGTGCCTGTTTGGCTGTCCAGCACAGCCAGTTGTGATCTGACGAGTGCGTTTCTGTAAGGTGGGTGCTAAATGCAAGTTTTTATACGCTGTACTTGCTTAGCTGCTTTTCTTTTTGACAGAAGTGCATTTGTAATAAATTGCACACGTTTGTGTAACGGCTGCTGAGAAGATGGAAATAAATTTGAGCATTAAGTTGGCAAACCTCACGACAACATAGTATCTCAGGGTGCGTGCTTACGTGCACTATTGTCTCGAGCTTCCTTTGACTTACTAAGCAAGAGGTCCTTCCTCAGCTCTTCGTGCTGGGGCTAAGAAATCCTCTGTTAACTATTTAAACCAAGCCTCAAACAGAAAATACCATTTCTTCACTGTATCCATGTACTACCTAGCAATTGTGCGTGATTTACTGTGTTCCAACGCAGAAATTTCCACATCCTCACGCCCTTCTGCCATGTGAGGCAGGGAACTTTCACAACAGAAGGAAAGAAACTTTGCAGTGAAATCTAGGAAGCTTCTTGAAATGCTTTAGGGGGGAGCTTGTAGGTGCACGTTGCTCTTAAAACATCACGGCAGGGCAGTTTGAAATCAGTGTTAATTAAAAGTTTGTGGGAGCTGCAGTGAGCTGTAGGGAGAAAAATTTCTCAAGTTGTTTCCAGCTCTATGGAATAGGGTTTAGGGCTTCTGGTGGTGGTTTTTGTGTATGTGGGGGGGTTCTTCCCCTTGGTTAAGACAGTTCTAGTGTCTGGGCTGGGCAAGAGCGTCTCTGTTGTTGCGTTGTGTTGGCAGGGCTCATGTTCTACGTGGTTGGCCTTGCACATCTCAGTCCTCCGTGGACTGGGTGGAAATTTTAGTCCCCGTTCTTAGTTGCTGAACTCTTGCTACTCTGCCCTGGGATGGTTCTAGGAAAAAATAACATAAAAAAGACGCAGGCAACCCTGACGAAAGTACTAAGTTGGATTCCAGTCAGCTGCTCCTTGCTCAGCACTCCCTCCCCTTTTTGCCATGTACCGGCGTGGTGCCTCGTGGTTTTCCAGCAGGGCTACGTCCGCCTTCCACATCCTCGTCAGGATGTGTGTGCCCTTTTCTGCTCAGATGCTCTCTGGCCGTGCCAAGCAAAGCTAACATTTTGGAGTTGTTTGTTCTTAAGGACTTCTTTCAAAAGTCATCGGCTTTTTTAATAGAAGCTTCATGAAAATACTCAGGCTGGGTGCAAATTATATCAGCCTAAAACCTAATTTGCTGCACGTTTTGCAAAGTCACCTCCCTTCTCACCCCTCTTCCTCAAAGGCGAGCTCACCCCTGGTGATTGCCACGTCAGAAACCACCGAGCTTTGCCCAGCAAAGTCCTCTGGAAGCGCCAAGTGCGGGGACGTTGCCATAATCCCGGCAGAGTTCAGCCCGTGGTTGGTGCAGCGGTTGGTAAACGGAGAATTTATCTGCTTCCGGCAGCTGTGAGAGCAGTGTGTGCATGGGTAATAAAAAGAAACTTCCCCTCGGTTCTTCCAGAAGCGTTTTTCAGCATGGCCTCAACCATCCTCTTCTCTTACTGGGGACGGGAGCGCTTGCAGTAAAACCTGAGACGCAAATTGCCTCGAAGGAAGCTGGCTCAGGGATTTAAGGCACACCCTAATGCCTCCGCACGTGTTCTCGCTGGTGGTGTGCAAATAAAGCTTCTCCCTCTGCGTAGCTTTTGGTTTGGGGTAGGAGTAGCCACGGAGTAGCTGACGTGCTGGGCCAGCCAGTTTCTCCAGAACTCATTCCTTTATGGGGGAGTGGCATTGGGAATTTATGCCAGCGGATCCTATCCTTTTTTTTTTCCCCTATTTTATGCTGGCACTGACAGTAAGCAGAACTGGAGAGCTGATGTGACTGAAGAAGTTATTTCTGCCAGTCTTTTTTTATGACGGCTGCTGGTGGAGGGAGGGGGAGGATCAAGCACGAGTGGGTGGACTAGTCCCTCTTGGCAGCGTTGTGGATTTATGCTAGACTAGCTCTTGTATCTACAGCTTCTGATTATGAATTATCTCAAACCACATTTAATGACTTCCCTTTTTTTCCACGGAGAAAGCCGGCACAACGGTACCGGTGCATGGAGTAGCTCAAGGGCTTACAAATACCTTTTTTTAACGTCTCCTAAAAATGGCGTGGACGGTCGCGGAGTTGGTGGAGTTCTCACTTCTGAAGTTTCTCAGAGGTTTTAATTGAGGTGTCACATCTGGGAAGCCTGCCTCTAGGTGCCGTGTAGGATTTCTGCGGTGTCTGGAGTGAAGGCTTTACGTGGCGAGAGGCATCTGTCCCTAGGAGACGTTCGTTTCTTGCTGTCTCAGGAATGCCTGAACTCCTCCAAGTATTTGAGCCCATAAATTTTCCCGAACCACGATGGTAGATTAACTTTGTGCATACCAAATTCTATCTTCGATGTTTGTTTAATCCTAATAAACTAACAACCCATGTATTTTTAAACATATTTATAACTTTCTCGATGCTGCTGGCTTTTCTGATTTCAATTTCTTTTTAGCCTTAATTTTGTGAGAGCTACGCTTTCTTCTCTCTGCAGGATTTTTTTTATTTTGTCTGGTTGTCCTCAATGAGCTCCTCGTTGATTGTGGCAAACTGATCTTTGACCCGGAGAAGCAAACAAATCCACTTCTAAAAATACGATCTTTGGGATCTGGCCCAGTTAGAAAATGCCTCTTTCCAGCAGGGCGTTATCTGACCGCGTGACGGTGCCAGCTCCTGCAAATGTTGCTCAATGTATGAAGGGCCTATCCCGTGATGTTTAAACAGATGCAATATAAATAAAACATATCCTATAGGGTGAATTGGCATTTGCATGCTGAGGTGAAGTTTCAAAGAGGAGAAAGCTGGACAGCGTCGTGTTTTTGTCTGCCTTCACGTCCATTAAGTATCAGTATGAGATTCACATCTCCTTCAAATACAGCTTTTTCTCTCTCTCTAGCTATTAAAAGGCATTAAAACACTTCAAAGTATCATTTCACCTTGCCTGTGGCATGGCATGGCCATGGGTTTGATTCTTCTTCCAAGCGCTTTTTGGTTTCTGGAGGTGACAGCACTGCGGCTGGCAACTTCTGGTCGAAATCAGCGCGCCTTAGCAGCTTCCAACTTCTCCTCTCCTGGGAGAATTTGTCCCTGCTGGAATTAAGACAGACAGGAGCTGTGTTTTCTTTAGGAGACAAGCTCTTTGTGTTGCAAACTGGATGTTCCCAGCTGGCAGTGTAACGGCCTGACCTTCCCTGTTCTGGGGTTTGAGCAAGAGGGCAGCGCGTGGCCGTAGCTGCTCCCGTGCACGCTCTGTGCATACACGACTCAATCAGCTGGCATTGCTGGTAGGAAGTGCCCCGCTGTGATGGCAGCTAGCTAAAGCAGAAGAGAGGTTGGGTTTTCTTCCAGTGCTGTAAAAAAAGAAGTCGTGGCTCATGTCCTGCAGAAGGCAGCCGCTGGGTCGACGCTCAGTGGTGAGCCTGTGGTGTGGGACTGCCTGGATCCCGCTGCTGGTGTGGTGATTTTGGGCTGCCCGATGTGGAAAGAGCGAGCTAATTTCTGCCTGGTAACGCTCAACCTCTGACTTAACCTCTTTCCCTTCCCGGCTTTCATACGAGCATTTTCTTTTCCTCCGGTCCTTTGTAGTAATCCAGATGCTCGTGTTCTTTTCCTCCTACACAGCAGATGGAGATGGCATAAGCCTTTTGATGACTGCGTCCTTCTTTTTACATAAGTTTTACGAGCTGGCAAGTTCTTTAGTTGGACTTGGTAGGGCTTTGTAAGCCCTGTCCAGCAGGTGGTGCGTTGTTACCTTGCCAGCAGGGAACAGAATAATTACATATTTTTAGTTTTTTTAATTTAGTTTTCAGCTTTTAACTTCTTTTGGAGGTGAACTCGAAGAGCCTTACTGTACTGTTACAGGAAAGAGGAAGGGAGGTCCTTCATAAGGATTATCCTGATGAATGTGTTTTGTTTTGGCCCAGACACTATTTGGAGTTGGTTAATTACCCCAGCGCTGTGCTATTTCAAGCTGTACGCAGGCAATTAAGGGATTTACTTTGCTAGGTGAAGAGTTAAACTTCAGCTTTTCTGTGCGTTGCTCTAGGCTTGTAGCTCATGAAAAATACATGTTCGAATTTGGCATGAGTTAGACGGTCATCTTCCACACTCCCAACAAAACTTAAGTAGGTTAGCAGCTCGCTCTCCCTGTTCCAGTATTGCCCGTCTAGTAAGGGACGGATTTTGGCTCGCTCACCGCCTTGCTGCTCATCGGTTTTAACCTCATTGAAAAGTTCCTACCCCGTCGAGGTGAATGAGACCGTTTTTTCCACTTCACTGCAGGCTTGGGCCTACGTAAATTCATCTGTTTCACATTTATTTCACAATTTGGATTTTTGTTTCGCAACGTGAGATTCCATTTCCCAACCACATGGCTTGGAGACTTTGTTTTAATGGGTCTGGGAGCAGCGTAGTCTCTGCCCAACATTTTGGGGAGTTGCATGGGAGTGTTATTGATCTCCGTGTTTGACAGCTCTTACTGGCGATGTAAATACAGTGTGGCAGCTACTTAAATTACTTCTGGCTTCTCCTTTTTAGGAATATTTTGGTGGACAAGCCTAATGATCAGTCCTCGAGATGGTCTTCTGAAAGCAATTATCCTCCCCAGGTAAGCACCCGAATCTCTGCTCCTGTACAGCTGCCTTGTGCAACTTCAGGTACAATGGATTTTTTATTTTAAATGCAGTCTGCTACTACTTGTACTGGATTCCTTGATAAGTTACCTTCTCTCACTTCAATACATGGTGTTGGTATGTTAGGTATTTACTTTTCCAGCAATCTCTTCACGATCTGTCAAGGAAAGATTTTTTTGCAGGGGAAGAGCTTCGCGTTTCATCCTTGAAAATCACAGTCACGCTGGAAATAATCCAACCTTACGGTTAGATTAAGCTGCTAATGAGGCGTGCAGGTCCCCCTTTGTTCGTGCTATTGGAGACTGTTGGAGGCTGCTGGCCTTGAGTCCTAGATCTAAGGAGCTTGTATTTGTTTCCCCTAATAGCACGCTTAGAAATGTAGCCTCTGTTAAAAAGAGACATGAATGTCACCTCTGCCGATGGTTAATCGGTGATTATTAAAACAGAATCTGCATTGATTTTTAGCTTCTAATTTGCCTTCTCATTATAATTACATTGTTAGATTATACAGAAAAATATACTTACCCTTTCACTTAATTTTTTTCCCCTCAATAAATGTGTTACCCTTCTCATTTTGGCAGATCTGTGTCTTATCACCCTGGTCCTGTTTGCTTAGCTTCTCCTGTATCTGTTACGCTGGGTGTTTTAAGTTTTTTTGTTGAAGTACTGATGCACAGCAGAATGTGTTGGGGTAACTCTCACACTGAGTTGCTGTGCACAGAACATAAGCACGTTTAATTCAAGTATTCTTCATGAGTTTAGCCCTGGGAATTTTCCTCTAGGTAAATCTTGCTTTTGCTCTGAAGATGTGCTAAAAATCTGTACTCTTCACTGGAAGCTGCAGATCACAGCGGGGTCATCCCATCCTGTTGAAAGGCTTCCTCCCGAATTTTCATGATTGTTTTCTATACTGCTGTTTGTGAAAGTGAGGGTTTTTTTAATATGGGAAGAGAACTATCTTGTCTATACTGTTGGCATGTTTCATAAACCCGCTTGTCAAGGCTGATAATTTTTCACATGCTTTGATCCCCTTGATGCCTGTGTGCATCTACTGCTCTTTTAATTTGATTTTTTTTTATTAATATAAATATTTTGTTAAACAGCCAGGGAGTTTAAAACTGCTTCAAGCTATGGATTAATCTGTCTAGGAACTACTGATTGCAGGGTAATGGGTTTTGAGCATGTGTTGCATCTCACTGAGCCATCCTTTTAGTTTTTGTGCAGAAAACACGTGTTTCTTAGGGTTTTTTCTTGTGTTCTCAAGGCAAGGTTGGATGTGGTGTAGCTTTAGACTGACCCAAGGTGCGCATAGGTCTGCCTTTTATTTTTTTGAGGGATCCTAAGTGTTTTGTTCTGTTCTTAAACTGATTCTGGACCAGAAATTCATCTCTTGTGGCTGGATGCTTTAACATATTCCCGTCCTATGCTTAAAGCTGCCAAGCAGTGATCCAGGTTGTTTCAAGCATGTAGATTAAGTGAGGAATAATCAGAATCACTTAAATACAAACTACATAAACTTGTTCAGGAGAGATCTTCCAGCAAGTTTGTTCATCGAACATGGCATGAATGAAGATGCTATTGCAGATCTACTGAAGCCAGCCCTGCAGAGCTGGGCACTGTCCTGCATGCTAAGCAAGTAATGCAAACCAAGCTTTTGATTGAAGAGTTACGAATGAAATATATATATTTAGATGTATGGGGGATATCCAGATAGCGACAGCTGAGATAAGGCAGTGTCCGTGTTGTATTTTATCTTCTTTAAAGACAAAAACAACAAAAAACCCAGCTGCCTAAGAGGAAAAGATGGTCCTGTTGGATTCTTCTTATTTGACTCTCTGTATCCAGCAGCGAGAATATAAAACACTGCTTATTGTCCATGTATTCAGCAAGCCCAATCTTGAGTGCTGAGAAAGAAGATGTATTTGCAGTGCCTCCTAATATGTATTTTAGTGAATTCTCGTGCTTCTCACCTGAGTGTTTCATCACTTGTTTAAAGCAATTTGCCAGTGTAACTTACCTGTTGTAAAAACAGCTGGGAGGAGGGAACAGGGAATTGAAATTTGCAGAAGCCTTCGTGCAAAGAATGCAGTTTCTGCTGTTCCTGTGCACGTGGAGAAACTGTTCCAAGTTATGTTGTCTCATAGGTGACCAAAGAATTTCACATTTGGTAAGATTTTGCTCATCTTGAGGTTTTGCACCTCTGAACAGCAAAATCTTAAGTTTTTAATCTGTGAGCAGTGAAAGATTGCCACACTATAATGCAGGTAAAACTTTTATGCAAGTGTTCTGCTTCCTTGTTTTCACAAAAGCTCTAAAGGCAGAATCTCAGCTTGGGAAGCGTCAGCTGAAATAATAATTGACTGAATTATAGTCGTGGTGGGCAGAGAGGCTGGGGTGAGATTAATCGCTTTACGTTAGCAAATGGGTATTTCAGATTCCAGCACTAATAAGTACACACGCACGTTATTTTTTTAATCCCCAAGATAAACAGGGAGCATCCTATGGGAAATGAAGCTGCGAAGCGTTTTATGGCTTTTGTGTTGGCACCGCTCCGTTTCAAAACCGGTCGCTTTTACAGTGACGCACTTGTTACAGCGCGTGGGCGGCCGTAATCGTCTGGGACGGGAAGTGCACAAAAACTCAGCGCCATAAAGCTTGCCTTGTCTCAAAACTTTATTAGCTGAAGCTAAGGCGAGGACTCAGCATGAGGACTAATGCCGTTCATGCTCGCTGGCACACGCTGTGAGATATTTTAATACGCTGCAGCCCCAATCGCTGGTGTCTGTCTCCTCCGTGTGCCTCACCGGAATGTGAGGGTTTGCTAACTCCCTGCCCAGGTGATGTTCTGTGCTGCCTGAGAGGTAAAAAGCACTGCCTAATATGAAGTGATCCCCTTTCTTTATTGACTGAAGCCGTAACACTTCTAGGCACCTTGCTTTGGGAGCATTCCCCTTGCTAAACATGAGTCTGTAAAGCTCCGAGTTTGTCCCGTGGCTCAGGGAAGATCTGTGCTTTGCAGCAAGCGTGGTGAAGCCCACGCTAAAACTTTCTGAAAAGGGAAAAGAAAATGAAAGTGGAAGTCCGGATATTTGAAGTACTGCCCCGTGGCTATATTTAGTAAAGGGTCTGCCTAGTTTGTGGGTATGGTAGAGTTAAATCATTCCTGAGGCCATGAAAGCCACGAGTTATGAATGAGTGCCAGTGGAAGGAAGCAGGACAGCTGTTTTTCTGTTTATTAAACTAGGTATCTATCTTCAGCCTTGAAATAGAATGACCCAGAAATTACATATTCAATAACAAACCTGTTATGTAGTAACCTATTCGGGCAGAAGAGGGCTGGTAGTTCTATTTTTGAAGGAGTTCTTACATGGGAAGTGTGAAGCAGCAGGGCTGGTAATGCCGAAGAGCACGGCCCTGCCATCCGTGCGCGTCCTGATGGCTGCAGCCGTGGTCTAACTGGGAGGCTGCGTGCAGGAGAACCTCTAATTACCCATAGTGGCTTGATGAATAACGTGCAGAACAAAAGGGTGGGATTTTTGTTTTAAAAGACAGAAGCTTAATTGCAAAAACATTGGGTAGGTTTGCCTAGTGGCTGCTGACAGCCCCTGCCGAGGAGCTGGGTTATTTTCTGCTTTTATTTTCACAAATGTCATTGCTCCCTAATTTAAAAAAAAAACACACACACAAAACAAGTTTGCAGGGCTGCATTGCAAAGGTTGATGAGCAGAAAATGCTAAAGAGAAATAAGTTACTATAATGTGATGCGTGTCTAATTGCCCAGGCAGCTTGCACAGTACGCTTTGGAATCCGGTCGAGCTTATTTGATTCAGAGATGGAAAACTGAAACCAATTGTTCGGGGAGAGCCGCTAACATCCTACACATGCTGTAGCAGCGCCGGATTTGTATCTGAGAAGAGCAGTTTCCCCCTCTTGATTTCCATCCTGCTGTGTAGATCATATCAGGAACTAATTTAAAATCCATTAATAAAATTTACACTCGGTTGTGTGATGCAGAAGCGATGCATATGGTTGTCATCAAATGGTAGCACAGACCAGAGCTTCGGGAAAGCTTGGAATGGGTTGCAGCTCCCGGTGCCACGGGGCTGGATTCGCTTTTCTGGGGGCCTGTAAGTGGCTGCCGAGGTGCTGAAGGGCCGTATGTGACTCGCCGTGCTCTGCTCTTTGTGCATCTCCGCTTGCAAATGTGTTTAATCACCGAGCAGAAGTCTTGCTCTTCTGATGCTTTGTAGCATCTTGTTTGCAAGGGCGGTAATTTGAGGCTCGACAATTAGGCTGAGGTTTTTTTTTTTTTGTGCAGTTGCTCCAATTAATGTCAGTGCGCCGTGCCTCTAATGAACAAACACTTGAGCTTCCAATTTGGATTGCTGGACTGCTTCCTGAATGCTCGGGTGTTAAAGGCACTGACGTCGCTTAGAGCAGCAGGACTGGAAAGTGTTATATAACTCGGAGGTTACGAGGTTAAGTCTGTGAGGTTTCAGACAAATATATATATAACTTGTTCTCCCTGGGCTTAATAAATAATTTGAACTTACGTGCTCTTCTGTCGCATCTCTCAAAGCTGGAGAGAATAGTCTGTCGCGTCTGAAATCCTGGTAAGAGTCCAAAACATCCCTGCAGCCAGCTGTTTGCAGCACTCGAGGCAGCACTTCGCATTTTTGGGCATCTGTGAGACGTGCAGCCCGCAGCCAGAGTGGCGTGTGCGTATAGACACATCCATGAAACCGTGCACGTGTGGATGTATTTTGATATATGTTGTGTAAGCATACAGGTGCGTACACCCCCAGATCTATTAAAATACAAAACGCACAGATTGTTTCAGGTGTCAGGCCGCAGGCTTTGAAGCAAACCTCTCTTTTGGTTCCCTGTCAGTGAGATAAATTCACAAAGAGGTTGTCTGGAGCTTCTGTGCCTAATGTCCGCGTGACTCAGCAGCACTGGGCTGCGTGGGAGCCTGGGGACGGCTGCAGAGTTCCCCCCCTCTGTCCGTAGGCTCGGGAACTAATTGCTGGCCGTGGGGAATAATTGCTGTGCCCTGCTCCGTTTCAGACCTGCATGCCAAGGTAGAGGATTTAACTGCAGCCCTGGAGTTCTCTCCCTTGATTTAGGGTAAGAATTGAGTAACGCAGGATGAAGAGCGTGCCAAGCTTCTGCAGGGTGGCTGAGAAAGTCTGTCTCTGTGACCCAGGCATGAGGGCTGCGACTCCAGCAAGATTAAAGCACTGCAGTCGCTGTTGCTGGTGGTGCTGGCGTCACTTTTTCATCGCGAGGAGAAAACTGCAGGGAGGCTACGGTGGTGGAGGAGGAGTTCGTAGACATCGGGGCGTACTGGCTGTTCTGCACAGGAATTTTGGCCGTGGGCTGTGCCATGGATCTGCTGTTGCCCTCTTCCAGGACCATCCACTTGCTCATCCCTTCCTTTTCTCTGTTTCAGCAGCTTTTTTACATAGAACTGTTGTTCTTTTCTTTAAGAAGTTTGGTGATTACTTTGAGATGGAAGCGTGGCTTACTGCTAGTTTAACAGACATTGGGTTCTGACACTTGGGTGGGTAGCACAACACTAAAAAGTGGTCACAGAAATACTTAAAAATATCTGGAAGAGCACCAAAACATTCTTCCATTGCATCCTAACGCTGCTGATACTGGCTTGTTTTCTTCAATCTGGAAAAAAAAAATGAATTGCTGGAAAGATCCTTGGCAGCAATTCCTCCTTATTCTAACTAGGTACCTGTCTTGTCTGCATTATTTGGGGTAAATGCTGTTTGGGGGAGTATTCCTCCTAAGCTAAGCTCTTTGTAAACATAGTGAGAACCATTCCTTGAGATCCTGCATTTATCCTGATGCTCTCAAACATTATCAGTACTGCTCCTTGGGTTCAGAATTGCTTACTTTATAGGGCTGTGGCAGAAGGACCAAGAAATAAACAGCAGGGAAAGCTTCTTCCGTTGCTCACCCCAAAGATGCACTTGGAGGGTAAGCTTGCCCCACTGATGGAGCTGCTCAGCACAAGCAGAGTGGTGCAATGATTTTTGTATCTCCCGAGGACCTACAGAAGCATGCAGATAACTGCTAAATGCTGATGAAAGACCCAAAATACCGCGTCTCGGCTGCTTTGGCAGTGCCCCTTTTCGGAGGCAGGGGCCACCAGGAGTGCCTGCAGTGGGAGGTGTTCCACAGCGCCGTAGCTGTCTGCTGGGAACGTAGCCTCGATCCTAAGGTTTTGTAACAAAATCCAGGGCGATGAGTAATTGGGATTCTGCTTTCCGTCTCATTTCTCTGCTGTGTGCTGCTTATTTCTGAGAAATTAAAAAAGACAATTAACCACCTTGTTTTTTAGGTATGAGTTTTAGTGTATCCTGCAAAGCAGGGTGTCTCCAGGCTCCCTCAAGGCTTGCTTTGTAGGGGAAGGTTAAATAAACATTGTGCTTGATGGTCCCTGATGGATGGTGCAAACGTTTCTCTGCGAGTGATTTTCAAGGGGAATAGATCTTTTCCTCCAGCAGCGCTGGGGAAGCTGGTAGCTGGGGCCTGAAAATAAATTATTTGACTTAGGTTTGTGTGCTGTGGGGGGACATCTGTGCACAGGGGAGAAAACGTTCAAAGTGAGAACATTTTCATCATTATATGTGTAAAGCCCTTTCTTGTCAGCGAAGTGGTTGGGTTTTATTTGGGATGGTTATTAAGCAGTTGGCCCCTGCGTTAGCCACAAATCAAACGTAGTCTGTGTTCAGTGGTTAAATAGTCTCTTCTAGAGAGGAAAAGTAATTTGATGTTCTCTTAGCATGTGGAACATGCTGTATTTATCTAATTGTGCATTCAGTTTAGGTTTTCTTTCAGGCTGGAGTGGGCGTTTGAATCATCGTCCTCCTTAGCTCGATCCTATTTGCCAGATTTCAGGAAGTCTTGCGTCCAACCTGAAGGAATGTATGTAAGCCTTGAATAGCAATGCTAGGAATAGGCCCTTCAACCCAGTCTTTTTCCTGGATAGGTTTTTAAAAAACTAATATTCCTAAAAAGTCTTTGGTTAGTTCCAAGAACTAGGGAGAAAATATGATAATTGGGGGGGAGGAGGAATCGTCTTAATTTTCATTTTTTTTGGCTTTATAACTGAATATTTGAAGGCTGTGTTGCTTCTCCCTTGGTGTGTTGTGCAGCCTTGGCTTTAATATTGAAATTCACTGTTCTCTCTTCCACAGTATTTGATTCTGAAACTTGAAAGACCTGCCATAGTCCAGAGCATCACGTTTGGCAAGTACGAGAAAACGCATGTCTGCAACTTAAAGAAGTTTAAAGTCTTTGGTGGGATGAATGAGGAAAACATGACAGATCTCTTATCGAGGTAAGACGTGATTTCGTCAGCTGTGGGAAGCAGAAAGGCTGGACCAAAAAGCTCTTCCCCTTCACTCCCGAGCAGACAGTGTAACAGAGCTGTTTATGTGATCCTACAATTAGCTGCCCCTGTGTTTGTGGTCAGGTCAGTGAGCAACAAATCTCTGTGCTCGCTCCAGGAAGCCTTCCTTATCCTGCCCTAACCACAGAGGATTTGTGGAGAGTGAACTCCTGGAGGTCTGAAAGAGCTGAGAGCAAGGTTCAACACTGCTGTGTTTGCGATTCCTTTCTTCCTTGTGCCTGAGGCGCAGTAGAAATGATTCCCCAGGTGTGGGTAACTTCAAGAAGCTTTTAAAAGCACAAGTAACCTGCCTATGTTGAGAACCTCCTTGCAGCTGTAAAGCTCTGGCTGGTCAGCTGCTCTGCCTCGCTTCAAATGGGTAAATAAATAGGATAAGAAAATAGAAAACCTTTGTATTCCTTTTTTTTTTTTTTTAAATGAAGGAGCTTTTTGGATATTCGAGGCTGATCGTGAGCTTCCGAGTAGTTGCTAACAGAAATTTTCACGGGCCTTTTAAGGGGTTTTCTGTTTTAGAAAGGGAAGTGATGCTTAACTATCTAGGAGTACAAGAGCAATGAGGAGCAAGAACTAGTTTTGGAGGCCTACAGAAGGAAGCTCCACCTCTGGGGAATGTACTGGGGTACGTGATCTTTACTCAATTAGAACATGATCTTTACTCAATTAGAACAGACAGGGGGAAACATGGGATGATCTCATTGTAGGTATCCTTCAAAGCCATACAGAGACTAGTCACAACCTTCCCTGTCCCTTCCCTCTCTTTAGGTAGACCAATCTAGCAGCTTCACTTTACTGCTGCTCAAATTTTGGGGGAAGAGATTTTAGTAGCACAGTAACTACCGATACCTAATGTCACAAATTCAACAAAAATCCTTGTTTTGGGACCTGTAGCTGCATCTTCAGTAGAAATGGACTTAGGAGTTTTGATAAGTTATAGCAAGTATTTGGTATTTTATAAAGTATTGCTCATAAATGGATCACAAAACGCTTTGGCAGTGTGATTAGTCTGCCTCCAACCTACCCAGGAAAGCGTGATTCAGATCGCTTGCTGAAGTCGCAGGGACGCTAGCACAGACCAGCAGCATTGGTCTGATGTCAGTTCCCCCTGAAACCACTAGCCAGTGCTTGCCTCCCAGGGAGATAAGATGGTGGATAGCAGTCCAGGCGTTGGTCCAGCATGGGTACTGATGATTTATAGCAATATGAAACAAGCGTCACATTTCAGGCATGACCTAGATTGCATTTATTAGCTAGTCCTAAAATACAAGGTAAGATTTAGTAACCTTATTTATTTTTTCCCACAGTGGCTTAAAGAATGATTATAACAAAGAAACATTCACCTTGAAGCATAAAATTGATGAACAGATGTTCCCCTGTCGATTCATTAAGATAGGTAAATGCATTTTTTCGGCATTCTGAGTAGAAAATAATCTTTTCTGATACTTGTGCCAGTCTTGGCACTTGTGACTTCATTGTACTCAGGCAAAGTATCCAAAATAGCTGTTCCATTTCATGATCTCTTAGGTTGGTTAGATTGGAACACAGTGAAGTCCTGTTACTAAGAAATAATAGAATTCCTAGGGACTGAAAGCAAAATACTGTACTTTTCAGAAACGCAGTTGTTGAGCCAACTAATTACTGGAGAAGCTGCTTGCTGTCCTACTATAACTTGCTATATCGAACTTTAAAAAAGATAATAATTAAGTTAAATACTAGTAAAAGTTCCAGTATTGGTAACCTTGGAGTTTGACGAAGTTTCCTCTTTTTTTTTCCTCCAAATACGCTTGCAACATAAAGCAATAGCAGAAGCCTTTCCTTTTGCCTTCTTGCTGCTCTAATCACGAAGTCTCACTTGTGGCTAAAGATGCTGTCCAGGAGCAGAGAAGAACTATGCTCCGTGATGTCCACCAGTGTAATTTCTCTGGCGGGGCATGCTAGAAAGGGTACTAATTACTAATTACTATGACTTGTGATGGGAGCTGGGGTGGCTGCTCTTTTCTTGCTTTGCATGGGCTAGAGAGAAAAAGTGTCTTACACTTGCCATTATTGATGCTGGTTGGTTTTAATCCAATAGTTTAGAGCCTTTCATCTCTACATGGCTGAGTAGATTTATCTTCCCCTTCCTACCTGCTGAGACAGTAAAAGAACTACTGTTTTTATGCTCTTTAATTCTTTTTGTTTTTTTAAGAGCAAGGAGATAGTTGCTGAAAAATGAAATGAGATCTCGTTGACTTAGAGGAATTTAGGAGCGTTTTGAAGACTTAGGTAATTCCTTTGCCAAGATGTGGATGACAGTGGCTGTGTAGGGGCTGTGCGTGAAAGTTTGTTTAGGAATCAAGTAATTGTATGTCATAAACCACGGTGTTTCCCATGTTTAGGCAAGTGGAGAAGTGAGTTGTTGGTTGTTTGTCTTTTTTTTGCTACTTTTGGAAGCATCTGTAGCACTTAGCTTGAGGAATCCTGAAGTGGAGCAAATGAATGGTTTAAAGCTGAGGTCATGGAAGCTAAATCGATTTTGAATGTATTCTGAAGCTTTCTGTGCTAGCTTTCTGGGGGCATGATATTTTTTTTTAAGGGCTAACAAGCAGCAAATGGTTACTGTAGGGCTAAGGGGTTGAATGGAAAGATTCCTAGCTACTGCTCTGGAAGATTTAAGTTATATTCCTGCAGAATACGTTGCAGATACGTTCAGATGTTACGAAGCGTAGCGTGAAGTTGGAACTTGTTAGGAAAGTGAAATGTTGATTAATTCTACTACCAGCATTTTTTTCTCTGACATGACGTGAGTGGGTATTAGGTTACATGGCTCGTTTTGTTGGGATGGGTTTCTTACTTAAGGAACGTAAAATTAAGTATTCTTGTGTGACAAATACGTATATATTTGTCCTTTTTTCACCAGTTATGTTTTGAGTTTTCCATTTTAGCTCTATCTACGGCCTCTCATTTCTTGAAGCTATTTTCTGCGAAGGAAATTCCTGTGCTAGGAGAAAAATTGAAATGCTTTTTTGACCAAACCCTGTTAATTTCTAGTTGGTTCCTAGCGTCGTTTTGTTTATAAAGTTGCGAGTGTTTTTCTACTGTGAAACAACTGTAAAATGATGTTATGAAATTGTTATTTTTCAGATTCGCAGCGTGAAGATGTTTTCAGTTTGTTAAAATTTCCAAGCTGCTAGCCAAAGTAACTCAAAATTTGAAATACCGTGCTGTGTTCCTTGTAATGCTGCCAGTAAACACGAGGCCAAAATCTGCCCTTTTGGACTCGGAGAGGCTGACACCACACGAGTTACTGTTATCAGCGAAGCTTGCGTGTTTGGAGGAGGCATTGTTTAGTTCGGCAGCCGCTTGCAAAAGGCATTTTCTTTATAATTCTGCAGATAAACAGATCTGTACGCTGCTTTTAACAGCACAACAGGGAGGATAATATATTTTTTTGGGGGGAAACAGGAGGAATATGATGGGTAGATCTATGGAAAGTGGGAGAAAAACTTCTTAAAACTTCCATTGCCCACGTGACGTTTGGCTGGTAGGAAGCAGAAGTAAGTTGCTTCTCTCAACTTTTGTCAAGACGAGGCTTGCACTTCTTGCAGTTTAATTAGTTCAACCTCAGTTCCTCAGCACTGAAATGCCCAGTTGTACAGGCTCCTGACCTACTTGACAAGTAATTTTGTGTTTCATGTAGCACCTTGTTAAAGAGCTTGGGAGGGGAAAAGATGTTTATCTGGACAAAACAGTGAAGAACAATTTTATAATGTTGTGAGCTTTGTTTCTGGCTGTTTGCTTGTGTGGTCCCTCCAAGCAGAGATTTTTATATCGTGCCATTGAAAGCAGAAGGTGTTGTGAAGACTGATTGCCATGAAGGAGCTCGAAGAAATTCTGAGTGCAGTTCCCATGCCAGTTTGTTACTAGCATGGGAATTACTAACTCTGCTTTGAGGCTTTTGAGCTTTTTTGTATTAAAAAAGAGCAGTGCTCCTTTATGGATGTTTCCAGTATTAGTTGGATTGACTACATCCATACCTGCATTTTTCCAAACATGCCCTGTTTGTGTGACTGCTGCTGGTAGATGAGGGATACAGAAATTATCTTGAGAGGTGTATTTGAAATGGACTGTTCAGTGACTCTGTTGTTTTCTGTATTATACGGGGTTGTAATCCTCGCCCAGGCATAGCTTACAATTATTGAGAAATATCCCCTAAAATCAGTCTTGTGTGGGTAAAAAACCAAACAAACAAACAAACAAAAAAAAAAACCTGTTTAAGTGACCTAAATACCTTTTGTTTCTGTTAAAGGGCTATTGATTTTTTTTTTTATTATTTTTCCTCTCTGCTGGGCACCTCTCTCTGTGTGGTAACACGGTAGGCTGAACAGTCGTTTGCATTTCAGGACAGATGCAGCAAAAAAAAAAACAAACAAGCTGAGGTCGCTTTTTGGTTAAAAACTGGAGAAATACTGGAGTGGTAGGTTTCAGATTCAACACTTTTAATGGGAGCATCTTTCTCCCTTAAGGGTGTGTGTCTGTGGAGGGAAAAAAGCAATATGGCAAAGAATGTGAAGAATAAGGTTTGGCCCCTACAACTGTATTGTAGGGTAGAGTTTCCACTATATTTTTTTTTTTTGAGGGGGACAAATAAAAAAGCAGCCACTGGGAGACGTGAGCAGAGAAATGGAGTTGCACTTAGGAGGGCTTCCTCCAGCATCTTAGGCTACTTTTACCTCTGTACCACAGAAATCGTGATGTAAAAATCCCTGTTTCTGATGAATTGTTGATTACTCAAGCTGGTAGAAGTTGGCATAAGTTCTCTGAATTTATACCAGAGGCTCTGCTGGAAGGAAATCGAGGTGGACACCTCTGCTTTATTTTATTTTATTTTTTTTTCCCGGAAAGAGGTGGTAAAGTGGTAATGCTTGATTTTTTTTTTTTTTTTTTCCCCACCCAGTAAAGTCAACACCACGAGATTGGCCTCAGGTTCACCGTCAGGAAATCGATGGCCTCAGCCCATTTGAGGTGGTCTGTGGTTTGGTTCAGTGTTTGAGTGCAAGGAGCTGGTGAACAGATTGGGATTCCTTATGGCTGAATGAGCACCAGATTTAACTTCAGTTTGGGCTGTGCATTCCGGTTTGAGGACAAATTAAAGGGGTTGCCTGTACTCGTGGTATTTTCTTAGTCTGTCATCCTAATAGGTAGGATGCCCTGGGTTGTCCATGAGCTCTAGGGTTTGGCAGTTCGCTGTCCTACAAAGGAACATGAGAAAAGACTCGTGTGGTTGCTGTTGATGCCTTTTTGTGTCTCTGTGCAAGGAGGGTAGCATTTTTTCATACAGAACACGCATCAGTTACTGTATCAGTTCCCATATCTCGCTGGTAACAACTTTAAGCTGATGCACTTGGAGTTAAAAGTAGTAAGGTTTTATGGCATTGAGATAAAATACCTTGCTTAGCTTTGTCCCATGGAAGACAGGCTTGGTTTTCTTTACCAATTCTCTTGTCTGTCTCCACTGAGATGAACCTACTAGGGGCTGCTCTGAGAGCATCTCACCCGAAAGGTTGAAGGATCGAGTAGAAAGGAATTATTTGGGGTGATTTGAGAGATGTTAACATACGAAGTACCTACGTACTGATTTTAGAACCTGTTAAGAACTGCATATGCAGAGTCTGTTTGGATCTTTTCTGAAAATCTGTTTTCCTGATGACTGTTCCTAGAAGTTGTCACAAGCCTTTAGCAAGAGGTTTGTAGAAACACCCTTTAAAATTTTAGGGTATTGTGCGTTTGAGCATATGCTTTGTGCCCACATGCATTGTGGCAAATAAGGGGTGTAGCTTGGGGAAGCATAAATACTTCTGAACCTTTAACAGGAACAACTTTAAGACAAATCTTGGCTTCGATTTCTTCCGGGGGTGGGTCAGAAAGCCCCTAGTTGAACAAGTCAGCAGTCTCAATGGCATTTCGTGGCGGTTTGAGGGGTAACAAGCAGCTTCTCCGTGGGAAGAACAGCTTCTGTGGAAGGGAGGAAGCAGTGGACTCCACGCTGCTGCTGGTTACTACTCATTCATCTCCAGTGCTATCTTTTCCTGTTTATCAGTTACGGTCAAATAGAGAGGAAACAGAAGTGTTTGAGAGAAGCCACTTGATTTCTCTGCAGTTTTCAGGAGCGAGCGCTCACGTAAAAGCAGTGCGGGGGCTGGCAGTGCTCTGAGAAGCAGAACAAACTCTTAATCTGCAGGCTAATCGATAGATCGATGCAAGACCGTGGATGTTACCACAGAGAGGCCTTAAGTGAGAGGCTGCAGTGTGTTTCACAGGTCACTTAGTGTTTTAAATGTTTGTTCCGATAGCCAGATGAAACAGGATTAGCCAAAAAGCTGCTCATGTTTGAGATTTAAAAAAAATAATAAAAATTAGATACAGTTTTTAAATCGGAGACTGACAGTTTTCCCTCCTTCCCTCCTCCACAACTTGCAGACGTTCCTAATTTTGTAAAATTTAAAATACCCAAAGCTTCTTGTCTTCACCATTAGGGAAAATAATTGTTGCTGACAAATGTGAAAATAAATGTACTGCGAGGAGCAAATACTGTCTCTGGTATGCTCGTGATTCCCATCCATGTCAAAGCTTGTTGCCTCTCCGAGCTGTTTTAAATGATAGGATTTTTGCTCTTTTGCTTAAAGCGAGCTGCTGCTTTGCCATGATCTGCTGCGTTAATGTTGCTTAGTACAGGTTGCTTTAAATGACAGCTTTACTGTGATGCGTGGTGATTTTTTTCCTAAGCTTTCCTAAACCTAAACTTATGTAAAATCATAAGTACTGAATCTTATTTAACCTTCAAAAGCATTCTGTTGAAATAGCACTGTGTATAGCCTGATAAGACGAATGCAATGCTTGTTTGATGTTGATGCCTCCTTTTTCTCCTTTTCCTTTCTCCTCCAGTTCCACTCTTATCCTGGGGACCTAGCTTCAATTTTAGTATCTGGTATGTTGAACTTAATGGCATTGATGATCCAGATGTGGTCCAGCCATGCCTCAACTGGTACAGCAAGGTAGGCCCTGCATTTTAGGTGCCTGTTTGCGTGAGGATTTGTCGTCTCGGAATCTGGTGAAACTTCTCGTGCTGGAATTATGTGACCTTTTCATTCCTTGAATATCTGCTATTGAAACAACAAACACGCGTAGTTAAAACTCAAACCTCATGGCTGGCTTGGACTCTGAGCCTTGCGCCTGTAGGTTCTGCAAAAGAAACAAACAAAAACCTGCTAGGTAGACGTTGCAAGGAAAACTCGAAGGAACGTGGAGTCAAAAGGGGATGATGTTATTAAAATAATTTGTCGTGGAAGGGAAATAAATATTAAAGATCCCGTTTCTCCCTCTTGTTGCCTTTTAAATAATCATTCTTTTACCATGCTAGTCCTTCTGCAGAGCTGCGTATGCAAGTCTAGAGGCTTCTGGTTTATATATGCAGCTTTTATGCAACAGGGGTGAGGTTGTTTGTAGAGATCCCACTTCAGAGTCTTAACCTATTGCAGATCTTTGCACATCTTATGTTTACCTCTCATTGGCTTTTTCTTGAAAATCCTGAAACGGAGGGGAGCTGACGCCGCTGGACTGAGATGAGATGATTTATGCCATTTGTCACTTTGATGGATAGCAAGTTTAAAGGGCTCTAAACATTATTTGTAAAAGCTGTCTTTAATTGAGCACAGCAGACGCCTGTTCTGTGGGCGGGAAGCGCACTCTCACAATGAGAAATCAGTTTGGTGCTGTTTTTTTAATGCCTAGATCTTCTGGAACAATTCATGCAAGTCATGTGGTGCGTTACAGAGAAAGACATCCTTCCCTTTTAAATACGACTGAGTGGTGGAGCAGCATCTCTCTGCTTCCGGAACGAAAAAGTCAAAAAGGGGGTAAAGACTGGTGGTAGATGTGATGCTGCTGACTCTATCAGAGCCGTTAGCATGGCCCCAAGGTTCTTTACCCCGCTATCTGGCTCATAAACGTTTGCACCAACATCACAAGTGACTTCGTGGAGGATTTAAAAGCAGCACTAACAGTCACAATAGAAGCTGTCAATAGCAGCTTTAATCGTAATGTGACATCGTGGTCATTACCCTGCTCCTTACTCGTGTCCAGTTCCAAAAAGCCCAGCTGACAGAAGCTGCTGATGGTTTTCTGTGCTGCTGCTTCCCGATGGGGGCGTCTCCGTCATTTTTGACTGGCTGCTGCAAGTAGGAAGCTATGGGTTTTCTTTTTTTTTTTTTCTGTTCTTTGATGATGATGTCAACATCTGTTTTGTTCTCTCACCCCATGGAATCAACACATTTCACGGTCAGCGTGTCTGCAGTGACAGCTTCTTCGAGGGGTGCCAGCATTGTTCTTCTAAAGCTCCGAGCCCTAAAGCAGCGAGGCAGGGACTTAGTCATGACTGTCTGGATGAGTTGCCAAGCTTTGGGTGATCAGCGTGTGTCACTGATGTTTTCTTCTCTCATGGTCCTCAGGCCGCTGTTCCCAGAGCCGTGTCAGAGGGTACGTGCTGACCCTTAGGTAGGGAAAAGCCAGGATTGAGCTCTTCCTTCCATTCCTTCGATGTAGTGTGGGTATTATCTCGTGTGTTCGTGGAAGCCTGAAAACTTTGCAAATCGAATAATTATCCTCTATTGTCTGAAGCCTTGGACAAGAAGGCTCTACGTGAAGTTGCCCATCCGTTTTGTGGTGTGTGCTTCAACCAGCAACATATTCCACTCCCTCCAGGAATAGGAATTAGGTGCAGGAGATGAGGACAGGGAAGCAGCAGGCACGCTCCTCAGTTGGCTCCCTGCTCCTGCCTCCTTACAGCCTGGCTCAGCCGACAGCCTCCTGAAAGCCTTCCTACTCTGGTTTTACTGAAGAGCAAGCAGACTTTGGCAGTTCAGTGATGACTATCATTTTTGGTTTTGATAATGAGCATTGAAATATTTTTAATTCTACCTGTGTGTTTGACAGCGTGAATGTCTTAGTCTCATGCTCTCATTAAGATTTTAACCAAAGGAATTATTTACAAATTCAGATCAAAGCCATTCTTTGGTTTGTCATCTCTTTAAAGCTGCATGACAGCATGTAAAAAAGGAGCCTTTTATATACTTTTTAGACACCATTTGCGTACAATATTTTTACATTTAGCTTCTGTAGTACTACTGTGATGCCAATCACATGCAAACTTCTACATTACATCGAGTGGCCAGCCTGCATCCAACAGTCATTTGATGTTTCGGGAGCCAAATCCATCAATCACGAGAGGCTCAGCGGAAATACACACAGTCTCAAATTTGTCTGATGGCTGAACTAGAGGAGCTGAACGTGCTAAGGTGGTTATTACTGATGTGCAGCTATCCTTCTGCTCCCTTGGCCCAACAAAGAATCCAAGGTGCTTTTGGCCTTGACTCATTCAAGTGAACATTTGCTTAAAGTCAGTGTCTTAGGAATCTCTTAGAAAGGAGGAAAAAAAAATCAAGAAACCCATTTTTTTTTTTTTTAATTTGTGCTGTAAAGCCATGTTTTAGCTTTACTATTCCTTTGCCAGCGTATCCCACGTTTTTTATTGGTACATGTCCTTGGCCTTTCTCGTGTGGGCTGGGAACCGACTTTCTAAAAATGCATGGTTCTGGCTATTTGCAGCTGTGAAATACTGATGGATTAAGAACTAAAAATACAGCTCGTGGCCGTGCTCTCGTTAGCTGTTTCAGTTTGAGATTCTTGCTATAGAGCCATTACTTCAGGAGCACTAATGTGTTTTGAATGTTGGTATTAGTTTCAGGGTTTCCGAAGGATTCTGCTCATTTAAATGTAAACTGAACTTTCAGCAGTGGCTTCCACTGAAGAATAAAATCTTTTTATCTGTAGTTTGATCAGTCTTAGAGGTTCTTAACTTGGATTTGTTTTTGACTGCACTCCATGATGCGTCTTAAAGATGGAAATTGAAAGTTTTTCTTTAGTGCCTTGGAACTTGGGTTTGAAGGGTCTACATAAAAAAAAAAAAAAAAAGTGGTTCTGAAGGTCTGAGCTGCTTAACATAAAAATCTGTTGCTTGTGCATATTGTTGGCAGCTTTGAATATGCAGTGGAGGATTTGGTAGGTTAACTGCACAAGCTGTAGTTCTTAAACAGAATTTACTATTTTCTCCTCCTTCTGTACCTTGATTTTTGATCTAGCGGGGATTTTTCTAGCCATCCTTGTTCCCCCAATCGAGTGGGACGCGGACGGCTTTGACTGATCCGTAGCATGAAAGCAGGGGCTCTGCTTTAAGGCATGTGGAACTGTTCTGAAGGTAAAATTTTGGCCTGACTGTAAATTCTTGCTGTCGTGGATTCAAAACCCTTGCGAGCTTTGTGGTCAGCCATACATTCTGCTGCTCCACGGCAGGAGCAGCGGTCACCGCCGGTATTTCTATTCCAATGTGTGTTTTTTTTTTCTCGTCTGCTTCTAGAAAAGCTGTGACCTACTTACTCTTCTAAATTATTTTGTTACATAAGAGTCATACAATCAAATTATGTAACGCTGATAGCGAAGGCTTTTTCCTGCTCTGCCTCATGGAGGCCTCAAACAGCAGGACCGGGTGGATGGGGGGGGAGATAATGGTTACTTCAGAGATCCGGGACGCTGGGCAGCCTCCTCTTGTGTGCCTGTTAACCTGGGTGGCATGAGGCTGTATAATTTCTGTGCTGCTGGAAAGGAAATGTCTGCACAGCTTCTAATGCCTTTCATACAGCGTTCCTCTGTAAGCTCACGCACGGTTTATGTGCAGCGTTTAAGAGCCTGTTCTGCCTCCAGACAGGTTCACAGGTAGTCGCCAGCAGGGCCCGTCAAAGGCAAATCTACACGTCTCATAGGCTTTCTTGTGTTCCAGTAGTACCGTGAACAGGAAGCCATTCGCCTTTGCCTAAAGCATTTCCGTCAGCACAACTACACCGAAGCTTTTGAGTCGCTGCAGAAGAAAACCAAGATTGCGCTGGAGCACCCCATGTTGACAGACCTGCATGACAAGCTGGTGTTGAAGGGAGACTTCGACGCTTGTGAGGAGCTGATAGAAAAAGCTGTGAATGGTAAGGGAAAGCGGAGGCAGTCGCGTATATTAATTAAAAAAAAAAAAGGCATTGAAATGTTACTGCTTTACATGTTAATGTACACAGCAGTGGGATTGTCTAGTCCATGTTCTATTCATATTTAGCGTGTGGTGTCCTATCCACTTCTGGACTTGTATGTGCATGATGTAGGCTTAAAATTATGAAATCATTTATCTCTGCTACTTTTGAATCTCTCTTTTCCCCTAAAATGACAACGTGGTGCACTTAATGGGTGAAGATAGGTCCTGCATGTAAGTATTTGGAAAGCTGAAGGTGGGCACAGCTATCAGGAAGGTGTTCCGCAAGGATCTGCATCGTGATCTCCGGTCAGGGCTTTCCACCTGCTTGGTATTTCAGCAGAACTTGAGATTGTGAACGCTTTCTTTGGGAGCAATGCTCCCTGGAGGAGAACTTAGGCGAAGTCATAGAGCTTGGAAGCAGAGGCTGGCTTTGCTTACCGGTTTCATTCTAACTACTATTAATTTTTTACTTGGAACTTTTCATCTTAGAAAAGCACTGCGTGCAAACAGCTTTCAACCCCTAAGATGGGCGAGATTTACTTTCTGTTGATGGCATGGGATGCACGAATTGAGCTACTGCAGTGAGGTGTCTCCAAAGGCCAGTGCAGCATTTGGATTGCAGCTGGATAAACAGAGGTCCTCATGCCTGCGGGTGTCGAGCGTTTTGATGACGTGCGATTGCTATTCCTGGGAAATCTGTGCTGGCATGAGAGCTCCTTGTGCCTACGGACTTACAGACTTAGTGCACCAATTTAATGGGTGTCTGGCACCAGAGTTTTGTTTTTTAATTCTGGGCTAATCAATCATTTTGGAATCTCTCTTGGATAGATGGCAGTCTGCCTGCCTGGCCACCTCCGTGCGTTTTGTACCACTGAAGTTGCAAGTGGTTCTTGGGATGTGATAGAAATGATAGCTTTAAGGTCTGTATTCCATGAAAACCACAATGTTTTCGCGAGGAAGCCGTTCAGCGGAGCATGGTGTTAAGGAGTTTATTGCAACAGGTTGTCAAAAACTGCAGTAAGTGGCTTTCTGTGAGTTTTGGCTCCAGGTTTCTCAACCGTAGAAGCAAAACAGCTCAGCTCTGCCCTGTGCTGAGCTCTCTGAGCAGCTGCAAGCATTGAGACTACGTTCATCCTTGTCCTTTGGAGTGCTGCTTGCCCTCCTGAGACTACACAGTGTTGTTGGCTGGGAAGGGAGCATAAACAGCTTCCTGCAATGCAGGGGCATTTTGCAACCGGCAGTTTTCTCCCGAGTCTAAGGGCACGCTAGGGTTGCAGGAGGAGAAAGCAGCAGGGAGCTGTGACTGGCTGCTGCTGTGTTAGGCACACGAGCGTCAGGGGCAGCCGATGAGCCCACCGAATTGAGTCAGGATCTGCTGAGAGCCCGAGGGGTGCTATATGCTAACGGGGATGGTTTTGCCAACGCATCGGTCTGCTGCCTTGGCGGCTTAATCTCATCAGTGCCTAGAGGCCATCCTCTTTCCACTTCATCGCAGGGTGTAGTAGAAACTGTTTCTTGAATGAAATTTCACTAGAGGTCCAGAATGTGCTGAATAAGGTCCCTCAAAAATTGACTTTTTTTTTTTTTTCCACGGGCGCTAATGAATTGAATGTTTGTGGCTTTATTTTCTCTGCTGTCTGTCACATGTTCATTTCTTTCACTCCCGAGCATGCTGCATTTATTCCCTCCAGCAGTTTTTCCCTAGGGCTTGCATCGAGGTGGTGCTTCTGTGTCTCCCTGGTTCGTTGAGAGCGGGGTTGCTGTCTGCAGTGCTCAGCTTTTCCAGGTGTGGAAGTACTGGCAGTAGACGTGCCTGGTAGAAAAATCTGTCTTGTGTTGCGCTGGCTGGCAGGTGGACGCTTTCTCCTTGTCAGATTTGATGTGAATAATCCTGGTTCTTGTAATCATGTCCCTTCTTGGAGGTTGGAGAGCTCTGCATCTCTTAAGCAACCTAGAGAAATGCTGTAGTTTGTTTTTTCAGTCCTTTTTTTGTCCCAGCAAGTACAGAAGCAAGTATTTTTGGTAACAGGCTATGGGTAACTTAGCAGGAGAGTCTTCAAGGAGCACGGTTAAGTTTCCTCACTGCTTCTGAGTGACAGAATAATATGCATGGGCATATTTATATTGCTTTCTTTTAATCTAGCACTGGGCTACCTGAAGTTAAATGTCAGCTTGTGCATCTCCCATTGCTCTGTTGTTTATCCTTAATGATTTTGCTTGGCTTTGAATACATTAACCTTCCTTCCCCTATCCTTTTGCGATTCTTTTTGCTGTCTTCAGCTTTTGTACCCGTTTAAAGCTCTATCACCTCCCAGCAAGCACCCTTTGGAGGGAAGTGCTATCTATCCCGAGACACCGAGGCTGCATCCCGTTCATGCTGTAAGCTGACAGAACTTTGCCTAACTGGGTCAATCCAGCCCCTGCTCAGGACAGTGTGTCCCCTGGCGCTGGTGCTCGTGCTGCCACGTGGCGAACCAGGTCAGGGAGCTGATCCGGCTAGGATGGGGGAGAGGGCAGGAAAACCCTCTGTTTGCCACAAAAAGAAGCTGAAACTGCAGCTGAGTTTGTCCTGAGTTGTACCAGGTGACTGTAAATCAAGTAAATGGATGTATTTGGTACCTAACAGCTGGGTCCTTCTTCTCCTTGGTAGGACGGAATAGGTGTTTTCAGTCTCCAGCTCTTTCTCCTACAGCATCACTGCCATCTGCCATCTGCTCCCTGTGGCCCTCCGTGGTTACCTGTCCTTGCTCCATCCTGCACGTCTCTGAAGCTCCTCAGTTTGAAAGAAGCTCGTCTGCACCCAGCGTTTTGCCTCTTTTTAGCAGCTTCGTTGTGAAATCTTGGGAGCTTGCAGCTGAATCTGGAGGATGCGGGGTGTTCTCGTGGCTGAACTCCTCTCCGGTGCGGTGTTCTTTCAAATAAAAGCAGGTTAACTTCAGTCCTGTGTAGGGCGAGTGCAGTGGAGTTCAAGTGTAGAGTTAATTGAGGCACACAGATCCTTAAATTATCCCTGAAATGGTTCGAAGAGCAAACTGTTCTGTGACAGGCTGGATGTGAATATGTGAACTCCTGACCTCCCGCTGTTCTGAGAGCCCGTAGCCTTAAAGGAACAAACAGCAGTGCCCTGAGGTTGACGGAGATGCTGCTTGCTCCGCGCAGCCTAAAATCCTGATTGTAGAGGCCGATATTTGCTGCGGTAGGTATTTAAGAAGTGAGAAGTGATGCATCTCTTGCAGGCTATTTCCATAGGCTTAGTCATGTAGAAAAAGTGTAGGTGGTCAAGAATTAGCGCTAGCAGAGCTAAACTCTTGTTCTTTTGCATTGCTAATGATGAACGCTGTCTTCCACCTCACGTCACCAGATGATTTCTTTTGAGAGCTCAGTGGCAGGCAGCCACACTTTTCCCGCAGATTCTTTTGACTTGTGCATTACACTTAGAAAATGGGCAAATGGAAACTCTGGCAGCTGCCTGACTTCCTCTCAAAAATAAAAAGGTTCCCTAAACCTCAGCTGGTTCACAGACTTGGTTCAAATGCTTAAAATTTGGATTCATTCCTATAGCTTTCAAGCAGCCTATATTATTGAAGGGAAAAAAAATCTGCTTAATATTCCTACAGAGAGCATGCGGCGTGCAAATCACTTGGTGGACTGTTTGCAACTACTGTAAACACAGAAAGCTGCCTGAAATGGATTGAAGATCGGGTAGGTTTGCTGCCTATTAGTATTCCAGGGACCGAGGTGTTCTTTCTGGCAGTTCTCATGTCCACATGAGACGTGTACGGGGCTGACTTCTCAACAGATAGCGCGACGAACCAGGAGATGTGAGGTAAAACCTGCAGGCTCAAATGTCTCCCCAGACTTGGGATATATGGGAACAGCTGTATTCTCCTGGAAGTTATTGACATTGACACTTTAATTTTTACCTTCAAATACTTCTGGATTCACGTCTGAGAAAGTATAGACACTGATTGCTGTTTTTATAGTACTGGGTTATATGGAAGGGAGAAGCTTGCTAGGAATCTGAAGCCTGTGTAGGTAGATGGTAGGGTTTGCTTAGAAGAAGTGTATCTTTTAGGAGAACGAACCTGGATCCTGCTTCATTTTCCTTAAGATGTAAACACGAGGTGATGTGACAGCTTTTGAGGCTTGAAAATTCATGTATTTCCTTGTTGTGCCCACGTCTTGTGGAAGTTACCTAGAGGCTGGACTCTTACCTGGCATCCTCTTTGTTTTCTGCTTCAGATTTTGTTTGGAACCATCAACAAAACAAATAAACAGAAAACACCAAACCAGAAGTCATGGGCTAAATGTTACTCTGAAGTTTTTCACACCATTAGCCATAAAGTGAACAGAATTCAGTAACCCCCTCTGGAGGCATGTGTTGTCTGAAGTGAAACCTAATACAGCTTCTACCTGTTCCAGATCAGCTTCACCAAGTCAAATATTTTTGTCTGCAGTGTTTGCTTTAATCCTTTCTAGGTAACGTGTAATTGGCTGACAAAATAAAACCTTCACTTATCAGGGAGGTGGAATTTACTAGGCCTTAACTACTGTGAACTTGGTGTTGTCACAAGCAAAATGCGTCACAACTCGCTGCGAAGTGTTTGAAAATAGTACAAAATAAAAGTTGTCTGGCTGCAGTTTTACAGAGTAAACATGGACATTGAAATGAGAGACCTCAGAGGCTAAGGAAGCGACTTCCTTTAAAGACTGGAGCTTACCACATTTTCTACAGTGGAGTTGAAATTTATTTTAAACTACCGATTCATTGGAAACAGCTGACAGATGTGAGCGGGCTTAGTTCTGATCTTCAGTGCCTTGCAGAAGCTTTGGAGACTTTTCGGTCAGCAGCGCTATCCTGGCAAGAAGCAGAAGGAGTGCACTCGAATAGGTCTGGCATCAGACACAGAATCCACCTCGAAATTCTCCTTTTTTTTCCCCCTGTGGTGTCGGACAGGTGGTGATTCAGCTTCCAAAACAAGCCGCCTCTGGTTTGCGGTGCAAGTGGAATGAACGTGGAACGGCTCCCAGCAGAAAGAAACATTTCTGGGAAGCAAGCTGGAGTGCTTCCAAACCAACGTCCCATGGAAGACAAGAAGCATTATTAAAAGAGGCTGAAGGCACAGTAGGGGAGAAGTGTCATATCTTGACAAGTGCAGCCTGTGGGTGTTGAGCATGGGAGGGAGGTTAAATCACCCTTTCGGATCCTATGTGGTGTAATTCATCCTCTTGAGCTATTTATGTCCAATTATCCATTGGCTGCCGTGGGGATGAATACAGCTTTGCGTTCCGTCTTGAAGACCCAACGCTAATGATAACCAAAAGGCTGAATTTCTATCTAGGTTTGTGGCTAGAAAAATCTGAGTCAGTGTGGGGTTTCGTACAGTGCATACATTTGTTCTGCTGGAAGTTGGCTCTCGTGAATCAGGACTCACGAAACCTCAAGTTTAAAGCCTCTCGAGTCCTGTCCCAGCTCTGCAAGTCCTGAAGAAGTCGGAGTAAGAGCCCTAGTCTTAAAACCAAAACAAGCCCTCCTACATGTGCTGAGCAAACTTTTGGCTTTCCTCAATTACCTAATGCTAGGGGAGAGCTGCTGTTTTTGGCTGCAAGGCAGGTGAAAGTAAGTCTGCCCTGCTTTCACAGTGTATTGGATCTGAACAACTTGCAGAGCTGAGTTGATGAAAGTTGAAAGCACTTTTGTATTTTGAGACCGAATTCAATACCTTTCAGGAGCTCCTGAGTGCCTTTACTTTGCTATTAGATGGTCTTTAAATAGAGTATTCATCTTCTCCCAGGAAATCCTTGCAGGCCTGGGTTTAATTAAAACCTGGATTTCAGTCACAGAATCACAGAATAGAAGGGACCTTAAAAATCATCCAATTCCACAACCCCGCCATGGGCAGGGACCCAAACACCTATAACCATCATGAATAACCATCATGACAAACTACAGGATAGCAGGAAATGCTTTAAAACATTCTCTGAACGTTGTGTCATGCTTGGAAAAGATTCTTACCTTTTGGTAAATAAATAGGTACGAAGGCACTAAGGAATTTTCTTTCTTCATCTGTGTGCTTACCAAGGGATTTTGTGTAAATAAATGGAGGCATTCGTGATCTGTTACATTCTTACCTCAAAGCCGCAATTACTGGGGTTGGAAGAACTGAGAAATATCATATACAACTAAATAATTTCATTTTTCCTTCCTACGTTTTCCATTTCTTCACAGAATCACAGAATTCAGTGATTCTGTGATTCTTTTTTTTGTGGAACGTACAACTGATTCCTGAACTAGTTTGCTGGGTCCCATCCTGCTGAATTGTGAATCTCATTACATCATTATGTGATTTAAATCATTAAATCATTACATGATTTAGGGCTTCTGAACTCATTCTATATCTGAGCGAGCAGCCGACGTGCAATGTACTCTTTTACTACAGAGCTGTGCAAATCTGACGTTGGAGTTCTGAATTGGTCTGTGTTAGTTACAGTAGCATACTGGTGTAAAACTGGCTGTCTGAACTCACTTTTTTATTTGATTACTGTATGACAAGTGTTTGTAGTGCATTTATAAAGAGCTCGTGTCTTGATATGGTGGAATATAGGCAAGTGAGGGCTCAAGGAAAGCTGTGATCGAGGGACTGGCCCTTAGGAGGCTAAGGGTTTGTTATGCATGCAGAAAGTTAGGAAGTTTGTCTTATTGGAGTCATCTGAAGGCTGATAGCAACAGGTTCCCCAAGCTCCTTCTCAGCTCTTTCCAAACTGAAGGGCAGTCCTGGAGAACGTGGGTGTTGTGAATCCCCTCTTCAAAAAAATTAAATGTTTGTATAGTAGACTGATGACATACACAGATCAGAATTAAGAACTGACCTCTGGATGCTGGGAAAAAAATGTGTGGTAGGTGTACAGAGGGAGAGGAAGGCACATGGGGAATGTGGATAGAGTGGTGCAATTAATGCTTCTTACAGAAATGCTGCAGTTGGCATATCTGGCCAGTGACCTAATGGTGCTTTGGTTTAATTGCTTAAATCTCTGAAAAGAATGTAAACTAATATTTTGTTTTTCATCTGCTGCTTGGTTGTCTCATGTTGTAGCATTTAAACAACCTGCTTTTCTTCCCTTTTCTTCTTGGATGAAGCTCCAGAGATAGTGCCTCACCTAGTTTCAACTTGACGCGTACTAGAAAGGTTGAATTTTACATGCACTGGCAACTTCTCTTTCCCTTAAGTGAGGGGGTGGGATTCTAATCTGAATTAAATACACCACACTGGAGATTTATGGATAATTGGCGTCACCTGACAGGCAAACAGGGTAATTCTTGATTGATCTAGTAATATGTATTCTTTTTATTATAGTGCTTACACATTTAGTTCATTATCGAGTTTAACAAACTAAATGATGTCTGTAGAGAATTTATTTAAAATGAAGACTTTGGAGAAGCATACTGGATTGAGTGTGGCTGAAATAACCTGCTTTAAAAGTGAATTTTTGCTATACTGGAAGCATGAATGTTTTGTACAGCGGCAATTTTGTTTTGCAGATGGTTTATTCAATCAGTACATCAGTCAACAGGAATACAAACCTCGCTGGGGGCAGATTATCCCCAAAAGCACCAAAGGTAAGGATATTTCTTAAGATATAATTCTCATCCTGCTAGTTCTATCGTGTTCCTTTTTGGATACAGAGCAAGAAAGCCTCCTGTCTGACAGCTGTTCAGGGGAAAGTTTTACCATTTGTGAAGTCGGTGAAAAGCAGCGTGGTCTCAGGCTGAGCAAGGAACGCAACAGGAACACTAGCTGTAACTTTAAGCATAGCTAATCAGTTCAAAAACGAAACTAAGAATGTAGGTTAAGCATAAGAACAGTTAGCTGTGAGACTGGATTTAATGCATGGAGTCATCTTAAAGGGCAACGTACAGCTAAGAGTGGTAAATAAATGCTTTATCTTAACATGGAGTACTTTAAATTTGAGACATCTTATGAAATCTTTGCCTATCATTCAGAAAATTCTGCAATTTAGGTTTATCTCCGGTGTTATCTGCCTTGAAAAAACGTCTCGTAACAGCAGCCTTGACTACAAAATACAAAAATCACTGTCATATATCAACCCTCGTATTCAAAGTGACAATCACCAAACGTGGAGGCCCGTACCCAAACCTCTTGGGAAGGGTTATCTATGACTACAAGTAGATTTCTCTTGCAGCAGAACGCGGGTTGTCTTTCTAATGTTGCTTCCCACGGGTGATGCCTGTCCTGAATGTTTAAGAAATCTGAAGTGCTTGGGAAGCTGCTTTAATTGGACAGTTGGAATTCCCTTATGTGAGAATAAATAATTGGTGCAAAGCTAACAACTCTTCTGTATCCATACCATTAGCTCTTTGCTTCCATCCCTTGGGTACGGAGCCGTGTCATTTGAGTATTTGTTCTCACTCATCTGCCTTCAGGCAGCTCTGGGTGAGAGAAGAAAGGGGAGCAAAAGGTTCCGTGTCCCTGGCACTGCAGAGCTTCAGAGAGAGCTCAGACCTCATTTGTGGGGACCTGCATGCTTCAGGAGCTCCCGAGCTCTGATGCAAGGCTCGCAGAATTGCAGTGTGGCACTGTATTCAATTTAGCTCTCTCTGATACAAGCCAAACCGAATATTTTTATATTGCACGGAAGAATGCTACCTGGAGAAAGCTTTGTTAGTGTTTAAATGGCACGTTGTTAAGTTGCTCTGCTTTTTTATAGTACTTAAGTTATTATATATTAAGCTGTATATTTTTCATGCAGAGTCTTATTATGGACCAACACTCTCTCCTTCCTCTTTTTTTTTTTTTTTTTTTTTGTTTTTCCAAGGTGATGGGGAAGACAGCCGGCCAGGGATGAGAGGAGGCCATCAGATGGTTATAGATGTTCAGACCGGTGAGTAGTTGCTGGGTTTCTTAACTACCTTAATTACTTAATGAGATATTCTTCATGTAAATGTGCAAAAGTGTTCTTCAGGGAATGTCTTAATTTAAATTTCTGAGGTAAAATTGCACTTTTTAGTAGTTATATTAAATACTGTGCTTTCATTTCTACTCCAGCTGCTTTTCCCACCCACTTCTTCCTGCTCGTTCTCCTTTAGGCCTGTTTCGCTAAGAAACCAAGAACAATTGGTTTTAATTCTTGTTGTTCTTCCTCTTCTTTTTGAGCAGATGCTTAGACAAGAGAAAAGAAATTAGGGATGATTGTTTCCCTTATCTATTACATATTGCGTGCTTTGGAATAGCACTCAAGCAATAGAACTGATGTGTTGAAACATTCATTCTGTTTTGGTTAGGGTGGCTTCTACCTTCCGCTATTTTTGTGCAAGAAACCATTTAAATATAAATTATTTGAGGCTTTTTATGGAAATGCTTTCTATAGCAGTTTAAAGAATGGTTCAGCTTCTGTTTCAAAGAGCCCACAAAGAGAAGAAAGGGGGGTATTGGTAACAATTCTGCTGGATATTGTATCCCATAATTTTCCATAGCTTTGTCTTGCTTTTATTTAATCAGATTTTTGGTACATTATACCGTACTAAAGTAATCTTTCAGTTATGCAGCCCTGCTTGCATCTTTTCTAAGCAAAGGATTTGTATGAGTAAAGCAACTTTCCTTAGGTAAGGAGAAACAAGATCAGGGTCGTCAGTAACAAAAAGGTGTCAGTGGGGGAGCTGGCACAAGCACTACTGTGGCCATATCTGTTGTGGTCATATGGAAAGGGATTGAAGCATGTGACAGAACAGCACCTTCAAGAGTAATTTGCTAAGTCATAGTGAACAAGCAAAAATGCAGCAGTAGCTGCAGTCTTTGGCTTTTACTCGGAATGTAGTTACCAGGCTAGAGAAAGCACCCGAGTTATTTTGTAGATGAAAGCAAACTTTTTCGGTGGAAGAGATTCATTAGAATAAAATGCTGCTGGAGGACTGCTGGTGTTTGCCTGCAAAAGAAGCTGTGAACGCTCCCTAGTGGTCCTGGTGAATAAGTAGCAGTGTTTGACGGGCGTGCTGAAGTAAGAGGAGGCATGTGAACTTGGCAAGGGGCAGTCCTTTAGACCTGCTGAAAGCAATACAGCTGTGATACTGTGTCTTCATTTCAAATTGGTTTGTTTAAGTCTTAGCAAGCATATCATCTCTGCCTTAGACTTAGGTTTTCACTCAGCTCTAATAAGGCAGTAAAAAAAATTGATAATTTTTTTTTTTTGACTTAAAACTGGCTGGAGAGCACGTGCAGAAGGAGTCCCAACGCTTCAGAACTGGATCTCCCTCTGACATCAATCCTCTCCTGCTGCAGCTCTCTCCAGTGGGGGCAGGATACCTTCCTTCAGGAAGTTTTGCAGTGGGATATTTGGGATGTTGCCCTTAGTTTTGCTTCCAGGCCCACTGAGGCTTGTAAAAGCTCATATGTTATTGAAATTAAAAGGTTTGCCCTGTAATTCAGCTTATGGACAGGCCAAGGGGAGTTCTTGGTGCTGTTTGAATTCTTAAACCCAGCTGCTGCTGACTGCTTGAGTTTTCCTTTTGAACATAGGTAGCATTAAACGAGACCATGGGATTTGGCCAGCTATGTCAGGATGTGTTTTGCAGACTGGAGCTGGTCTCCCTGGCCAGTCTCGAGTAAATCTAGTATTAATGGAAAAAGGAGCAGCAGCACGCTCAAAGAAATCATCCCTTCCTTACCCACACGCTTGTTGAGCTGTATTCTCAGAGGAGGTGAAGTAGTAGTTCACTTTGTATTCCTCATTAGATCAGGGAAGTCCTTTTCAGAAATTACTCTTTTCCTCAACTTTAATCCTCTGTAAGCAAACGCAACAAAATCAGACTCATAAGGAGGCTCTGATGTTTCATATCACACAGAACAGATTCTGGAAGCAAACTTTAATCTCCGATGTCAAGCCCTGCTGTAGCTCTGGATATAACTGCAGAAGGTTCTGCTTTTTGATTAACCTCAAAGAAATATGAGCCAGTTGTTACTGATTACAATGACAAACGTTTATTTTTACTAGGTTTTGTATAGAATTGAGCCTGCCAGATGCACGTGTTAGTGTCAGGATAGGGATATGGGTTGGTAAGTAGTTGAGTTACATCTCAGGTTACTGATAGCCAGTTGAGTCACCACATCTCTTGTTTATGCTCTAAGTTTCAGGCAGAATATAGTTTAATTTCGCCTTAACTGCTTTTTAGCATGTCTTATCTTCCCGTTAGGGGAGGCTGAAAGTAACTAAAAGAGCAGTTAAGGCATCTCTGCTGGCAATCAGTGACTTGTGGTGGTGTAGCTGGTTTCTGTCTGATGTTCACGCACTTAATACTTGCTGCAGCTGTCTTGGAATAAGCACAGTGCTCTTTGTGCTTTGAAAAACCTCCGTAGCATATGGAAACGAGGGCACAGGCATTTTCGGATGCGGAACTGAGAAGGCAGCTTGTTGTTGTCCCATGTCAAAAATGTGGTAATCATTAATTCTCACAATTTTTTCCAGGCTTTTGTTTGCATTAGCGCTCAGACTGGAATGACCCTGGGTGGCGGAATTAGGAAGCTGTTCTTGGTATGCCTATAGAGAAACGTTTACAAAGAGGCATTCCTACTTACAGTTGGAAACCGCTGGTGTGTACATTAAGGCTCTGGGCTGTAAATGAAAACAGAAGATTTAGAAGATTTATGCTTCTGCTTTGCCTGCAAGGCGCATGCCTCGTGTAGCTCTCTATAGGAGGCCGGGGAGTTTCCTGCACTCTTTTACGAGGAAGGAGACGTGTTAGGGTAGTCACAGCCTTAAACAAAAAAGCATCCCCAAAACACCCAAAGTGAAAACAACCCTAAAGCTGTACAAGTGCGTTCTGCGTTAAGTGAGCTGGATGTCTGTCATGAAAACCTCCAATTTATGTAGGTCCTGGTGAAATGCCCAAGCACTAAAGGGTAGGCTTGTACAGCACAGTGCTTTACGGATGCATCAAGTGCTGATAGAATGATTGCCCAAATGCAGTTTTGGAAAAAGGTCTAGGTGTCTGTCTAGCATTGAACCTTGATTATCACACCGCTGACTATTCCCCCTCAGGCCTTTCTGCAGTTCAGATATGACGTGTTACGAAATGCCAAGCCTTACCCTGGAAGAAGGTGGGAATGGGTAAGCAGACTGCCCCATTCAGGCTTTAAGGAATACCATCTGTATTTCAGAGGAATATCCAGACTGGATTTTGGATGTCTGGTATATAATTCCATAGGTAAAGTGGTTTTTTTCCTCCTCTCTTGTAGAGCAAGTATAATTTTATATGAATGATAGTGTAGTCCCTCAGGCCACATAATTTGTTTGGGTAACAGAACGATGTTTTTAGGATTTGAAAAGAAAACAAACTAGTATGAAAGTTATTCTATTTAAAAGAGACTCTTCCGTGATATATTCTAATTATTTTTCAAGGTTCATCTTTATTTCATTTAGATAAAGCCTCCGTATGTTTTCTGACTAGCCCGTTAGAAGTAATAGCTAAGCAACCAGTATGACTTTTGTCTGCATTTCTCCTAGCTATGGCAACTGAAACATTTTCTGAAGGAAAATATTAGCGAAGCGATCTTTATCAGTGTTTGTGCTACCTCTGTTCGGTCTCTGAAGTGAAACTAATTTGTGATTTCAGATGTACATTATTTCCCCTTTCCCTTTTGTGAGGAATTCTGCTCGCTTCATTATGTTAGATAAGTGAAAAGAAATCTGTAGGCTGGAAACAGTGGGAGATTGAAAACGGTGGGCACGGTATGCCCGTGGTCTACGTGGAGATGGTGAGACTGGCCCAAAAGAAGCATAGAGAGATAAAAAAGACGAAGTGAGAGCAGCAGACACGAGAAAAAGATGCTGTTTTGCCTGAGGAAAACACTGCTATCCATAAGATATTTTATTTAAAGACAGGGCTTGTGTACAAGATGAAGAGATCTCCGAAACAAAACACAGATGGCTTCTAAGCTCTGAAACACAAACAGCTGCTGCATCCTGGAGGTTACTCAACTTCATGGGGCTTTTGCATTTGGGAAGACTTTTTCTGCGTTGTGTGCCTACCCAGACCAGCCTGAGCCTGGAAAAAAAATGCATCCAGCCAGCATCTGCACTGAACAGTGATTCAGAAACCGAGTGACAAAGGTTGGAAAAGCCCTCCAAGATCTGGTCCAACCATCCCCCTACCACCAATGTCACCCACTAAACCATGTCTCCAAGCACCACGTCCAACCTTTCCTTGAACACCCCCAGGGATGGTGACTCCACCACCTCCCTGGGCAACCCGTCCCAGTGCCTGTCTGGCTGTGCACTTGTTCTGAGTGTTCCCTTACGTGTGCAGCTTGCAGATAACTAAAGCTGTGCTCACTACAGGAGGTGCCATCCTTTAGTGGAAGGCTTTTCAGGTGCCTTGCACCCAGCTTTCCCGGGACAAGTCCTCCAGATCTAGGAACGCTGATTCTCAAGTGCACCCTTGGCAAGTTTGGGGTGATAGCAAACCACGGAGGGAGCTGATAATAAACTGGAGGACGGGACTGTAATCAGGGGCTGGAGGAGAGAGCTTCTGTGGGAGGCTTAGCAGAAGCAGGGCCAGGAGGCTGGGACACATTGATGTCCCTCCACGTGGTACTTGTCTGGCTGCCTATGTAGTGCTGTGGTACAATAAAGGTGACCTCCTGAAACTCAGTCCAGTGAAAGGATGGCTGGGGCTGGAGCACCTGATGTATAAGGAGATGTTCAGGGAGCTGGCTTAGTTCTGCTTGTGGAAGACAAGACTTAGGGGAGAATTTATGTTTTGTCTTCAAACAGGTGCTGGAAGAGGGTGAAGAAGATGGACGTTCATTTTGGGGGTGTGCAGGGATTGGATGAGGGGCAATGGACACAAATCGCAGCAAGAGAAATTCCAGTTAGATAGTACCAAAAAAATACCATAATGAAGATGGTCAGTAATTGGAGCAGGGGTCCAGGTATTCTGAAATATCCATCCTTGGAGCATAGCTGAATGTGTCTGTGCATCCTGCTCTACTCCAAGGGGTTGGGGAGAGGACTCTTGGACTAGATGGCTTCCAGAGGTCTTCGCATATGAAGTAATTTTGAACCTGCAGAGGACTGTTTGGCATGCACATGGAAATACCATGTGGTCTGGGGGATTTAACAGGGATTGGAGGAAGGCTTCTTAATCTACTCTTCTGAAAAATGGAACTTGCAGGGAGGCCATCAGGAAATAGGTTAATTTTTTTCTCTGATACTTTGCGGGTTGCTCCAGTACCTTCCAGTCTTTTGGGGAGTAAGGAAAAAGAAGAATTCAGACACTCCAGAAACATTTCTGGCTGAACGAGCAGTTGAGAAATTTTCTTCCAACGTATTTAATTCAAAGTGTTGGATTTTTTGCTCAACAAGGAATGTGCAGGAGATAAGGCTACGATGCTGGAGGAGAACTGGTAACAGCTTTGGGTAGACATAACTGCTTTCATGTTTTTCTTGTTGCCTTGCAGGTAGATCTGAAGATTCTTCCAGTCTGTCCTTAAAGCAGAAGAGAGGCTTGCTTTAATAAAGCAATATCAATATTTCTGTGTTACATAGCACTTGGGTACAAGGAAGAATCTCTTCTCTGAAGAGAGGGATGCCGTGCTTGCATCTCGAGTTCCCTAGTGCTACCGAAGTAGAAATAATTACATCGATGGGAGACTGATGTTTCCCCTCAAGCTTCACACTCCAGCTGCCTCTGAGTTTGTGCTCTGTTCCCTCTTTCTGCCTGTCCTCCTCTTTGAGCATGTGCTGATAATGTTGTTGAGATGTTGTGGAAATGCATGGGAATACTGGACGTGTACTCTGGGTCCATCCTGCTGGGTGATTTGCTTGAAGAGCGAACAGATTACCCTTTCCACAAAATCTGTTGAAAAACAGTGGGAGGTATGATGCTGGTAGTGGAACAGAGCAAAGTTCAAATCTGGTTTTGGAGGGAAAAGAAGAAACCACGAATTTTTCCTTATACTTTGGGAGAAGAGTTATGAACTTCAGAAGAACTCTGGAGAAGCTATTTACCTGGCATTACCAGCAGCAGATGAATTAATATATTAAGAAATGTTCCTGTAAAAATACAGAAACTTGCCATAAAACTGTATGCAACTCTGTAATAAGATTCACAACGATAGTCATTCTGGATCTAGGTAGTGGCGGAGCCTTTCTTCATCTAGACAGTGTTTTTATATCAAGATGAAAAATAAACTTGGTAGGCAGTCAATGTACCCTCATGTGTTGCTCTTGGACTCTGGGGATGCTCATGGTTCACCCTATAAATATATGATTCTTCTCCTTTTTCGGTGCTTACATGCCACTTAGTTCAGCCAGCTTGGTTTAGGTAACTTAAAATCTGAGTTTTCATGAAATTCATTCAGGTTTGCTATTAAATTTCATCCGAGACGACAAAGCCTTTGCAGGCAGGCATGACGTTTTGGCAAGGCCCCAGTAGGATACTTAGCTGGTGCCAAATCTTTTATTTTCCTCGGCTATCAATGAAGCTGTTGTGGTAATGTGGGTTTTGTGAGCTGTGAGAATTTATGCGCACAAAGGGACCTGCTCTTTGCAGGGAACACTGGGAGCCCTGAGTCCAGGAGGAAGGGTAATTAAAGTTAATGAACCAGGGTAACCTTTCCATGGTGATGACCACTATCCTGATGGTAGGTGAGGGTCAGGGACCATTCCCGGTTTATAATCGCACTTGTAGCTCTGCTCTTTAATTGGGGTTGGATTAAAAATTGGCCGTTACCTTCGTAATAGAACTGGCTTGTGGATTTTTAAAGGAGTTTTTCAAAGCTCTGCAAGTCTCCAGTGGCTTGTTCTTCTTGGACTTGGTTGTATGTTGGGTTTTAATGCAGTCAGAAGACGCAGTATTTTTAGTATTCGAGACCAGATAGTGAAGTTTCAATAATGGAAGTGGCTTAGTCATCTCTCAATGTCAGAACAGAGACTTCTTCCTTAGATGCTTCCCATGTTCGGGGCTTCATCTAGTTTGATCAGCAAGTCAAGGAAGCCTTTGAACTTGGCGTGCTTGGAGTGGTTATGAGTTTAAGGTAACGTGCTCTAGGGATAGGCCTGTACTGCTGAATTACGTCTGTTACTGTTCTACTGGCAGGCTTTTGTGGCATCAGGTAAATTACATTATGCAAGCTATTCCCCTTGAAGAGGATTTTATAGTCGAAGTAAATTTTCCTTTATAAGGGATTGACTAAACAGGAAAGCTTTGTGGCTGCTCTCTCAGAAGTTGTCTTGGGCTGTAGGTTTTGCATCAATCAGGGACCAAACTGCGATTTCACTGACAAGGACTAATAACGCATGGCATCCAAAATGTTAAATGCTGTTAATTTGCCTGTCTTGATTTTTTAATCAGAAAGCTGTGGATTTGATTGCCTTGTAAGTAAAAGTAGAAATAGAAAATGATTCTTCAAGAGTTGGTAGTATATCAGTCCTGAAAACTTCAAATACTGAAAATCAACACTTCTTTCTGTCCTGGTGACTGGTTCCAGTCAAAGAGGAACAGTACTTTGTAAGAATTGGTTTCGCTTTCTTTTCCGATGGTCATTAAGACCTACAGTCTATTTGTCTAAATTGTTTTTTAAGTATTAACCTGTTTAGAGGCATTCTCTATTTAAAATAAAGAAAAAATTAACGTGTTCTTTTTTTTCTTTTAATTAGAAACTGTTTATTTGTTTGGTGGCTGGGATGGAACTCAAGACCTGGCTGACTTTTGGGCGTATAGCGTGAAGGAAAACCAGTGGACTTGTATATCCAGAGATACCGAGAAAGAGGCAAGTTCTACATCCATTCTGATGATAATATATGTGTTATTGTACGGAAAAATGTCATGCTTCTAAGTGCTCGTATTGATATATAGTGTGCTGAAAGAACCACAAAATTCAGACCATAAATTTTTGAAGACTTTTGAAATGCTCACCCTGGGAAAATGTGAAATGGATGTGAATTTGAAGTGTTAAGCCTTTCCCCTCCGGTAATCATTATTTCTCAAGAGCAGACTGATCAACCAAAATCAGCTCAGTGATTAAAACATGAGTTTAATAATTTGATAGGACTGAATAACCAGACTGCTGAATAAACATTTCAGACCTGATGCTGGTGCTGAGCTTCAGAAACAAATTATTTTTTAGCTTCTGTCAAAAATGTGAGTAGAAATAGACAGCTAGGAGTTAGAAATGAAGAGAACAGAGGGTAACTGCCAGAGGCCACACAATCCTAAGAGTTTTTGTGGCATTCAAGCAGTTTTCCTTGGCCTCTTTCGCTTTCTATTTGACGTATGAAACCTCTGAAATTAATGTAGCTTGGGTTATAGAAGGTAGCAAAAAAAGTGCAGAACCTTTGGCTCATGTAATTCACATTACTATATACTGTGAAATGTTAAAATTTCCTGTGGTTATTGTGTTCCAAGTTCGTTACTTGTTTGTCAGAGCATAACTTAAGGAAATTCCTGCAGACTCCTCCTGAAGGTCTGAAAAGTTTGAGATTCCACTGCTTTTTGACAGATAAATTCAGGAGTTGATTTCCCCAACTATTTGAAAAAGGCATAAACATGTCTTCCCATTTGAATTTTTCCACGTTCTCGTCACTAGCTTATTTTATGAGCTTCTGTGCTAGATTAAATAACGCTTGAATATTGCCATTTTTTTTCCTGGCAAAGGTGTTTAGAGGTTGTAATCAAGTAGGACAAATAGCATGAGCTGAAAATCTCGCAGTAAGGCACTTCGCTAGCCTTTAAACCTGTTTGTCATGCACATACTGTTTTCAACATCCTTTACAAAATGGGCTATAACAAAACTGAATGTGATATTCTAGTATCTATCTTCATATTGCTACGTAAAGGTAAAATTGTCCTTATGTTTCATATCCTTGTGCATAAATTTTTTTTTACTCTTTTCATCACTGCTCACAGCTTTGTCATTCTCGTGGCTCCTCGCTTGTTTAGTGATAAGATACTCAAGTTGGATTTGGTCTTTCAGGGTCCAGCTGTGTAGGCTGGGCTTGTGTTGCCTCTGTTTACATCTGGAGCTGTGGGTTTCACTTGACGAGAAGTTGTCACCTAATGGGTAACATCCCTAGGATAACAAAGGCTGTGTGCGACATAATTACGAGGAAATTGGGACTTTACCACATGTTGACAAAAGAGATTAAGATAAAGCTAGACCTTCCTTTGCTCCAGAAAGTAAAGAACCAGCAATATTAAAAATGAACAAAACCAATTTTAACTGTCTCTTCTTTTTCTTTCCTTCTTGCTTTGTGTACCTACCTAGCATGTACGTTTGTCTCAGGGTGCAACGTAATAGGGCCTTCCTGTGTAAAAGGCTGGCCGTGCTTTCTCCCTGCCTGCACCAGGGTGGGTAGTTCTGGCTTTTCTTTAAGGGATTCATTTTCTTTTTTTTGCTGGGATCCTTTCTTATCCGGTTGAGCTTCTGTAGAGCTTGGGAGGCCTGGCTGGGATGCAAGGCATCAAGCAGTGCCAGAAACAGCGTATGTTTTCTCCAAGTTCCTCATGCCTGACTCTAGCAGGGTAATGTTGGGATGGGAACGAAGGAATACAAAAAAAGGACGGCTATGGAGGAGACACAGATTTTGGAAGGAAAAAAATTAAAAAGTGCGATGGCAGGTCCAGAAACTCAAGTGGAAGATGGAAGGGTCTTGGACTGAGAGGAAGCAAGGTAGGAGAATTAAAAAAAAAAACGAAGATTGAATTAAATGCATGGGTAACTTTGAAAAATTGATGGACTTCCTAGAGGAAAGTGGGAAGAAAGCGTGTAGATTTAGAAATGGAGTTCCAGAAAGGTTTTAGGTGTGGATATAGTCTTTGGTAGATGTCAGAAGGCAGACTACTGAGGCATAGTCCAGGATTTTGGCGACTTACTGAGGTATTGTGAACTGGCTGCTGCTAGCACTTAGAGCAGTCCAGCAGTATTTTTTGTTTTAATTAGATCTGGATAAAACTTGATTTAGAAATGAAAAGGTCAATCTCAAATGGAGAAGTAAATTCAAAAACAAAGACTCCAGATGTTTCTCTAATAGGAACATCAACTGTTCACAAACAATTTGCTAAAAGGAAATGTCTGTTGACATGGAATTTCTGAAAATATTCAAAGTAGATTCCAGTAGAACTTCGTCTTGTTTTTGTGTTATATTGTGTTTGTTCTACTTCTTGCTTTTTTTTTTTGTTCTAATTAATCAGTGACACTGGTGAAATTAGCCACCGAATAATTAAGCTTGGACAAGAGCATAATACGGTAGAAATTGCATCTTATCCAGTGTCGTCTTAAGGGTAACATAGAGCAACATTTTGGGCTAAAGGGACTGATAGCTTCTGTTGCGATGCCAGATTATCATCGTCTTCCCCTTGGCATTGCGTTACAAAGCTTGTGGTGACCTTTTAGTAAACCGTGTTGCTGCTGTTTTTCGGAATTTGCTAGCGAGTTGGAGAAATGTTTCTTTGTCACCTTAAATTGCATTTGTGATTTTTAACAGTTCAACTACCAATGCTAATTTTCCATAGCCGTTCTATCGGAAAAATGCTCACAGCACTACTGGAAGAACTGATCACCCATGTTCTTTGTTATTTTTAAATAAGTGTTAAGGACTTGAGCGTGGTGTTGGGTTGAACCACCAGTATACACATCACAGCTGCCGATGGACAAACGGACCTGAATTTGACCTTCCCCACCATCCCTCCAGTGTATGGAGCCAGCAAGGCTTCTGCAGTCCTTGTCAAGTCCTCCTCTACAACTGCATCCTTCCAAGGGAGGTACACCGTGACCTTTTAACTGGCCCCACAACTTCTGTCTCCTCCTCGGAGTGCTTGGGCATGCAACAGCTCTACAAATCAGTTGGCACGAGGCATGGCCAAAATACATGAAGCCTAAGAGCCTCTAAGAGTTTGTACTCTGAACTGAGTGGAATGTTCTGACAAATGCTGTTGTCTCCAGGGTTTGTTAGTGGTTGTAGATTAGCAGACCTTTTCAGGATTTGGGAATAAATAGCTTTGAGAAAACAAACATTGTCATTCTTTGGGCATTTTGGTCCTAGGCCAGTGTCAATTAATAGAGAAACTTAACGTGCATATTTTGGTGTCTAATATTTCTAATTTCCAAGCAGTAGCTTGCTTTTGGAAAGGGTAATTCAGTGAAAGTCAGTACAGGAGCACAGTTGAAGTGGATAGGTGACTGTAGGAAAAACTTAATTTGGAGTAAATTACTAGTTACATGGACTTACAGGATCAAAATGCTGAGAGATGTTTATGGCTTTGGAGATTTGCTAAACAAGAATCTAGAAGCACAATAGTAGGCATTTTGTATGTCACTGTTATTCCTGTGCCTTGTTTCAGTACTTCCTAGATATCAGAAGAGATGAAGGATCTTCCTTCAAACATTTTTATTGTGCAGAGTAGTAGCTTGTTGTGCATGATATGTTGACTCATCCGCATTTTGGCTTTCTTAGGCTCGCACACAAGCTCTGTGAAGGACGTGGAAATTGCATAGATGGTTTAGGTGACACTGTATTTCCCAAACTTTTAAGTGTTTCTTGTCTAAGACTGTTAGGTAGCAGACAAGGTCTTTTCAGGGGTTAATTGGTTAAGAGAAGAAATCATTTCTCACAATGAAGGAAAGCGTAGGTCAACAAGTGCCTCCTGTTCAGGAGGTTCAAAGTGATCCAGAAAATCGGCATATGCTAAGGTGACAATTTGCTGCTGACATCAAATGCTTTTCCAGGATACTGACAATAAAAGCTGACAAAGGTAGAAAGATCTTAGGGTAGTGAGAGCCAGGGCGAATTTCATCTGCTATTGTATTTCCAGTTAAATTTTTTATGGTGTATGGATGCACTGCTTTACGTTTGTTGACATAGTTGCATTTACCCAAAGTTTCCGGTGTCATATTACCACACAAGCATTTGATGCATTTGGAAATGTTTCTGACACCTGATTTATTTTTTTTGTGGAGTGGCGTGATGCTCAAATACATCAGCTCATCCATGTAAAGCTTTACTCTCTGCTGTTTTGAAGTGTAGAACTTGAATTAGTCTCAAATATTGACTCCTTCTTGCAGATGGTGATGTAGTTTGGAAGATGCTTTGAGCAACTTGAGGATTTTCTGTTTTGAATACTCTAATGTTTACGGGCTTGGGATCTAATGCACTGAATCTGCCATATCCGAGTAGTTCCAGTTGTACAGATGCTCAGTTGTACGAGATGCCTGGTACTGCAGGAGCACATAGGGAGAAAGCAGCTGTCCCAAAAAGCCTGCAATAGAAACTTGGATCCTGCGGGTATACCTCTGAGCCAACTTCCTAAATAGTGTAAATGCCTACAAAATTAGGGACAAAGAAGGCAGATGCCGAAGTGAACCCAATGAAACGTGTTCTAGGCTGATCCTAAATATTCCTGTTTTATTTCTTCCCCCCTGCATAGAAGGATAATGATATAAAAATGTTCTAGCCTGTATTCATTCTCCTAAATGTCAGAGAAACTTTTAGATACATCTGACTGGCTTCTCCACTGCTTTCCACATAGGTAGCTTAAAATAAAAAGACCCTATTCAAGAGTTTCTTATTTTCAGATTTTTTAAATGTTTTCCACTTTTAAAGGTGACTTTTTGTTTATGCTAGCATGTGTGACTAAGAGCTCTGTCCTCTTAGCTCTTGTTTATTTGTCTTTTAACTGGCATTTTTATAAAAAGAAAAGATAATCCTTATTTTAAAACAGCTCAGAGCCTTAAGGTATTCAGTTCCATTGCTAAGTGCCTGTAGTTCTTGCTTCCAGCATGCAAAAAGTGCAGAAAACCGGCCAAACTTGAGTTATTCCTAACACCAGATGTTTCATGTGTGGAGGTCCCTTTCGGATTTTGAAGCCAGCCTTGTAGAGAAGGGAGTACTTAAATAAATGCATTATGCACGGGGTTCTGAAGGCTGCGAAATTTTGGCAGTCTTGGGGCTTGCCTGTGCCAGTCTTCGGATTATACGTGGACTTCCAAAGCATCGTGAAGCCTTCAGTTGCAAAGTTCGTGGCTTGCAAAGTGAAGAACTACTTCTAAACCTTGGAGTAACGTCTCCTGAATAGCTGATCTGTGGCATTTGTGCAGTGGTTCAAAACAAAACAAAGCCCACCACGGTGACTACCTTACAATGGGCTTACTGGGCTGATTCCCTTATCTGGAATTTCACTTTTATGGCTGTGTTAGGAAGGTGTTGCATCATCCAGTCCCTTGTGAATTACCGATGAGGCACGATGCAGAGATGTGCTAGGGAATGCATCTGGGGGAAGATTACACGTTTTCAAACTGCTTTAAGTATTACAGAACTTTCAGGTAAGGACTTAGTAAAGCGAAGGATATTGATCTTAAGAAATGTTGATTTACATCCTTTTGGGTTTTAATGACACTAAAATATGCAGCTGTAAGACAAAAGCCAGCTTGAACCCCGTGTTCCCCATTGACTGCATGGGGAAAAAAAGATTGAAACAATGATTTTAAATAGAGGAAGGTGGGAGGTAAGCGTGATCTCTTGCCAACAAGGTGAAAGTAACTTCATACACCAGTCAACTTTGCCTTGGGAGTACTCTTATTTCAGCTAGCAGCCTGGGAAAGGCTTCTGTTACATTAACACTCCTCAAGCTGTACAAACACGGGAATCTCTAAAGAAATATCAGTTTTTATCCCAGTGTGGTAACACGGGAAACGTTCTCAAGTAGCATCACAGATGCATCCTTAGCTAAATCATCTGGATAATAACATATTTGAAAATCTGGTTGGTTTTTATGGTTCTGCCACCAGGTTCCGAAGCTGATTAGGACTTAAACTTTCTGGACTGTCTGTACAGCAAATATTGGCTGAAAGGATGGATAGCACATGGATACGTTGAGCTTTTGGACTTGAAAGCGTTCAGTATGTTTAGTAGAAGAAATTGAAGACACCTTGTTCCTGAAGCCGTGACAGAGCAGAGACTAGCGGTGTGCTGCCCTCAGTGGTAACCGATGCATTCCTGCAGCTGGAAAACCAAATTGTGTTCTGAGAGGAGCTGAAAGGTGATACGAACAAAAATTTCCCAAGCTGCATCTTTCCTCAGCTGTCACTTACTTTGAAAGAAGGCACGGCCATCTCCACAGTGCTGTTTTTTAACATAAAGCAGACTATTTATATGTATTTTTCTTTACATGTTGTTGTACAGACTTCATCTGTTCGCTGTTAAACCCTACTTAGTACCTGTACCCTTGGATGGCAATCTCTCAGCCATGAGTTAGCTCGAGGGGAAAATGATACAGACACTTTAGTGACGTTTTAACACATCTAGGTACGAACTACTCTTTGGTCCTCTCTTTAAGACTATCTTCACTTTCTCAGAAAGGTCTGAGAGCCTGTGGCTGTCATAAACTGCTTAGGCTGACAAGTTCATATTGATCTATCGCCAGCTTTTCAAAGATAATTATAATAAAAGAACAAAACTCTTATTTCTAGCCCTGCTATGTCCCTGTGAACAGGGGGAAACTGTTAACATGTCTCACGTTTTTGGTTAAACAGTCGGTAAATGACTAGTTAAAGGATCTTCAGCCTCCCTGCCTGTGGGTCTGCAGCTCAGCTGAATAATTTGCATCCATAGAAGAATCCCTCCCTTGGCTGGACTTTCTTTTTTGCGAACCTTTGTTACGGGTAATGAGAGGACAGCGTGAACTTAGGATGCGTTTGAACATGACCTCATTCAACATCCTGCAATTGTTAATGGTTAGTGAAATTCAGCACACGAGGGATGTTGTCCTGAGGGCCCGGCTCTCGGAGCTGGTGAAAGCTCTGCTTCTCTGGTAGGTCGTCTGTTTTATTTCAGCAGTGTTACTGAAAGCAAAGCTGAGCTGATAATGTGTAACAAACCTACAGTTTGCTTGTTAAAATTTAATAAACTGCAGTTTTTACTACTCACATTTCACCACTGTGAGTAGCGCTTGGTTTGCAGGTAAATTGTGGCTTTTGTTAGGAGTAGCACAGTAATGTCCTTCCATTGCAAGGTTGTTTTGTAGAAAGGTATTGCTTCCTTCACCTGTTAGCACTTGGGAGCTGAATCATGTAGGCTGGATGACATTTTTGACTGTAAACTGGAGCTTAAGCAAGACTTTCATACGTGTTCTTGCAACCTGCTTCATAGAAATGAATGAATTATTATTGCTTGTTCTTCGCGTGCTTGAATTTGTTTCTTTTTTGCTTTTTAACTTTCCTAGAAATTCTCTTGGTCATAAGATGATGTGGTCTGCTGTAACGTGAAGTTATGCAGTGCTGGAAGTCCTTGATGATAGCTGGGCATGTGAGCGAGCCAGGTGAGAGCACGCTGCTCACACTGACCCAGGACCGTGGCTCCCTGCATGGGCAGTGTCGCAGCTACAGGTTGCCAAAGATGTTCTGCACAGTAGCTAAACCCACGCCATACAGCTGTCAAAACAGGATATCTGTGCTTCGGATAATCCATGAGCCAATTTATAGGGCATGTTTTATTTCTTCGGAGTTGGATTAATCGGGGTTCATCGGAAGCCGATAGGTCGCATGCCAGTTCGTTCGCTTTCTGCAAACACCTTGCCCTTGGTTATTTCTTCAAGCAGGCCTGCCAGGAGACTAATTTTTAACAGGTAATTTCATGGGAGGAGAACAGGAGGTTCTGCTCATTTTCATAGCCACGTTCATGTGCTGCACTGAGCCTCTGTGCTCATCCGTGCTGTAATGAACCTGCGCTGATCCCCGCGGGATGGAGCAGGCAGCCTGAGTCAATTCTTCCGCAGGGCAGGAGGGGTTGGCCTGCCCACGGGTCACCAAATCCCACTCACCCCTGTTTTAAGGGTCACGCCGTGCATCTCTGAGCTTAATCATTTGATTTATAAGCTCATTGAACTGCCTTTCAAAAATAGCACACGGGAGCGTTTAATTGCGCTTTAAGCGAAGAAAGTCTCTTTAGGGAACGTTTAGCTTGAGGCTGTGTAGTCTCAGCACTGACTATCCCAAATGTGTACATGCTTTGGGGAAAAAAAAAGCTTAATCCTGTTTAATTTTTTTTTCCCCCGTTTAAAGTGAGCGGAACAGATGAATCAAAACGGTGTGCTAAAAGCTGCCTCTGACTTTAATCTGCTCCATCATGTCTGAGTCAGATGCCCAGAAAGGACTTTGCAACTAAATCTATTTAGTTGCATTGCTATAGGAGGGTGCTCGTAAGCAGATTAGCCATAGCTCAAATACTATGTCAACTGTCTGACTGACGGAGAGCTTCCTTGTCTTAGCTGAGACTCCATTTATTAATAGCCAGCTATTTGCAAATACTTGTCAGAATCTTCCTGATATCCAAGCCTAATATTTGTCATAACAAACTTCACATTGTGTGAAGCGTGATGTAGATCCGTGTCTTCCCAACACTGGTCAGAGTTTTTAAGCGTTGTGCTTCTTAGCCAGGTTCTGATCCACTTAATAGATTTCCCAAAATATTTATTGGCAGAACATATGTAACTCGTGTACTCTCAAAGGATCTTCTTTATGGCTGGCACAGCAACTATAAAATCAAATTGGAATATCCCTTATCCCCTATAAATAGGGGCAAGAGTAGCTTAAGGTTAAAGTGAAGACGAGCGGCTGCCAACCTAGCGTAGCTGTTAGCTTCATTGCTCCTTAAAGCTTTTGCTTAAGGCAAACTCGCAGAGTAATTGAATGAATGGAGTGCACATTGAACGTCCAGGATTATTTTTTGGAGCTTTCTTGTGCTCCTAAACATTTGAGATCCCAGTTGAATCCTTTTCTTCGTTTGAAGCAAAGTTAGAAGGTTGGATTTTGAGTCTAGTGGTGGAGCTCTCAAGCCATGGACATGAAATGAGACCCAGCACTGATTTCTGCCACCGTATGGGGTGGGGAAGGGTGGCTGGGGTGTGCTGTTCGTGGGAGGCTCTCGCACCCTATAGGAGCCATCGCAGACAGCACCCACCCGTGGGGTGCTCACGTGCCGGGCTCTGCTGCGTGCCTTGGCACTGGTGGCATGTGCTCGGTCATGGTACGGGCGTTCAGAGCAATGCGTCAGCCTCCACTCACTTTTATCTCGTGTTTTGGGCTGATGGGCAACGCAGATGCCCTGTGTTTCCATAAAAAGCACTGGATTTATTCTTTTGATAGGTTTCTGGCATCTGAAGTTATGAGGGACTTAAAATGCCTTCTGTGAGCGACTAAAGGGTGAGGGTTTCTTTTTGTTTTGCATTTCTTTTGTATGGCTGTAGCTGTTTCTCTCGCTGAATTCAGCGCTCATCTGAAGTAAAGCAAATCCTTTTGAGCTACTGCTTCGATTAAACATTTGGGGAGTACGTGTCACCTGAACGCTGGCATCGTTAAAGCACTAAGAAGCATCTGAAGAAGCGTATAGACTTGATTGAATGCCAGGGCTAACATGCAATTCCTTTTATTTTCACCATCGTGGAGAACTTGCTCCTTTTTTCGGGGTGGTGCAGGGGGAGGAGGAAATGGCTTATCCTCTGCATCTGCCGAGATGCACGCTGAAGCTGGAAAATGAGCCCAATTAATCTCTGCAGTTGTGTGTAGGCAGGAGGGACTATTTGTTGCATGACAACCTGCTCTCAGAACGGGAAACAAAGTAGGTTGTTTGTGTCTTTATATGTCCTCGTCCCAGTTTGCTTTAGGACAAGAGCATTTACCTCATGACGCTTATTTTTGAACTTTATACTGGAGGCAATGTTCACATTCCATTCAGTCTTTTAAAGCACCAAGAAGGGAGAATTAGTCAGCTGTTCTTTGTTTTTATTTCCCTGACTCTTGAACGGGCTCCAGGCTCGCTCCTGAGGTTTTTCATCTGGATCGGTCTGAATAAAACAGATTTCCTTGCAACCGAAAACCCTTTATTTGCAAAAGGTTATGATAACCGAGAGAAGCCAAACTCCCCGAGTTTTTTTTGTTCGGGGGGGTGGGCAGTGGAGGTGGCTTCCCGCAGTCCTCTTCACGTTCAGGCGGGTTTGTAGGACATTTATTTAAAACACGAAACAGACAAATAAAAGCTATCATGGTTGTGCCTTAGCAGAGCATGCCAGGATGCTGTTGCTAAGATGATGCATGGTGGTTCTGGCATAAATAGTTATTTGAGCAGGCCCTACCCTGAGGAGTCCCAAGCCTTTCTCTCCTGCATAGGAACAAATCAATTATTCTAAGGAGGCAGTGTTGTTTCTCCGTGCCGTTGTGTTGCTTTTTGAAAACGTTTTGTAAGTTAGTCCTTAAGTGGGATAATTGCTTTCAGCATTTGCAAGTTAAATGAAGAAAGCTCTAATTAGATTTTATAAAGTGGCTTAGCATGTTGAGAAGGCTTTTCATAAAGTATACTGTGTATGCGCTTGGCGTTGCACAATTGAATTTCGCGGAGGGCTGACGAAACCCAAAAATCCTATTTGGCCTCGGTTGTAACCTGGGCACTTAAAGGATTGCCAGGCTGTCTTAGGGCCTCCTAGCTAGACATACTGTTCCCTTCCCTACCCAAATCCTCCTCCAGGTGGTTTATCTCTTATTTTAGAGACTGGAGGAGTTGCAGTCGAGCCCAGCCTGCTAGAGGAGGAGCATTAGGGTAGGGAACAGGAGCTTGGCACCCCTTCAGAATGGTGCCTAGCGTTTAATCTGTCCTCGCTGTCATTATGCTGCGCTAATTGTGCTGGTGCTGGGTGGCAGCGAGCCACTTTGTTCAGGTTAGTCCTAGCTCCGAGCGGGCGCTTATTGAGCCGCACAGAGACCAAAGTGCCCGAGCTTGGTGTTGCTCGGTGTCCCGTAGGTTGGAAATGTGATATGCTAATGCTTTATTATTGCCCCCACAGCCTTGGCAGAAATGGAGGGACCGGCCGAAGCGGCGTAACTCATTGTTTGCCCTCTGAATAAGGACTTAGCCTAGTCACAAGCTTCTTTCACGTGTGGTTTCTGCAGTGTGCATGCCAGGAGCTTCATGATGAGAACTGGGAAGAGTTCCTAAAGGCAGTATTTGTTCAGATTGCGTTTCGGCGCTGTTCCTGGATGTGACTTACTAGAGCCTGTTGTAACTAGATGTGCTCTGCTGGGAAAGTAAGACCTCTGCTAAATCAGCCCATCAGTTCCTGAAGCTTTGTTTGCAAAAGATGTAGATCCTGTGTGCTAGCAACTTCTGAATAGAGTTCAGTGAAACTACGTTTAAAGACAAATTACTTAATAAAAAGTCTTGCGTTGACCTGTTGTTGCTTGGGATAACCAGGTAAACACAAACTAGTCGAAATTATTTCCCTTCTGCTCTGCTCAAGATGACTTGAGCTTGTTTAATTTTCTCTTGTGTTTATCAGCTTGCAGGTGAAATTGTGTTTAGTACCCCAGATGTTTGGGAATGGTAGCTAGTATGTCTTGTGGAGTAACAGGTACCACAATAAACACTTCATATGGTGTCAGTTTATTTTTGGTAATAAGGCCCCAGATTTTAGCAAGGATGTAGAAGTGCCTAGCACAACGCACTCACCTTGGGGGGATATTAACTGGTGGATCACGGACCAGTTTGCATCCTGGTAGGAGTGGAAAAAGGTTGTTCTGCTCTCTAACCGTACTTGATCTCTTCAACTATAAATAAAGAGAGTCGTGGCTATTACAGTCCATTTTTCTCACTTCTTACTTTATAAGGGGTCAAATTCCTTGAACACTTCTGGCATCAACAAACTCGTTCCCATTTGAATTTGGTGGGTCACTTTCTCCATGACAAGTTGTAGCAGTGTGTTCTTTGTTCGAGCAACAGGCTCCCTATTGTAGCTGCGTCAAGTACGCTTTGGATGAACATTTGCAACCGCCCACGGGCTCTTGATTCATTTAACCACATGTGCCTTGAAGTTTTTATTCATTTCTCAGTGGCTGCCCATCTCTGTCTTTGTAAATGGACTTTGTGTCTCCCATTGGAGTATGTTCGTACTACAGTGGCTTCTGTAGGCAAATCGAGAAGCCTTCATGTGAACTGCATTGCTTAAGGGAGTTATTTACTCATTATTTACTCATTTACTTATTATTGGTAATCCTGCAGGCTCAGTTGGAAGCTGTTGGCAGGTTCCATGTGACCTTGTAAGTGGTATAGAAGAGTAACTTGGGTTTTCTTTGAGAACAGATGATGAATTGGAGGAAGCTTTCTATCCAACAAGGGACAGTCCATGCTATGGGAGGTTCTGCAAGTTGAAGCTCAAAGTAATTAACTTGAGGTGAAGGTTTTCTGCCTGTATTCTGTATAGATCAAACGGTCAGACTTACAGTTTTTTTTTAGTTGTTATTATTATAAGAGACGTGACCGATACATAACTCTTACCCTTATGAATAACACAGTTTTCCTGAATTTACTTCTCATTTGAACATAGGATTTGAACTTTTTCTTCTCTACTTCCCCAATGCAGTACCTGGGCTGCGGTTTCCAGTATCTTGCAGCTGGTGCTGCAGGGGCTACGTGTCTAAGCCTCATGCCTGTGCTCAGACAAATTTCAGTTGAAACTCTTCTTCAAGGCAAGACAGGTTTGGAAATTAACAATTTTGAGACTTATTCCTCAAAGCGCCTAAGACATGACTGAGCAAATTTGGTAGGATTTACTTTAGCCCACAGAGACCATACAGCGTTGCAGGAGTGTGGAAAGATCCTAAATCAGCAGCTTCAATTAAAAAAATGCAGTGACACGACAGAGACGAAAGTTGGAAAGGCCCAATATCAGATGGGCAGGTCTTAATATTTCATCTACGTGCTGGCTGTGCCAAGGCAATAACGTGCTCCTTGGCAGAGGGACAGTGGAGTATCCTTAAGTGTCCCGGTTGCATAACAGGAGATGGATGGACTTTGTCTGCAGGGGTTCCTCTCTTGGGAATCAGAGAGAACCTTTGTGAATACACGTCAGTGCCGCTCCTGCAAGGAAAGAAACCATCCCATGTGTTCTGAACAGGGTTCTGTGGAAGATGCTAATCTGTATTTTCTAGGAACAAGGTGAAGCACGTTGCAGTCTTCTGGCAGCTTCTTCCACGTGAACAATGGCAATGAATGAACTTCTGCTGCATTTCAGGATTTCATGCTAATGTTTCACTTCTATGAGACTTTTTTTCAGAAAAGAAAATTATCTTAATTACCATGAAGTAACTAATCCTCAAAGCTGTAATTGTTGCTGACGTAATTTATCATATTTACCAAATATGAACAATTTAGTTCACCTCTTCAGATTGTTTACAGTTAACTCAAACAACAGTTTCCTGTAAATATCCTTTAATCAAGAAATTGAATTCTCTAACATGAACGTTAAAGCTATTTGATTACAAAAATGTAACATTTCCTGTATTTTTATTTAACTTAGTTAAGTGTATCCCATCAGTATATTTTAATTTCAGTAATAGGTTCAGTAGATTTTTACATGAAATGTACAATTAGGACGATTTTTTAAGTGAGGCACTATTTGGTAGCATGTGGAGCAAATACTGTGATCATTTGGTGTGGCACGACTAATTAACCGTACAGCTTCTAACAAATGGTAATTTATGTTGCATCTTTGAATAGCTGGGCAGTCTTTATTTTTCAATAGATTTGTAGTAGTTGATTTTTAGTCTCTCGTACTTTGGGCTCTGTATGTAGATCTTACCACTTTGATTTGGCACACGAAATCTTCTCACTTTTCACGTTGGTTTCCAGGCTGCCTGTTCAGATTCCCGGTACTGACCTTTGAAACTTTCTGGTCACTTTCCATGCAGTTTCTATTTCTTCTCCTCCAGACTCTTCTGAATATTTTCAAGGTTAGCTGCCCAGCCTTGTTCTGGCACTCATTTAAACATGCGCTGAAATTACATAATCTAAGATGAAATATATAACAAATACGATTTATCCATAAGTGTGACACCATTTATCTTCTTTTATCCGATCTTTTGTAAATAAACATTGTGATTTCTGGGGTTTTGGAGCACAACAACATCACTTATGTGCTTTAAGATGAGTGTACGAAGGCACTCTTCATGTCTTCATGTCACCGAGTAAATTACTCTGTCGTTTAAGTTGAGCACCCCTGCGTGTTTAAGTGCATAATAATTTGACAGTGTCCCCCTGTGCTCCTCTGAAGATCATAATTCACGGCTATTTTGCTTACCGTGGGAAACTTCCTTGTAGCTGGAGGCTGGAGTGGCCGTATCTGCTGGTGAAGGACAGGGAGTGCTTTTGTTACCTTCGCAGCCCCATTACCGGATCTGGTTGCTTGGGGGAGTGCCTGGTTATGATCTGTTAGAAAACAGCCTATTAATAAAACAGAGCTTCATGCAAGAGAGCACTTCTTAATCTTCTTCCTAGGCAGTTATTTATAGGCTGTGACATCTTAATTTGCCTCTCATGTGCATCAACTTCTGTTATTTTAAAAGATCAAGTAGCTTTCGTGTACCTCTGAGAATCGCTTCTGGAGGAAACGGTCTGATCTCCGAGGAATCTTACAATAAACTTTTAACATAAAACCTTTTTGTAAACATTTATTTATTTTGCCGTTGCCTTTCTGAAGCACAGAAGCTACAGAACGTCCTGTTATATCACTATTTATATATTAATGCTGCATTTGCCTGATACACATTTTCTGGAATGCTCAGAGGATTTCCAGTTGCTGTTAATGTTGATTCACCCTGAGTGGGTGGGCAGAGACCTACCCGGAGCAGTATTAAATGTATTATGCTGTTTATTTTTGTTGTTCTTTTCTTTATTAGAGTGGTCCCAGCGCCAGATCTTGTCACAAAATGTGCATTGACATTCAGCGAAGGCAGATCTACACGCTGGGACGCTACCTGGATTCCTCCGTGAGGAACAGCAAGTCCCTGAAAAGTGACTTCTATCGCTACGATATCGATACGAACACATGGATGCTACTAAGCGAAGACACCGCAGCGGATGGAGGTCCAAAGCTGGTGTTTGATCATCAGGTCAGCAGCACTATTTTAGCATAAGTTCCTGTTTATGCACCACCTTCTCAGTGTTGACGGATCATGATTTTGATCGTAGACTCTTAAAATTTAAGATTGTTATACCAGGTAACGTTACAGTGATATGGGGGAAGCTGTGGGCTGCACTCAGTTAAATTTTAATAGCATCATTGTCTGATGCCATTGACTACTGGTATTCCAATCAAATTGAGTCAGAAGAACCATAAAAACCCTTGCAAAGTAATTCATTTTATTTATTAAGGCGTATTTTATTAAAGCTCAAAGCACAGTTCATCTGGTTTTAATCAGACTTGCTGAGCTGGCTTTGCAGATCCAGCCTCCTGAGTAGACATTGGGGAACAACTTGCAAAGCTGGGTGTGCTACCTTCAGGAGAATACTGGAAGCAAGATACTGACATGAGGCCAACAGGATCAGGATTCTTTCAAAAGCAGTTCTCTTAAAAGTTCTCTTAAATTTTGTAGAACGTGCTTGTTTTATAGAGACTGAAATCTTACAGGAGTAGCTGCTAACCTTTTGAAAAGCTGCACCTCTCCTTGTGTTAAAACATGAGTAAAAAAAAAAAAACATTTGATCTGATGCTCAATGGCTTTTTTGTCCTTGAAAAAGGTATTTTGTTCTTAATTGTTTTTATAAATCGTGGCCAAGAGATAGCACATCAGTATTCATTTTTAAAGTGTCCCAAGAACTTTTTATTGGTACTAGCAGTTTTATAACCGAAGCTGCTGTCTGCCAGCACAATATGCATTTTTGCTGACACCAAAAATAAGGTGTGTTGTATGCAGAACAAAAGCCAATCAGTCTTTCTGTTCTATTAATAACAAATATCAGTCTCCCAGGTGTTGGGCAAAAGGCAAAAGTAAATGATCAGCTGGCAAGGCTGCTTTGCGTACCGTTTGCCTGCTTCTGAAATTGTTTCTTTTTTCCCTGCTGTCTCCTAGGAAAGAATGTACTCCCTGAATTCTTTATCAGTCTAGGGCTCTTCCTTTTCCTTCCCTCAGTACCTACTGTGATAGCCGTTTTTGTTTAACCTTCAAAAAATGTGCTGCCCAAGAAGTGTTTTATGTAGGCGTTTCTGAGTAGCATCTCTGACTTGCTGCAGTCCTGGCTCTTTTTTTTTTTTCCCTTGGTGTTTTATAACCCTCTCTGTTGCACCACATCCAAAAACATCACCTGGAGTTTTGTTTGATTTGTACCGTGGTGCATCTTGTGTGTGCCATAATCTGAATTGGGGCTTTGGGGATAAACATTTTGCTGCTGCTGTCTCATCAAGGATCTTCGGCCAAGTTATGGTCCTGCCCCTCATTATGTTAAAGCAATGAGGATAACAGTAAATATATGCTTGGGATGAAATCCAAGGAACAAATCACAGGTTGGGTTTTGATCAATTGTGTGGTATTCAGTAAATTAGCAGTGACTTTGATTTTTGACTTTGATTTTTTTTGCTCTTGCATAGTCATTGTCAAAGGTGATAACTTTGGGGCAGAATTGGCTGTGGATCCCGGAGACTAGAGGCAAATTTTTTAGATGACATAGTGTACGTATAGCCCTCTTCTGCTCATTAAATGGTCAAATTGAAATTAGACTCACACTTTAAACTAAGAAGCTGTTTTCTGAGATTAATATATGTCAACCATGAAGATGTTCTCGCTCTTTTCCTCTATTAGAGGTTCAGGTGTGCAGAGTACTGTCTAACTAGATAGCACTTGCAGGGAGGGATGCTTAAACCTGTGTGTTTAACTCTTAATGTACTGGCTTAAAACTACTTCTCTTGTCCTTCCAGATGTGCATGGATTCTGAAAAACACATGATATATACCTTTGGAGGCAGAATTCTGACCTGCAACGGCAGCGTCGATGACAGCAGAGCCAGTGAACCGCAGTTCAGCGGGCTGTTTGCTTTTGACTGCCAGTGTCAGACATGGAAGCTTTTGAGAGAGGATTCCTGTAACGCTGGACCTGAGGATATCCAGTCTCGAATAGGACACTGTATGTTGTTCCATTCTGTAAGTATCCACGCAATACTTTGATTCATTATGCCTGACCTTAAGGAGAACATCTGGTTTTGATTTTTTTGTGAGGCTGAAGCTCTTTAATCTCCCAAGTGGTGTGTTGTCTCGCTTGATTTTATGTTCACTGACAGTCTGATGCTTTTTTGGTAAGTGCAGGTGGTATTAATTCAAGTCTTAGGCAGAGCTTTCATGACTTCAACTGAATATAATTTCAAGTAAAAGCAAGGTGAATTCTAAGTAGTTGATTTTAATTTAATAGTGGCAATTGAACCAGAGGCCACCGATTCAATTTAATCTAAAGTGTTTTCCTTTTGAAATGGGTAAAATGTCTTAGAATCTTCTGGTCTAGAAAATACCCCGTGTAGTTACAGGAATGGTAAACTTGGCTATTGCAGGGCTTACCTGTTGTGCTTTCAGAAGTGCAGGCACCCTGCTGCTGCTTGTTCTCCCGAGCAGCTGGTAAGTTCGCTACAGACAGCATTATTGGCTCTTCATCCAGAACCTGATGGGGAAAACCAGAGGTTTGGGGGGTGGGAGTTGTGTGGCACTTTATTATTGGGTATACTAAAAAAAAAAAAAAAAAATTAAAAAAATTTTCCATTCCTTTTCAACTTGGGCTTATCAGCCGTATGTTTAAATGCAGGATAGGAGTTGCAGGATCAGGGTGATAAAGGAGGGATGGTCAGGATCTTGTATGCTCTATGTTATCTTTCCACGTGTTATTTTATTGAAAGCTACCTTGCAGAGGGGAATTGCATCGACTGCCTGCTTACACAGGCAGATGCAGTGCAATGGCACTTCTGCACTGAATTTACATGCAGGTTTCTTAGTGGCAGCAGGTGGAGTTTGCAGAGTTGTGCTGATGTTGAATTCCAACTTGAGAACGGTGAGGAAGAGAGCTGAAACGAACAGTGTGGCATTCACATGTGTGCTGATAGCACCAATTAAAAACTGCCAGTTTGAACAGCTTACAGAGTTTTTTCCTCTGTCCCTTCCAAATAGGAGATCAGAATTTTCATACTGAAAGCTATGCTTTCGCAGCTTTCAATTTCATTTCTGTTTTTAATGGCTCTCAAAAACCACTGCCACACAAACTAATGTGTAGAACCAGAGGATTTGCAAAGTAATGTCCACAGTAAATGTAAGAATGTAGGTTTTTATAAGCATGGTTGATGGCAATTGATCGTCTTCACTATTTTCACAACCATTTGAAAGAAAAATAATCAGTTTCTTAAGGACTTTCCACCTGGCAAGCTTGAAAGAAGTAATAAACCTGACTTGCTGTTTATTTTTATGTTCTAAGTGTGTCGGTTATCTGGATGGTTTCTCTTACAGTTCTTCTTTGTTCCTGGTTTAAACAGAGAAATTACCATCTAGTGGATTTCTGACATTATACAATCGTTAAGGGTAGAAAAGACCCTTAGGGACCCTAAGGCAGGGACACCTCCCACCAGCCCAGGCTGCCCCCAGCCCCATCCAGCCTGGCCTTGGGCACTGCCAGGGATGGGGCAGCCACAGCTCCACTGGGCAGCCTGGGCCAGGGCCTCACCATTCTCACAGTAAAGATTTTTTCTTATATCTAATCTAAATCTCCCCTCTTTTACTTGAAAGCCATTCCCTCCTGTCCTATCCCTACACCCCCTGACACAGAGTCCCTCCCCAGCTCTCCTGCAGCCCCTTCAGGCCCAGGCAGGCTGCTGGAAGGTCTCCCCAGAGCCTTCTCTTCTCCAGGCTGAGCACTCCCAGCTCCCTCAGACTGGCTTCATGGAAAGATCAAGAATTCAATCAAGAATTACGAAGTTTTTACTGAGTTTGAGAACAATAAACTGTTCTGCAAAATTGTTCCACTGCAAATCTTTGCAGAGATGGAAATAAAAAATACTTACCAAATGAACATCAATGGAACTCAGGTAGCTCAGGCATGATTTTCAACTTAGAAGAAAAAGAATTGTTACTCATTGATTCATCAATGTTTCTGTGAAACAGAAATAAGTACTTAGTAAAGAAATATTTTTGTTCCTTTCTAGAAAAATCGCTGCCTATATGTATTTGGTGGCCAGAGATCGAAGACTTATTTGAATGACTTCTTCAGTTACGATGTAGACAGCGACCACGTGGACATCATATCAGATGGTACTAAGAAGGATTCAGGGATGGGTAAGTCTATGACTACGTAGTAATTTCCTCTTACTGGTACATCTGAGAAACGTGTTGTTAAGTAGGTGAGCAGCCAGCTGCAGTGTCCTGTGGTATCAGGTTAGCATCCTTAACTAGCCCTGTGTACCCAAGTGAACTCCCCGGTATATAGGTTAAACTTATGCCAGCTCTTTTGTCCTCCGTGACATTTGATATTCGCCATCTTTAGCACAGTACAAATAATTGATGCGTGAAACCATATGCCCGTCGAATGAAAACAAACAAAAAAAAAGTCAGCGTGGTTAAAAACAGTGTATTTTATTTGCAATTTCAGCAAAGACAAGAAAAAAGCTGGAAAATAACTGTCCTAAAACAAAAGCAAAAATTAAAAAAAAAAAAAAAAAAAAAAGATCTCTATGTGAAAGATGCTGTAAAACAGAAGTAATTGGCTCAGTTTGAGATGCAGAAAGGCAGATAGGATGGCTGGAGACAGAGAACTGGAGTAGAGGGGCAGAGGTTATTTTGCCTGGACAGCTGACGAGAAAGATGAGGCTGCTGCTGCTCGTTGTGCTGATGTTCCTGTGCTAAACTGGGGCTAAGCAACAGTAGGAGGCTGGAGCTAAGCGTCAGTCCTGCTTGGTTCACACTGCTGGAACTAATGGATGCCAGAGTTGTATGCACCAGAACCCTCTAGAAACACCCAAAAGGCGTTGTAACACAAGCATGAAGAATTGATTTTATACCTCTTCTCTTCAAAATATGACATAGAAGCACGGTAACTTTTCCCAAAAAGGATCTCTGCATATGTTAGCACACGTTTTCCTCCCTTGAAGATATCCTGATTTTGAGGCTGTGCCTCCGAAGCTGAAACTTGTGTTGTTGCACTGTGTACTGCTATGAGACAAGCTATTAATGTTTTTCAAATTATGTATATTTAGGCCTGATCATGTTTGCTGTTCTTCCAGCTACCAAAATCCCAGGAAGCCAATTTCCCTTGAAATGTAGGCTTCCCTCCTCATTTTGATCAGGCTTAATTTGAACAAGTAATTTTGCTGAACTTCTGAAGTGAATTATTGATGGTTATGAGTTGTTTGCTCATTTAATTTAGGTATGCCAATGAGGGAGAAGAGTACCCAAACATTTTTTTCTCTGGAGTGACTTATTTACTTGAGTGCTTCCAAGAAAGAAACAGCTTGTATTGTTGACAGTCTTACTTAATAAGGTGCCTGCATTTTGCCTGATGCTGCTCTGCACACGCCCACACACTGCTTGTGGTCCTTAGAGCATTTAAAGAATTGGTTATTTTTTTCCCCACCTGGAATTGCTAGCATTTTGCCATTTTTGCTTTACAAAAACGACCTTTTCTTGGTAGCCAGAAGCTTTAAAAATATGTGACTTTCAGGTGGCCCCTGTGTTTGCTTCAGATTTAAAGATATATTAAGCTTGCCTTATGGCTAGTGAAGACATCAAGCTCTGCTCCTCAGCACCAACAGCAAGGTTCGGTTAAGCAAATGAGAATATAGAGAAAATATATGGAAAATTTAGCTCTCCTCCAAATTCCCACGGGCCCCAGGATGGTGAAGAGTACACTCTGTAAGAAAATGACTCATGGGAAATAATTCACGAGTAGATTTTCAGTTCACTGTTCTCCTGTGTGCGGAAAGTTAAACAAACGGATTTGAATGTTTCCCTGGCCCTTGAAAGAAAACGCTGAGATTATTTGCATTTTCACAGGAAGAGAACAAAATGCCTGTTACACACAAGAGAGTAAATGCTGACAGCGTTATTTTCACCCCCAAAGAGCAAGTCTTTAGCATCTTCTTGTTAGGTGATGATATATAAAGGTTTGATCTGCCTGAACAAAGTGATTCCCTGCCTGCCTGCTGCAGAGCCCCGCGCCGCTCGGTGCGATGAGTGGAGCTGAGGATGCCTGACCTAAATGTTCCGATAAAGTCCTGTGATTACATTTTGTTCCTGGCTCGCGCGTGGCATTCAGTTCTATTCTTAGTTGAGCTATTTTGATTTTTACTCTTTTTGAAAACTTAATTGGTCGTTTGTTAAAAATTTCCATTAGAGTAGTGAGAACATGAAAAAATGTAGTAAATGTTAAGGCATATCGGTGATATGGAGTGGTTACAGCACTAGAAAACTATGGTGATATGTTGGTTTTGCTGCTGTCTGACCTTCTGGATGAGGTATTTATGCTATTTAGTGATTTTCTGCTCTTAGAGCACAACTAAGTGTTGAACCTGGCAGGTCTCTAGTGTAGGTGATGTGCTTGAGAGAGGGGCTTATCACTTACTGGGTGATACATCTCACCAAAATTTTCCTTTTCTCTGGAATACAGGGCAAGAACTACAGCAAGTTTAGCCAGATTTTTTTCATTCCTTGGAAAAAGGTTCAAATTTGACCAAGGTACAGCTTCTGAAAGATAGATTTGCACATAAACAAATTTTGACAAGCTCTGTTTGCTACTAAAAATCACAGAATCACGGAGTATTAGGGATTGGAAGGGACCTCGAAAGATCATTTGGTCCCATCCCCAAATGCAAATCTCTCGTGGCTCAGTCTGCTTTGAGCGTGGGCAATCCTTGCAGCTCCTGGTTTCTGCCTTCTCTGCAGAGTAAGCACTGGTGCTTTCTCCTCCTCACTGCATCAAAAAAAAAAACACCCTGGTGCCTTCTCTCTGCTGCCAGAGGAGGGCACCAAAATGGATTTAGGCTACTGGTGGTGATTATCTTCCTCCTGTGATAGGTGTTAGGAGCAAGGAATTTGTCAGGTCAGCCGGACAAATGGCCAAAAAGGGAATGAGGAAAAGACTGCAACAGCGATAAAGAGTCTGATATGCAGAAAGGCTGTGCTGTTACAAGTTGGAGGATGCGTGGTGGAAGAGTAGAGCCTGTGGTTGGAGAAGAGGCTGAAACGTGTGGCAGGGAACATACCCTTTTAGATACGGGGAAAACCAAAAGAGCCAACCAAAAGAAAAGCCCTGAACAACAACAAAAAGCCCATTGTGTATACGCCAGAGCAGATCTACGAGGCATATGCGTGGTTTGGAGATGTCACCGGTATCAGATGTCTTCTGAAGGCTGCACTGACAGCTTGCCTGACTCGCTCAGCACGCAACCCGTGACTAATCGCGGGCAGTCGTTTCGGGTCCAACGGAGCTAATGGGAACACTTGTGGGCAAGGTTCCTGTGATAATCCAGCTTGGCCCCGACTCAGATGATGTCCGAGCCCTTGGTTGGAAGGAGAATTTCCTGCTGGAGACCCAAGATCACCTCCCATCCCTTGGCACTGAGCGACCTCCACAGTCAAATGAGATCAAGCCCTATGTGTCCTTCCAGCTCCTTTTAATGGTGAAGTAGTTCTCGTGGACAAACTGCCCCTGTTTTATCAACCTGGGAAGTTCCCAGCTCTCCTGCTGGAGCAGATGCTCCTTCCAGACATGAAGCCATGCAGCCAACAGAGCTGAGGCTTCGTGCATAAGTACCACGGACAGAGACGACACTGCCCAGTCTAGGAAATCCTGATTTAAAGTAAGAGAGTGTCAGAAAAACATTAATCAAGTTAGAAAACACAGCTAGGAGCCAATTCAGACAAGTGGTCTGAATATCCCATTTTGTTTCTGTTTCTGATACCTGACCTGTCTTGCCCTGTGTTCAATTTAAGGTCTGCATTGCCAGTGGCCATGGTGAATTTTGCCATGGAAAGCTTCTTTTTTTTTTTTTTTTTTGGTGTGTGTGTGAGGGACCTTCTATGCTCGTTTATGCTTCTATGCTATGGGGTGTTTTGCTAAACCCATCTCAAGTATTTTGCTCTGTCTATGGAGGTGAAGAGGAGACCAGGCAGACGCCAAACCCTAAAGGTACCTTACAGGGAAGGCACAGCAGCAGAACTCCACTGGAATTTACCAAATGACCCGTTTTCTCCAAAATCCCATCTAGCCTGGGAGAGAACTTGTGCGCTGAACACCGTGTTGTTGCTTTTTCAACACGACGACCAAAGAGCTCCAGACGGTCTCCTTGGCTGCTCCTTGGCCGACTTCCAAGCACAGTCTCATCATGAAAAATCCAAGAGGATAATCATTATCTTGCTGTGTCAACAGCTGGCCCGTACGCTCTCCCTATCACTCATCAGGGGCTGCTCCATTAAAATCCAGGAGGGGTGCTGCTTCAGCTTTGTGAATTACAAGTGGAGGTATGCAGTAACTTGCTGACCTACTGCTTTTTTTTTTTTTTTTCCCTTTCCAATTAATCCATCAGGGAGGTGTCAGGTGCTGGTGAGCAGCGCTGTCCACGTGATGTAGCTTTCTCCTGCTCTTCTAATCATGAGGCATCACAAGGAGGAGGATGCCAGCGAGTCACTTGCAGCGAGATTAGCAGCAACGTGTTCGGAAGCGATCATAATTTAGGTGGCACTGAAGGGCTCTGTTGATGAACTTGCTTCCCTCAACTATTCTTTGTGAATCCTGCAGAAGTGCTCTGCAGACTACGGGGTTTATATTACTGTTTTGCCATCGCTCTGTGTTCGGAGCGTGTTGAAAAACATGCCATAATTCCTCCTCCAATGAGAGAGACGAGATTTAATTTCCAAACCTCTGCCTGGTATTATGAGCACCACCTCTGCGTGAACTCCAATTTATTGCTTTGCAAATTCTGCCTCTCTGTAAAAGCTCTTTTTTTTTTTTTTTTTTTTTTGCTTAGATGCTGGCAGCAGCCAACGCTGCGCTCGAAACAACTGTGGCTGTTTGCACATACAAGCCAAAAAATATTCAGCTTGCTGAAATGATCACTATGATCAAATAAATGCCTGTAAGTAGGGACTGTAGTAGCGGGAACATACCTGTCGCATGATTAGGTGTCACTCTTTTAGAAAAGCATTTCCCGTGCATTATTATTTAAATAGAAATTATACTGTACACGGTTACACAGCATCTTATCAAAGCTTTTTCTGGAATTATTACTTGTTTATGTAACTGGCTGTGTTCAAAACTCAGGGCCTGCGTAGCTGCTTGTTATTTTCACATACGGAGGCCACAAGCTCTTCGTTTTTCTTACGTAAAAATAAAAGGAAATGTTAAGTTTCTGAAAGAGGATTCAGACCCCTTAATTTCATTTAGCTATTGCCTTCCTATGCTGGCCTGGTTAATGGGATCGTGGGGGAAAAAGATGCAACAGCACATGAAAAACGTTCTCCATCTTTTAGACTTGCTTTTGGGCTTGCTTTCTGTTGAGCAATCCCTTGGTACAGCTTTTCCTCTTCAATCAGTGATGTATTGTCACTGGAGCCAAGTTGATAGCGCTCTGCGACGGGCCAGCGTCGTGGTCAGAGCAGCCAGGGCTAAGTCCTCGGTTGCTGTTTTATGTCCTTGGAGCCGTCTGCCCGCAGCTGATCTGAGTGATAGCGGGGCCTGAGAGGCACTCCGAACAGCGTGAAATTGGGGAGATTTGCTCCAAATCTGACTTATTTTGGCAGATAGAGAAGTGGAAGAGTGAGGGCACTGCCACGCAGCCCTTCGTACTGCTCTTGGACTCAATACCTTGCAAACAGCAGTTCCTGCAGTCCCCTGGCATTACTGGGTCTGATTCTCATCCTGCGGTATGACTTCTTATAGAGCCTTAAGATTTAAAACAAACAAAAACCAACGCCAAAAACAAACACAAAACCCAAACAGCCTAAGCAATCCGTTACAGGTTCAATTGAACGTCTCGCATGCGAAACGGAATTTCCATCCCAGCATATGTTTTATTAGCTAAATATCACGGGGACTTCTCGCAAGTTTACAGCCCTTGTCCCTCTCGAATATGCTGACCTCAATCATTTGAATTCCATCCAGCATCGACTGCAAGTCAGCTGCACTTGCAAACGATGAAGCTCTCTTACCCCCTAGTGGAAGTGTTTGTCACTCATGATTTTCTGTAGCCCTTTTGCTCTATCAAGGCTCGGAATTCATTGGCAAACGTCTTTTTGATGTTTCTCTTGTCTTTAAAATACCGTAGCATCTCCCTCCTACTGTGTAGTAGTTTGCCTTATTTCCTTTGATTTATATTTAGGGACTTGTTCACCAAATTTGTGGGGTTTTTGTTTAATTGTATTGCATCAAACTTTTGGTAGGCTTCTGCAAAAGACTGGATTCCAGCTTTGTGTGGGCTAAGGCACTGTTTCAGTAGGGCTTTACGCAGTTACTTAGGTCAGAGTTTATGCAAGTTGTTCCTCATCTTAGGCCCCTACTAAATGCATATTATATATATTTTTGGATGTATTTTTTCTAGACTTCCTGCATTTGGAACAGTCTCAAGAGGAGATTAATGTACTGCTTAGGGAAGCTCGGAATTACTCGACTTGAATTTGGTTTTGATTGCAGTTACTGCAGATGAATCATATTTTATTACCAAGATTGAAAAAACAGAGGCACTGAACTTTGGAGACTTTTCCCTCCTTCGTTATTTAAATAATAATTTCAGCTTCAGAAAAATCAAGCGAAAGCTACGTACAAAATGCATTTATTTAACAATATTTCAGGAGGAGGGATGAGACTTCCGTAGACGGGTTTCATATGCTTTCTGTATCAATGGTAATGTGCTAACCAGATTCTTCGTGATTATAATAATTTTCATTTCAGTGAGCCTGAGGTATTAATGCTCTGAAGATTTGCATGCTTTTTTTCTAAAAACACGGCATGGTCTCGAATGTTCAAAGCAGCAGATAGGGTTGCGTAGACGTTTGCCATCTGCATTAGCATTGCTGATCAAATTTAGATGGCTCTCCTGCCAGAAATATCTCAAATATGCCTCGGATTTAATCCTTTTGGGTCAACGATTCACTCCCTGACTATGCAAAGAAACATGTTACGTGATACTTACCAAAAATTAATAATCTTTGGTCTTTGATTGTCTTCTTGCTCTCGATTTCTTTATTGGGTGACTTTCACAGTACTCTTTAGTCTGATTTAAAAAACTTCCTTGTGGTTTTGCAGCTCAAACAAGGTACGTAGATGTTCTCGTGCCAGCATTGTTCCCTGCTTTATTTTCCTCTGCTCTGTACCAATTTGCTTGTAAAGTGGATGAATTTTCCTTTAAACTTCATGGCAAAATTGAAGGTCAAAATAGGGAGGCTGATGCTGATGAGGGCTCTGAAGGCTTTTCCATAAAAGCAATGAGCAAGGAGTTTGCCAACAGGGCTCTGAAAACGAAATACCCCAATATATTTCAGTTTCTACTTGCGTTTACATAAGAATTAAGCATTTTAAGAAATGTTTATTTTTTGGCTTTACTAAAGATTTTGGTAAGGGCTTACGCTGGAGAAAACCAAATGCTGCCCAGAATTTTTACATTGACATTTATTACTTTCCTGGCGCACCGAATGAAAACAGAGAAGCATGAGACCAAAACCTATTACAGAAGAGGCTTACAAAAACACCGGTTTGTGTATTCTTAAACAGCGATATTAAATGGCTTTATTAGCACAGGGCTTGTTTGCTAGGCCGTGTGTGTCGTTCGCAGTTAATTGCAGGGAAGAATTTGCAAAATACAAGAGTTCTGAGAATTTTTCATGCCAAAATCTTGATCGGAGGCCAGGACCCTTTACCAGCCTTTGTAAACTGACCCAGAAAGAGAAATGAGACAAACAGGATCTGTAAACAAAGATCACGTGCTCTTCACAAATACATTTTGGAAGGATGGTTGCCTAGGGAAACAGGAAATGGGAATTATACAACAAACAAAAAGGACTGCCAAACAAATTTGCTGACCTTTTTTCGGGGAATTATGATGAAAACTGCTGGAATCCTCAGTATTTCACCATACTTCCAAACCTGAAGGTGGAGCAGAAGAATAGCCTGGTAATTATACCACGACTATTCAGAAAATACAAGAAACAAAACAAGACAACCCTTTCCTTGAAATATTTTTCCTAAAAGAAGCAACACAAAGCTGTGAGCTATGCAGTTGTGAGTTCATCTTGAATTTTTTTTTGAGTTTCCAGCTTTTTCATTTATGTGGGAATCAATGCTTCCTTTTACAGATGAGCTAATAATAATTGTTCCATTCATATCTTGCAGGGATTGCCTAGCTCTGTTGCAATGCAGTTTTATTCTAATTTTGGACACAGCAGTTTCCCGAAATCTTGCCCTAGGAAACAGCAGCTCTGGATGTTTTTTTCTGTGCCTCCAGGCATCACAAATAGGAAGGGAATCAGAGAAGTTGCCCAGGACTTGTCCTTATGGGGGAAGGAAGGAATCAGCCTCTGGATGATGTTTCTTCCTCTCACGTGGTTTTGGAGGGCACGTGCGAGAAGTAAATGGTTTGCTTGGTGACTTCTACAGCTCCTCTTTAGAAATGTGCTGTAACAGTTTTAAGTTGTGGCAATTAATAAGAACCCTGAAGGAGAGAAAAAATACTGGCTTGGCTTCACTCAGTCCATCGGTATTGGCTTTATACGAAAGATGAAGAGGTGAAAGTACTTAAAAGGAAAATAGGGAAACTAAGTAGTGAGGTTGGACTTGAGATGCTCTTTACCCCAGAAGTTAGTTAAATGAAATCTCGTGCTTGTACCTTGGATATTGGAAAATCTGCTGAAGTTCAGAGGGAGGGAAATGCTTTTGTCGGGTGCTCGGATCCCTTCTTGTGTCCCTCCTGCATTTTTAGTGTGTAACTTCTTTTTTTTTTTTGTCAGTTCCAATGACAGGTTTCACTCAAAGGGCTACCATTGATCCGGAACTGAATGAAATCCATGTCTTGTCAGGGCTCAGTAAAGACAAGGAGAAGCGGGAAGAGAATGTAAGGAATTCTTTCTGGATTTATGACATTGTCAGGAACAGCTGGTAAGTCGATGAAAGGAGTACTATTTCTAACCTCCACGCAGATTTCTTTAGAAAGCAATCCTACACAATCATTCCTCCCAAGTCACTCAGTAACTACTTATAACCATGCAGCGGTTGGTAATCTTAAAGACAGCTGAATTCCTTTCAGGCACCTCTCCCAGAGTCTTTAGAAAAAAAGATGCATGAAAGGGGGAAGCTGTGTGAGTTCTTCCTTTACCGGAGGATGGAGGAGAAGTCCTTATATTAAGTTTTTCCTGTAGGAAATGCTCAAGGCCAGGGTTCATTGTCAGTGCAACAAATTCAGTCAAAATGGAAGTTGTTAATTCCAGCGTATGTGGTACTGTTTATTAGAAGTGAAGGAAACTGTTCTACTCTTTATGAATGGGGATGGAGAAAAGTTCATGCTAGAGCTATCAGCTCTTTCCTGTCTGGATTCAGTATTAAATCAGGTGGCTGCTAGATTTGGTATTCTGAGAAAACACCTCCATCTATTTGCTGTATGGTAGTTGGTTGCCACTGCCCCTTTCTGGAGCTGGCAGCATTGTTGTATTTAAGTTCTCTTCTAACATGAGGCCAGTCACTCTGAAGGCACATGTGCCTTTTTTTTAAAAATGGGTCTTCAGTTGGAAAAAAAAAACCTTAAGCCTGCATGGAAATCAGTGATTGAAATCATAGTTTTGTTAAAGTTTGTGGCCTAGGTTTCCCGTATCTGTAACGTGTCCAAGATGCTATTCTCCATAATGAAAAATATTTCATAGTGACCATTCTGCTCCCAAGTAATGCAACATCTGAAGATACTACCGAGGTACTAATCATTACTTATTAATCATTACTTATTGTCGTATATTACAGGTCTTGTGTCTATAAAAATGACCAAGCAGCAAAAGAGAATCCAGGTAAAAGCCTTCAGGAGGAGGAGCCCTGCCCAAGGTTTGCCCATCAACTGGTATACGATGAGTTGCACAAGGTGTGTGGGTTTAGATACATACACACTGATTTCAGTTTTGTTGCTCATCCAGCATGGTTGATTCTTCACAGGTGGTACATTTTAATACAGTTTTTCGTCTCATGTTCGTGTTTGGATTAATCTGATGGGTAAATTTCGGTTAACTCATTATTGTGTTTTGATATAACCAGTTAAGATACTTTCTCCATGAATGCAAAGTAACTGTGATATCTCCTACACGCAATCAAAATGTAGGCAGTGAATTTTACTAAACCTGCAGATGTTGTCCAGCAGCCAGCTACTGACTGTTCTCGTACTTGAAAACACCTGAAGCTTTGTGCATTATCTTCCAGGGCTGGATTTAAAAACTTGCTAGCAACTGGAGTTTTCTTTAAATTAAACAAAAACTGTTGCATTCATCCTTCCAAATACTCTAAATTTCTATGAGAAAGCGTGTTTGAACACTGTTTTCATTCTGTTAAGAATCTGCTGCAGCAAGTGCATTACCTTCCCCTGCATGTCAGAAGAAAGGATCATTCTTTAGAACTATCTGATTTTAATGGACAAATACCTGCTTAATTATGCTTTAAATTGTTTATAGTGTATGCATGACTGATGAGCAAACTTAGGGCATTGTGCAAGTTAACCGATAAAACCTAAACCCAAGGATTATGTTTCTGTAATTCAGTTATCTATGAGTTTAAATTAGTGACAAATTTACTTCAAATTTCAGGGATATTATGTGATTAAACATCATAATTTGTTTAACTCAGTTTGAAACAGCCTAAACTGAAGAAGACAAATGTAGTTATCATTCTGTAGGATGTTAATTAAATACGGGAAAGTTTGGAGGTGAAGGGGGGAAGTTTGAGGAAGAAGAGGTGCAACTTCTGTATGGAGACCTTGCGTTGTTTGTCTTCATTGCATGCATTAATGATAGGCTGTAAATACTATTCCATCCTTGAAGTGTAAAGTACCATGAGATGGAGAGCAGAATTCTGTAAATTATTGTGAAGGTTTCTAAATCGTGGCAGTTGCCCAGCTTTATCTGAAGAGCTGTTTGATGTGCTTGTTTTGAAGAGTCTTATTTTTAGAAACCTCTGTTCAAATGACCTTTCTAAACTCCTCTGATATAAATAAGGAGAGCCTACATCAGTGGGATGTAGAATACATTGTTTTGAGTGATTATTTTTAAAGCTGTGTAGAAAGGTAGCTTGTTAAGCTTCTTGAACCTCAGAATTTGAAGACCCTTTGTGTCTGTTTAATATCAACAGTTCAGAGCCTGAAATACGAAATGATGTGAAGAAAAAAAAAGTGTAGAAACGTTTTTTTTTTTTTAATGCTTCCACATTCCTTGAGATTTTCCTCATTCTGCAAATATAGCTTTGCATTTCAAAGATGTTGCATCTGAAGCTATCGGATGGGCTGTTAAAGACTACTTCATTTGAGCTACCTTCAAACTAATGAACTCTGCATATAGTTGTAGTTAGTCTCTCCATGATTGGTGTCTGGATTGCTAGATGATCAGTCACAGCAATGGTTGGGACTGACTCCAAATGAGATTTGAGGTTTTCCTTTTTCTCAGCTCTTCTTAGCATTATAGTTTTCCTTTTTTTTTTTGTTTTACTCTTTATTCAGGTAGATCTTTCCCTTGTGTTACTCAGGTAGTAATTATATCAGACATCTTGCAGCTAGGCTGCCAAATTAAGGTGAAATAAATCTGTCCTTCTAGAGAAGATGAAAATATTTCTGTCTGCAAGACAGATTAAGGTTGTCTGGAGCTTACAGGACTTGAGGGGGATGCAGGCCTATTGTCATCTCCCAAGATTATGGTTTGCAGGACTGGATTTGTCCCTTTATTTTGAGCATCTTTAAGACTTCCCACTCACTTGGCCAGTGGATCTTGTTTTTGGGGATCATCGTGGTCTTCTTTGACTCAAGGAAAATGCTGCTTGCCTGGAGTTGGTGCTTCAGTATTGTACCTTCACTGACAGTGCTCTGACTGGACTCAGTGCATTAGTCTACAAAATCCCTTTTTCTCAGTCTACCTAACAAGCTTAAAATTTTCTTCTTCAAAGATTGAGTCTTGATTGCTGGAGTCACCTCACAATTACATGGATACAATCCATTTCACCCTAAATGGTGAAAGGCCTTAATGCAGGTGCCTTAATTTTTACGGTCTCATGATGATGGTAGTTTGGCCTCTCTGAGGACAGGATTGGAAAAGAGGTTGGTCACCCACCAGTTTGTGGTGTTTGCATCAGGGATTTGGAACAGGGCAACAAGATTTGAATCGGATCCTTTTCGACTCATGTTATGTACTTGAGTATTTATGCTTATAATTTTTTCCTAAAGAAAGAGATTACCTTGTTTGTGGATGTTTTATTATCTTAAAATATAAGCACTTCAGAGAATTTTATTTCCTAAGGGATAAAGTAAACCTAATGAGGTTCATAATAAGATGGAGCAGCTTATCTAAAAGGGAGAGTTCTTCCAGAATAAACCTCTCCAAATATGTTGACACAGTCGTTGTTTAATGGATGTACATAAACAGCCAGTTTCTTCATCTGCCTCTCGTTTGCGTAGGTTCATTACTTGTTTGGAGGGAATCCCGGCAAGTCCTGCTCTCCAAAGATGAGATTAGATGACTTCTGGTCTCTGAAGCTCTGTCGACCTTCAAAGGAATACCTGCTAAGACACTGCAAATACCTCATAAGAAAGCACAGGTATAGAAAAAAAATGTTTCACATTTTTCTTCTCAGAAGTCCTTTTATTTTTTTTTCCTTCAAGTTTCTAAAACTTAAATACCTTGTAAATTGTTTTGGTGAATATCACTTCACCGATTAAATGGTGATCTGCAACTTTGCTGATTATTTTCAGTTAAGAAAAAAAATTAAAAACCAGAACAGTTCAACATTAAAAGCAGTAGAGCAGGGCTAAACAACAAAATTGGAATCATTGACTTCACTCTGGTTTTACTATGTTGTTCTAAAACTGAAAAACCAAGTCTGCCTATTGTGTGGGGAGTAATGGAGAATTTTTAGATTCCGTTTTCACTCTGCTGCTCATCAACATGTGCTTTGGTACTGTCACCTCCCAAGAAAAGGAAGTGCTTCCGAAGCAGTGTGCTAGGAGATAGTAACAGCTCCCAGGGATGCTAATGAAGTCTGGGGGCTGAATTCCTTTGCACATCTGAGACTCCTCCACGGTGAGGTCATCAGTGTTTCTCTTTCAGAACCTCTTGAAAGATCTCACTTATGCAGAATTCAGCTGCACTGTGGTGCTTGCACTCTGGATGTCTCAGAGCTGCCTTATATTTGCTAAGGGGCAACAGCTTTTAAAATCAAGCTCTTGCGGTTACCTTAAGCAAGAAACTCTAGCAGTTAGGACCTTTCAGGATTCAGCAAATGATTTGAAACCAATAAATTCTTCTTTTCTGCATTCTTGGTGAGAGTACTTCGTTATCAGGTCCTGCCAAGAGTTGAAGGTCAGTTTTTACTAATGGTATCTTCTGAGGCAGCAAGCAAATTGCTATACTCAACTCTCAGTCGCTGCGGCTGGATGAGGCTTTTTCCAAGTTAGTGATGCATTAGATAAGAATACCTACAAAAACAAATCCAAGTCTTGCCAGTAATCTGTGAGATTTATTAACTCCCGTAGTAGTATGCAAATGCAGCTGTACTGCCTCCAGAGACAGCTCTGAATTACTTGTTTTCACTTGCATAAATTGCGCTCAGAGTAAATATTGTTACATATTGTCTGGCAGAAGTTGAGGTTTAATGCACCATTTTCCCATTTCTTGGGGTATGTGAGGGAGCCAAACATGCCAATTTAGAGCTGGTATGACGGCTGCATTGCTGGAGCTCTCTGCATTGTGACAATATCATCTAAAAAAATCTATATCAATGTTTGGAGGAAGTAGTGTTTAATTACCCAAATGTTATATGCATCAGGTAACACACATAGTCTTTGCATTCTGTGGACAAAGCGACTTGAATTTTGAGATGATTTTGAGGTGTCAGCTACAGATGTACACTGTATTATCAGTTGGGTAGCTTTAATCTATTCAATGTGGCCCATTTTTACTTGAAATACCTTGTCAATCTGGTAAAGGTAATTAAAGTATATTATGAATATATTACATTCTTGTCAGACAATTGATATACGGCAGTTAAGCCACCAAGAACGTGATTTTTAAGGTCCTTGTTGCTGGAATTCAAAATTGTCAAAGTTATTTTCAAGGAAAGGCACATTGGTGATTCTCCGAAGATGACAACACGGAGTTTAATCCTGTACTCAGCAGATAGGTGATAGGAGGAAAAATAGATAATTTTAACTCTCATCCTTTTTAGGATTATTCACCCAGCTCAGTGCTCTAGGGAAGCAGCTCTGCTTGCTGAGGATGCTGAGCCCAGAGTCCTTTTCTGAGTGTAGATGGCTGCGCGTGCTTCTTTGGGAGTTCATAGCAGTTAATGTTTCCCCTTATTCAAAGAAAGCGAGAAAATAATACTGATGATGCATACCCAATGTTTACATGTGTATGCTTGTTTGAAAGGTGGAATATCAAAGTACAGTACTTATTTTTCACCCCCATTCTTCTCTATTTTGTTGCCTGGCAGAAGCGGGGAGCGTTCTCCATCCTTTTCCTTGTAGCCAGGTTCCTGTGCGGTCAGGAATGTAAATATCCCTGGGGCTGCAGTGCTCGAGGCTTGTCTGTCTGATCCGTGCTCCTCATGTGAGGTGCTATGCATACTTCTACTCATGGGAAAATTAACTATGCTAAATATTTTATGCTTATATACAGCACCTTCTTAATACATACGCTTTTGGGTGTTTTAAGTAAGAGTACAATACTTAGTAACTCTCTTAAAGCCCCTAAAACCACTCCTCTGTGTTTCAGGCTGGCTCGACAGCACGCATTCTAGCAAATATGAGGCTGAGCTGCCCTTAATACTGTTTTGTTTGGAAATATTTGGCTGAACGTTTTGTAGGGTGGGTTTTGCTCCGTGTAGGAATAGCTGTGTTTAGCCCTAAAGGAAATAGTTGTGCTCAAGTTTTGTGTCTCTTCGTTGCAGGTTTGAAGAGAAAGCTCAGACTGATCCTCTCAGTGCACTGAAGTACCTACAGAATGATTTGTATGTAACTGTGGATCACTCAGACCCTGAGGAGACAAAAGAGGTAACAAGGAACGATCCTTGTCTCATAAAGAAATGTAAACTGTGTTCTCACGTTCTAGCACAGATTTTAAGCCTGTTACATTTTGTTTTTATTCAGTGTGAAAAGCTCAAACAGCGCACGATACTTTGCTCTATCATTTCCTCCATGCTAAGGATCGCACTGCTTTAGAAACAGGCATTTTGCAGCTACACATCCAGATAAAATAGGTTTTGCGCTCTTAATAGCGAAGACTAGACCTTTGTTTTAATTCCAGCGTGCTGGTGTGTATTTTGGGAGCTTTAATTGAAACATAAACTTGCTGAAATGTCAGGAGTCTGTGGTTGGTTGTGTGGTAGAAAGTGAATAGAAACTGCTATTCACGCTGCATTTTGGCTTGTCAATATCAAATAGTTCTGGGGGAGGCAAGGAACTTTTTTTCTCGATTATATCCATTTCTGGAAGTAGGTTGTAATGCAAGCTGCTCGCTAAACCTTAAAACTCTTATTTCCTCTGTTTTGAATATTATCCTGTAGGCATGTTCTTTGATTTGTTCCAGGAATTTGCTCCCACTTCCTGTTTTGATTCCAGTACCGCAGTACGTGTCACTTTACAGCAGGAATTAAAGAAGTAGTGTAAAGTGTCAGATAAGGTGGTTGACTTGACTCTGCCATTAATTTCCACGTGGAACTTGGGGCAGCCAGCTAGAATACACACGCATTCGGCTCTGTGGTTGGGTAGATGAGGAGGAAGAGAGTGCAGATCAAGAGAAATGATCTTTATACAGGCACAAAAAGCTATTTTAAGGGGAATTTTAAGGGTTATTTTAAGGGGAATAGCCTTCTTGCATAAGCACGGCATAAAATTGTAAAGTTACTGAAATTAAGGAAAAAAAATTTACAAACATTACTGATCACATTTGACTGTTGTAAATTCTGGTTAGGCTTCATGAATTTGTGGTCCAATAAAACGTGCAATTGCTGTGCCTGCAAGTTTTCTGTTCGGTGCTTTCTCACTGAGTCTGTCCCATATCTCAAGTACTTTCACACCTTTTCTAGCTATTTCTAGCATAGGAAAGACATAATTACTCCTCATTTTCTTCAGCTGGAAAAAGAGATTTTTCCCATGCAGCACGCTTCAAGGAGGCTCAGCCTAATTCTACCCAATCTTACCAGTGTCATAGCACTTTCTTCTTCCAATTTGGACCTGTAATAACCTATAACACACGACAATGATTCTGGTGCTCTCTTATCTTCTCCTCTGCCACCTGGGACATAAGATGATGTCCTGTGTTCAGTGCTTTGCATTTCTCTGTGGCATGTGTTCTGGTAGCCTCCTTGTGCCTGTGAAGGCCATCGGTATCGTTGGCCAGCTACTCCCAAAGATATCCTACATCTCTTGGCTGCTCGTGCCTTCCTGTTGCTGGAACAGAAAATGTTTGTGGTATGACCAACAAGCTCCTCTGCCTTGAGTACTGTACCCAGCAGCCCAAAGGAACTGCCATTAAGGCTGTACCTTGTGTACGTAAGGAATAGGGAGTCCCTTCATTCTTCGTGTTTGATGTTCCCAGTTCAGTCTTTAGTATTGAATTTGTCCACCTTGTGAGAATGAATTTCCTGACTGCGTGGAGTCAAGATTTGGGGTAAAAATAGCTTTATCATGCAGGGTTTAAACAGAATAAAAAGTTGAAAACTAATTACTCCTTTTCACAGGACTTACTGGTGTTCTGCACATTAATGATCTAACACACAAGCTGAGGTAGCTCAAACCAGCTGGGTGAATATGGTGACCCCTTCCTCTGCAATCCTAATGCCCGACCCAAGGAAAATTCAATAGCTTCTGTCTGTCCCGTGGGTCTGCCAGATCTACACTTGCTGTTCGGCAGAATTTAAAGCTCAGTTCCAGCGGTCTCCTAAAATTATTTAACAATTTCTGGGAGTCTTTCTTGTTTGTTTATTTTGCAAAAAAGTTGCTGGTCGAAAAAGCTTGGACTTCTGGAGCTTTTTGCCTTGGAACAGATCTGCCTGGTCAGTGGCACGGGGCCAGCCGCCGCACTGGTAGCGACTGGGTGTATTTCCAGTTGACGTCAATTTACCTTCCGGTTATCACATCGGGTTGGCTTTTTGCTCTGGCATTACATCTTCAAATAGCTCGTGTGCTTTCCAGAGGACTGACGCAGGCTTTTTGGATTCCATATCAGATTTCAAGCAGCAATTTGATTGTGCATCTCGGCGCAGACACCTACATGCTCTGTCTTTATTTGTAGCTGAGATGGTCGTAATTAATACCAGATTAATATCTAATTGTCCTGCTCTGTGCAACCATCAAACGCCGTGTGGCTTCTCAGCGTGGCAAGTTTTAAAAGAAATCACCTTCCTTTCTGCGTGTTCTTCTCCCTCTCTCCAGGCCTGCTGTTAAATCTGGAAAGGACAAAACTCTATGAGTTCATCCTTGACTTTGTGTTACAGTTCTCTTAGAGACTGGTCTGTGGGGTATGATATTACAAGCAGAATTTCACTGCAGGGTAAGGCTTGCTTGTTTTATAATACAAGTAATTTCTTCTAACTTTGTTAGGCAAGTCTCTTCAGCTGTTTTGAGTTGGATGCCAAAGAAAATAAACAGACTGTTCTTGAAGCTAACTTTGGCGTTAGTAACCAATTTTGTTTAAAGTAGCATGAATGATTGACAGGAGGAACATACCCCCAGATTTTCCTTTCTTTGTTGTGAATTTTAGCAATGTTAACGGGATGGCAGTTTTGCTTCCTTTTTAATTTTTATAAAAGGAAGTCATAGATGCCTGTGAGCAATAGGTGTCTCATGGGTGCTTGCTTTAGTGGCCACAGGCTGGATGCCAGCTCCAGCTTGGCTGTTGCCCATGAATGCAGATCCAGTTCTCTTTAACTGTATTTCTGCTTGAAATCACTTAAATCTCTTCAATGCTTCCAGATCTTTGTCATTTACTGGCCGTGGATTAATAGCTCTGATGCTTTATGTAAGGAGTGTAGATCCCCAGGGCACATGGAAGTTTGTCTGCATTATAGTTCATGGAAAGATGAAAGTTGTACAAAAAGCTGGCATTGGTAGTTCTTGATTAAAAAAAAAATAAATAAAATCTGCCAGCATGGGTGTGTTCTTCTAGTTCATATACAAATAGATGTACCTTCAGTGATGGTTTAGATATTCAGAAGAAGAAGCTTTTAAAGACATAAGGAAGATCAAAATGGGAATTTATAGTGAATTCCCTAGTTTTTAACTTACAAACATGTGCTAGTAAAGCAGGAAAACATCAGTCAATCACATATGAGGCTAAGAACAACATGTTCCTCGAATGCTGGAGCGATCACACCCAGAACACTGCTGCTGCTTAGTGGTCTGCAGAAGAAATGAAGGTGCTGGAAAAAATGACCAGTGGTGCTGGAAAAAAATGACCAGTGCTGCCCAATTAAAGGGGAGTGAGATGATTTTGTACAACGAGATCGAGATTTGCGTAGAGAATTCTGCGTTTGGTGGAGAGAAGATTTCAGCTGGACCCTGTGATTGCCTACAAAGTGCAAGTAAAAGCTGCTTTCTGTTTTTCTTGGAGAACAGGAGGAGAAGGAGCAAGGACCTGGAGGCCAATTTGAGGCCTGACTAGCTCGTAGTCTGGGCTGGAGGCCCCTGTTCGAGGCTGCTTCATACTTTCCATTCTTGAGACCTTTTCTTTAATAAACTTGCCAGATAAAGCCAGCGGAGCCCAAAAGTATTGTTTGGGTCTGCGTTAGACTGAAATTTCTGGGAAAATTTAAGCCCAAATAGGAAAAATAGTTCTAGGAAGGAGCTAAGAAAAGCACGCTTCTGTTCTTCGTGTCCTGCTGTGATTCTTTGTAAAGCCTCAGGGCCTGAGTGCTGCAGGAACAGAGGTTTTGGAGCCAAGGAGCCTTTGAAAAAAGTGTTCAGCCCTCCCAGACTTCAGCTTGTGACGGCTCCATCCTCAAAGAATTCGAGCCTCTTGCTTCTTCTTTGTGCCTGCACTGCGAGGCACCGTCCCGACAGAATGGGTCAAAGCGGAGCAAAATTGCTTTCTGCTGTGATCTGAGCACTCAGAGCACGGGGAGGAGGAATTAAGTCTGATTCATGCAACCCGCCAGGTATCCCAGCCGGGAGTTACTTGGTGTTAATGGGTCTGTTGGTGCAAACAGCTGAGCAAATAGGCTAAAACCTGCACGGGTTACCACACAGTGGAATTGTTTTTTGTTTTTTGCTTCAGGTAGAAACCAAGGTTATGTATGCGCAGTACTAAAAGAGCGGTAACAATGGAAACACAAAGGCTGGAAGTCAGAAAATGCTGGAACTGATATTACTGGTGTTGTCTTAATTTGTCTTTAATGTGGTTGATGCACCTTCCGCTAGTTAACCAGATCTGTTTATCTCTAAGGAACCCTAATCCCAGCTCAGAAGATGGGTTGGATCTCGGATAGAGAAGTTAATTGAGTAACGAAGGAAACTTGTCTTGTGAGTGGAGGCTTAATTTGGAGTAGCTGCAGCCAGTGAGCAAAGAGGATGTCAGAAGAAAATAGGTGGAGTTGTGACGAAAGCAGTTGGATGCTTCTGCTGGATAATTGAGTTCTAATTCTAATTGAATTCTCTAGAGAGATGCTTCGTGACGTTAAGCAAATGGCTTTTCCTAGATGGTCACTAATCGGGTCTTTCATTCCGGTACCCAGTGGGAGGCATCTGATGGGTGGGTTGCTGAGGGCTTTGCTCTTCTGGCTCTAACTGATTTCAGGGGAAGGTGTTTGATACCAAATGTTTTGAAAAATCAAATGCTGGTAGTTTCATATAGCAGACCCCAAAAGAATTAGAACTTAAAGTGCTGTCTGACAGGATAGCAGGTAAGACGGTAGAAAAACTGGTGAAGAAATTAATTGCTTTAGAGCACAGTTTGAGCTGCTTGGGGAAAAGAAAACAAACAACTGCATCAGATACACGCTATAAGAGTGCGCAGGAGACCTGGTCTTGAGTAAGCCACAGCCATGCTATGCATGGGGGAAGAAAAAAGAAAGGGCCCTTTGGGAAAACATCACAGGGCTAGCTGACATTGTAATGCAAATGCAGAGTGAGCCAGCTTAAGCATCAGTGCTGTCCGTAATTGATGTTCATAACTTGTGTGCTTGACTCTTCTATCAGAAAGTGCTTTGAAAGCGTGAGATGATGCATAAAACATCCTTTTAAAGGCAGTGAAAACACAACACTCAAGGTTAACTGAAGTGCAGCGGCATCAGGGGAAGGAGACAAGATACTCCTTCCCCAAAAAGCTGGAGAGGAACTCGTAGCAGTGGAAATTTGTCACGCATGGCGTGAAGAGACAGGAATACTTGGCAGAGGGTTTGATTTTCGGTCTCAGTTCAGCGAGTTCCTACCTGGATCCGGCTGTTTGGTCTCTTAGAGCTGGGCATCCTGAGGCCTGGCCCCAAGCAGGGCTCACTTCTGTTTTCACTTCTGTTTCCAGCAGGATGGTTGCGGTTGCTGGGGGAGGAAGGAGCCCCTCGAAGCACGTGGCATCTGCCCTGTCCCCGCCAAGCTGGCTTAGCATATCACCAGGCAGCTGGCAGCAGGCCCCGAAGGCAGTTGTGTGCTCAGGGGAAGGTGGTCAGGACATGGCACTCGCAGTCAGAAAGAGCACGGGTTCAGCCACTGGTTTTATAGGAATTTTGGAGCTGTTTAGGCTGGGCTTCTGTTTACATACGGTACTGACGTGGAGCCAAGTTGCTCTAGCAGCAAATACTCGTGTAGCATTGCAGTCCCTTTTGATTTCATGTAATCAGACCTCGCTGAAGAGGGTATTTAATCAACCTCTTCCCCCTATTCTGCAGTCTGTCAATTCTGTATCTTCCTAACTTGCTCTTAAATGCCTCTATTGATTGCTTTCTGCGATAATAGCCTCCACAAAAACCTGCAAATTTATTCCAGCACACCAGTAAGAAGGCCTTACTTTAGGCTGTTCTTTTTCTTGATGTCATACTGAAGTTGATCTTACCGATTTTTGTGTCTTCTTGCACTTAGTTGTAGATTTACCTTTTTGTAGGTGCCTTTCACATTTGTGACTTGTTGTTGTTTCGTTCTTGGACATTCTTCCGTGGAGGCTGTGCAACCCTGACTCCTTTTAACCTGATTAATAGAGTTTGATTTTCAAACCACTTGATTTTTCTAGTGCTTTCCCTGCGCGCTGCTAATTGATATAGGGCATCCGAAAGTGGTCACCTTATTGTGGATGAGAACTTAAGAGCCTTGATAACAGAAGGAGCACTTGATTTACTTGAAGACCTACTCCTTCTCATGCATTTCCTACTAGATTTGCCACTTTTGCAATAGGGTGATCCAACAGAACGTGTCCTGCTTTGTCTGATTATTCCTGGTTTTGTTGGTTTGTGCTTGGCCCTAGTGAATTGCATCTTGATCCATCATTGTAACCTGGATGAAATGGAAGAACAGGCTGAAGGCTGCCTGCTACCGTGCTGGCAGCCTGTCTGGGCACAGTGTGAGCTTTGTGGATGAACGAAGGTGGACTGTCAAGCCAAGTTACCCTTGCAAGCCCTGGGGTCCTCATTAGAGAGCTGTCCCTTTCCCATTTATGGCACTGTTTCGGTGTCAGAGGATTGATGGCAACCCCCAGTGAAGTTATTTGACCTATTTGCCACTCCCTGCTCGCTTAATCTTTGCAAATCCTCACTAATTTACCATAAATAACATATAAAAACATACAAAGTGCTATGGAAGTCAAGATGGAAAATGTCCGAGTCCCATCCCTAGGGCCTGCTGCCCTGCTCCAGAATAAACTAGATTGAAGTGATGCAACCTGTAGTTGCCAAATCTGCTTTGGCTGCTACTTGTCACCTTCTCCATACTCTGTTCCATTTCTTCTTGAAATTGAAGTTACACTGATGGATATGTAATTCCTGGCTGTTCTCCCCGCCCTTTCCCTCAACATATTTGCTTCTCCTCTGTTTTTAACCTCCTTTGCTTGGGCTGCATGCTGTAAAGACACACGCAGGAGACAAAAGATTGCAAACCTTTAAGGGGTTGGCTAATTCTTGGAAGAAACATGACAAAACGGCTTTGCTGTGACACCAGGAACTGCCAGCAGCAGCTGGGGGCAGAGGAAAACTAGTGCTGACTGTCTATCGGGGAGGCATTAGGGGAGAATAAAGCTGTGAATGTGTTAGTTCAGCCACTTTCACTCTTGATTCTGATGTTCCCAAGCAAGGGACTTTTTCTTCTTTTTTAACTTAAAAAGACCTTGCTTCGAACAAGCTTGTGATGGGAGCTGCTCTGGCAATTCCGAAAGGTTATCACCATTTAAGAGCTTTCCCTGTGTTCAAGAAGTTGATGCTGCACTTGAGCAGTTAACCTGTTTTTGTGCCATCTAATCTTCCCTTGCAGAGGCTGTACCACACTCATCTCTACGAATGTTGCTTGAAAGAGGGTTTACCTGACTTTTGTGCTCTGATATCTACCAAAGAGGCAAAAAAAAGTTAAAAACACATATAAAATTAAACGTTCACGCTCTCCTGGTCAAGTACTGATCATTGTACTGATGTTGGTCTAACCAAGACCTCTTGGAAAAAAATATCTTGGAAAAAATACCCATCTTATGCTGCCAAGGTGACAAACGGTGTTGCTCATATGAAAGCACTGCTGTTATTTGTATGCATATCACAGTGATTCTGAGGGTTGTGCAAAGAAAACCCAGCAACTGTAAAGCCACCTGTGCCACTATGAATCTTTTGGTGTTTTTTTTTTTGTTTTTTTTTTTTTTTTTTTTTTTTTTCCCCACGCAGTTAATAACACTTGTTTCTTCTCCCACCTCCTCTTCTGCAGTTTCAGCTTCTTGCCTCAGCGTTATTTAAGTCTGGCTCGGATTTCACCACTCTTGGTGAGTATTGTGCAGCAGAAGAATCATACTAAGTATGTTCCCTCTCGTAAAGATCATTACTGTTCATTTCTGCTCTTTTTTAAAATATATATATATCAAAAGCTTAAAATTCTTAGGAGTATTGTGAGCCCTTTTAGCTTTGAATACACAAAGTGCCACATTACAGGCATTTGATAGGGAGTATAATGACCAGTGTCCAATGCCTCAAGCCCATATTTAAAACATCTGTCACCAGTGGTTTTAAATCCATGCCTCTGGGGAGTATTTTGTGTCTCTTATTACATCTGAAGCTTTACTGTTACCCAAATAAACAGAAGCCTTGGTCAGAATAAAGTAACTCCCGTCATGTCACTTTGGAATCTCACAGCATGGCTACGGCTCTGTTTGCTGGGATAGCTGCAATTCCTGGAGTAGTTTGGTTCGCTCTGTTCTTTGCAAAACGAGTTCTTTGGGCAGGATGTCAAGACTGAAGACAGCAGTGGCGTGTAGGTCTGAAAACAGGAGGCCTGAGCCAAAGCCATAATTTGTTTTGCTATTCTATCCAGTTAACTCTTCTCCAGGGTTCAGCTGTTAATCCTGGGCGAGCTATAGGAAGACCATTGGCATAATTCACGTTCCTGTGATTGTGTTGCCATCCTGTTACCGAGCTCTTCTTGGGAGCATGGATGACTTCACTTTTTTGACAAATGTGTAATTCCCAATCTAAGGAACTGAGGGAAGGAAAAGGCCACTGCTCTGTCTGCCCTGCTGGATGAGGAAGCTCTGGTGAGCTTGTTTGCTTTGGAGGATGTTACCCAGTTCATGCTATTTCTTAAAATACGGGTTTTTGAAGAAAGACAGCACTTGATTCAGGAATGCTTGCCCTCCCCTCTCAAGGTCTAAGTGCTCTAAAAGATTAATTAGTTTATCCTGCAGTAACACTGCTGTGTTTTACAGTACAATGCTGTATTAAGAGATTGGCTTTACAGATAGGAGGACATCATACATCAAGTAGTGCTGCTGAAATAAAACAACCAAGCCCTCCTTGATTTGATTAACTTGGTTGGCTTTGATTAACTGAAGAGTGAATTAAAAAGCATTCTTTTTGAGATACCAGTGATTTAAGCAAATACAAAGCAGAGGAAATTGTTGCATGCCCGCTCTATTGTTCTTGCTGTTGATGGTTTAAGTATGGGGATTTGGATAAACAATGCTGCTGCGGTAGACTAAACCCTCCCCTGTCGGGAGGAGGCACTTCACAAATCGAGTTGGCGAAGACCCTGTGCCAAGACTCAGGCTGGGACCTCAGTGCAGTCCAGGGATTAAATAACAGCTCTTAACTTGGGACTCCTACCATCAGCAGAGCTTGTCTCGAGAAAAAACTGCAAGCAGCACAAGTACCAGTTCTGGCTAAGACAGCCGTGAGATAATGAGGAGAGCCTGAGGACAGAAGAAACGAGGCACCAAACAAAAATAGCTGCAGAGATCTTGTTTTCTGGGACATCAGAACGGTCCCCTGAGGACTGTCACTTCCCCAATTTCTTTAGGGACGTCTACGGGCTTGACAGCCGTTTGCTTATTGCTTTTTATGGAGTTTTAATTTCGGTGTTGGCTTGGGGTGACACGAGCTCTGTGTGTGCAGGCCTGTAGTAGGTGGGATGGGGAGCTGGCAGCCTTGTTGGTACGACACTACAGATGTGAGCTGGGCTGCAATGGGGAATCAAGCTGTTAATTAACACTCAGCACTGGCTACAGCAACATGTTCGTGGGCAAAGGGGTTAAAGCAGAAGCAGCAGATAGCCAACAGCCATCCAGAATCAGAAACTGATGTATTCTGCAGCTAAACCATTTAAAGCAGTCAGTGCTGACGAGCTTTCCCTTCTCTTCCTCCCCCAGGATTTTCAGACGTCGACCACACTTATGCGCAGAGAACTCAGCTGTTTGATACACTAGTCAACTTCTTTCCAGACAACATGACCCCTCCGAAAGGCAACCTGGTAGACCTCATCACGCTGTAACGGAGCAATCACTGGACACGTGGAAGAGGGGGAAAAGCATCCATTTTCAGTATTTTAATTTTTTTACTGCATTGATTGACTGCTGGGATGAAGTAATATAGTAACCCCTAGGTGTTTGAGAGGGGTTTTATACTTGTATGGTGAATCCCTGAAGCTTTTCCCTTGGAGTAGGTTAATAAAAATGTAACTGACGTACTTCTGACTAAATACATATATTTTTTCTGACTTTGAATTTTTGAGTTAGCAAATGTAAAGAGAAAAGAGGGGGGGAAAGAGAAGAAAATAAAACCCCGTCACGCGGTGATTGTTTTTTGCCTGTCGGGAAAAATTGAGATTCATGGGCTGTCTGGAATTAAAGATGATGGGTTTTATTTTGGGTTTCATGGGAGAGGGGGTGGTGGTTCTTCGCTCATGTAGCTAGCCATGATATATTGTTTTGTCCTACAACTTCATTCTCAGCAGCTGAATAACTTGGCAGCAGGACACTGGCGTGTGTTGAGGTAATAGTAATGTATGTGTCTCCAGTCTTGTAATCGCAGCGTGTCATGTGAAGGGAGCATGTGTTACAAATTGTCTGTCTCCTTGTCTGAGATCCTGGCTGGCAGCAATGTCAAATCGCATTTGATATCCATTTCAAACCTAAATACCTGAACGCCTAGCTTCCACTCTCTGGAGCCTTCCACTTAGACCTGACAGACAAGGGGGAGAAACTCTGGAGGAACTGTCAGAAAATGGGAGTGCTGGGGTTTGTCTGCACAGGCTCCATTTCAGGGATCGCTCTGTTCTTGCTGCCGTGCTCTCCTGCTGAGAAACCGTGCAGGTCCTCGCAGAGCTCTGCAGAACTGGGTCTTCCACGCGCACACCCAACCTCTGCAACCTGACCCCGCGTTGGGTGTAGGATTTCTGAAGCAGGTTGTCTTCGTTTACATCCACCTTTACGCTTCTGTGTGCGTTTGTCAATGTGTAAATGTGAAGAGGTCTGCTCCAAACAGCTTGTCTCCTCTCTGTGTAGTGCAGCTTACTCACGTTTAAACGCATTTTAGACCTCAGTCTGAGCACGAGGGAGGCCTTTCTAGCATAAACCTCTTCAAAAGCCAGCTGATGCATATGTATAGAAAATATATTCCTCCTCGCTGAAAGCCTTCTTTATGAATAAGGTAAGGGCTCGGTGCTGCACTGTGAAGTGGAACGAAGGACGCGCGTACCCAGCATTAGCAACTTGCATTCAGTGTCAGTAAGCATTCAGTACAAACTGGCTGATGTAAATATTTGTGTGACTGCAAAGCTTGATGTCCAGAAATGTTCATGCCGGTAGGGTGTCATTGCTGCCCTCACTATGGCTACACGGCTCCTGTTGAACTTGATGGAAGTCTTGTGTGTGCAAAGACGATTTGGACTCTTGAAATAAAGAGTTAGTGAAGTGTCTTTTTCAGAGCTCGAGTGTCTGCTTGCTTTGATTGCATTGTTCTGCCTCTTTATCATGTTCTTTGTGTGACTTCCGTAGGTCTGGCGCATTAGAAATAAATTGTAAACCCCCATACCAGTGTTAAATCGCCCAGAAAGGAACAACGCAAATAGAGGTTGGGCTTGGCTTTGTCTGCAGGGAGGGCTATCCAGATGCAATGCTTTTAAGTAACCTGTAACTTGAGGCTGTTTAGAAATTGTATACGTTGGTGGATGGCAAATCAGATGTCTGTGGAAGAATCCGCTCTGTACGTAGCGCATAAAGTGAAATCTGATTAAATTGTTTCTTTGAAACATGGGATTTTTTTTTTTTCCAGTGACATGGAAAGTTTTAGGTCATTGCAAGGTTTTCCAACGTGCTAGGTTTGCAGATGTTTTGTTATCAGCTAGTTACAGTTTGGGATATGAATGTAGTTAGCAGTGGTGCTAACCCTGGGGGAGTTTTCCAAATTGAGTTTTCCACCGAGGTTGAACCGAGCCCACCTGACACAACCAGCCAAAAAGCTGCAGCCCGTACCTATATTCACGCACCTCTGAGCCTATAAAAAATAGCTGTGCTGAGGAGCCGTGGCAAGTAGGTGGTGGGAGTTGAGAAATGCTAAAGGCTGTGTGAACAGAGTGGCTGCTGAGCTGGTTGGTGTTGGAGAAACTCGATCAAAACTCACTTTATCAGGGTGCACGCAGAGCCTGGCTCGGTCACCGTGCTGCAGCGTAGTCTGAGCTAGGCGAGCCTTGCTTTTTGTAGGACAGGCAATCCTAGCGAACGAGAGCACTTCAGGATGATCAAATATTGACCTACCTTTATCCCGAGCCGATCGATTTCATCTCACATGAGCACAGTTTATGGATTGCAGCTGGTCATTAACCAACAGGAACGATTTGCTTGGCTTCGGAGTATTCGTGGAGCAGCAGAGGCACCCTGTGGCCGGGGAAGTTAATCCCAAGCGAAGGCTGCTTGTAGCTTTGCCAAGGGTATTTCCTGGTCCCCTGTCCTTAAATTGAATTATTTCGTTGCATTGCTATATGCTACACTACCTGATTTTAAAACCAATTAAAAAATTCTGAGCAGGGAAGTGTAAATTTCCTTTCAAAATAAGCCAGTTATTAATGAGCAGGAACAGAAAGTTCGACTTGAAATACACTCAGATCTTGGTGGTGATTCAGGAAAGTGTTAGATGTGACCATTAGGGAAATGCTGAAGTAAAAACAGAACAGAAATCTCCTCGATCTGAAAAGAGACGCCTGAAAATGTTTCCCAGCACAGTGCACTGTAGCAGGGGTTGCTGCTTAGCATAAAGACAAGCACACTACTTGCCTTTAGCTTATATAAAGAGGTGACGTTGTGTATAGATTTAACACTGCATAATTTCGCATTACAGTAGGTTAAATTAATATATTAACTTATTATTTTGTGGATCAGCTCTTTGGAAAACACTTAAGTATTCTGTATGGGAAGAATTCTTTATTCTTCACTTCTGTACCTGTGGAGTGATGTTGTCCTTGAGAAATGAAGCCCGTCAGGTTTGATTTTGGCCACTTTAATTAGGAAAAAAAATAAGTTTCTTAATATTTATACAGCTCCTCATGGTCATCCCAAGGCAGAAGTCCTTCAGGGTTCTTCCAGAGTGACTTACAGGAGTGAGTGCTTCTATCATAACATGAGTTGTAGTTTTCTGGCTGTTTTAAATGCAATGTTTGTAACGTAATTATTCTTCCTTTTTTTTTTTTTTCTGAGCATAATGAGGAAGGAGAAATTTTGTCCTGGACAAGTCCAGTTTGCCCTTTCTCCAGGCAGCATCCCGGAGTCGTATTTAGGCAGTGATACCCAGCCATGTAAATAATCATCGGGGTCTGATTCTGTTTGCCCAGGATTGCCTTGGGCGCACACAGGCACGTGCTAGCTCAAGGACTGAGCTTGGACTTTCTGCCCTTTTCAAAATAAAGGCAGGGTTTGGCCAACCGAGCTGTGAAGTCCCAATTTAAAAGGTTTTTCTCTCGAGGGTATTTGTGCCTTGTGCTGTAGCAACTAGACTGAAACAGGGGAACTTTCCTAAAGAACTTACTGCAGCTTACCTGCATCGAGTGTGTACTGAAATAAGGTTGCAGAGACGAGCCTAAATTAGATTGCTGATTTCTTTTTCTTTTTTTGCTCACTAACTAGAACAACCCAGCCTGAAAAATTAATGACGGGGGAGTCTGTTAGTAAATGCCTCACACCCACCTTACCTGCAGCCGTGCAGGGAATTTCGGAGGCGTGGGGCTAGTGGCAAGGGCTGGTGATAGCTTTATCTCTGTTTCTCCTTAATAAGCAGCCACAAGTGCCAGGGTCTCCGTTAGCTGCTTCTTCCAGAACAGGCTCCTTCCACGGCAGGGTAATTACTCTGCACGAGTGTTTTCCGCAGGGCTTTGTGGAACAGCTGCTTTCTGAATCGTTTTCCTGATGCCTGCACATTTTTAGAAGGGAGTTTTCTTTGTTGCTGCGCTCTGCGCCCATCTCGCCCTGCTGTGGAAGCTCGCACCGGGGAACGCTGCAGGCAACGGGCGATAAATTCAGAGCTGGGTTCTGGAAAACACTCGAATCATCTTGTCTCCATTGGCTCTTCCTCTAAGAAAAGCATTAATGCCACTTGTTTTGAAGGCAGGGAGGTGGCAGGTACCTGTAACACTGTGCCTTTCAGGATGGAGAAGGACGGACTTCATAGAGCTCCTTGAGTTAAACTTTTAGTGTGGATTAGCTCTGAGCAGCCTTGGGCTTGGATGCTCCTACATCTCCCTTCGTGCAGTAATTCTGTTGATGTAATGCTGTGATGCTTTTAGGAAAAATGGCAAAAAATGTTATATCTACGTTCCCAGATACGTTTCCATTCGGTACCTTTGTATTTAGAAGTGGGAAGACATCGTGAAACCTTGAGTCCCGGTGTATGCTTTGAATTTTAGCTTATTCGTGAGGATTGTCTTGGGGCTGAAGAATATTTGCCTGTTGTCAAGAGATGCCCTAACGGTAAAACTAATTCCTGTACGTCTCTGGCAGTGCTCGTGCTGTTTTGTAGCTGGAGCTGTCGCAGAAACAGAGGTGGGCCCACTTTAAAAATAAATTTTTGCTGCTGTGATAAGGAGAAATTAGCAGTGACAAAAACTGAGCTTGGCCATCCTAGTAAGTGTACGTGACAGCTTGGAGATGTCTTATTTTGTGAGAGGAGAGTTTAAGAACAACAGCGATGTGACTTGCTCTTAGGATAATTTAGTAGTACATAAGTGTAAATATTGTTAAAATATCAATGTACTTTTGGAAGCTTGTTAGTGTATTTAAATGCCTCTGGGGATGGTAGCCCTGATCATATTGTGATGCGGAAAACATGCTAGAAACTCAAGTTGTGGTCATGACTTCTGGGCAAAACCCCTGATTTACTGAAAACTTTTATTGTAGTGAGATGTCAGAGTGGAATGAGTAGCGTACTGTACTGGGACTGGTACAATAGTACGTGGCTCAGTGCTTAGATAAACTGACTCCACGTGCTTTTATCTGTAGGTAAAGCATCTAAACCCAGTTTCAGAGTGGCTTTGGAGCCAGTTAACGACGTGTTTGTTGCCATTTGAAAGGGTTGCACCAGAAAATGTCACGGTTGATGCCAGGAGGCGGGCATCTCTTGGTGTTCTGGCAGAGCTCCGAGAGCTGGATGGTGTTTGGGGTTATTTATGAATGCCTTGGTTATATACGGAAACCTCTGACAAGGGGAATAGTGGTCATGGGGCTGTATGTAATGCCAGCTGTATGGCTTGGGACTGGAGGTCTGCAGGGCAGCATCGGTTCATGAAGGCAGCATATTGCTGCTGTCCCCTTTTGCTTTCACATATCTGCACTCAATTTGTTGGTGTGATGGGCTCCGAATGCTTGCTGTGACCCAAATTCAGCGCTTTCCTTCCCAATATAGCCACGGACTTGCAGCAGCTGTCAGCATTTCACTCCAGCACCTTGAAATCTGAATTTATACTTGGTGGAGGCGAAGGGTTGTGTTGTCTTGGCCCCCAGCTGTTTGCTCTAAGATTGGCTCTACCCAGTTAGATTTTGGGTTTTGCTGCTGTTTTAAAGGAAAATCTCACTCGTGTGTTTGCTGTCCAGGATAACGGGCAAAGCGTGGTCCCCTCTGGGTGTTCCCCTATTCACTCTTTTTCCCCCCCACGTGATTATTCACTGCAACCCAAACAGTTTGTGCCTCCAGATTCCCCTAAGGTCCATGGTTAAAGTGGATGCAGCATCTGCATCCACATTTAACAGCGTGACCAGCAGGGCTAGGGAGGTGATCGTCCCCCTGTACTCAGCTCTGGTGAGGCCGCACCTCGAGTACTGTGTTCAGTTTTGGGCCCCTCGCTACAAGAAGGACATCGAGGTGCTTGAGCGGGTGCAGAGAAGGGCGACGAAGCTGGTGAGGGGCCTGGAGAACAAGTCCTACGAGGAGCGGCTGAGGGAGCTGGGCTTGTTCAGCCTGGAGAAGAGGAGGCTCAGGGGCGACCTTATCGCTCTTTATAGGTACCTCAAGGGAGGCTGTAGCGAGGTGGGGGTTGGCCTGTTCTCCCACGTGCCTGGTGACAGGACGAGGGGGAATGGGCTTAAGTTGAGCCAGGGGAGTTTTAGGTTAGATGTTAGGAAGAACTTCTTCACTGAAAGGGTTGTGAGGCACTGGAACAGGCTGCCCAGGGAAGTGGTGGAGTCACCATCCCTGGAAGTCTTGAAAAGACGTTTAGATGTAGAGCTTAGGGATATGGTTTAGTGGGGACTGTTAGTGTTAGGTCAGAGGTTGGACTCGATGACCTTGAGGTCTCTTCCAACCTAGAAATTCTGTGATTCTGTGATCTCCTGAAGGATTCAAGGATCCTCCTCCACAGGGGGAGCACGGGGTGCTGAGCTCCAGCATGCTCCTAATTTTTTGTCCCCTTTGCCATGCCGGCATGCAGGGCTGTGGTGAGCCTGCCCTCCTGTTTTAGCATCTTAGCGAAGAGAAGGTGATGATACCAGCCCTCCCAGCTTCACCCCAATCCTTGTTGTAGGGTTTCTACCTCCCACTTGCATAATCCTGAATCCTTTACCGCTGTAGACAAGCAGCAGGTAGCTGGGGAGTCTTTTATTTCCCCCGTGTAGCAGGACAGAGGGGGAAGTGGACTTGGATAATGCAGTAGTAGCTCGTGAGAGCGCATGTTTAGGGCATGATTTCTCTTTTGTGGAAGAAATTGAAGGTTCTTGGGCAGCTCTGATATTTTGTGCAAGTTTTTTTTCACGTGACTTGGATCCTCTGGTTCCCTTTCAAATAGATCCTGGTCTTGTACCACATCTTCTAGTCCTGGAGCTTCATCCTGGGCTTTAGCCCCACCAGCATCAGAGAGAGAAAAGCCTTGAATAAACTTTCCTTAGCTCCCGTCCCCATCCCCTGTCCCCCCAAGTCCCTCTGCAGCAATTTGAAGGAGAAGCCAGCTGGGCTCAAACTCCTAAATATATCGGGGCTGTGCAGCACGATCGACTATCAGACCATGTCTCCTGGCCTTAAAAGCTTGCTAGAACCTAAAAATGCTCTCAGCTTTCTTGTGGGGTGATTAAGGGAATTTCAGCTACATTTTTAATTAACATGATGGTGGGAAGGCCAAACCAAAACGGTGACCCCAATGGTTGCAGTCATCTCAACTTCCCAAATACCAGTGAGCAGGTTTTTCTCCCCAGTGATGAGAAAATAAACTTTAAATAACCTGACTTTGTAACGAGCTGCCCAAGGGATTTGAATCAATTCATGTTTCACGGCATAGAAAAGTGCTGCAGCGTGTGACCGGGTCTGTACACTGAAGAACCTACTTTGAGGCTGAAAAGTGACTTTTTTTGAAGCCTAGAAAACAAAACAACACAACACCAATCTCAGCTCTTAAGAGGCAAGTGTCTTTTTATCAATCTCTGCTTCCTCAGCTGCAAGGCAGTGGCTTGACTTAATTTCCCCTCTTGTCTGCCCTGGTAAGTGGAAAGGGACACCAGCAGGGGATGCTGAATTTCCTCACTTCCTCCTCCTCCTTAGCCTTCCTCCCTCTCTCTCCTTCCCGTTGATGTTTTGACAGGCCAAGCACCTTCACTTCTGAAGCTGTGGTGCTGGAAAACAAAAAAACCTAGCAAGTAGGAGCTGTTCCTAACCACCAAAGCTGTATTTCCAGCGAGAAGCGATGGGATGCTGGGGAGACCTTCAGCCAGAGCAAAGAGCTCAGTTAAACAAATGCACCTGCTGGGTGCAAACTTAATTCCTGGGCTATGGTGATTCCCCATCCTGCCCCTTCCAGCTAAATGGGTTATTTCTGTCCAGCCTGGGCTGTTCATTTGCTTCCTTGGCGTAATTAAGTCACCTTTGGTCCTTGCTGGGTTGACGTGCGAGCCTCATGCTGTACCCGAGTGGACGAGCGCTGCGAGGAACACCTACTGTAGTTACGTTGTATGTAATGTACATACGGAGAGAATGTATTTTGTTCATTTTTCTTAATAAAAATGTATATGCTAGCAGGGGTGTTTATCTTAGATCTGTTGTAAGAGTGCTTGCTTCCAAGGGTGGAAAAGGAGCCGCGAGCACCTCGTACGTGCGGTGCCGGAGCTGTGAAACCGGGGATGAACGGGCAGCTGGAACAGAGGCTGATGCAAAACACTGGCTTTTAATACTTAAATTCTTTTTTTTTTTTTTTTTTTTTCCTCTCCCCCTTGCATAATTGGAAACTTGCTCCATCCAACCTAGAACAAAACCAAAGTGTTTTATTTTGGGCACCTAGAGGCAAATGGAAATGCTGCGGGCTGTCCCTCCTTTGGAGGATGCTTGGCACGGGGTCACCAGCTTTGCTTTCGCAGCCTGACCCAGCCGTGAGGTGGGCAAAATGCAGAATTAGGGGCACTAAAAGGGGATCTCCCCCTTTCCTCCTTGCTCAGAGGCACCCACAAATGCTGTAGCTGCTTTGGCTACCCAGGCATCTCGACCTCAGATGGTTGCACACCATGCACATGCTGGCACTGCGGTGCTTAGCGTAGGTTTGGCTGGCCTTCTGGGGTCTTTTAGAGGCACTGGGAACTTTTTAAAGGCACTGGGGACTCCAACAGGCTGCGATGGGGCTGCCTCACCCCCACCAGCAGAGCATCCCTCCCTTTTGAGTTTCATCCCCTTAATTAGGGGCAGGTCTTCATCGCTATCCTGCTTTTTTTTTTTTTTTTTTTTTTTTTTTTTGGCACAGCAGAAATGCAAGCTGGGCATCCCTGAAGGCCCGGGCTGATTTTCCTCCTGCTCATCCCAATGTTTTAACATCTTCCTGCTGGTGGGACCGTCCAAAACCTGCGCTGGGTCTCCAAACGAGCTCAAAACTGCAGCAGCCCTGCTGGTCCTGGAGCCCAAACCCTGCACCAGCCCCCCACCCAGCACCCGCCGTTCCCCCAGCCAAGAAACCAGCCTGTTCCATACGAACCTTTATTGACAGAAATACATGATGCTCTCAAAATATATATATTTGTAGGAAAATGCCAGAAGAATCTCCGCGATCCAGTTAAATCCTCGGTTAAATTCCAGTGTACGTCAGACTCCTGTCCCCGCCGGAGGCAACGGCGAGAGCCGCGGGAGGCGTGCGGGGCTCGGTGGCTGCGTCCTCCTCGGCGGGGCCACGGCGCCGTGAGCGGGAGAAAACTGATCCTAAACCTATGTCCACCCTCCCGGAGGGTCTGCGAGTGGAGACGTCTCCTTGCGAGAGCATCCCAAGGGCTCGCCAGGAGGCAACGAGTCCCCATCGCTTCGCACGGCGGCTCCCACCTTAAAGCTGTGGTAGGGGAAGAGGAGAGAAGCCAGGGGAAGAGGGGAGAGGGGCAGGGAGGGAGGAAATGCCTGGGGAGATTATTTTTTTTTCTTCTTTTTTTTTTTTTTTTGGTCTAACAGTTATGGCTACGGTCTACGAAGGGAAGTATTAAGGCCAAAGATGCTCGTCGCTGCATTTCCTACCTGATTTATTTTATTTATTTTTGCAAAAAAAAGAATGTTCCCAACATAAAAACTTACTGTTTTTTTTTTTTTTTTTCCAAGGAAATAGTTCTTTAAATAGGGGAAGGAAGATCTACTATAAAATATTAGTGGTTTAAAAATATGGTGTCTGGAAAAATAAATAAATGTACAATTCCTATTCAAATATAAATCACTATAAGCACTTGCCGAGCAGTCGATATCTCCACCGGTCTCTGCTCTGAAAGATTTTAAGGTTGCTTGACCTCAAGCCTTTGTAGGGTTCTCTTGGAAAGTCTTTGGACCTGACTCCTTAAAGCACTTTGGCATCTCTGCCCCGGGAAGGGGATCCTGGGCTTCTGCTGGCCGCCGAGGACCGAGCCGCGAGGTCGTTGATTTTGGGCACTCGATCCGGGAAGCAGCTGCGAGCTTCGTTAAGGGTTCGTTAAGGCTTGTTGGGGTGTTAAGGAGCCGAGCTCGCTGCCACCCGTGCGGAGGCACCGGCCCTGGGTTGTCCAGCTCCTGCAGGGAGGCGTTTTCCTGCTTCGTGGCGAGTTTTTGGTCCCCTCCCAGATTGGCCTTTAGCTTTTTTTTTTTTTTCCTCTTTTTTTTTTTTTTTTTTCTCTGATTTTTTTTTTCCCCCCCTCCAAAATCACTTCCCCGTAGTGCGGTGCACAGATGATAAGTGAAGTGCGCTGAGTACATCGCTAATGGGCAGCAGGAGTTATTTACAGACAAAAACAGATACAAAAACAGGCTCGAACGCTTCCAACTGTCCGTCAGTGCAGGAGCGAAGGGAGAAGAGCTGGCCCAGAGGACGCGAGGCATCTGCCATCCCTTCTGCTTTACCCAGCTTCGGGGACGGCCACGGGAAGGGGTCCCTGTGGTGTTAACCCGAAGGAAACCTCCTGGCCGTGATGGGAGCAAGGCAGGAGGACCCTGCTTGGGTGCTGTGCTCCATCCTGAGCTCTGCAACCTCCCCATCCCTCCAGACCCAGCGAGGAGCTGCGATGGGAAGGGGAAAACCAGGAATGCCTCAGTCCAGCCACTTTCTGGTCTGATTTTTGCCCCCCTCTAAAGATTTACTGCGAAGGGAGCCCTTGAGAGGAGACTGAGGGCTGTGGGATGAGGTTTGGTGAGCTGAGCTGGAGGCTGCTCTGCGCATCGCTGCTCCTTCGGCCGCTTGCTCAAGAAGAAAGGAGAAGCTTGAGGATGTGGATTGAGCTGATCAGCCTCGTGGGGAGGAAACACCAAGGGCTGGGAGGGTGGAAAGCTGCCCCCCAGCCACCTGGCTCGCGATTCTGCTGCTCTTTTATCTCTTCTGCAGCTCACGCAGGACACCGTGACCCCCCAAAAATCGCCGTGCACGTTGCCACCAGCCCTGGCAGAGGATGTGTGGTGCTGCTGCAGCGTTCCTGGCAGGTGATCAGATGCTTCCAGAGGTAAATCCAGCCGCAGAGCTGGGCTGGGCTCCTTTTCAGCAAAATAAAACCAACACAACTCACAACTGTGTGCCTGGGCTGGCGATCGGGCACCGCTCCAGGTCTCGTTAAACTCTTCCTTGGAAGGACGAAATCAAGGAGTGATTCCTTTTCCTCTCCCTTTAACATTAAAGCAAAATCTGCTGCATCCTTCCCATCACCTCTCCTGGTCTGAAACAAGAAATTGCCCCAGCCCTGGAGCCCGTTGTGGGGCAGCTGAAGGCAGGGTGGGATTTGGCATCCCCGGGCATTTGCTTGTGCCCCAAAGCGCGGCCGTGGTGCGTTTTCATCCAGCAGCTCGGCAGGGATGGGAACTGGCTGGAAAGGGAGCAAAGGGGCTGGTTCGGCTCCTCCTGCTCCATACCTGGGCGTTCTGCAAGGGAAGGGTGTAGGGGAGGGCAGGGTGATGATTAAACACCATGGGCTGGAGGAATTTTGGAGCTCTGGTTTCCAGGTTTGCTGTCGGGGGCTGTGCTCCGGTTCCCATCCTCGTGGTGTTTCTTTTTATTTTTGGGTTCGCTCGGTAGCTGGAGGCTGCTTTTGGATGGATGGGAGGGAACGCAGCATCCCTGCTGGGAAAAAAAAACCTCGGGCATCCCTGCTTGGAGGAGAGCAGGGCAGCAAAGCCGTCCCGTGGGGTTGGTCCCGAGGAGCACCCATGGGTGACGGAGCCGCTCGTCCCGATGCGGGTGCTGTGGTGACCACGGAGCTCTCTGCTCGCATCCCTCCCCCTGCCATCCTGCACCCCACCTGGTGGCTGTGATGAGCTCACGAGGGATTTTCTGGGAATTTTGCCTTGTTTTGGAATTGTGCGTGTGTATGGGGGGGTTGTGTTTTTTTTTTTTTTTTTTTTAAGGGGAGTTGGGGGTTTCTGGGGGGTTGTTTCTTGCGGGATCAAGTTCCGTATCCTATAGATGCGTGTCCTCCTCTTCCTCCAGGTCTTCCTTCATGATGGTGTCGAGAGGGACGATCCAGCTGTCGCCCAGCTCCCCGTTGAGGTTCACCTTCTTCTCCTGCATCTCCGAGCAGGTCTCCATCACCTCCAGCGTGGGGTTGTCGTGGTAGCCGTTCTCCATCGTCTGCAGCTCCTCCGTCAGGCGCTGCTGCGAGGAAGAGAAAACCCAGAAAAAATAAAATAAAAAAAAAGGTGAGAAAGAGCTTGGCCGTGCCCTATGTGCCACCTCGGGTCCTCCCCGGCAGTATTTGCAGCCTCCCAGCCCGACGAGGCTGCTGCTCGTGGAGGGAGGCTCCATGGGGCAGCAGGGGCTGGGGGCTGCAGGCAGCGCCGGCGCAGCGAGGGGGGAGCACGGGGCTGGAGGCAGAGGCTGCCGGTGGTGGAAGGGGGGGTGAGAGCAGCCAGAGACCTGCAGAAAACCTCCCCGAGGGCAGTTGGGGTGATGTGGCTGTGTCCCCACGTCACACAACCTTGGGAGGAGGCCAGCACCGAAGGCTGAGCATCCTCAGCTCACCCCAACCCTGAATCCCTGCTCCTGCCTCCCCAGCTCCCCTTTCTGCCTGCTTTGTCCCTTTATTTTTATTCTCCTTTCACCCCCCTGACATCTCCCAGCTTGCAGATGCCACCAGTCCATCTCTCCCTGTATCAGCATCACTCCCGTGCCCTGTCCTGGAGAGCTCCTGGTGGAGAACCCTCCTCTCCTTCCCTTTGCCTATGCACAATTTTGGCTGGGGCATCATCTCCCCCTCCTCAGAAAGGGCTGATTCAGGGATGAATCAGGCACTGAATCACCTGGTGCTCGGATCCACACTAATCCCAGCCCTGTGGGTGCTTTCCTTTCATCTCCACTGCCAGCAGCATCCCCACCTCATCCCAATCTCAATTCACCATGGGCGGCTCCTTCAGCCCCATCCCAACCCCTGGGGATTTACAGGGGCTGTGTTTACAGACTCCTGTGTTCCCTCTCTTATTTTTTTAGGGTTTTCTGTGCGTGTCCTCCTGGCTGTACAGCTGCTGCATCGCTCCTAACAAACGCTGGGAAGGGAAAAGGGTGGAGAAGCGAAACCAGAGGGCTCGGCGCGAGCAGGCACTGCAGGAGCGGGCGGCGGAGCTGGAGGGGATGCTTGGAAGCAGGGGGGGGACCCTGAGCCCTCAAGGTTTGGGGGGGATGCTGGTAAACCCCCCCCCAGGTCCAGGGATGCTGGTAAAACCCTCCCAGGTTGAGGGATGCTGGTAAAAACCCCCCAGGTTGAGGGATGCTCAGGCAGTGCTCTCTCCCCACCGTGGTGTTGGCACCCACAGCGAGGGGCAGGGGGCTTCCAAGCTGGGCTTTAGTAGGCTTTAGTCTTGTTAAAAGCTGCCAACCATCACGGGGGGGCGAAAGCTGGGGAGCTGGGGGGGTTACAGATGCAGCACCCACCCCTGCGTTGAATTTAACTCACATTAAAGATCAGGATGGCACGTCCATCATCAAACCCGGGGAGGTCAGGGTGGATGTGCTGCTTATTTCCAAGGTGAAACAACAGCAGGGTTTGAAAAGGGGGGGAAAGGGAGAAAAATAAAAGGGAAAAAACAAAAACAAAAACAAAAACAAAAAACACAACACAACAAAACTTTCAAGTCATTTTTGAAAAGCAGCAGGAGCGAAATTTAAAAAAAATAAAAATGGAAAAAGCGTCCAAAAAAAAACAAATGCAAAAAAAAAAAGGAGAAATGCTTTTGACTTCCTAAGCAAGCAGTTGGAAAAAAAAACTGTCCCCACGCTTCCCTTCTCCTTTGGTGCCATATTTATTTTTCGTGATCGATCTTTTGTTTCTTTTTGGGGTGGGAGGGTGAAGGGGAAGAGGGGATGGGTTTGGAGGGGGATGGATTTGGGTTGAGAAAGCCTCATCAAAATTATGCCTGGACCTGAGGACGCTGCTCAGCTGCCCTGGTGGTTGCCCTTGGTCCCCATCCCAAAAGCACCCGTGGCATTTGGGCACCTTGCATTGAGATTTTGGATGGCAGCCCCTCGAGCGGCACCAGCAGGGAGGTCTCCACCAGCAGAGGAGCAGCTTGGGTGCTCCTCGCCTTCCCGAGGTGCCCCTGGGGCAGGGATTTGTCTCGGGGTGCCCGTCCCATCCCTCCTCCCACCTCACCTGGTTCTTCTTTTGGGAGAAGCGCTGGTGGCAGCAGCCGTAGATGGCCGCCACCAGCAGCAGGGAGCAGGCCAGGGTGATGATGGTGATGATGAGGGGCGTGCTGAACTGGTCCTTCACCTCCTCCTCCATCTCCTGGTTGAGGTAGGTGACGTTGACGATGCCCAGCTGTGGAGGGAAGGATGGGGTCAGGATCCCAAGTGGGGTGGCCACCCCGTGCCAGCCTCCTTTGGGGACGTCCCCACGCCGTGCCTGGGGAGCTGCTTACCTTCTCGAGCTCGTTCCTCTTCTCCTTCAGCTCCTCGAAGACGTCTTCGGGGTGTAAAAGGCCTGGGGGAAGGCAGAAGCTGCAGTGAGCACGGGGATGGAGAGGGGATGGGTTGTGCCACCACCTCCTGCTTAAGGGAGGAGCCCCATGAAGGGACCTTGAGGGTCCCTCTAAAGCCAGCCAAAAAGACCCAAATCGCTCCTGGAAGTCTCATCAAGGGAGCTATGGGGGAAAGGTCCAGGCTTCCCTCCCTCGGGTGTCATTTTGGGGATGGGTCAAAGCCCAGGCTTGACCCCAAACCCAAGCAGGGGGTGACACCACCACGGTGGGACCCCAAGTGGGTCACGTCCTGCTGTGGGAGAGAGGCTGCCCCGTTCCCTCCCTCGGGTGTCGTTTTGGGGATGGGGGCTGTACCCGGTGGGTCAAAGCCCACATGGGGAGGGCTGGTGGCTTGTCCCCACTGTCCCCTGTGCAAACACCCATGGGCAGAGCTGGATTTACCCCAAGGGCTCAGACATGGCCAAGAAGATCCCCTCCGTGGTCTTTTGGGAAAGGATTGAAGCTGGGCACTGGGTTTTGAGGATGTGGGAGGTGTTTTTCTGCTGGAGACTGGTCCCCACTTTGATTTACCGTGGACAAGGAGAGGGATCTGGTGGGCTCAAGGCTGCACTGATGACCAAAACTCATCGGTTGTGCCTCTCCCACGCCAATGAGAAAGGGCAACCCAAGGAAAGCAGACCCTGACTGGGCTCTGGTAGACCCCCCTGAGCCTCCTCACACCCGTGTCCCCCCCCCAAACCCTCCCCACAGCAGGGTTTTGGGCCACACTCACGGTGCACCACCGCGTGCACGGCCCAGCGCTGGGGCGTGGAGGAGGCCAGCGTCACGGTGCACTTGTCCCTGTGGACGTCGAACGCCTGCCGCCCTATGGAGCAGAAGAGCTCGAAGAAGGACTCGTTTCTGCTGGCAGCCATCCAGTCGGTCTGTGGGGACAAAGAGGGGCTTGGCACCACCGCCCATGCACCCAGAGACCCGCAGCATCAAGCCCCTTCCCCAGAGTGGCGGGGTCATGGCACGGCTGGGGATGGAGAGGACCTTTGAGGTCACCAGCCACCACCCCGACCCACCACGTCCCATCACTAAACCACGTCCCTTGGTGCCACCTCTGCTCATCTCCGAAATATTTCCTGCCCATCCTGCTGCTTGAGCACCCTCTCCGTGAAGAAATCCAATCTAAACCTCCCCTGGCACAACGTGGGACCGCGATTTCGGATGTTGCAGCTGGAGCCATCCCTCCTCCTCCTCCTCCGTGTCCGGCTGCTGCTGGCCCTCCCAGGGAACAGGAAAAGTTCAAAAGTCGTTTCTTTAGGAAAAGCCGAGCTCTTGGCTGCCGTTCCTCACCGGGGCCCTGCGCTGGTCTTATCTGCGAGCTGCAGCTTTTGGTGTTCCAGGAATAGCAGGTCCCCGAGGGAAGCGGGGTGGGGAGCTGAGGCCACAGCGGGAACAGGACAGGGCTGTGGTGCCCCAGGGGCATCTGCATCCCTCCCACCAGCTGCATTTCTACCCCCTGGGCATTCCCTGGGGTTCTGGAGACAGTTAAAAAAGGGGTTGGCTTCTGTATAAACAGGAGCATCGCTGGAGGGGTGAGGCTGGGTGGGACTGGAGGGATGACTGCGGAGGGGTGCACGGAGCCCTTGGCCCCTCTGGGGTGCTCCTGAGACCCTCTGCATCTGCCTGATGCTCTCCAGCAGCTGGGAGATCACTAAAATACATCTGATGGCTCTGCAGCCTGCATGCAGAGATGCTGTGTGCTCAGATCCTGCACAGCAGCATGCACAAATCCTGCACGAGCAGCTCCTGGCGTGCACAAGGTCTGGTTTGCAGAGCTCCTGTGCATGCACGGATCCTGTGGATACAATCTTGCATCCACGGGAGCTGCACGCATGGCTCCTGCACCGAGATGCTCCATGCACAGACCTGTGTGCACAAATCCTGCACGTGCAAGTCCTGTGTGCATGGGAGCTGCATGCCCAGGTCCTACGTGCACAGATCCTGCATGCACAGATCCTGCAGGCAAAAATCTTCCACACACACCCTTTGGAAACTGCCCTGGCTGGGAAGAGCCCAGCTCCCGCCTGTTCCAGCACCTCCAACCTTCCTCTCTCTGCAACCCTCCAGGTCCTGCTTGTGCTGACGGCCACCAGCGTCCCCCTTGGCTGAGGAAAGCCCTGAATCTCACCCCGTATTATCAAAATATTTGGGAGGCAGCCCTGGAAGCGGCGGCAGAGCCAGGATGCACGTGGTGGGGCGGAAGGCTGGTCCTGGGTGCAGCGTGAGGGCGAGCTCGGCACTGGGAATTTTTCCCTTTCCATTTACAAGGGGAAAAAGCTTCTCCCTTCGAGCTGTCCTGGCTGCATCCCCAGCAGCATCAGGAAAAAAAGCTGCAGGCAGCAGGATGAGGCAGCAGGGGAGGGCAGAGAGGCCTTGGCTGGCTCGGGGTGCTGTTTTTAGCCTGCTCGGACGCTGGGCTGTGCTCCTACGCTTTGCACGTCCTGCAGCTCTCGGTCCCTGAGCACGCACAGCACTTTCTGTTTGGCAGCAGCCTTAAAAGCCTCTCTGCTGCCTCCCTGCAAAGCCTTCTCTGGGGTTTCCCTTACAGTTCCCAGCACTGTTCCTCCTCCTGGCACCCCATGAAGAAGCAAAAACCTTTAAAACTCTTTTTTTTTTTTTTTGTGGGCGGAGAGCATAAACCCTTGCATTTTAAGGATGATGAGCCCCGAACCGCTTTGCTGCTGGCTGTCCAGCGATGCCTACACCCTGTAACGTGCTGATCAGGAGGGATTTGCCTTTTCCCAGCAAGGGGACCAGGGGGATGCCCCGGTGGTGCCCCGGCCTCGCGCCCTCTCCCCGCCGGAGCCACTCGCATTCCTTGGCCGGAGTTGAGAGGCGCTGCCGAGCGGCGCGGATCCGGTTCCCACACTGGCGGGGACCTAAAACCAACATCCCCGGGTGAGGTAACGGCACTTGAGTCAACAAACAGCCGGGTGGGGCGAGCGGGGGGCACGACCCTGCTCGGCACGGGGTCCCGTGGCCCCTTGGGGACCGTCCTGAGCCCGGAGAGGTCAGAGAGGTTGGGGTATGGGGGTCTCACCGTGCGTTTTGCTGGCTGGAGCAGGTTGTGGTGCCCCCCTGGTATCCTCTGAGCTGGGAATATCCATGTCCCAGCTGGGGATGTGGTGGAGGAGCCCTGGGAGGTGGCTGTGGGGTCGTTGTGGCCCTGATGGAACTCACAGGGACTTTGGTCACCCCTGGCATCCTCACCTCCCGTGGCACCAAATGGGTTTTGGGCTGGAGCACCCCAAGCAGCAACCAAAAACCCAGCTGAGGATACAGGAGCTAGACCTTAGGAAAGTCACCCTATATAACGCAAAGCATCGAGCTAACGAACCTCATTAAGAAACTCGTTAAGATGCTGCTGTCATCGAAGGAAGGAGAAGGGGCAATGGGGAGTTTGGGACAACCTGGACCAAACAGCTCAGCGCTAGTTAAAAGATCACCCCAAAATGAAGGGTGCTGGAACCGAGCAGCCTGTAAAGGACCTTCACTCACCTGCATGGTACCTGACGTCTAACTGGATTTTTTTTTCTTTTTAAGAGTTTATAAACTATTTTATTTTGAATTTTTGACTTCACTGAAGCTAAGAAACTGAGGTGCAGAACCCATGGCTCTCAGGCTCAGCCCCAACCTTTTTTGCCAGGGTCCCCACACTGCACAGGATGCTCCAGGAGAACACAGCAGCAGGGAGGATGCCCGCATCGCCCCCTCCTCTGCCAGGTGGGATGTGGGCATGTCCCCTATCCCCTGCATCACCCTCACCGTGCTTCACCCAGCTGGGACTGAGCTTTCAGCACAATGCAGCCCCAATCCTGGCTCGTTTCATGGCCCAGGATCCGAGCCCTTTCTGGAACACTTCTCCTTATAGCGCACACTTTCCTGTTTTCCCACGGGCTGCAAAATGCAAAGTTTTTTTTTTTTTTTTTTCCACTTTGCTGTCAAGCTTTGGCTAGAGACTTGTTTACCGGACCTACAAAGCAGGGAAGCCAGATAGTGCCACTTCTCTGCTAGTTGCTCAGCTAGGGAGGCATAACATTTAATGTGATTTTGGGAATTTAGCGAATGGGAAGGTAATGGCTGGGAGGTGTTCTGAAAGCAGGAGGGGACTGATGGTACGGGAGGATGCACCCTTTCTGTGGCCATTTCAGGATGCAATTGTCATTTAGCACTAATGAGGCTGCTGATCACTATCATGCCTAAGGGAATCCAAGGAAAAGAGTGGGAGAGATGTGCTGGCTCACCAGCTCCAGGGAGTGAATGCCCAGAGAGGACCATGGATGATGCCAAGCCGTGATGTCTGCTCACCCTGTAGCTTGCTGGTGCATCCCCGTGCACCATTGTTTCACAGCCTTACAGCCCCATTTCCACAAAGCCCTGTGGCACAGCTCGAGCTAAGCCATGGGATGGGGAGCAGCTCCACGCAGTGAGACTGCACCCAGGAGGAGGAATAAAGCCTTAAACACCATCGGCCACCTTGATGCTTTAGGCTCCAAAATTAGATTTGGTCAATCTGATGTCGTATTTTTTATATATTCCATAAAAAATTTGGTGAGATGTTTTCCCAGGGCAGACATGGCAGTGGGTTTGGGCACTGCGTGGGGCTGGTAAGGGGATGCTTTCAGGAAGGGCTCTCCTGCTGTAGCATCCAGGCCATGAGCATCCTCATCCTCATCATTCAGGGCAACATGGCCAAAAAAATCATTGCTTCCTCTGGTGTCAGAAGCAGGAAGGTGATGGCCATCAGATGGCAGCACAGGGGCTTTCCCTCTTCCAGGAGCTCAGCGGGTGCTAGAGGGAGATGATACAAACCTTCTCCAGGGCTGCCAGGCAGGGCCACCAAAAAGCCACAGGGAATTTCAAAGCTGCTGTGGTCAGTAGGAGCCACTGTGCTGCTCTCAGTATGTATCTCAAGTGTTTTTAGGACCATGGTTCATAAAACTGCTCTTTGCATCTTGCCACCATACGGTGAAGTCCGTGCTAGTCCCTCTGGGGCCTGCTGAGGTTCATGAACCTGAGCAGCTACTTGATGCTGTGAAGCATCAGCTATGAGAACAGCCCTGGGGTGACAATTTCCCAATGCTTATGTTGCCCTGGCAGTGCTGAGGTCCAAAACCCAGAACATTATAAACCCCAAACCACCATTAAAACACCCCAAATGCACAGCAGTCAGGATCTCACCAGCCTTTAAGATTTCACCAGCTGTGTGATATTGGCTCTTGCTCCTGACCATAAAGCTAAAAACTCAACCTATTTATAAATTATTAATAAATTCCATCTTCCCTATTGCAGGAAACCCATAGTTTCCATACTAATGTTTCTGAAGGTGGGTATCCCTCAGAAAAAAACACCAAGAATTTGGGTACCCACCAGGAAAAGGGGTCTTGGTCTATACTCTTGGGTTGGTTTTTGACTTTCCCTTGCCTTGGAAATACATCTTACCACTCACTCATCCTACAGAGGGTTTGAAACAAATGCAATAGAGGTTTTTGCTCTTACTTTAGGGATTTATGAGCTGATTTAGGATCAAGGAACACAAAATAAATAAATTATAATAAAAAAAGACTCTCACCTACTGTGCTTCTTTGTCACTCTATAGCTGGATGTCACCCTCACTTTTTTTTTTTTAATTATTTTTTGAGTTTTGGGGTGAACTTCAGGCCTCTCTGCAGTCTAAGGCAATGCTTCCCCATTAGCTTTAAAGAAAGATGGTTTCACCCTCTAAAACTTTCCATTGCCTCTGTTCTGAGACCTAGGCTGGCTGAGTGGGTCCCTCCACATGAAGAAGTCCTCATGGGTTTCTTCTGTTCCTGCCATGTCCCCCACTGGGTGATACTGATGAGCGTGGATTTGCATTTACCATTTTGCATCCAAAAAGTTTTTGCCTCTTATTTTGAGGGAATTACTGTGATCTCATGTAGGCTCACATGCTCAGAGTGCCACGGGTTGCCAGCTGATCGCTAACAGCAGCCCAGCAGCTAATCCTACAGAAAAATCCCAAAGGATGCTACTTACACAGGTTTTAGCTTCTTTCAGATTTATGATGGGCCACGTGTCTTGGATCTGGTCTTTACAAATGATCTGGAAAGACACAAGAAATGCAACTGTCAAACTGTTGGCATAGGTTGAATGAACATTGACACTGATACAACAATCTGCCCCAAACCATGAGCCAACCCAACCAAAGCCCTGATCTTCTTTTTGGGGGCAGGACAGGCCCATCAGCCCTCCACTGTGTGATAAAAGTTCTCCTGGGTAACTTGAATGGTTGCCTGGGGGATGCTTGCTAATTCACTTCCCACATGTGGCTTAGGATTTGCAGTATGGGGCAAAGTGGGAATTGGCTTGGGCAGCAGGAAGATCCATGCCAGTGGGCTGTGATGATGTTCTACCCCATAACAGATGAGCATCTAGAAATATCCCCTTCCCTCCTGATTAGCACCAGGGTTCATTCATTATCCTGGCTTACATTTTTAGACCCTCCCAAGCCATTTTTTCTGCAAGGTTTACACCAAATTGCGGTCTTTGCCCTCTCACCATGTTCATTTCATTTCCCCTTTTTTGCCAAATTTCACTTCTTTTCTTTGGATGGTCACCTTCACCTCCATCCATCTCCGGAAAGTGATGTGTGAGAGAGTTTATCCACTCTTATTTTGCTGCCTTGCGTTTTCCAGAGGCAGATCCCTCTGACACAGGCACACACAGTGAGAAGGGCTGCAGGTTTTACACCTACATGGGATGCCAGCTACAAATTAATGTGACTTGGGGATAAAAGTTGAGTTTGGGATTGTGCTCCCTACTCAACAGAGCTGGTTCAGGAAAAGCGAGCCCCCTTTTTAGCCGTGTTCTGGACACCACCACGAAGTGCCCACCTTCCCATGGGTGTCATTACCTCATTTTTGAAGGAAATATTAGGGTGCTGTTGGTCAGGACTGCTGCTGATCGTCTGGTCCCCCTGGGCTGGTGCTGATGTCTGGGCACTGGTGGGGCTCTGCTCAGTAGCTCCGGTTTTGTCTGGCACACGTCCTTGGCTTGTGCGCTCTGGGTCCCCAACATACACCAAAAAAAAAACAAGAAGACAGACACTGATATACAGCAGAGAGGATACAGCTGACATAGCTCCATTTGTGAGAGGCTGAAAATGAGTTTCCAACTCTTGCCCTGCCTTGAAGCTCCTCACTACTCCTAGCAACTCATGGAAAAGCTTTGGGTTGCTCCCGTTTTAAAACAAAAATCGCATTGTTGATGATATTTTCTACTGCCAAAAGCCATCAGACTCTTCGATGGCTGTGTGTTGATAGCTGGGAAATCACTGATAAAAGAGGTATTGCTGGGCAAATGGGATGGCCCTCATTTCACCTTATCTGGGTTTCTTTCTTCTACAACATCTAGAAGTCTACAACAGAGGTAGATTGAGCTGGCTACCCAGGATCTCCAGTTAATGGAGGTCAGCATGCCATCCCCGACCAATGTTTCTTGTGCAATGGGAGTAATGCAAGGAGCACAGTAGCCTCCTGCCTCCACAGAGCCTTTCAAGGATTTGCATCCCCAGGTTCCTAATTGATCCTGAAATGGTGACAAAGAGAAGTAGAAAACTGCATCCTGTTTACAGCCTGTTTACTTTTCGGATTCCTGCCTCTTTCCTAGCAAAGATGAGGGATATTTTCTTTTGGACACCTTGTGGAGACTCCAGGGGAGAATTAATTTCAAAAAAATTATTTCTGTTTCATTCTCTCACCTATTTATTGAATGCAAAGATTTCTCAACCCCTTCATGTTCACTGTTTCAAGCCAAATTTGAATCAAAATCATTTCCTAGTCCATCCTTTACTGGAGAATAGTCCTGTGAAGCATGAGGGGAAAGAAACCTTTATCCTTTATCCAGAATCCTTTATGAAGCTTCATGGAACCTTCTTCCTTCTTGACAATTCAAGACTCATGTCACCTATCCTTAACTGCTAGCTTGAAACACGGCTTGGAGAAAGCCAGTGCAGCTGGTGTTGCAGTAAGACCTTGGCCCATTTCGTGATGCTGGCAGCAAGGAGCTGGGAGGCTGAGAGGGAAGGAGATGGGTTTTTGAGTGGCTTTTGCATTGCAGATAACGGGAAACTGGGTTGACTAGATATTCCCCAGAGAAGGATAATGAAAGGTTTCAACAAAATGCCACAGGGAAGGTGGAGCTGTGCCTCAGCAGTGAACTAACATGACTTAACAAAGCTCCAGAGGTCCAGAGCAAGCATATCAGTGGTGTTCAGCAAGGTCCAAAACACCACGTGGGCACTGCTAATGCTACTCAGGCAGAAGTCAGCAGACAAAACCCTGCAGCCATCCTACCTAACTGCTGAGAGTCTTTTGGGGCTGTAGACTCAGAGTTGAGCCACAAAATCTCCTTAGTCATCATCTAAAGTTTATTTTCTGTGCCTGCCCAGACAGCCTTCACTAAGCTGTTAGCCCAATTAGGGACCCTCCTCGTTCAGCATTTGGGGTGCCATTAATCTGTTTTGTCAATGCCCTGCCTCTGAACTCATCGCTGCTGCCTCCTTTTTGCAGTTGCTGAAGATCGAGGCACCGCAGTCAGCGATGCTTGGGATTTGGTCCACCTGAAAACAGATGTAGGCACTTTCAGATGATCCGTGCCTTGAATTACAGTGACTTGACCTCACTAACGACAGGGACCTAAATGTCTAGGTGTCATGGAAAAAACTATGCTGGAAAGTCCTGAAATGAGACGAGGCGATGGCACCCCACTGTGACAGGAGGTGTATAGGATAGCCAAAGGAAAAGACCACCTAAAGGCTTCCTTCCCCAAGAAATCAAGCTTCTAGTCTTCTGTTACCTGCGCGAGGAGTCGTTGTGGTGGCAACATCTGAGATCTTGCCTGTGGTGCCAGTTGATGAAGACGGAGATGTTTTACCAGGGGCAGAGGACACGGGTGCAGCAGAAGGGGTAGAAGAGGCCGGCCCGTGGACTGGAGAAGCAGGAGAAGAGTCAGACTGGTTGGTGACGGATGGGGGAGAAGAGACATTGTGGTTCTTGGTGCTGGGTGGAAGGTTGGCTTGTGGGTCTGAAGTGCTCCCAACAGTGCTGGTCAACGGGCCCGAGGTGCAGCTCACATTACCCACTCTGCACGGAGATGTCGTGACAGTAGCCACTGAGCCCGTCGAGGTGGTTGGGGGGCTGGTCGTCCGGGTGGGAACAGGGTTTCCCGTGGGCTTGGCTCCCGAGGTGGCTGTAGTGGCGGTGTTCTGCTGGGTGGTGCTGGTGGATGCCACAGGGGTGGTCGTGGAGCTGGTCAAAGTGCTGAGCTGAAGAGTACTGAGCAACACGGTGGTGGTAAGCAAAGAGCCACCCTGCTTGTCTGTGGTGTCTTTGGCTGCAGTTGTGGCTGCTGTTTGCCGGGTGGTGGGTGAGCTCGTCAGATGGCTTGTAGTGGTGGGCTTTGGAGGAGTTGTGGGTGACATCGTAGCGGTAGAGGGTGCTGGGCTTCCCGTTTTGCTTGTGGAGGCTGTCCCTGGAGCTGCGGAGGGCGACACCCCGGGGCTGGGAGATTGGGTGCTCGGCTTGGTCGTGGAGAGGGTCCCTTGAACGTTGCTGGTGGTTGCGGCGGTGGTGATCTGCTTATCTCCTCCTGGGATCACTGTGGTCGTCTCAGCAACATCGTCAGAGCTGACATCTAGGGAAAAGCAGAAAAGCCAAGATAAACTTTGGGCTAGGGGAACTTCCTTCGGTTTCCACCCAAAACAGGTATTTGCAGAAAAAAAAAAAAAAAAGCTGAACAGAAACCATGAGTCATCCACTCGGGGCTTGTCTCACGCTCTCTAAACTCTCACAGGGTGCTGCGTTATGGCGTCAATTTAGCCAGCAGAGCAGGAGGGCATGACCTGCTGGCACCCAGAAGTCAGGTCTGCCTTCAGGCAAGGTGCATCACCTCTCACACAGGTTGTTCCTGAACAAAAAAACACCCAGCAACAAAAAATATCCAGCCCTTCTAGGAGACGTTTTTAAGGAAAAACCTTTCCTTTAAGGAAAGGTTGGACGTGGTGCTTAGGGACATGGTTTAGTGGGTGACATTGGTGGTAGGGGGATGGTTGGGCCAGATGATCTTGGAGGGCTTTTCCAACCTTAATGATTCTAGGAGAGCAGCTAAGGGACACAATGGGTGCTGTTTGGCTGACCCCAAGGGTCTCAGAGGTCTCTGTAGTGGCGAGGAGCTGCAGATAAATGAGGTGAAGCCTTCCAACCACTTTGGAAGTTTTATTATTTTTGCAAGCTTAGCATTTGCTTCTTTCATTGTTCACATTTCAAATTATTTTTCTCCTAAACTCAGATGGTTACTAGGAAAAGCAACACAAAATAGGCACACGCATCTACTCACAGAGCCAAACTTCGTACAGGCAGAAATCCCCACCTAGGTGAACTATGGAAAGAATATTTATTCTATTTGCTCCAAAAGAATGGGTCAACACTGGACTGAGCTTGCAATTAAATGCAAAAAAACATTTACTTGGAGCCACATCATTTTAATTTCAAGGCTGTTCGATTCAGTTGTCCATTGCAAATTTTATCACCAAATTACAATCATTTGCTTGTTAAGCTTATTTTTGCTGTTCCAAAAAACCCAAGAAGTTCACAAAAAAAGTTAAAAGTTAGTGTTCAGTTTCATATGGAAATGTTAAAAAAAATAATCAAATGCTTCATTTGGGTAGAAAAAGGAAAAGCAAACCAGGAAAGGAAGGGCTCCATCTACACGTACCATGCAAATCCTGAACACCATGACAAAAGCACAGTCTGAACCCTGAAATTCCCACGTGTTTTCCTGCGGTCTCTATCCCACATTTGTACATCCCAAAGCACGATATAGAAATGCTACTCGTGTTGTGGCTTCGTTCTTTTTGGGGAAAGCTGTGAGAGCTGGTGTTACCTCAGTGGGAATGAAGCTCAGTCTCATTGCAAAGAGCATTGCCCTTTGCTCGGTTATCACACAGAATGAGACCTGCAGTTGATTTCTGAAGAATAATTTAAATTCTCAAATTATTAATCCTTTTCTGAAGTGAGGGGCACCGCCGAAGGACAGGTTACATGGCAAAAGAGCTCTCCAACAGCAGCAACGTGCTGCAACACTCAAACATGCTATACACACCACGAGACTGGATGCAAAATTTGGGTCCTTTTTTTCTGTTTGTAATCACAGCAGGAGCTCTATCAGTCGCCGCGGAGATAACCTTCCCCATTGCACACAGTAACTCCCAGCTCTGGGCACTTGCTCAAATTCACCCCAGGAAAAATTTCAGCTAATTTTTCACCCTCCAGAAACTGCAGACTGCCCTGCAGCAGTGCACCTGCACGGAGTCAGGAAACCAACCCGATTTTGGGGGACTATGTTTCTTACATTTGATGACAGCTCAAAACAGGGCTATATTTTTGCCCCGTGCCCCCCTTGTATATTGTTTCCAACTGCCCAAAGTAGGAGTGAAACTTCCCAGGATGGATTTTTAGTAATTTCCAGGCACTGCTCTTGAGATGTTAATTCCTCTATGCTAGCTTACTGGCAATGATGTTTTTTTTTTTTTTTTTTTCTTTTGCAGAGCCTGTTTATTAGCACTGGTTGTGCTTCAAAGATCTGATGGAAGCTCAAGTTTCTGAGATTTGTACCACTGGGGAAATCTAGCCTGGATCAACCCTGCCAAGTCAAGGCCTGGAGTCTGGAGGCACAGACAGCACCTGGGGAATGGGATCTGGGCTGGGGAGCTGTGGCAGGTTTGGGCTCATATGAACAGGGAAACGGCAGGAGAAAAGATGTGTAGACAATGCCATTCCTATTCCTGTTTCCCCATCAGCCACCAGGAGCAGCCATTCTGCAAACACCACTGAGATGTTAGCTGAGAAAACTATAACAGCATGAATTATTTTAGGGGCTTGCAAGGAAACACCTGCCCTACACATACAGGAAAAGATCATTTATAATTTAATTATAATTACAATTTATAATTATAATTTATAATATTATAATACCTAGAAGTCATAGGTATTATTGGACTGACCACTGGCTGCAGGAGAAGAAAAGGAGAGAAAGCAAAATGCAGGTGTAAGATGTGGGCACCCAGAAGAGGAGACCTAGGTGCAAAAGACAGGAGGGAGTTTTCTTCCAGCTGTCTTCTTAGCTTAACTTTCCTGGCTTGAATTCTCGGTGACAGCTGCAGCAAGCTAGAGAGATGGCATCCAGTTAGCCACAAAATGGATCTACCCCATAAATAGGGACGTAAAAGCCAGACAGGGGTTCTGATGTCAAGGGGAAAACTACTCACACCCTAGTGGTAGAAAGAGTATTGAAGAGATGTCAATAAAGAAAGGGTCGGAAGGAAGGTGGAGGAAATCTCCCACTGCTGTCACTTCCTTTTCTTAACCTGTCCCTGTCCCAGAGAGGCAGGAAGCAAACGTGTTGAAGAAAAAGTAGAAACAGCAATTCAATTCAACTCGGTCCAAAAGAGAAAGGGGCAGGTCCATGCCTTGGCTCTGGGACAGTCTTGGTGGCCAGCTGGGACCCCATGAACCATGTGAAGCTGCCCCATCACTTCTCGGTCCCAAGCCAGGGAGCTGCAGCTGTGCTTTTACCACTTTCAGCAGAAAATGGGGGAAAAAGCCTAAAGCAAGGCATCTTTCTGCTGACAGAGAAAAACTGTGTGATCTTCCAGGCTTGCCCCCACGGTCCTTCCTTCACACAGGAAGATATATCCTGAGAAAGCACTGGGAGAAGAACCAAGACCTGAGTTGATGTCCACAAAGCTTAAACAGACTTCATCTGTTTGTATCTTTCCATTCAGCCTCAGTGTCCCTCTCCTGTTAAGGTCAAGAGATGTTAAAAGATTAGAATCACAGAATTACGGAATCATAGAATCATTTATCTTGGAAAAGACCCCTAACATCATCCAGTCCAACCATTAATCTAGCACTGCCAAGTCCACTGTAAACCATGTCCCTAAGCACCACATCTACACGTGTTTTGATGACCTCCAGGGATGGTGACTCAGCCACTTCCCTGGGCAGCCTGTTCCAATGCTGCACAACCCTTCCAGTGAAGAATTTTTTCCTAATATCCAACCTAAACCTCCCCTGGCACAACTTTAGGCCATTTCCTTGTGTCTTATCACTCGATGTTAGAAGATGCTGAGTGCCACAGCGGTGGAAATTTCTTTCCTTTCATGGAGACCTGCATCCCTTTGGCAAGTGGCAATGCAAAGGGCAAGTCAGAAAGCACTTCATCACACTGCTTCCTTCCTACAGACCCATGCTTGCTGGTACAGACTGGATGGGACCACTGGGAAGCCCTTTGTAAGAGATGTCCCATCCCAAACTTGACCTGAAGGTGATGCTCTTTTCCTAACCTCCACCCTAGCTCAGCTGAGCTGCCACCATAATTTCCATGGCTACAGCTGGGTGAGCCCCTCTTTCCATGGAGGACTGGCACCTGTACCTATCCCCAGATCTGTCCCACAGATTTTTAGGCACCCATCTGACAGTGAAATTTGCCTTTGCTCTGCAGCTGCATGAAATTTAACTGTTTTCTCACTGCTCTTGCACAAGGTGCCAGATGCTGCTATGGTCTCAGGGCTGCACAGATTTTTTTTTTTTTTTTTTTTTTTTTTTTTGTGTGTGTGTGGTTTTATTGCTCTGGGGTTAGTATTAGCTGTTTGCCCAGGGTCTGTGCCTCATGGCAGCATTGGTATAAAATGTATTTTATTTAGACTGAGGAAAAACAAATCACATTTTTGGTGTCTTACAGGTCCACCGCCAGCAGAAGGCATGGCTTATTCATACTGCAGGCTCTTCTTTTTTCGGAAGCTTACCAAATACTTAATCCCAAAGCAGAAAGAAATACAAAACAAGCAGTGAGAGCACTGCAGGTCCAGGGGTGACTGCTTTACTACCATGTGTGCTATATCTAACTGTTGTTCTCCCCTCCCTCTTGCCCAGATGCCCTTTCCAAATCTCCTTGTTGGACCCAGGGGTAATAACTGGTAATGAGCCCCCGTTTGCCTGGGCTGATGGCCAGTGGGGCCTGATGAGTGTCCTCCAAAGAAGAAATGAATAGGATCTGGTTGAAACAGAAGAGAAAAAACCCCTGCAAGCACAGGCTGACAGCAACAAAGGACAGACAGGACAGGATTATGTTCGGTGCCACTTTAGCATGAAGATTACTCACAAAAGATACAGTATGTCCTTCTGCAGGAAAAGAAAGGCCCTTTCATGCCGTGAGCCCCAGAGATAAAAGGATTTAATGCATGCTAAGAGAGAGAAAGAGGATGGAGAAGAAGTCCTGTAGGCTATCGCGCTCCTTACCAGCATGAGGTCCTTCCCCAAAGCCTGAAAGTTCACCTGAATTTCAGCCAGGTTCCCTCACCCTTGTTTTTGAGAAGGCAGAAAAAAACAACACCCTACCTGTCCTTGACTTTCCTGGCTGCATTTTGGCAGGGCAAGGCTGATTATTTAGTTTCACTTTTTGGACCAACGTCACTTCTTCATTTTAAGGAAAATGAGCATAGCGCAGCAGCTATCGCTGTATTTTGACACCATGGGTTTCAGTGTACTCAGTGCACACTCTCCTCTTGCAGGTAGCACTGATAAAAACAACCCAAAACCTTTCATTTCTGTGCTGGGCAACAGCAATCTGCCTGATACCTCTCTGCAGGAGCAAAGCTCGAGCCTTCCCCGCATGCATCCGCGTGCACAGTGGCCAAATGGCCTGGAGGAAATGAGCACGCTGCAAAAACATGATTTCATTTCCTCGTGTGTGTATCCCACGGCTATGCTGGTGATACGGTGTCTCCGTGATGGGGACAACCCCAGAGGGGTGAGAACTTTCCCTTATGGCTAGCTGTGAGGATGAGCTTGTTTGGCCCCAAGGGAGCAAGGTTTGGGAGGCCAGAGCCCTGGATGGGGTTGGTGTTGAAGGGCTCGGTTAGGATGTGAAAATGCACCCGGAGTATAAAGGGAATGACGTGGTGATTTGTGCCGATGGTTCTCATTGTATGACAAGTCGATGGATCACCAGCAACCATGCCACGAAGAGACGCAGAGGTCCTGACCACGGTGCAGCGGATGCGCCGTGTTCTGCAAGCTGGGGAGGATGCTTGGAGGGAAGCAGCTTGCTTGGAAAGGTCACAGCTTCGAGCACAAACCAAAAAAGAATCACAGCGGTGCAAAACGCAAAGCGAAAGGACATGTCCCGTCCATCCAACACCACCGCCTCCCCTCACAGCCCCTCTTGTTAAATTAATTCCCTGCCTGAGAGCTTCCCGCTTCCTATTTCAGAAATGCCTCCCCTCCGCCCCCTCCCCCCCGCCCTGACCACCTTGTTGAAACAGCTCAGATTGGCTGAAAAATCTATTAATAGTGAGAAAAGGAAGCCCAAAAGAATAACTTAGGAAATGGTGGGCGACACACCCCAGGCCGGCGGGGCTGAGCCCAGCTCAAAGCCTCGCGCCGGTCGGCTCCTGCTCCTCCCAAGGCGGGATGAGAAAGCTACAGAGACCCAGCAACCTGGGGAAGGGGAGGGGATATGAGCCAGGCCCTAGGAAGTTCCTATTTGCCTCCCCTTTTTGCAGCTTTTCCTGATTCAACAGGGGCATTGGGTTGAGTTTGCCAAAGGGAAAGCGGGGGCTGAAGCTGCAGGGGTGGTGTTGGCCAGGGGACGGGGTGTACCAGCACCAGCGAGGATGCTCCTGGTCAAAAGGAGGGATTTATCCCTGAAACGCAGCCCTGTCTGGGCAGGAACAGCGCACAGTTGCTGCAGAGGACAGGAAATTTGTCACCTCCTTTTAGAACCATGAGGTCAATCAGATTGGCAGAATATCACAGAGCGGAGTTATTTATGCTGGAATTAAGCTGGGCTACCAGAGCGAGCGGACACCTCGCTGAGATCGAAACTGTGCTGGTGAAGGTGCTCTGTCCTTTGCTCAGGGTGCGATGGGATCCGACAGCATCATCCTCCCCAGCTCCCTGCTGGGATTTCAGCAAGGGAAATTCGGCCTGAGGACTCCGATAGTCTTCCCACCACCCTTCCCCTTGGCAAAGAGGCATCCTCCACTTCCCCAAATACATTTCCAAACTGGCATTTCCTGGCTGCTTTGCTGCCAGTCTCACTGCCAGCATTATGAAATGCCTTCACCCAGGCCAACCCAGGTGAGAAAGTGGGGAAAGGTCCACCAGAGCAGGCTCTAACCCATCAGCCCAACTACCCGATGCAGGGATTTCGATCCTGCCCAAAACCCTGCCAGAAGAAAAAGTGCTGCAGAACGCCCTTGACAGAATTGCACTGTAAAATATTAAAGATGAGACCTGATGGCTGGAGCTAATTCGTGCTACAGCATTGCTCAGGAAGGAAACGAGCACGGCTGGGCTTTGATTTAGAGCCACTTTAGGGCTTGCTTTCTGTGGGAAACCTCCTTGATGCTGCTGTGATGAGGCTTTACTGGTGCTGTTTGGTGCTGCTCAGCTCTTGCACATGAGTGACGGCGAAATCAAGGCAGCAAAACCAACCAGCATCCTCTCTGCTGTCAAATGAAACGAACCTACAGCCACAAAATCTACCCAATAAGCCCTTACTGGCTGCACACAGGGGGAAAATGTGGTTGTGCTTCAAGCCCTGAAGGTTTTTTTGCTCTTATCACACCCGTCCACACGGAGAAGGCTGTGCAGGGCTTCCTGCTGGTGGCTGCACCACCACCCTTCAGCTGGGATTTGGAGCAGGTCCCCACAGCACCTTAGCATCGTCCTGGGGGCTCCTATCAAGCTGCAGGGTTTTTGCAGCCACTCATGTCCCTGCGGTAGCCAAAAGCTGTTCTGCTTTAATCCAGACCAGGTGAAACTTTCAGTTGTCCCTGTTTTATCCAGTGGAAGTAACCCAGCAGCTCACGGAGCAGGATGTGAACCAAGCCTTGTGTGAGCTTTGGCTGCTCCATCCCTCCTTTTAGATCCATCTCACTGATTTTACTCAAATGACAGTCTTCAAACCTCTTTGGTTTTGACCAAGAAACCCACCCGTGTCCTGAGGAACCTTCTTTGCCAGGACTGAGACACATGTCCCTGAAACCCAGGTTCTGATGAACTGGCACTTTCTGATGAGAAACATGCTTCATTAACAAATTCCCCATCAGCTCTTTCTGCAAGTATTTCAGCCAGCTCAGCTCGTCTGCTGTTTCATTTGGAAGCATGACAAATATTAAAAATCATCATCCCAAGGCACGTCTCCCTGTTGGACACACTCCTCTTCCCCGACCTCTCTGCTCACTCCCTTGGCCCTTCCAAATGCTGCATTTGGGGAGGCAGAAATGGGTTCATTTGCTGTGTTAATTAACAAATAGCCAGTGGATTTGAGTGAGCAGAAGTATCTCAGCCCTCCTCTTCTCAAAACCACTGTCATCCAGTTGTCCTTCATGCCACGCTTGGACCTCTCCTGAATTTCCCCATGAGGACTGGTTGCTGCCAAGATATTGCCATCTTCCACCCTAACATGGAAATCATCCACCCAAAACGTGGCATCTTCCACCCAAACGGCCCCAAAACATCCGTCCCAGGCAGTGCCAACTGCATGGCCAGCCCTGGTCTGCCTCTCTTGTGAATAAACGTGGGACATCCGATTTTGGAGTCTCCACTCCTCTTCCCACGGACAGTCTGTAGCTATCTAAGTGAAGGGAAAGAGGAAAAAACAATGAAAAAAGCGACAGGAAAACCCGTGTGGAAAACGAAGGCTCCAAAATCCTTCACACGAGGTTGTCAAGGAGGCAAACAGACACACAGACAGGCACATCTCTATCCACTCAGCTCAGGCATTTTTATCACCGAGCCTGGAAACATCCTCTTTCCACTAGGGGCTGGGGGGGGGTTTGGAAGGGGCCCGGCTCCATCCCAGCACCTTCCCAGGCTGTGGAACGGAGCGGGGGCTCTCTGCAGCCCGGGCAGAAACGCCCCACATCGTTCAGGAAACGGTAGCGGAGCTGCTGGAGCGGAAACGCTGGGAGCAGCAGCCAAAAAATCTGCGTGTCCCAGCCTGACCAGAGCCTCCCAGCTCAAGCAGAGCCGCGTTCCTGCCCTTCTCCTTCATGCCACGAGTGTGGGGTTATCCCACGATGTCCTTGTTTCTTTGAGGCAAGATTTGTGGCGGCATGACGTCCTGCTGGATCAGGCGAGCATCAATCTCCCTCGTGCAAACGAGAGCTCTCCTCCTGCAACCTGCCGCCGAAGGACACGACGCCGGGTACATTTCGCCCTCTGTCGCTGCAGAAGTCACCCAGGGACTTTGGAAGAAACTCAAGGTTTGCACTGAGTAATGGGCAGCAGCAGCTGCTCCGTAAAGCCCAGCTACCTCTGGCCCTAAGCAGCGGCCATGAATCAAAATGACACTGAAAATCACGAGAATGCCCTAAAGCTGCATGACTTTATTGTACAGAGACCATTTGCAGGGTCCTTCTTGTGTAATTTTTGGGTTGCCAGTCTTCAAGATGCCCTTGCAGCTTATTGTCTGTGCTAAAAAGCCTGTCTTTTAAAAAAGTAAATAGATAAAAAGCCTAGATTTGTCTCAATTTGGAGAGGAATCTCAGGAAGGGCTGAGAGCCTGGGTAAGGCTCCCAGGTTGGCCATGCCAACTTGACTCACCCGGGAGAACGCCCAGCATCACCACCAGGGCTGAAGGCTGGCCCACATGGGCTTCAAAAGGAAGGATCTTGGATCTCTTGAGGGCTGAGCTGCCACATCAAAGCCTCCCGTCTCGGAGACCTGACCTTTCTCTGTCACAGAACTGATGCTCACTGCCTGAGAATGGCCAAAGGGGGGGATTTTATTCACTGGGATGGAGCAGAAGTCCTTCCCTGCGCTTTTTGCCCTAAAAAGATGAATCATCCCTGCCTGGTTTGTCCTGGAGGGCTACTACAGACAGCTGGAGAAGGAGTGAGGACAGGAGCCAGTGAGAAGGAAACTGATTTTCATTCATCCCGATGGCTTGTCTGCACAGGAGTGAGTACTCAGGAAAATTAATCTAAAATTAAAAGGAGGTATGATTTCAGAGTGGATTAGTCAAAGTGCACACAACCCACCAGGTGGCCACTCTTGCTCAGCTTTAAGTCAGCTCTCATTCAATTTAGCCAAAATGAAGTGGGTTAAATCAAATTAAAGTCTCCTTAGCTCCGAAAGCCAACGCGAGGCAGGGCGAGGGGGGAGAACATGTAGTTTAAGGGCGCTAATTCGGGAGAAATCTGGTGATGCTCCCCACACAAACAAGCCCCCAAATATTATATTTTGCACTGATGCCAACAAAACATCGGTGACGGGGCACATCTGGCTCCCCAGCTGATGCTGGGCTTTCCTGATCCCTGCAGGTGGGAAGCTCTGCATTTGGTGTCCCATCAGCAGCTCTTGCTGCTCACTCAGTTTTTATTCTGGAGAAAGGCAGGGCGATGAGATAGCAGTGGATGGGACCCTCTACTAGCTGTGCCATGCACCAATTCCCAGTCCCATGTCAGCAGAGGTGGGTTTGTAGGTCCACAACATCCTTTTTGGGTGGCACAGGGAGACCGAACTCATCGTCTCACCTTCCTCTCCAGCTGGCCGGGCTCAGATTTGGGTTAATACCGAGCAAAATGAGGAAGTACACAACCCTGGTACCCTGGTGGCCAAACCTCCTCCTGATGCCACTCAAGCTGGGTGCCATGCATCGGCCGTGTGTCTAGAGCTGCTCCAGGAGAGATGAAGGCCACAAGGGTTTTGCAAATAAACGTCACCAAAAGCAAAGCCACCAGCCTCTGCTGGAGGCTGCCACTTCTATGGGTGGGAAAACAAGAGGGGAAACACCTAACCTAGAGGAATATGGAGGGAAAACACCTAACCTAGAGGAATAAGATCTCGGATTCATCACAGACAGCTCCAGGGCAAAGGAAAAAAAAATGTGGCCGGGCATCTGGAAGGTCACTTTGTGCTGGCACCGCCGTGGCACTGCGCAGTGCTGTCCCCCCCTTCGGTGCACCTCCCTTTCCTCCCCTCCTCCCCGAAGATTTACAGCAGGAATCGCCCTCCCGTGACAGCCTCTGCTCGCTCCCACCACCGAGGCTTTTGGCTCCTGGAGCCTTGCTCGGGGGCAGGCCTTGGAGGATGCTCGCCCATTTTGAGGGCAAAAAGGGCCAGCGGAAAAGCGATGGCGAGGCGGTGATAAGACCCGCGGCCTCGCCCTCCTTTGTGCGCCCAGCGCCTTCGGTGAGTCACGCTGCCAGCCCAAATTTACGCCCTCGGCTCTGCCCTGCTCCAGCCAGCCAGCTTTAATTTTTAACCTTTTCGGGGTCGTGAATCCCGTCGCCTTCCCCAACCCCATCACACGATTCCCAGCATGGAGGTGGTCGCAGAGATGATGAACTGGACTCATCTTTGTCCCTCTGAGGTTCAAAGGTGGTGGAGGGTGCTGTGGTAAGTATCCAAAGACAAAAGGAGACACCTCCAACAAGCACTGGTGACCTCGTCAAACATCCCAGCCTCCCTCAGTAAAATTTGGGGCGATTCCTAGTTAAATATTTCCTTCATTGCCTTCTGCTTTTGCTGCTTGTTTGGGCTGTGCCTGGGGACATGTTGCTCTGCAGACACTTCATGGGGCATCTGCAAACCTTCACTGACGTTAAAGCTGCCACCAGACGTGTCTCCAAGACAACTTTTTGGACTTTTTTACTTTTAAGACAGCTGGATGTAGCCCTCTGCCGTGACCAGTCCCCTCCACGACCTTGGCTAGCCAGGGTTACGGAGCCAGCAGCCCGGAGATTTCCTGTTAGCACCACGAGGAGGGCTCCACATTTCCTTGAGATCCTTTGTGTCTCGCTGCTATTTTGGGTCCCACCTTTTTTCTTCGGCTCCCCACCCACACCTCCCTCAGGGTGGGGTCTTCCCGGATAATTCGGCGCTCTATATATACACACACACACGCATATATGCATGCATGGACATATATTTATATAGCTGTGCATGCGAGCTGAGCCTTCGGGTGCTGGCTGGACATGGAGCTCTTGGCAGGAGGCTCAGGGCTATTCTTTAGGTGGGGAGAGCCTAGGAAGGGAAGGACACAGCTCACCCTCCCTCCTATTCAAAACTATTTAAAGACTGTCTGGCACGGAGCTGCTTTCCCACCAAATGGCTCCAGTGACGATCTGGCTTTAAAGCCGTGTAATCAGATCAACATCTATTGTTGGCAAATTCGTAATTGCCTCATTATTTAACTATCCAGCAGCAGTCAGTTTAACAGGGAAAAAAGGAATATACATCTTAGCTTTTTTTATATTAAGAGCATCGGGACTCAGTTTCCATCTGAGGAAGTTTTGTTCTTCAAACTCAACAGCTCCTGCTCTGTCCATCCTTAAAATAATACACATGAACACAGGGATCATGGATGAAATGCGCAGACAATGAGAGATGATCTTTTTCAGTGCTGTCCTAATGCGGGACAGCATATTTGTTACCCAGTGGTGCCTTACATATAGCTGCAAGCAGCACAAGCAGAGGAGCCCTAACCATTTCCTTCTAAGAGGAAGGATGCTCTTCTAAGAATGATGCCCTGGCTCACATCCTTGCTCTGCCACAGCCTTCCAAAACAACCCTGGTGACGTTTCTTAACCTTTCCCTTCCTCAGTTCACCCCATCTCTACATGCAGAAGGGGATAGATTTGGGATGGAGGAGCTGTCTTCATTTAGGGGCTGGCCCAGCACCTTGCTACCCGGGGCCCCAATCTTGGTTAGGTGCCACAGCAATACAAATAATTACTAATACTAATCCCCATGAGAGTCTATTACATTATAGTTCAACTTCCTCCCAAACAATTGCTCCTCTTCCTTGCTTTGTATGTTCTTCAAAAGAAGCGGCTGCTGTGCTTTAGGGCTGGGACACCAGCGGAGGTAAACATACACCCAACGTTCCTGCTCAGCTGGGCCTGGGCAGTGAAAAAAAAAAGATAAATCTGATTTAAGACAATCGCATTGTGGGCAGGAAAAAAAAATAAATTGGGGGGTTCAATGGAAAGAGCAACCTGGCAGCACTAAACAGAGTTTATCCTGAGAAGTCCCTTAGGGCATATTTATTCACTATTTACAGGATGATCGTGTTCAGAATGGCAATGAGAGCTAGAAACATCAAGAGAACAAGTGCCCACTGGTCTCAGGACCCAAAACATCTTCATCCGTGGAGCAGTGAAGGCTGCAGTCCTGGTTCCCACGCCAGAGTGAAGGGAAGAAGAGCTTTATGGTGGACGTACAGCTTGCTGGCAGAGTGCTTGGACATTTCTCTGCTTACGTGCCTGTACCACCCAAAAGGTGCATAAAGGGAAAGAAAACCCATAAAAAATAGGCAGAAAAATTCTACTTGTCCACAGCCAATCCTGGGCTGAAGTTGGTCCATCCACTAGGGATGTGGGCCAGGAAAATTGTCCCATGTAGAGCATACAGGGCATGGAAAAACCCCAATGCTGTTGGTTTAAGTGCAATACCACACTGGGAAGCTGGGACACCAAAATATTGAGTGTCCAACAAAAGCAGGGCTGGCAATGCAGACTGGCCATCCCAAAGTGGTTTGATCTGGTGCACATTAGAGCAGAACGGGCTCTGGGTGGAACGTCTTGAGGGCCTTGGGTCCTCCTCCAAGCAGCTAGCTTGCTCTGAAAAGCATGTTGGCACATCTCCGGGGAGGTTTTCCCATTGCCAGGAGCTTACACAGCAAGCAGTGAAGGTGGAAAAGGAAGAAGGCTCTTGCTAATAAGTTGGCCAAGTGTCCTGACTTAATGTTGACGAAGAACAATGAACATTTTGGTCACCCCTTCCAAGACAGAACCTGCAACGGCTTTAATGAGTCAAATCAGACGTGGCTATGTCATAGGAGATGAGACACAACCGGGACCAGCCAGCTGGGTTCTTGGCTGCTGAATGACATTGTCTTTCCAGCCCAGTGACCTCATTGTTATGACTCAATAGGGGAACAATGTTGTCCTCCCAGCAAGGAGTGGGATTCCTGCGTGGTTAGAGCTGAGCAGAAGAGCGCAGCAAGTTGTAGGATGTCACTAGGTCAGGGACCCAGCATTTTGCATGCAGTGCAAGCAGGCTGTGGTGGGTTTTAATGGCATTATTGTGTGCTGAGAAGCATAATGTATAACACGAGTATAGCATGCAACAGTGGCCATATTCAGCTCCCCCAAATCCCTGAAGAGGTAGGTCTAGGTAGTGGGTTTGAGCATGCAGAGACTCACCGGTCAGGGAGAAAAACACTAAATGTTATCTAATAGAAAGGAGAGCTTGCAGTACCCTGACTCCTGGGGCTCTGGATGGAAAGGACCTGCACCCGTGTTGGATTTAGAGCTCAGGGCTTTGCTGACATGGCCCTGCCACCAAAACCCTTCTCCCTCCCGGCTGCAAAGTGGCACGAGTCTGGAGGTCACACGTCAGGGCAGGCCATGGCAGGGCAAGGGAAGGGAGCAAAGGAAGCAGGAAGGAAGAAGGAGCTGCATCCCCTCCCTGCTGTTAATCATCCTCCTCTTTTGCCTTAGCCAGGCCGGCAGGTCTGCGAGCACCACGCTGAGCTCCTACCTTGGAAGGGGATCAGGGATGGGACCTGCAGCTCTAGGCACAGAAGGGGGACGTGGGGCTGGGCTTGATAATAATATCCAACTTACTCCACTGCTGCTACGTGAACAACCCCATAGTGCTTGCAAGAGACAGCAGAAACTATTCTACCCTATGAGATACAAGAAAAACAGCATCTCTGATTACAGAAAGACAGAAAAGACAATTGAAAATTCCCACCCAGACTTTAAATCCACCTTCAGAGAAGCACCACCAGCTCCTCCAGATGTATCTGGTTATTACTCTCAGGGCAAAATATCCTTTGACTCCAGCTGGGGCAGCTCAGAGATAAGGCCTCTGACCACAGAGGCAAGATAGAGTTAAGGCATCAATCAAAAGCAAACAGTGACTTTTAGCAATGCTTGGGAATTGTTGTTATTAAATAATTAACAACTAGCAAGAAAGTGTACTCCAGACACCACTCCCTGGGCCAAGTGTGTTTCTGGCCTCTGTTAGCTGTGGCCACTCAGCACATGGGCACCCCTGCTTGTTCCCTCCATCACCCGAACCTTTCTATGTGGGCTACAGCATCATGGATGAGAGGCTGAAGTGCTTGAAAGGTGAGAAATAAAAGCACCAGGTCTTTCACCCTGCAAGCTGCTGCACAGCACAGCAACAGAATAAATGAGACATGTGCCCTGGAAGCCAGGCATTGCGTTTGGAGATGTTGGACACAGCAGGCCACAAAATCACAGAATGGCTGAGGTGGGAAAGGACTTCTGGAAACCATCTGGTCTAATCCCTGATCAAGCAGTGCCACCCAAAACAGGCTGCCCAGGATGCCCACATCCAGCTGGTTTTTGAAGATCTCCAAGGAGGGAGACTCCAAAACATCCCTGGATACCCTGTGCCAGCGTGTTCCAATTTGTACCCATTGCCTCTTGTGAATGGCCAAGTCTGCTGCCATGGAATTTGGACCAGCTCTCACAAACAGGAGAAGAACCACACAGGAGAGAAACAAGAAGGGGAAACAAAAGGGCTGAATGCACCTGTGATGGAGATGAGCTTGGCACCAGGATGCCAGGCACCTCACTGCATACACAGACTCTTGCTTCAAGGGAGCTGGCTCACATCCAGACCAGCTCCAGCTGGACCTAAAGCTGGTATTTATTGCTACAAAACCAATGCATCAGTCCTAATTTATGCTACTGAGGAGAGGGAACCTCTTTTCCCCAGCCTTGGTAGCTTCATGGTAGTGGCTATGGCTTGAACATGGCCAGGACAATTTGCAACCCTTGGGCTTTAGGAAGTGCAGCGAGGCCCAGGTGGCAAGCTGCTATAACAAGCCATTCCTTGTCATTTTGGGTGAGAAATATGGAAAATCAGCCCATGGGCACCTCTCAGACAACTGCCTTTTGCAGCAAAGGGCAGTCTTGCTGCTTAAAACAAGAGCTGAGATACCTGAGGTTGTTATCTGCTGCAGTTGTCCCTGTGAAAATATTAAATGAATTTTATATTGTCCCTGTCCCCTATGAAATAAATTCCTGTAGCAGGAATACCTTTACATACTTCAGAGGCAGGCTGTGAGCATCTGCTCCTGCCAGACTGGGGCAAAGGCAAAATCTTATTACCCCTTGCTCTCTCCTCAGTTCAGACTGAGCTGATGTCCCTATAAAAACAGCTCACAGGCTGAACTTTCCTCACCCTCCCCTTCCCCAGCTGAGATGGAGATAAAGCTCTGCCCCTAAAACTGCTTCTGAGCTGGATTAGTGGGAAACCCCTCCCCAAAAAGCCAGCTGGGCTGGGGGCAGCCCTCGGCGCTGCTCCTGGGGAAAGCAGCTTATGTCCCCGCAGATTGGAGCAGCCCTGCCAGCCCCACAAAACGCTCTCCTGGAAGACAAAGCAGAGAGCTGTCACCCAATTCCTCTGGCTCAAACACACACACAGCCCCAAAATTGCTGGGATTTCTTTGGCATGGCTGTACAGTGAGCATTTCTCATCAAATTCACAAGCTACATGTGAATTTGGTGAGCTACAAAATCTGTATTTTTCCAGGGGATTTTTGCAGGTTTTTATTGTGACTGTTATTTTTTTATTTTTTATTTTTTCTGTCTAAAAGTATTGCTGAGATACTTAGAGCCACAGCAGCCCTCCTCCTGGGGCAGTACACTGCAGGTGTTTGCAGGTTAGGGCTGGAAGCATCTCCATAGTCACAATGCAGGCAATTAGAAAGAGAAGCTGGCAAAGCAGAGTGCAATCACCCAGCATCAAAATTTGCCTTCCTTTTCTCATCCAAAATGCAGCAGGACCTCAACAAGCACCACTTCAGAGCTTAGCATCTTTGGGTTTTGTCCAAAAAGCATCTCTCTGTGTTCCTTCCTGCTTTGTCCCCCTAAAAACACTGTGCTGTGACTCTGCCCCCATCCCAACACCTATCAAGTTGTTCGTGCTGGGCCCTGAGATGGAGTTTCCGTGCTGCTGTCAGTGATGTGGACAAGACGCCGTAATCTCCGTTTCTAATGGGATCAGGGGAAGGAGAGCCCTGCTCCCCCAGGGGCTGCTGTGCCACCAAAAATCTTTAACCACCCCCAAAACTTTACCCTGCACAGCTGTTAGCTACCTGTGGCCATGCTTCATATTAATACAAAAGAGCTGGATTTTTGTTGTAGTTAACAGAAAAACAGCTCTTCCCTTTATCATATCTCTGCACTTCTCTCCCCAACTCCTCATAAAGAACATTACTGGACCCTACAAACCATATACCGCCTGTAAGGCAGCACATCTTGCTACAAACCCAACCTCAGGTGCCCACTTTTCATTGACCCCTTCCCACCAGGCCACCCTTCCTCTTGTTGTGCCACTTGCTTAGCCAAAAGAACAGTTTTTTCCCCCAGTTTGGCTGTCCTAAATTACCCTCACCAGTTGAAGCTATGGTTTGGGGGAACCCTGACATAGGAAACATGGATTCTGATGGGTGATAGGCTTTGTCCTTGGTCACGAAGCCCCCAGTGGTAGAAATATTGGCCCTCAGGAGTTATTAACACCACCCTGGCAGCTGTCAGCCTTCTCCTTGTTGGAAAACCTCACAGAAAAAGGGTTTTAGGGTGAGATGGTGAATTATAAGCCAGCCTATGGGCCTGAGGAAACACAGAGCGAGGCCTGCAGGATCTGGGGCAGGGCCTGAATGGTGTTAGTGCATCCTCCACCTTGAGCTGGGTCCATCAGACAACTTCAGCAGCCTTAACTGATGTGTCTTAGCAGAGACAGATGCCTCCACACCATGGCGGAGATATCCCAAAGCTGCCACACGTACATGTGGAGCAGTGAGGGCAGAAGGAGCAACCACAGCCATCTTGGCAGCAATGGCCATGCTCAGCAACTGCAGGCCTAATGAAAACACCCTTTGAGAGGAGCCTCCTATGGTGAGGGGTTGAGGATGCTGCAACAAGGATGTGTTGCTCGTCAAGTTGTTCTTTTTGTGTGATCGTTGCCTCAAACAGTAATGTTTTAGTTGTCAGGCCTGCTGGAGAAAGTGCTCTCTAATGCAGGATCATCAGGGGTATGTATCTAAATGGTCTGGCTGAGGGCATCCAGGCTCCAGCAGGTTTTGCAGAATTGTCTATTACCAGTGTTTTACTTTAGAAAGAAGGGGGGCAATTGAGTTTGTTGCTCCCCAGATTCCCAAGATGGGCATGCAGCATGGAAGGATGGAGGTCCACTAGGATCTGCCTGGCTACATTGCTCTACTGGACACAAGGAAGGTTGCTCCAAGCTGGCGTTGTCCCATGGGGAAGGAGAATCTGCACTGCCATGGGCCACAGTCTTGCAAAGTCAGGTCTCTTCTTAATTTCTGAAAGGCCAAACTTGTCTTCTAGCAGCTACGAGGAGATTAAATATATTGTACTAGGTCTAAACCCAAATGAGATATCCACGGCACTTGAGGAATTTGGATTTTCGGCACTAAATGGGATGGGATTTGGATCTGGGTCACAAAGTGGGCAGCAAATCAAAGAAAGTCTCCTAAAATCTTGGTTTTCTTTCCTTTAGTTTCTGTTTGCCCTCACCATAGGCAGAAATCCAGGGTATCCAGACACCAAGCATGGGGTTCTTCTGCCTTCAGTTAGGTGGTCAAATGTTGCGCATATAAACCCCGGCTAGCCATTTAAAATCCCTCTGCACATCCTGGAAAGACATACTCAGCCATGCCATCAATGGTTAATTCTAAGCTGTGAAAGCAATTGGGAACTGGCAGCTGAAAAATAAAATTGCTTCCTCTCCCATTTTAAACAGTAAAAGTGAGATTTAAGAGAATGACTCCTGTTTATTCAAAACCCTCCAGGGACACGAAACAATTCATTTCAGTCACTAACTCCATCTAAGATTGACGCTTGAGATTTGCTCAATAAACTGCTTGGTTTTAACCTCAAAAGCACGTTGAAAAGTTTATATGCTAGGTATTCAGGACCTCGGATGCTTGATGTATTTAAAGGAATTTTAAATGCTGCTTTGCATCTGTCAGTTTAACAGAAATTTCATCCCCGAGTAAAGAGTGATTGCCTGCAACAAGCCCAAAATTAGTGTTATTCATCATTACCGAGGAAGACTTCAAAGATGAATACATTAGAAATCAAAATAGAGCTGTGGCAGGCTATATAGCTGCTTAAATAAATATGTTAATAGTGTGTCCACCTGGATGGAAAATACAGCTGAAAGGTAAGAGTGGGCTGTAAATCTCCATGTTTTACAGTGAGCAACCAAGGGGAATCAACCTTGCTTAAGGGATAGAGCTATGAATTGGAAATGAAAAGCATGGTTAAAATCAAATCATTCAAATTAAGACTTTATGCTTCCCTATTTTAAATCATGATTAAAATTCATAATTTAAGCCACATCGATTTAAATCAAAGCACCCTGCCATAAAATGAGGTTTTGAACCCTGTGTGAGGCTTTAATGAGAAAAGGGACGTTCTCCTGTTGCATGCCGTTAATGGGGATTCATTGCTACCTGGAGGAACTATCTTAGAAGCCTACAAAATTGCAGAGATTGTGGAGAGTTTTTTTCTAATCTGTCTGGGAAAATCTTAAGGAAACAAAGTAATTTTCTATACTAGGGTGTTGTAAGAAGCTCAAAACTTATTTTTCCAAAATATTCTACATGACTGTTAGAGACAGGAAAATTTATCACCTAAACCAGAGGTCAGCATCTTTCACTGAGTTTTTGGCATGTGAATTATCCCAAGGCTCGGGTGAGAGTGGCAGCAATGATCTTGAGAACCACCAAGGTGTGCTGAGATTAAATCCTGCATGCCTGAAAAATGGGGCAAGAGTGTGATTTTTGCTTGCTGTACCCACAGCCATGTCCTGTTTTGCTCATGTTTTGCCCTGGTTGTCTTTTGGCCAAGTCAGGCTTTATCGGGAGCCCCATGGCTGGTGTGGGCACATCGTATTTGCAGCACATTGTGTTGCTGCAATCCAGCTTTTGATTGCCACTGGTGATTTTGGTGTGCTTATGGCATTGCTTTAATTTGGCATCAATCCATGTTCCCTTTGATGGAGGAATTTGCCCCTGTGAGAGCACTAACACTTTGCAGCAGTGTGTCAGGCTGGATCAGGGAATTGATCCATCTGAAAACAAACCTGATATTATTTAAAAAAAAAAAAAAAGAGTGATTATTTCAGTGATTATTTCCTGCATTTACTGAGAGCTATTACTTTCTTCACCTTGCCAAGAGAAACCTGTGGGGAAAAAAAACAAAACAAAACAAACAAAAAAAAACAACAACACAGAAGCAGGCTCTGAAACCAAATCAGGTCACCAGCAGCTAGAGAGTGAGAAGATGGCTAAAAAAATGCGTGAAAGAAAAGGCTGGGTTTGAAATCGTGCGATTGCCATCTCATTGGAAGAAGCTCGATATTAGCTTATCTAGTACTTGCTAGAAACTTGCTTCCCTTAACCACGCTTTAAGTAACTCTTGTGTTGCTTAATAAATTAGAAATGTCCAACATGAGCAATTTTAATTGCTTATTTAGAATATATATATTTAATAACACTCTTCAGAAGCTCTAAGTATACTTGCATATGATCAGCAATAATGCTAAACCTCAGATGCAATGAAATAAGCAGAAAACTAATGTATGTTTTATACTGATCACAGACCTTTAACCTCATGTGAACCCTCCATTACAAAATGAAGAGTTTTCTGCAGTTCAGCTGGGAGGGTGACTTCTTTTAACAGAACCCATTCAAATATTTTTTTTCTTAAATTCTAAAACAATCGATTCTAACATTTTTAATCACACCCTTCAAATGTATACGGTTCCTCAATAAGAAAGGTACAGAACAGCTGAGGACCACAGCAGACATGCTGACATCCTCCTGTGGAGCATTGCAGAGCTCTAGGAGGCACATCGTGGCAGAGCCACTCATGGATCCATTTCAGCTGCTGGTACCGCCGCAACTATTTGCAATTATCCAGGGAAAAGTTACACCAATATAGCCACTTCTAATTGCATCTCTGCTGGAGAACACAGTGCATCGCTTTAACTACTCTGCTTTTTCTCACAGTCGAGGAATACAGTGCCTTGATAAGCAACGTGTAATAGCCACCCTGAAAGCTATCCATTTTCTGCAGGCTGCCGCAGTATCACTGAAACTTTTACTTTTTTTTTTTCTTCCTCATTTGTGTACGTGGTGGAATGTCTTATCTCACCCTCCTGCCTTTAGAGTCCGGGGGGAAAAATAAAAACAACATTTTTGCTATTATGCTTCAAAGAAGGGCTTTCTCAAACAGTTTCTCTAAACCCTTCTGCAAACCCTTTCAAATCCCCTTTGTCGAAGTCAGGAATCTGGCATTTTCTCTTTGCCTGTGTCGAGCAGAAGCCACTTAGAATAAATGCCTGACAAGCGTGTCTCCTCCTTTCTTACAATAGCCAGCATGGAGATCTAATGTATCTTTAAGTACTGCAGCTTAAGAACTCTAAGCCAATTTCTACCTTCTCCTCTAGTTAAATTTACTAAAATCAATTAAGGCTGAGAGAGAAAAATTCAGCCTTTATTTTTTAATAACTATGGCTTTATTCTAACACTGCAAAATGACCTTCCTCCTCTCTTTCACCAGTCTCATGAGCCATGTGCTATAAGACCGAAGACTCCTGCACATAGACTTTGCAATACAGAGAAAAATCTGCTGTATTAATCCATCTTTTATTGAAGATGCTAATATGTCTGCGACCTCTAAAACGGGAACAACTCAGAAATAAAACTTTACCTTTTCAATTTTGGAGGAGATCTTAACACAGCTCCTGTCTGCCTGTTTCTGAGGCATCTGTCCTCCACCTGGCTGCAAACACAGACTTGTTTTAAACCCAAAGACTGCTCTTCCTATCTCCCCTTCCATGTTGCAGCCTTTATGTTGTACACCTAACACACCACCAAGAAGTTCTTCCAAATCCCAAAACCTAACTTTTTGGCCATTTTAAAGCAGATACTGTTATGCAATGTATAGGTTTCCAGGGACGGATCCTGGACACTGTTGGTGTAACATCAGACCATGAAGAGGACCATGCATGGACACAAGCATCTCTAGTGTCCAAACCATCACAAGAGACACCTGAATTGCCTTCAGAAGATGCCTCTCTTTCCATTAACAGAATCTGGGTTCAAGGACAACTCAGCTCCAACCCTAAAGACATTGGTTATGTATCTGAGCCTACTTAGAACTCATCTGGCTCCTTCAGGTGGAGAAAAAGAGCAATTTGGGCCCATTCCCTCCCCACGGCCCAGTGCACTTGAGCAGTGCCTCTGGGGATGGTGGTGGCCCCAGTGCTTCATCAGGCTGTCTTGCACACGAACGATGCAAATCACAACCCAGGGAGTGCTGCGTGTTTAGAGGCTGCCTTCCTGCAGCTTCTTTATTGCATATGCACATCTAAAATCAGGTGCTTCAGCAGAGCTGGGGGCTCTTTCCCATTCATTAGCCCTTCTGCTCTACGCTGGGCATCGAGGCATTGAGTTAATTTCAATAAGTCGTTTGCATTCTCCCTGCCTCCTTGCGATGCTTTGTCACCGAGCTGTCACCAGCAGAGCACACAACACTGAGCAGTCCTGGCTTGTGGCCAGGAAAGCCGTGACACGTACGTTATTTACGGGACGGGAAAGGTGCCTGCAGCACGTGGAGAAGCACGTGCTGCAAAGGCAGAAAGACTTGCAAAAAAGCAGCCAGATGCAGCGATCAGAAAACTTCAGTGACAAGACTCAATAAGTGAGCGGTCAATGGAGGATTTTGGTGCCTTCAGGGTCTGGAGCAACTTAGTTTTCTCTCTTGAAAGCCAGAGGGAAATTTCTTGTTCGGGTTGATGAGGCATCCTGGTGTTTGCTGGTTCCCAATGGCTCTCAGCAATATTCAGGAGCCAAGGCTGACTCTGAGGCATGCAACGACTTTATTCAAGAGAACCTGTGCATGCAGCCACCTATGTGGGTCATCCCAAACATCCCACCCCAGAACTCTGCACTCCCAGCAGGCAGTAACGTTACTGGTATTTCCCAGGACTACCCAAAGCACTCACTGGTCCCAGCACTATTTACAATTCAAAGCAGGAAGCTAAACTGAAGTGGGCTAAGTCACCTTTGAAGGAGCCCATCCCTTCACCTTGGCTCTGGTAAGAGGTGAGGCCATCGATCCTGCCCACCGGGAAGTTCAGAGAGAAGAAAAATATTAGCACATCAGCACGGTCACAATGTAAAGGAGTGTTGACAGAGCAAAGTCAACAGCTCCTCTTCATCATTGGGCTGAACTCCAGATTTACCAGATGCCATGATAAAAACCCTTGAAATGTGCCGTGAGACTTCTCCACCTTCCCCTTATGCTGCCAGGGGATAGCTTGTGGACAGGGAAAGCTGCTGTTGCCTTTCAGCCCCCTGCTCACCAGGACTTTGTCAGTGCCATTTGTACTGCAGTGGCCCTGGAGACCCCAGGGAGGGCATCTCCCTGTCCCTGAACACTCACAGTGGGGTCTCTCTAAAAAATAAGAAAAAACAGAAAGAAAAGACAGCGCGGCCAGTCCTTATGCAGCATATTAGCAGATCATATATGATTTTTGTACAATGATGGGGAAGTTTATCTTTTTCTTCCCAGCCTTTTCCACCTTCTCAGAAAGGGCTGTTTGACTCTAAAGTAACACGGTTTCAGATTTACGCTAGCCAGAGCTTAGGGACCTCAAAAGTGGTCCCTTTACGGGATACGGGAAGAGCACTGCCCTTCTGCCTCCTCCCAGCTCTAACTGGGGCTACATCTTCCTCAGGGACCTCCAGAAAACCACCACGAGGCTTTAGCCCAGTGCTAGAACAGGAAAATAAACAATTGGAGCCATTAACACCTGATGAAACTAAGATGAGCTGCCTCCCTCCTCCCAAATAATGAAGGAAGCAGCACAAGAAAGACCCTTGGGATGTGGGACACCATCACACCAGTCAGTTTGGGGAAAAGACAGTGATTTTTTGGTCGAGCACCAACAGTGCATGGAAGGGCTTCAGCAGGAGACTGGAGGTACATCCCCAAACCCCACCATGCAGTGGGACCCCCAAAAAGAACCAGGCTCAGCTAACCACATCCCAAACGCCCCGTGGTTTCAACCCCAACAGCTCCATTTTATGGATATTTATATTTTATTGAGCATGAGCCCACCTAGGTACATTGGGCAGGAAGGTGCACCTTGCCAGGGATCTCATCCTCAGCTTACATCCCATCCCAACCTACCACAGGGGGAAAGACTCGGTGGCTTTCCTTGGCAATCCCAAACCCAGAGGCGATGCTCTCTGCAGTTTGGGGATTATAGGGTGAAGCCCTTGGGGGTGTGGAGAGGCAAGACCAGGTCACTGGAGAACAACTGCTGGGACCTTGAGCAACCTGGTCCAGGGGGCTGGATCTGGATGGGCTTTAGGGTCCTTTCCAACTCAAACCATTCTGTGGTTCTGTGACTAACAAATGCCAAATGACTGTGCGTCCTCTAGAACAAATAAATAAAAAAAAGGCAAACTTTGCTCAGGAGCTCTCTGAAGGGAAGGGCAGGCATTGCAAGAATTCAGGAACAACATCCTTACGTGGAGCTTGGCCGCTTACAGGAGAAGCTATGCAGCCAGCAGCGCACGTAAACAGGCTTTTGAGGAGGAAGTTGGTAGAAACATGTGAAAACGCTTCGCAGAGCTTGTGAGATTTCACATGCCTGCACACGGGGAATGGACCAAACTGGGCCACCTGGATTCCTGCAGAGTTCAAGCCCTCCTGTGATGTTCAGGACTGAAGGCGCAGGGGATGCTCAGCTGGGAATTTCTGGGCAGCCGTGGGTGGGTTGTTTGCACCGTGCTTGGTCCTGCTGCTTGGACCATCTGGAGGTGGAGATGCTGAAGGCAGATGGGCTTCTGAGTGCCATGGTGGGTCCTCAGGGATAGGGCAAAGGGGCAATGTAGTGATTCAGCATTGCGGGGAAGGGGCAAAATTCAAGGCGCAAACAAATGGGATGGATGTGGCCCTGCACCTAACCCCTGAGAGCAAATCTCTGCTGTTGCATAGCGATGTAACACCCAAAATAACACAGGACTGCTGCACAGCCTGGGAAATCCTCACTGACTAGGGTTTAGTCCCAAAAACCTGCAACCCAAAACACCCCACAGCTCGCTTGCACTGTGCCAGTGCTTATGTCTTCTGTGCTTATGTCTTCTGGAGGGTGCAGATGGGGAGAGAAGACACAGAATTTATAGGGCGAATAATAACCAAAGCACAGCCCAATCCTCCCCACAAATGCTGAGAGCGGATATTTGCGGCTGGTCTCCCGTCACCGCTGACATGAGTGATCACCAGCCTCCTCCTCATAAGCCTTTCGAGCAACTCTCTGGAATTAAATCAGTGCATTGCATGGTTCCAGCTCCTTTCATCCAGGGATCTTCAAGTGCTTTACAAACAAGTCTTTAATTAAGCTGCCTAAACAGACCCACGGGGTATCATTACTGTATCTGCTTCGCCACCGGGGAATCAAAGGCATGGCACTGCCTTTGCGAGGAGAGGTTTGGAAACGGGATGCAAAAACCTGGTCAAAGTTCCTCCAGCAGCAGCACATGAAGATACGCTCTGCTTCAGCACTGATTTTGTAACACTTGGGCTAACAACTTTTTTTTTCCTCGCGTTGGCATGGCCCCAATTTCCTGCTCCTGCCCATGTCTGGATTAGTATTCGATGGATTAGATAGATTTAAAAAATGCACGTCTTTGACAGCCTGTCTTGGACAAACATGAACCCCGAGTACCGGGGAGCCAAGGCAGCTTTTGGGAATGAAAAGGGCTGTTTTGGCAACAAGATCTTAAAATCCGGAGGTGTGTGGTATGTTTTGAGCTGGACAAAGGGCAGGACCTGCTCCTGCCTTTTGCCCCCAGGACAGGTTTTTGCTGTGGCTCTTTTTAATCCTCTCTCTGAGAATGAAGCGTATCGGTTTTCTCTTCCTGATGCAATTCTGCTATCGTGCCCCCAAGTGGGATAGAAGATCTAATAAATAAGGAATAAACAAAATCAAATGGCCTGGGAGCATGCCAGAATGGGTAACTCTGAGCCCCTTGCAAACTGGCTGGATTTAAAGACGTTATTTACCCGATGCTGTATTCGCTGCATCTCTTGGATGGATTGGCCATGCCTTGTCTGAGGCTGATTTTATTCTGATGTACAGCGGGAGAAACAGGGGGGAATCTCTCCAGAATCAGATACAAACCTGGACATGAGTATTTGTAGGGAAGCAGTTGTACCCCAAGTAGCTGCTTTTAGAAACTCCATCACGATTCTCCTCTACCCCTAGCACGATGTTGTCACCTTCTTCTTCAGGACACCCCAAACTGTCCTCCCAAATCCCAGCTCCCTGCTCACCCACCCGTTTCACGTCCCACTGAAACATCAAACGCACGCAGGCGGGAGGCAAGCAATGAGCCCCATCCGAGTTACTGTTGTAAGACACCAAAAAACTTGCAGTTTCATTTACAAACCCAACTTCTTCCTATTTTCGGGGGTGGAAACAATGCACTTTGGGGGTTGAGCAATTCAGGTGATCACAGCAGATACCAGATAAGCACTGCTGTGACCAGCAGCATAATCCTGGCCAAGCCACAGCGCCCAAGCCAAAACACCCAGCAGCTAAGGGTGACTATTTTGACCCCTGAGGAAGAAATTCCTGGTGCCAACACCCAGGGAGCAACACGAAACCACCTCTAAGTAGCTTATTTCAAAACTTCGGAGCAGCAGCTATGGCAGGAAATGCTGTTTGGGAGGATTTAATCAAATAATTTCCGAGAAATATGTAATAGGATCACTCAAGAGCGCTACAGAAACAGGTCCCTCCACCTTCCTTCCCAGGGCACTGTCCTGGAGCCGAAAGCCTGTTTTGTGCCAGTCTGAGCATATTTAGCCCTCGGGTCTGAAAAACAACACAAAACTGTCTGAGAAGCCAAATTCAGCTAAACTCAGCTCCGTTCTGGCCAGTGCAAGAAAAACTGCATTAACAGCTCCTGCTTCGTGCCAATATTAATGAGGCTGATGCTTTTTAATGGCAAGAGAAATCTCCTGCAGCTCCCGCGGCGGCGCCAGGAGGAGATGAGGACTTCCCACCTGCTCGCCCACCGAGCCCCAGCACACATTTTCCCCTCTGCCATCACTGCCGCCAGCACACGCCAGTCCTGAGAGCAGCAGGACAATAAAAAAAGGGCAGGCGGAGATTCCAGCCTGACCTCAGACAATTCCCCCCCGAGTTCAATCCCCAGAGCCCTGCCCCTGCCCTGCTTTTACCCCTGGAGAGTTCCTGAGCTTTTGTTACCTTAAATCAAAGCACGTTCAGCTCCGCAGAGGCTCGGCTGTGTGACATGACCCGGAGCAAGATTTCACCTTCTCCTTTAATTTTTTCCCCCCCCTTCTCCCTGAATGCAGCAAAGAAATCCCCCAACTCCTCCCTTCCCTTATTCACTTTGAAAGCAATCAGTGCAGTTCCCTTCCCCGCTACTTTTCGGAGCAGTTTACGGCCATCTCTCCCCAAATCATCCCTCCTGCAGCCTCTGCAGTACCCGCAGCCGATCTCGCAGCGCCCATGCCCCCCGTGCTGTTGCACGACCCAAGGCAGCATCACCACCTCCTCTCCCAAAATGCCCCAAACCCACCTCACCGCAAAGGGTCTCCAGATGCCGATACTTTATATGGCTCTATCGTTGACTTTGCCATCTTCCATCACCTTTCACCCCCCATCTCCCCATGCCACCTCCTCAAACAGAAGGTGGAGGGCTCCAGATCTACGGCACCTTGCGTGCTGGACCATTGCCACGCCAACCCAAAGTTCTCCCTCACCTGGTGGGACCCCAAAAGAGCTGCGTACGCTCTGCACTCCCTTCCACAAACCGATGAGATTTGGGCATGAGCCCAGCCGGGGGGGCTTTGTGAAGCCACACGAGGGAGCGAAGAAGCAGCGCGGGCAGCTGCATAAAGGAACGAGCACTGCGGCTCGCCATCCTACAGATCCGTGCCCCGAGTTTTGCTGCCAGTTGGCTCCCGACACTTCTTTGCTGAACGAGAGGGTTAACAGAGCCAGATTCAGCATCCCCCTCGTTTTTTTTTTCTGGTTTCAACTCGCCAAGAGCTTCCCGAGTAGAGGGGATGAGAGAGAGAGGGAGGGGGGGGGGGGGGATGCTGGATGCGCGCAGCCCCGAAACGCTTGGGGAAAAAAAAAAAGAGTAAAAATAAAAATACAGAAAAAAAATAAATAGAAAGAAGAGAGATATGGGAAAAATATATAGAAAAAGAAAAATATAGAAAAGGAAAAATATAGAAAAAGAAGAATGTAGAAAAAGAAAAATATAGAAAAAGAATATAGAAAAAGAAAAACATAGAAAAAGAAGAATATAGAAAAAGAAAAATATAGAAAAAGAAGAATATAGAAAAATAAGAATATAGAAAAAATAAAATATAGAAAATAGAAATATAGAACAATAGAAATATATAAAAAAACAGGAATATAGACAAATAAAGTAGCAAAGCGAAGGCAGCGCCGGGGGGGAGCGGCGGTGCCACTCACCGTGCAGCAGCAGCAGCAGCAGGAGCAGCAGCAGCGGTGCCCGCATCGTGCCTTGGTGCGGCCGGCCCCGACCCCGCAGCGGCTCCGGGCGCTGTCCCCGTTTGGGGCGGGCGGGCGCTGCCCTCCCCCGGCCCCGGTCCCGGAGCCGGCCCCGGTTCCCCCCCGCCCCACAACCGGGGGAGGCGCCCGGCAGCCCCGACCCGCCCCCGCCCCCGCCTCCGCCCCGCAAGGCTGGGGATGGAGGGGAATGGCACGGGGCGGGTTGGTGGGGATGGGGGCTTGGAGGGGGTTTGGGGGTTTCTTTGGGGTGGGAGGTTTGGCGGGGGATTGCTGGGTAGAAAGGGGGGTCGGGGATTCGCGGAGTTTGGGGATGGAGGTTGGGTTTTTGTCGGGATGGGGGGTGAGATTCAAGTGGAGGAATATAGGTTTTTGGGGGGTGGGAGGTGGTGTTTTCTTTTCTTTTTGTTTTGTTTTGTTTTGTTTGTTTTTGTTGGGATGAGGGTCTACAGGGGGATTTGGGGTTCCCTCCTGCTACTGGGTCTGATTTGGGGGGTTCATGGAGTTTGGGGATGGAGGTTGGGTTTTCCTCAGGATGGGGGTATGAGAGGGGTGGGATTGAAGAAGAGGGATATGGGGTGTTTTGTTGGGGTGGGAGGTTGGGAGGTCATGGTGCTTATTTGTTTTTGTTTGGTTTTGTTGGGATGAGGGTCTACAGGGGGATTTGGGGTTCCCTCCTGCTACTGGGTCTGATTTGGGGGGTTAATTAAGTTTGGGGATGGAGGTTGTTTTTTCATTGGGATGGGAGTTTAAGGGGAGTGAGATTCAAGTGGAGGGATTTGGGGTTTTTGTTGGGGTGGGAGACTGGAGCTCGTGTTTTATTTTGAACTTGTTTTTATTGGGATGAGGGTCTACAGGGGGATTTGGGGTTCCCAACTGCTATTGGGTGCTATCTGGGGAGTTCATGGAGTTTGGGGAAGGAGGTTGGATTTTACTAAGGAAGGGGGCTTGCAGGGGAGTTGGGATTCCCATTTGCATTTGTGGAGATTTGGGGTATTCATTGAGATGGGGGCTGAGGTGGTTTTGTTCCTTTTGTCAGCTTGGAGGTGGAGGGGCGGGGGATTCCCACCTGCTATAAGGAGCATTTGGGGGGGTTCCTTGGGATACAATTTGGAGGAGTTTAGGCTTTGCATCTTCATGTGCAAATGGGGGTTTTGTTGAGGGTTTTGTTGGGGTGGATGTTTGGGGAGGATCTGGGGTTCTCACATACATGTACATGGGGGCAGCTTTCAGATTTAATTGGGGTTGGTGTTTGGACCTGACTGGGGGTTCCCAACTGCATGGCAGTGCATTTGGGGGTTTCAGCTTGATGGAGGCTTGTGTGGAGATTTGGGGTTTTTTATCTGCATGGAAGGGAATTTGGGGTTTCCTTATATTTGGGGATTTGCATGCAGGGATGTGGGATTCCTACTAGCATGGAAGGATTTGGCATTTTTGTCAGGATGGGTTTGGATCTGGGATTTTCATCTGCAAGAAGTTTCAGTGTTGATTTGAGATTCTTACCTGGATAAGGATTTTGGGGAAAGATTTGGGATTCCCACCTGCATGAGGGAGGTTTGGGGGTTTCAACAGGATGAGGGCTTGGGGTGTGTTTGGGGTTTTCATATGGATGGGGACTGGTTTGGAGTTTTCATAGGGATGAGAGTTTGGGAATGGGATTTGGTATTTGCATCTGGAGGAGGGACTTGATGTGGATTTGGGGTTTTCATCTGGTTGGGCATTTGAAGATGGATTTGGGATTTCCATCTGAATGGGAGTTTGGGGATTGATTCTGGATTCCCATCTAGGCGGAGGTTATCATCTAAATAAGGTTTGATTTAGGATTCTTACCTGGAGGGGGCTGAATTTGGGATTTTCTCTGTTTGGGTATATTGCCTCTGCCATCCATGCCCCCATGGTGCAAAGTTTTCCTGTCCCCTTCTCTTCTCAGGTCACCTCCCACCTGGAGTGGGTGATGGGGAATCCCAAGGGATGCGCAGTGCAGGGGCTGGCTTGGGGGGGCATTGCCCTGGTGGGGTTCAGCACCCCACCACCACGGTGTAACACAGACTGAATTCTTATCAAATCTTTGCACTTTTTGTGGCAAGGGGGAAAGGTGCTGAAAGTTTTTTTATCTGGTGTTCAGGCAAGGAGTGCTCACTGCAGCTAGGAGGAGACTAAAAATAAGCTCGGAGCTTTGCACTGAATCCTCCCCCTTGCACTGGCAGATCCTGCTAAACCATGAGCCTTCCCAGCCCGGACCCAAAAGTGGTAAAAATAGCCCTTGCACCCAAATGGACTCTCCAAATTTGGTTTTCTTGATGGCTTTGGTTAAAAATTAACTTTCTTTTTGTTGCAAGGTCACCTTGAGAAGGCTTCTGACGGGGCTTGGGCAAGCTTGTTCAGCCCTCCCTACCTGCTCTGCACCCAGCAGAGGCTCCTTGTTCTGATTTTAGCTTCTGGGTCAGACCTGGAGAGAGACTTTCCATGTCCCTCAGCCCAGCCTCACCTCCTCTTGCTGTGACTCTGCATTATGCGGCACCTAAAAGCCGTGAAACCGGAGTGGCAATAAATGAATGAATGTGAGGCTGCACATTATTAATCCTGCCAGTATGAGAGAGGTGGTTCCTTCTCTCCCTGAAAAATATTTCCCTTTTTAATAACAGATCACATTTCCCCCCCCCCACACACGCTCTGCTGATCAGCATATTTCCATGTTAACTGCCAAGACAAGACAGTCTAGGGAAAAACCTGAGCTGCATCAGTATAACGGTGTCCCTAGGCTGGAGCAGAGGAAAGTGATGCTGAGCTCCTCAAACTCTTGTTTTAATGAACCAGCATCCATAATACCTTGCAAAAACAACCCATGGCACATTGTTCTGGGGTAATAGTGCTTGAGAGACTGGGACCCCCTCAAGATGTGGTGGGTCTTCATGTTGGGTGAGCGCAGTGGCAAGAACAGACCAGAGCAAAGCTCCCTTGGCAGCAGCTAAAAAAGACCTCGGGAGATGAAGGAAAGCAGAACGGCCTGAAAGCTTCTGGCTGCAATTAGAGCTGGCACATGGAGGTCTGCATAAAAATCAGGTTGGCTTCAGTGGCCACTGGATTTTTGCTGCAATGGTTGTTTTGGGAGTTAAAGGAGAAGAAACTCATTTAGTTGGCCTCAGCAACAGATCCGGGCTGTGCGGGTGCTTTGGCTTTGTGCAGGGAGGAGGGAACCTCATTCCCTGAGTATTTGGTGCATTCATCTGTAGTTGCTGATCTGGACTGTAGGATTTCTCTTAAATGATCAGAACAGGCATTTTGCCACTTATGCAGAGATTTTTTTCCCTTTTCAGCGGGGGCTGGTCTCAGAGTGCCTTTTGCCTTAAGGGACATGGAGGAGATGGCAGCCACTGCAGGGGAAGGGGGTGTGCTGTGCAGGAGGCTTCCTTTGGGGGTTTTGTGGTTATCACGGGATGCACAAATTATAACGGCTCTGCCATCCATGAGGGGTGTTATTTCACACCCAGCTGGGCTATCTCCTGAGGGTCTCCACCCTCCTCTCCTTCTGCTCCTGGCAGCTTGGCCCTCCCATTCTGCAAGCCCTGGCTGCTTGCAATAACCATGGTGGCTAAAATAGCAGTATGGTCTCCACTTCTTGGAAAACCTGCTTCATCCAGAAATTCTGGATTAAACCTCCTTTTAAAGGGGGTAGCAGAAAGGACCCATGCTGTTTCTGCTGCTTGGCAGGGTACTGGCTCCTGCCCACTTGCATCAGCTCAGAATTTGCCTCTCGTCTCTGCTCCAAGGGGATAATTACCAAGAGGGTGTCAGATCAAGGCTATGAATCATGGAGCAGCTGAAGGAAGAAAGAAAGGGATATTTAGCATGACTGCTTCCAAAGCTAGGTGTCTGCACGTATCCTCCTCTGATGCCTAACAATCAGCTGGGAGAGAAGGTCAGAAAAATTGCTAGCCTGGGGACCTGGACACTTCCACAGGGAGTCAAAATGGCACTGATGCTTCAGAGGAACACATAAACAAGACTTTTACACTCAAATCCATGCAGCACTGCTAAGGGGAAGCTTTAACACAGGTCTCCTGATTTCAGAGGTTTTCCTAAATGCCAGCATCCCATGGTCAGGAAATTGCAGGAGGGCTTTGGCTTTCAACTTCAAACACAAACGGCATGCCTTAGAGGTGCAAAGAAACCTTTTGGAAAAATAGTTTGCACATCTGTTTGAGAAACAGACACTAAAAGGAGAAAAATTTACCCTAATGTTTATTATTAACATTATTGTTATTTAAATTCTCACAGGTCTTAGTCAGTCAGGTGTCTTCTAAACTTGATGTTGATGTGATAATACATGCAGGCTCAGGTATACCTGGTTCCTAATAACCCTGCATCACAGCTAAATATTTATTTAGGTCTATGAAAAAACAGGGAAAGGAGCCAGTTGTTTTAAAGTATATAACAAAGCTGGGATGAAACTGCCTCAGGAGGAGGAAGACTTCACATTGGGTAAATCGTAAGATGCTTTCATGGTTCTCCAGAAGCTAGGGAAAAGCCATTTCTTCTGTCATTTAGAAGTAAAATGGACAAAGGCGCAGAAAGCATAATGTAGGAAATGCTCCTGTGCTTTGCAGCTCTGGGATCAATGCCCAGAGAGAGCTTTGTATTCTCCCCACCATGTAATTCCTTCTCAGCTGTGTTCCGATTCGTCATAACATTTGACTGACGTCTGCAGACATCCTTGCAATATTTACATCTTTTCACAGAAAATAACCAAGGAAAGCCTATGCAGCACGAAAATCTTTGGGCTGAAATCCAGCTTAGGATCATTGAACTTGCCAGTAATCCGATTTTATTGAATGTCATCACCTATCTTCCTTGTGCAATGGGGCACAAAGTAATAACATTTGGAATTCAAATTTGGGATTAAGATAGGAAGATGAACAGCAGCATGCTGGTCTGATACCTCCAGTATGAGTAACAGTGTCAACAACATCACTGGGGCTCCTGGGGTCAACATCAGTAGTGGCCATTTCAGGAAGGAAAGCAATCCCAAACTATCTACCCTCCCTCCAGCAAGAGACAAAAATACCGATGGCTTGATGTCTTCCTGACAGACAGCCTCAAGGAAATGGGACCATTGATGGAGTGAAGTTTGTAGCTATATCCAAATTAAGGGGAAAAGGCTGTTCATGAGGAAAAGAAAAAAAAAAGGGAGGGGGGGGGAGGAGAGAAATTTTGTGGTGTGCACAGAATGGGGAATGGAGGTTATTTTCATGTGTTTCAGAAGTTGGGAAGTCAGAAGTATCATGGGGGGGAGGTCTGTTCCTTAGCCTAGATGTGGCCCAGCAATATGAACCAAAATGCATCTTTCCTTGGGAGAAGAAACTGGGAGAAAGTTAAGAAGAGGATAACACTTGCAGTGCAATCAGTGGCTTTCCAAATGATGTGAGTGAAGAGGTAAAAGTACTTTTACAATTAATATATTAGAAAAACACAAAATCAGAGTTCTCAGCTCTGACTCTATATTTAAAGGTCAATATAATTTCTGTTCCTCTGCTTTGCATTGGACTTGGCCTTTCAGTCAAGTGCAATTTCTGATTCTCTTGATTTTATTTTGTTTTATTTTTTAAGGAGAAAGAAGTGAGGAAGTTCATTTTAAGAGCTCTCCTACAATGTACATGCTCCAGAAGCACACAGATGCACATAAGTAGTTATCTAGGCAGATCTGGGTCCAGACCATGGCAACCACATTTGTGTGTCTGTGGTTTAGGTGTCTCCATTTGCAGTGGCTTTGGAGCTGCTGTTATCATCAATGGAAAAGGAAATATTGCTTTTGTGCAGTTGCTTAAACATAGGTGCCTGGAGTCATCTCAAGTGGTAGAGATGTCTTCATGGGGATGGATGAGGCTTCTGTGAAACCCAAGCCCTCTGAGGGAGCAGCTCTAGACCAGTTGAGCTATTCTTGTCTTCGTGAATGATACAAGGACACCAAGCCAGCTGGACTGTTCCCTAAACCCTAGTCACTGCCTTGATTTGGGGTTCAATTCAAATGCCTAAAAATAAGCATCCTGCTTGGTAAAGCATCTTGCCCAGCCACCAGCTGCTGGTCCAGAGGGGTACGGGTGTCTCACATGTCCCGTGTCACATCAACCAGCCCCAGGATGATATCTCAGACCACACAGTGCATTTCAGGTGGCCCTAGAAAGCTTTATCAGGTAGCTGAATTGAGCCTGAGGACTCTGAATCTGGGGCTGAGCCCCATACATGGTGCACAGAGCAGTGCTGCCATCAACAATGCTGCACAGGCAGCTCAAGAACAAAACAAAACAAACTTTAGGAGGAGCCCGTGTTGCACACCAGATCATATATCAGGAGGCTTAGCATCTCCTCTTGGAATCCTTTCCAAATACTTCAGTGAGCCCTGCACAAAGAGATCCAAACCAACGACCTTCCAGGGCAGGCTTCCCTCTGTGCTTGGAAAGTACCGAGCCCTGCCCACACATCACTGAGGCTTTGTGAAGAAAAACAAATTATTTTGATGTGCTCCTGGATAAATGGCCACCCTTCTCTGCCCTGGAGGCTGCATTGCAGCCCTGGTTAGACTACTGATGGGATGGGGTTGGGATGGATTAGATATAGGTGCCTTGAGGTATCTTGAGTACTGGAGATGCCTTCATGGAAAGAAGCATGTTCTTGATCTCAACTGATTTGGAGAGATGTGGAGCTGCAATTTAGGACATTCATGGTCATTTTATGGTGGGGGCATTGGGAAAGGCAATGTGGAGAGGCAAAACTCTCCCCATCAGGACTAATAAATGTTCATAGATATGTCTGGAAGTTGCATATTGCATCTGTCTGGGCTTGTCTTTCATCCCAACCTTGCGTAATGGTTTTTATTAAAAGAGAATGTGGATGGATGCGGGAAAGTCACAGAAAAACAAACAGCCCATTAGAAGGGAGAGGCAATCAGCTACACACATTTTCCACTGCTAGAAATAGCTGCTGGTGGAAACCTGTCATTCTGCACATCTCCAGCTAAAAAGGCACATCTTTTTTTCAAGCCCAGAGTGAGAGGAGAATCGTATCACTCCTGCCCCAAAGTCTCCTATTTAGCCTTTTCTGCAGAGGTCTGTGGGCTGGTGGAGACCTCCAAAACAGATTTGAGGTGGATTTCCCTCTTTTGCTGAATGACGGACTGGCATTACTTTCTTCCTTCTGCAGTGGGGAAACTCCTTGGAGCCCAAACCCCCTGGACCTGATGGTATTTTTCCAGGCTGGTCCTCTGGGCTTTGGCATTGCATTCAGGGTGTTCCTCCAACCTAAATATCTTCCAGACTTCCCACTTGGCTCTCCAAACATCATTTCCACAACTCTTCGCATAGGTTTTGCCACCTTCTATGCCCTCTTTGAGAAGGATTTGCCCCTAACAGCCCAGGAGTTACCAGGGCAACACGCGAAGGCCCAGCAGGCCTGATCATTGTTTGGGCCTGCAGCCGCCCTGAGGAATTCACTATTTGTTTTAGAGATAAAAGCTGCAACTTCCACACATTCTTCTTCAATTTCACTCTCCATTAACTGCATTGCACTGTCATAACAAAGCTCATTGAATTATTAGAGATGAGAGGAATCATTCGAAGCCTGGAATGGGGAAAGGGATGGGGGAGAGCTTGCTGTACGTGAGTTTTCTTTATGGGCCTCCTCCATGAAACATCCATTGATAACACAGAGGATTTGGGGCTTGGTTAGGGCTTTTTGGAAGTTTGTGGGGACAGTGAGGGCTGCTGACAATTATGGTGAGCTCAGGGTCAGGATGGGTGGGTTTGGTAGCCTTGTACAAGTCCTATGTGCTTGTCTTCTGGTCTTGTCCTGGACTGCAAGCATTTCAGGACATGTCCTCCTGATTCCCCTCATGGTTATTTAGATGTGATTGAAAAATAAAGAGTAAAGCATGGGTTAAATGGAAACCTTATGCCCCAGAATAGTGGTTGACCCCTCCACCTCCTTCAGTGCCATCAAAAACCTCATGGTTCTTTCATTATTCCAATGTCAACCAAGGGGGAGATGCTCCCAGCTCAAGTTGTGAGCTGTTCCCCTTATTTGTGCTGCAAACTGCAGATTGCCATGATGTGAATCACCACAGTTGGCTTCCTCCCTCCCAAATTCATCTCTGGGACATCAGAACTGGTGTAAATCCTGTGTCCTGCACCATGTGGCTTCCTTATGCCCAGCTCAGCCACCTCCCAGCTGCCCCACTAGGCATACAGCACAATCCTGCACCACTCATCCTCTTTTCAACCGAAACAAAGCCCCAGCCCTCTTCTCAGAAGGGTAGGGGGGGATTTCTGACAAAACTCAGCACTGGCCATGCTCCGCTCCCATTCAGATTGATGGTGTCCCCGCTGTTGGCTGGCTGCTGTGGAAAATCCCGATGCTCATTGTTGTTGAGAGTGGTCTGTTGGGCAATGGCCATGGGATGCCCCACAGATTTGGGAGTGTGGGGTCAGGTTTTGTTGACCACAGTGATCTGTTTGAGGGGAAAAAGGGTCCTAGCTAGGAGGGAAGGACTGGCATTTGTGGTAGACTAAGGAGAGTGCCTTTTGAAGGGGGAGGTCACCACTTTGGTAGGAACCCCAGCTAGGTCAGATGAATCACTTACTACAGACAGATAAGGGGAATCCCACTCCTAAATCTCATTTCCAATCCTGATGCTAATTCAGTTTTTAACCAGGAGCTTTCCAGTGCCTCAGTTTCCCAAGGCAAGTTGCAAATTGCATCCCACATCTCAGCAAGATCAACAAGACAGTAGTAGACTGTGTTTGACATCTATGCCGTAAATACAATAAATGTCACTGTTTCCAAGAACTGAAGATTTTTACAGATAAACTCGGCTGTGATTCTCCTTTAATGTTTTTTCTTTTTATATTTTATATTGAGCTCTTCTGTATTTAAAGACAAGAATAAAACCAAACTGGCAGCTAATTGAAGCACTGCCTCCCTTTTATTTCCCCTCTGCCATGTTTTAGTGAAGATTAATTTAAGGGACGTTCACCTAGTTAGTGGAAATGCGTCATTCTCATCAGCAGTAATGGGAATTACAGAAGACCATCAGTTGCTCAAAGAGCCTCCTTAAATCTCTTCAGCCTAAGAAAGATAAGTACAAATCACAGCATGTTTCAGTTTTATTTGGCATGTTTAATGGACAATACCACTAAACAGCTTCAGCAAGACATGCTGGCTCACTCTTTGGCATGAATCTTAACAGTAGCTGGTGACTACTGGCTTGGGCAGTGTCTTTCAGAGGCAGGAGAAGAAATTATGTCAGTTTTAGATGAATGCAGCATCACCAAAAGATTTTTAGCAATGGATGTACCAGTCCTCCATTTCCCTGCTGTACAAGTGCAGAGGAGACAGGAAAATTGTTGCTTGCATCATGCAGTATGTCCAAAACACTTAGTTCCACACTAGAAGAGCTGAAGCTCTATATCATGGGTATCCATTGCAACAGAATCCATAATAATAAACAGATAAACAGCCAGGTCTTCACTGAATTTATCTTGCTTATGCAGGCAGTACATGGGGACTGATTGGACCTTGATACTGGTGTAGGACTCCTAAGCAGGAGTCTTTCTGCTGAGACCAGATGCTGTGTGACATGCAGAGCTGAACAACTGTGTACTTTGCCAACTTTATTTACAGGATGGGAAAAACTCAATCCAGTCAAATTGTCCATCACCTTTCTTATAGGCCTGTGCTCTGCCTGGGGTGCCCAACTCCAGCACAGAGTGCACCAGAAACATCAACACAAACCCTTTTTGACACTTCTGTACAGTGTCTGCAAATTGAAAGGTATCTCAGTTCCATCCAGGAACTGGGAAAGGAAAGACCTTGAAGATGTGAGGTCCTGTCATCAACTCTCTGCACAGTGCCTGAAGTGATAACCATCAAAAGGCTGACCTGGATGCACCCCAGGAAAGGTCTGTGATATGTTTTCCAGCTGCAGATGGGTGCTGGCAGCCTATATGGGGTCTCACTTTCTCTCTGGACCCTCCTGGTCCTCATGCCTAGGAAAAGTTAGGCAAGAGCTGTTAACCCCAACTGTCCCAGGCACTGACCTTGTGCTGAAAGAAGCAGAGGAGGTTGGGACAGGATCCCAGAGCAGACTCCAACCTTTTCCTCATCCTTCAGTAGAGCCCCAAACCCAACATATTCTGAATTTATCTCCTCTGCAGCTCACAGTAGGGAGGGAGAGGTGAGAAAAAGCCTCTTTGATGTCTAGGCTAGTGCAGGGCTGGGCTTGCTCAGTCCCACCAGGAGTGGCCATCCCTTCTGAGACCCCAGCCCACTTGCATCAGAAAATCCTGTTCCCTTGGGATCTGCCACACGTTCAAAGGGCTCCTCAAAGTCTTCAGTGACTTAACCGCACTCTGATGGAGTCGCTGTTGACTCAGCTTAAGCCATTTCCAAATCTACCACCCAGACTCTGGGAAATCATTTGCCGGAAGACCACCTTGTGTGAACACTTCACCCTCTTGAGACCAAGCCAGGCTGGAGGGAGTCTGCCTATGTCCTTGTACCAGCAAAATAAAGGGCCAAAAGCTTCTTTTAGACAGACATTGGCAATGAAATGGGACATACCAGAGCTAAGGAGCATTATTATTATTTGTTCTTGTGTTTTGGGCTGCTCTTGGAAAGCTCAAATGGATTCAAAGCTGTCTTTTGCTAAATGCTGTGCAAACAAGTGTTGGAGATTGCCCTTGTCCCAGCACAGGATAAAGGCACGTCCTCTTGGCTGGTCTAAGGATGCTAATTAGGTACCTGGGGAACTGGCATTCTGTGACTGTTCCCAGGCTCTGAAAGGGAGAATTAGCAGCATTCACAACACTTCACCTCGCTATTTTACATCAGATACTCCCCTGCCTTTTACAGCAGGCACCTCTAAGCTTTCTGCTGTTTGCAAGAAGAGGAATTCAGCTTACAGATGCAGGCTGCAGTGTCAGGGGAGCTGCTTTGTCCTAAAAATGTCAGTTTTGCCTCTGTGGTTGAGAAGCCTGAAGGAGGGAGTTCTGCAAATGCACCCTCACATTTACATCCACCCACTTTGCGGTGTGATAGACCACAGGTCCACTAAGATAGTAAAGGGAGGAGACCTAACAGACAGAGTAGAAAGGAAAAGAAGAAAAACAAAGAATCTTACAAATGCCCAATAATCTGTGGTCTCCTTTTCCTAGTATATGTACTGTCCACATGAAGCAGAGTCCTTGCCATTATATTGGATCAGCCTGGAAGGATGCTCATCACACCCAGTGAAGCCCTTTGCCCTTGGTTGAAAAGCAACCACTTCTGGGGCAGAGCTTAAGGGTGGGGTGTCACTCAGATTGCCAATTTTTAGATATTCACCTAGACTGACACATCCCCCAGCAGCCAGAGGAGACACATGCCCTTTTGGAGCAGCAGCTGGAAGCCATGGGGGATTCTATGGGGCATCTTCTCAAATGGGTGATATATTTCTTGAGATTACCAGGGACACATCCCCTTCTCTTGGGGCTGCTGTATTTCTAAGCTTTTTGGAGGTGAAAGATGTGGCTGCTTTGTGCATGTTTCTGCATCTGAGAGAGAGATTTGTGTAAAGCAACCTGTGCAGTGGTGCATGCGTACAGAAGGGCAGCAGATCTGAAGATACTGCAGAGAGGGAGATGGAAGGCTTTGTAAGACTTAGATCTGTGCCAAGGACAAGGTAGGGCACAGCAAAGCAGAGATATTTTTCCTGAGTCAGTTAAAATAGTAGTTAACCAAAGAGGCAGCTTGAGTCTCTCCTTGCAAGGAAGGGAACAGACATCACAAAAAAAAAAAAAAAAAAAAAAAAGTATTGCTGGTTAGAAAGTTGAAAGTCCAAGGGAAAACTCCATTGAGGTCTATGTTTCATGCTGTTGAGATTAACAATAAAAGGAAATTCCGGGAAGAACGGGGGGCTGGGCTGGACTTGATCCAGAGACCTTGCTAGCTCTGTAACAAGCATGGTGGGAATGCCCCCATTGTGGGGAGCACTTCGCTGAAAATTCTGGGACCAGAGGAAGTTCACATTATGTTGCTGCATCCTGTATGTGAGTGAGCTACGGTCCACTTAGGAGAACATCTGCAAAAGACGCAAAGGGACACGCAAAAATTTGGCCACTCCGTAGCAGGTTGAGGGTGATCTATTCCCCTGCTGACAGATGACAAATCCACTCAAAGATAACCTGCAGTTCCTTCCCAAGAGGCTTGCAATCAGCCAGAACTAAACCCACCACCATCAGTGACCGTGCTGGAGAGATCCCATGGCTCTGATGAGTGATCATGCTTACGGATTTGGCAAATCTACAGACAGTTGGGAAGACAAGATGATGGCTGTTTAACCCAAAAGATGATCTGAACTAGATCCCAGACTTGCCAAGAGCAACCCAGACTGCACTCTTGGTCTCAAAGTGAAGGCTTAGTCTCAGTCAACACCCAACTAGAAAGTGCTGTGTGTCCCACTGCAAAGGCCCCATAGGTCAACCAGTAGTTGGCCATCTTCAAGTGAAGAATAACCACCTTTTAGGGCCTGTAGGAATGGAGAGGTTCCCCTGGATATGATATGTGCCACCAGTCTTAGAAGCTTATGCTGCTCTGGGTGAGATGAATAGAGAGAGATTAGCATGGATTTTATTTTATTTTACTTTATTTTATTTTATTTTATTTTATTTTATTTTATTTTATTTTATTTTATTTTATTTTACTTTATTTTTTTATTTATTTTTTTTTTATTTTTTTTTTCCCTGTGATTAATGCTACAGCTCACCTCTCATGCCCTAAAATGTGGTTGCATATTAACTTTCACTGATATTTGGAGATATTTGGTATCCTAAGTCAACAAATAAAATATGTTTGCTCTTTTTCTATATTTCTAAGCTTCTGGACATTGGATTTGAACATTGAGAAGACCACTGAATAACTTTGGTGAAGGCAGGGCTGTCCATCCATCCATTCAGATGTGTAGAGGCCCTGCTGCTGATATCAATACTCTGGAGATTTGGTAGAAGGGTGGCAGGAGGCTGATAGGTTCACAAGGGCAAGAGGGGTGCTGCAGCACTGGGAAGAGTCAGAAGGTCTTACAAGAGCTTCCAGCCTTTTGACTTGAATATGTTGGGAACAAAATCCAGGACTCCAGGAACCCCTCTAATTAACGCATAAAGCTCCATATGGACCAATGCAAACTTCCTGCTACATAGCAGGGCAAAAGCCTCTCTGAAACAAGAAATGTAAAAACAACTGCTGCTTTCTGAATCTTCCCTGGAGAAAGAGCCTTACCTACTTCAAAGCAAATAAAGTCACAAAGTAGATGACAAAACTTGATATTGAATGTTTAATGATATTTTCAAGATGCCAGATGAAAAAAGAGGTTGATGCTGTAACATTACAGTCCAAATATTGAATAAAAACAAAACAAAGCACCTCCACTGGTGCATTATCCACAGGGTTTTCCCTCTTCGGTGAGCTCTGATTTTGGTAAGCGATTTTGTCAATGAGAGATATTCTCTGTGGATCTCACTCCCCGGTGCTTGTGCATCTTCTGACCATGATGAACTGACAGTCAAAAGCAAAAAAAGAAGTAGGGAAGAAGAAGGTGATGAGGAACTCTCCATTTCCTCAAGGTTACTCTAGACAGGAGGGAAAAGTACTAGCCCGCAAGACTTCATGGACAAAGGAACTTCTTCCTGCCTCAGTTTCTTGGCTGTAGTCATCCCTCGCTTACTAGCCAAAAGCTGAGCTACTGGCACAATTGTCCACCCCACCTAGTTGTGCTTAAAAGCAACCACCCCTATATTTAGCACTCACCATTTTCCATTGTGCTGCCACAAACACACGTCCTGCTGGGCGCTCCAAGGCGGGGCTCGGTGATTTCAGATGGATGCTCCCTATTTTTAGCTATCAGATGGCGTGTGGATGCTCTGGCTCATCGTAATTCTTTCCACGTGACAGATTTGGACACGGTTTATAGGTCTCCATGATGCAAAGCCCCACACATTTTCCCTCCTGGTGTCAGATGGAGGTGGGGAGAAGGGCCAAGAGCTGTGTTGTGCAGTAGGGCTGGGTGGGGAAAATCATGATTTCTTCCCCAGGAAGAGTCACTTGGGGCAGAGCAGAGTTCAGGGGAGTATCTCAATGCCTGGGTCTTATGCTGTTAGGCACATTCAGCTTCTCATGGGATCATGTGGACTACTGGGAGGTCTCTTCTGGGATCGCTGTCTCAGAAGAGAGAGGGTGAACATCATAGGGTGAACATCAACAGTGAGGTCATGTGGGCTTTCTGGTCTCTTTTGATGGGCTCCATCAAATAAAATAATAAACAAGACAAGAAAAGACAAGACAAGACAAGACAAAAATAAAATAAAATGAAATAAAATGAAATAAAATGAAATAAAATAAAATAAAATAAAATAAAATAAAATAAAATAAAATAAAATAAAATAAAATAAAATAAAATAAAATAAAAATAAAATATGAGATGGGTCATATATCATGTGGGTCTGATCCAATTGGATTGGATTGATCCAGTTTCTGAGAAACTGGATCAATCATCATTATTATTCACAAACTTCCATGGGTTAATCAGAGATTCAAAGCTGGGGAAGAAAGAGCAGGAATGGATGGCTGACTTTCCCAGCAGGGATGTGATGTTGGCAGGTCCCAGCTTCTTTTCGGTCTCGTTCAGGTCAGTCTTTTCTGGCAAGGGGGCTGAATAATAAAACCAGTTGAGATTTATGCAATTGAAATCTCAGCATGAAATACTGCAGAAGGATGTTTTAGTGTAGAGCAAGCAAGTGGGAAAAGCGACGTGTTTGATGTTGAAAGGTGTAAGAGACTGTACATGGAAAAAAAGCAGCTTAACTATACATGGGCCCCAAATTAACCATTCCCAGAGTGACATCTTTGTGTCCTTGGAGAAGGATGAGTGAAATGTCTTCATTGCACTCAGCCAGAATCAAAAAGGTAAAATAAAAGTTATTTTTTTTTGTTGTTAGTTTTTTTTTTTTTTTTTAGAAGAATGAAGTTCAATCTCTCTTTCCCCACCACTCCAAAAAAAAAAAAAAAGAAGCCCAAACCAACAAAGAACCCCATGGCATTGAGTAAATCTCTGGGGCGCTGACCTCTTGCATGGTGCACACAATGCTGATCCCCCCACCTCAACAGGATACAATGGGACTGGAAAAGGTAAAAGCACCAGGAACAATCACAAGCCCCGCACAGCCTCTGTGTAAGCACCACCTAGGGAATAGACGGGGACTCCATTGTCTGCGAAAGAGAAAGCTGAGCCGGAGACCGGCCCCTGGGTCACAGCATCCGGAGTGATACGGCGCTGGGAGGAGGCAGGAGCACTCACCCCTTCCCATAACTGGGAGCTGGGCGGCATCTCTCACCAAACAAAAGCTGGGCAGAGTTGAGGTGTGGCTCTTGGTGCTGCCTCAGCGTGCTTTGGACACCAAAAGCATGAATAAATAAATTAAAAAAAAAATAAATCTTGGAGGACAAGTCAATCAGGGGCTGAGGAAGCTCTGGATAGACACCCTCGCTCTGCAGCTCCTGGGGTGTTCACCTGTCATTGTAATTCTCATGCTCTTCCCCAGGAATATTCCTTCTCTCCCTCATTATCCACCTCTAGTTATTTTGGGGACACAGTAGTGACTTAGAGCAGTGCTCCGACCCACTGTGGTTGTCGTGGTTGTTGTTGTGCCTTGGGGAATGTGATGGTACTGGGGTCTGACAGTGAAATGAAGCAGTGTATCGCCGTGTCAAAAGAGGAGCCAGCGGAGCCCAAATTTTAAAGTGAGGCCAGACAAAAACCTGAAGGGATTCTGCCCCCAGGGATGCAGGGAGAAGATCTGAACAGACCTTTCCCACTGGGATCAGAAGGAGTCCGTGCTTTCAAGGAAGATGGCAGGGACACCTCCAAGTTCCCTTGAGGGCTAGGTCTCCCTCCAAAAAGAAACCCAAATTTATACTTTTTTTTTTTTTTTTTTAAAAAAAAAGCTGACTAGCAAAGGGAATAAATAGGCTTTCAGTTCTGCTAGATCCTTCTCTGCTGGAGGGTGCAGGAGGCTTTCTGCCGTTGCCCTCCCTGGCAGCTCTGCATCCCTCCCTTTCAGTTCAGCCCCCAGACACAAAGGCAGAAAAATGCCAGGAATTTCCCAGCGCCCTCCCCAAACCCAGCTTGCATCTCACTTTCCCTCCTCAGGCTGGGAAGGAGGAATACTAATAAGAAAGCAGGCATCTTCAATAGACCCCTTGCCTGGCCACTTTGAGGGTGAAAGCTGAAAAGGGGTGAACGTGACTAACCATAAGGAATGAGGCTTCTTCAAGTCCTTGCATGTCTTGTTTTTTTGCTGCTTTGTTTTGTTTTTCCTTCCCTTATTTCTCCTGCATGCTGCCTAGCACTGAAAAATTCCTCTCGGCCCCTCGCTCTATTTCTTTTCCTCAGTGTCTAATCACTGCTGGGTGATTAGCATGTGAAGGGAAAGGGGAAAACAAAATCTGTATGGGTTGCTTGTGGAGCCAGGAGCAGCTGTCTGGATGGACACTGGCTCGTGTGTTATCCTCTGCGCTGCCGCTGATCTCTTCCATTGTGAATGTTTGCCTGTGAGAATAGGCCAAACGCAGCGAAAAGGCAGAAAACGGGGTGGGGATGAAAGTTGGAGCAGGTGGACTGTTGTTTATAGGGAAAAAAAAATCTTTATATTTATTTATTTATTTTGTGGTTGAGCTTGGAGTGTGCGGAGGGGATGGCAGGGACTTCTGTGCTGCCCTGGGATAATAAATAATAATAAAAATATGATTTGTAGCAGTGACCTCAGCAGGAATAGAATTATAATTTGTAGAAGAGACCTCAACAAGAGCAAGAGGAGCAGCAAAGAGCCCTTTGATGCAATGAGGCTGGCAATGGAGGAGGTGGCTTGAGCTGGGAGGGGAGAAGAGGCAACCATCATGAGTTGGGTGCTGTCCCTCCTTCACTGCCCCAAATAACGGTGGGGTGGGGGACCATACTTTGTAAGCCATCATAATCCTCTGCGAGAGACATCCTGGCCCATGGAAGATGCTAGGCTGGAAGGTAGAGTGCATCCTTTTTGCTCAGCCTTTCCAAGTCCCTCTAGGAGAGATTGCTTCTGGTGTGATGGGTGGTGTAAGGCATCTGCAGGCAGCCTGCTGCTGGTGGATGGGCTGGCTCTTGCTGCAGGAATTACAGCTTGAGGCTGGACAGTGACTGCACAGGGACGTGCAACTGGAATGGAAAACAATATCTATTTGTTGTTTGTTACGAGGCAGTGATGGGAACGCCGGTGCCTCTGGGGCGGGTATTCCCTGCAAGCACCATGCTGGGCTCAGCCCCTCCTCCCCTCGCTCCAGGTGTTTCCTTTTCTGAGCTCGATAATGAAATCCGTGAGCCTGAGCCAGTTTATGTTTAGTTTCCATTGCTGCTGGCTGGGGTCTGCTGATGCCTAACAGACAGCAGCAAAACACCACCACAGCCCAGACCCCTAGGTTGAGGTGCTGCCTACGAGATGGGTTGTGAGGGATGGGGACCGTGGCAGGATGGGGACAAGGAAAGACAAGGATGTGCTCCCAGCAAACATCTCATCACGCCGTTAACCACTTCTTTGCATCAGCCTCCTGCAGAGCCATGAGATCCAGACTGGATTTGTTTTGGGAGCTCTCTGGCTACACAGGCTAATCCCATATAATGTCTGGTATTCCTGACCTGTGTCTGCTCCCTTTGTGAAGAAGTTCGTAGCTGGTGCAGGCAGTCCCCCATCTGCCACTCCACTTGGTCCTCAGGCTGGTCTTTGCTGTGAACTCCTGCTCCAGTCACCCACCGTAGGAACGATTCCCCTACCTAATCATACATTTGTTGGGCCAGCTGGGCTGTCTCAGTGGGGTATCTGATATATCTGCAAGCTTTCTGTATCTCAGATGTGGGTATCTTAGAGCAGATACCGATATCCTAGATCCTATGCTACAACTCCATGTTTAGACAACTGAATTGAGCCATAGGTCTCTGCTGGCTATCATTGGGCGCTTAGATACCAGCTCATAAGACATGCAAATGCAGGTGTCTGAATTTTGTTATGAAAGTTGGGATTCTGTTTCCTAAACAAACAGAGGTGCTCAAGGACATGAGATCCACCTTGTGATGTGCAAGACCTACAGTCTACACAAGACATGCAAGTATGAAATGGGATACATCCTGCCACATCCTTCCCAGAACAAAGGCTTTTCTGATGTTGTTGTTTTGTTTTGTTTAAAACAAACAAACAAACAAACCAAAGTCAATAGAAGTGCAAATCACTTAGGACCAGGGAAATAGAAAGGCCTTGACAATATTGCTTCTGAGGCTACAATCTAATGGTATAAAACTGATGAAGAGGAAGCAGGAAAACTAAGTGCTAGAAGAAGAGGTCAGAAATGGGAAGAGGAGAAAAGAAAGAAGGGAATACGTCACAGGAACCTTCTAGAGGTGTCAAGCAGGTCATAGGGCAGAGTGAGTTGTTTTTCACGGTGGAATTGAGAGCTGGAACAAGCATGTCTAGCTGGAAGGACTCTGATTCAGCAGAGTCATGGTTGGTCCAGAATGATCCTGAACATCTCCAGAGGTCCTTGTATCTCCTGATCCTGAATGCTTACAGGCTTATCACCTGCGTGCTCACCTGCACCATACCCTGCTTGTGCCCCACCTCTTCCTATTGCCTAATTCCCTACCTTTAACTTGTCCACACCATACATCTGACTCACTCCATGCTGCTTAAAACCTCTGGCTTCAAGCTTGCTCCTTCAGAGCAATGAAGAGATCGGGGAGGAGCAATTTCCTAGTCTGTAGCTGATAGCGCACTCTCCATCTGTTGCTGAGCTATAGACAGAACTAAATCTTCCACATGCCTTATTAGGGTGGGATGACCCACAGAAGTGGTTCCACTTCTGGCAGCTTGCTCCCAGATGCCTTCTTCTCCAAGACTATGCATGGTGACTGAGGCATAACTACATGGGATCTTGTGCAGGTACTTGTGCCAAAGCCTAAATCTACTACATAGCCCCAAGCCCCTGATGTATCTGATGTATCTGACTGATGTCTGGTTATCATGGCAGAGAAAAGCCAACGGTGAAGTTTTTTTTTTTTTTTTTTTTTTTTTTTTTTGCAAGACTTGTTATTTGGTGCAGATATGAGCAATCTTTTTTCTCCTTTTCCTTTTCCTTTTCGACACCTATCTGGCTTTGGATATGCTGAACTCTCACCCATTGTCAGTGGGATTGTAGAGAAGGAGTGCTTGAACTAAATGGTCCTCTAAGGGGGACAGTTTTGTTCTGTGAAGACCATTTGGTTAGATCATGGATTTGAGTTCCTCAGGAGAGGGAAACAGGAGGTGCAGAGCTCCAGTGTGTCTGTGGCTGGATGCATCCAGCAGCCAGATGTTCTTGTGCTATCTGGAGAACTACTTTCAGAACTACTCTCCCCTCAACCTTTGCTGCAGCTTCATCTTGTCATGGCTGGACTAGCACTGAGACAGAGAGAGAAGCAGAGGGGAGGAAAGGAAAGAAGGACAAGCATCCATTCTTGGGGTTGGGCTATGCTTTGAGCCAATTGTGAAAGTAGAAAAGGGAAACTCCTCTGTCCTCACTGCAAAACTGAGCACACTGCTGAAAAATCTGGAGTCATCCATGAAAAGTTTTGACCAAGCTTACTCTGGGGAGGTCTGTAAGGTTGAAAACCACTTAATTTGGGCAGGAATACATAGCTAAAAGCTTTTCTCCTGCATCACCGGGTAAAAGGAATCTTCCTTGAACACTATTTGAAGTCTGTCAAATCTCACAGGCTCCCTACTTTTGCCTGCTCCACAGGGAAGTTTGAGCAACTGAATCCCCAAACTCAACACATCTACCGTTTTCCCGAGATTTACACCCTATGACAATGAATTGTCTTTGAAAATATGTTTCTAGGGCATGCTGTGATTCCACCTGCAGGAAGCATTTGATCTACTGTCATCTTGTAGAATATCTCGAGCTCACCAGGCAAGTAGGACAGAGAGTGAAGGAAACCTCTAAGAACTGGATCATTGTGTCTTGTCCTCTGCTTGTGCTTGGATAACTCACTGTCATTTAGGACTCTCTTTATATGCTTCAATTAGAAACATCATTGAAATTAAAGGACATCAAGCAAGGAATCCTTGATATTCCTAAAGTATTTGTCTCACTGAAACTCATTTTGAGTGACGGTGATGAATTGTTGCAAATAAGGTTATTTTTCAAAGCCTTCTTTTAGAGGCATTCTAATTCCTCACACTCACACTGACTTCTGTCACAGTGGATCCTAAAATAAAAGACTGTTGGGTCAGGAAGCTTGACACTACTGGCTAGGGCAGAATGGCAATGTTCTTCAAAACTCATTCAGCATATGTTTGGTGCAACCATGAAGTGAACCTTTGTGCCTCTACTCATTCAGAGAAAGAAAATTCCAGAAATGGGCTCAAAAGTACTATGTCTTGCCATATTTATCTGAGTATCTATGCACTTGCAATGGATGTTTGTTTTAAAGGTCATGAAAACCCACCTGATTAATTAAAAGACACCATATGGTCTTCATGACCAAACAAAACATTTGTAGTGTCAAATTTAGAATATTGAGGTAGAACTACTACCCCAGAAACTTGAAACCTAACAAAAAAATCATCCAACAGCACTAGGGAATTATAAACTGAAGACTGTGGCCAGCAAATCCCCTGCTTCCACCTAGAAGTAATAGCCCAGGTTAGTGCTGAGGCTTCACTAGTTGCACAGCAACTAATGAACCTGAAATGGTGAGTGTGTTCATACATAATTCTGGCAAAACATCGGAATTAAAATATTTTATCTTATAATCAGTTCCAACATGTTCTTCGTTGTCATGAGTTCCAGGACTTTCGATTTTCCTCTTCATCCACAGCTAACAGCCTCTGTGTTACTATTTGCCTTGCAGCCTGGGAGCACAGTGAAGTGCATTGTTTGTCTTCATCAACAGATCTTTCCATGGGCTTGAGAGCATCATACAATGCTAGCTGAGATATATTTTTGGCAAGAGCAGTGACGTTTGAAGGAACATCCTTCTTGATAATTTCTATAGATATTTCTATTAAAAATAAACTTTTGTTTAGCCAGAGTTTTCATTATACACTCACATCCTCTTGAGAGTTGGAGAACATAATGAAATGCTTTGTTAAAAGAAACCTTTGTTTTAGGGGAAATCAGTGGATACGAGCTGCTTGAGAGAAGTTTCAAGTTGAAAGGTAATCAGTAGAGTTTTCTTTTTTGAATAAATTGAAAAGATGTTCTTCCTAATATAAGAGTATATGAAAATAAAAGAAATACATTGATCTCTGATAATGTGTCTACACTTTTACAATTTTATATTAATGAAATCAAATAAAATTAGATTCATGAGAAGGAAATAATTTATATCCACTTGTACATCCTGTCTTTGAAAGGGGAACTTCTTGAGAAACACAAAGGAAAGGACACAAGTATAGAATGATTTTTACATAACCAGTATGGTTAAAAAGTAGACTGAGAAGTGAAGTTTTGGGGAAGACTAGTGAAATAATAGTCACAACAGCATGGCAAATCAAGGCATCACATTTACTACACACAAATAATAGCCCCATGATTTGACTGCCTGAATAAATTGTTGAGGAACATGTTAAGAAGGAAGCACAGTGCTGCCAAAGAGCTGAGGTCTTTCTGCATGGGTTCCCTTTTCTTGTGTTGGCCATACAAACAAGGAGGGTCACAAAAAAGTGATAGGTGTTGTTAGGCCACCATTCCTCTCTGGGATGGGACATGTAAATTTCTGTGTTAACATCATATAAATAGCTTGGAAGTTTAAAAATAGTGTGATCAAGCTTTGTCCAAAACATGGCCATGTACTTAGAATATACATAGTGGGAGGTCTTGTAAGGCATAGTGGCGGTTTGACAAGGAGTCAAGGAGCTGGATAAGGTGGGCCTTCCTCCTAGGTCTGTCATGTGTGATGGGATCTGGGTGAGGCACATCCCTACTTTGGCCTCCCCTTGTTTGTAAATCAGGAACAGAGATGTTTAGTCTTGAGATGACCAGAATGTTAGTCCTCTTGCTGACCTGAAGTTGGAGAAGCTCAACAGACCTGCCAAGTGTGTTTTTTACCCGTCCTCATTAATCAGATGACCCAAAAAGCTTCATGGAAGCAGCATGGCAAGTGTGCAAGTCTCTGAAATTGCCCTTTTATGAGACACAGAATCTGAGAGACCTAATGGATGGAGAAGCTCTGGGGAAAGGGACAAAACCTGGGGAACCAGAAGAGCAAAGCAGTAACCGATGGAGTGACATTGTGCCGCAGTCACCAACCTAGATGTATCCTCTCTCACCTCTTTCCATGGGGATGGAAGGACAACATACCCATATCATTGCCCCAACCAGCAAACCGTTCTGCTGCTTCACACCTAAAGTCCTCCCCAGGAGTGGGAAAAGTGGAGGATTTGAGAAAAAATATTCAAGCTTGGCTCAAGGAGCAACTGTACTGCCCTGGTGCAGGGGGGCTAGCTTTGTGCCAGTGGCTGCAGGAAGCTCAGAGGGTGTGATCCAGTTTCGTGTTGCTCTGCCAAGCATTGTCACCAAGTGCTGCAGTGACCTGCCTCCTCGCTGGAACAGGCTGTGAGCCGCCAGATGGGGAAAGCTGAGCCCAAGGGCCTTGATATTTCTTTGTGACTAGTCATAAAGCACGTCCCACCTTATTACCTCTGTGCTAATGTGTGAGTTTTGGGTCTACACTGAGTGCAAGGTGGATACTAAAAACGACCAGGAGTCAGGTTCAGAGCAGGAACCTGTTTGTACAAAGGTAAAGCAAATAGTCACTGATGTTATGCTTCTTCTAGGCAAATAGCACGCCTCCTCCATACCTCTCCCCGAGAGCCCTGCATCAGTTGAGGCAGTGATTGTGCATATAGACACCATTTTTTTCCTGAACAGTTGACCATATCTTCTCCAGTCATGTTTCAGACTCAGTTTTCCCTTCACAAGAGATTCATATTTTAAAAATAGCTCGGATACTAAGCATATATTCAGTCAGAAGACAGGGAGGAAGACTTGTGGGTGATTTATTGTAGAGATTCAAGGGATGAAGACAAGGATAGATAGCACCAGCATGACGTTCCTGCTGTCCAGATAGACTAATGATGTAAAATTTGAACACAGATTTGTAATGTTGATCCCAGACTTCAGGTTTAGTGGTTTAAAGCATGTGTGAAGCATCACCTGAAACATTACCTGAAAATCATCCCGTCTTTGCAGCTGGACCTGGCTGAGCTGAGATGTGAGAACTGATCCAAGGTCCCTCCTGGAATACAGAACTGACATGGCCAAGAGCTCTTAAGCACATCCACATTTTTAAGGGCATCTTAATTACATGAGGGGAGTCAATGTAGGGGATTTTCTGGTTCCCTGGAAGCCCTTGGGGGTGCCCTATGTGCAGATGCATCCATGGAGGGTCATCCCATAGCAGAATGAGTACAGGGAAATGTCCCAGAAACGTAGGAGGAATTTCTGATTTTGCTGTTGATGCAGGGGAAGAAAGTCTCCATTTTCATATATTTACCAAAAATAGCTATGTAAATGTATGTGATTTCCATAAGAACAGAGAAACAGCGTCCAGTGATTATCAGCTAGTAACCTGCATTGAATAATAGAAAAACATAGTGTCAAAATGTGTGCTATTTCTTCATCTGGGGAGACTTTTTTGGCTCAGAAGCTATACGCAGAAAATAAAAAGTCAGAGTCAAAACACTAGTACGGGCTGAACCCAAGTGAAATGTTTTGTCCTTGTTTTTTGTCTTCATAAAATTAGACAGGTAAGCAAAAATCATGTCCGGTTGAGTCGTCACTTCATCTTTGACTTAAAACTAAACACTTCTTAGAGTCAGGTGGATTTTTGCTTATCCCTTCAAACTGTTAAGAAAGGTCAACTGAAGTCATAGGCATTTTTGTAATTTAACACTTCAGACTTCAATTTGGAAATGAATCAATAGAACATGCTTTTTTTTTTTTTTTTTTTTTTTTTTTTTTTTTTTTTAACACCTCCATTATTTTTTTCCTTGAAGGTTTTTCTCTGAGCAGTTATTGTAGGGCCCTCCATCAGGGCTGAACCTGGGGCAGGAGGATGTCTCTGTGGGGTTAGATTGGACCACCTCGATCTGCCAGCTTTTGGGTAAACCTATAGCAAGGCCACAGTTTTGCCCCTTCTCCTTATATAACATAACTTAGGCAACCTACAAAAGGCAGTCTGTGGGTGTTCAAAGCCCAGACTTCTGGAGCTTTTTTTTTTTTCTTTTTTTTTTTTTTTTTTTAAAAAGAAGCAAAACAAAACAAAACAAAAGAAAATAAAACAAAAGATAAAGTGACAGCTTGAGACATTGTGGTGGCAGAGAGAACATGGACAAGGTTGTAGCTATTGTAGCTGTCACCACCTTGGGGTGAAACCCATACGATTATCTTCTGAAATAATTTAATAAAAAAGCAATTTTAGCTCTTCTTATGTGCTTTTGGGGTGGGGAGGTGTCCAGCTGAGCAATGCTGACCTTTAGAGCCAGCAAAGATAGTGAGAGAGGGTGGAGGGCTGGTGTCATGGCACTGAGCAGTTACAACTTCAGGGACACGACCTGGCTCAGTGAAGTTCTCAAGGAGATATGAAGGCCCCGTTCAGTTGATAAGGCTCACGCAGGCTTTGACGAAGAACTCAGAGAACTCAGTGTACATCACTGAACAGAGAACTACATGTACTTATTTTCGTCCGTGCTACCCGCCTACCTAGCTGCAAAGAATGTGATCCTCCTCCCTCGTTCTTTTTTATCAGCCTGCTGTTACTTCATGGATTTGTAACTGTCTTGGTTTTGCCTTCGTAATCCTGACGCAAACCCATCAGACCTGTGGAGTGAATTATGACTTTAATTGGGACACTCTGCTTGGCTCTCCTTCCACAGGCTGATTCCAGTTACGGCAATAAGAAGAACACATGTTTGGGGGGGGGGGGGGGGGTTTGAAAAAAAAAGAAAGCTGGAACAAATAGGTTTGTAAGCCAGGCCGGTTCTCTCTGTAGGGAAGTTGAACTCCTTTTGGCAGTGTCTTCCGTGGTGTTTTTCCAACTCATCTCAACCACTCATTTGAAGGCTGAGGCAGCTCAAAACAGCCACAGAGACATCTTCAAAATTAATCGGCATAAGTGTAAAGAATCATGTGTCAGAGATAAAGGATTATCCAGGACCTAGCTCTCTGCTGGGAGAAGGGAGCAGAAAGGGCTATACATATGCCACAAGCCAAGTACCCAGCCTAGCCTTGGCTATCAGATGAGCTTGAGTAAGCCCCATATGGTAGCCAGTGGCTTGGCATGGCCAAAGAGGGGCTCTGTGAGGCTGTTGGGTGGCAGGGAAAAGGGTCATGCTGTGCACAGGTTTTGACTTCTGTCTTTCTCTGGATTACAAAGGCCACCAAACAGGTATCTGCAGAGAGAAGAATGCTTATTTTAAGTAGTATCAACACAGAAGATGACGGCTGTGGTTTTGGTACGTGTGTACATCACCTGTCCCAGCCAGGCCCTGGTGAGGCTCTGAGGCTCTTGGATTTTTCTTCCAGTTGCTGATCTTCAGGGGAAGCTTCCTCATTTCTTTGCATGCTCTAGTTTTTGGCCGTAACTACCTGTGTCTATTGGACTTGGCACTTCTGTACACGGGGGCTTGTAGAGCTCCTATTTGAATACAAGACACAGCTATTACCACCAAGTAGATTTAGTTCTGGATGGTTCCCAGCTCACAGGTAGTCCTAGAATAAAACTGAAAAACAAATTAGGTGTTTGGACTAAAACTTTTAACAAGACAACAGGAGATTTTCAAGACAGATCTGTTGGAAAACTTCTTTTAAATCTACATATTATGTCTTTGTAGGCTAAGTGCAATACAAATAAAAGCTCTCTAGCTATCTAGGACACACATGGACATCTAATTGCTTGCACTGGGAATCCTTCAGATGCAGGCACTGGGGAGGAATGCCATGGGAGGGAGCTGGAGAAATTACCTGCATGCCAAGGAGCTGAGTCAATCTGCTACTGACATTCACTTAGCAGGAGGAACTGGTACATGGTGGAACTTTGTTTAAATGTAAAATCCCATCAAGGAGGCAGGAGAACATAAATTATGGGGAGTGTAAGGAGGGGAGGGAGACTGGCATGTGGCAAGGCAGAGCAGTGAGAGGCAGATTGCACTTTGAATTCAGACCAGAGCCTCTACAGGAGAGATCTGAACTTTCATGTCCTGTGAAAGGCAGGAGATTTAGGGCCAGGGGAAAGGATGGAGGTCAGTACCATGGAAAGAGAGAAGGTTAAAAATGTACCCTTGTCCTTGTTAGCAATGATCCATATTAGTGGTAGTGCCCAGGAGCTCCAGGCATAGTTCTCTGAGCAAACATGGCTCAGTCCTAACCTTCCTACCACGTGCAATCCTTTGGAGATGCAGAGCCAGATTTTGCATTTGGGTACTTGATGAATCAGGGTTAAAGGTTGAGCTACACCATGGTCAGGATTTGAAGAATCTGATCCTACAAATTGCAAATAGCATGGACAGCAGCAACACTCCTTACTCCATCCTTTCAGCTCAGCTTTCCAGGCAGCATATATTTGTTACACATTAGGTTATGATCCTGAACCCTGGGTAAATGGTAACCCACGGATGAAAACCCTTGTCCTGCCATGGTGATGAAGAGGTTGCTCTTCACCTTTATCTCCACTCAGTGCTGGATGGCTGGTTGGTGAAGCTGTCTGTAACACAGCTCTGCTAACCCTCTGGCATCTGTGGGAAAGGGTAGTGTTAACTGAGCAAGCAGCCTCGCACAATGTGTTGAGGAAAACAGCTTTAGCTCCAAAACAAGCAGCTGATATCATCATCAGGTAGCCCTTAACTCTGTTCTAATGATGATACTGCACAGAAAAGCTGCCCTTAGAAGTGGGTGTCTCTGATTGAAACTGCTCCAATAAAAGGTTATAGATGCAGCTGCTTCCTCCATAGCCACAAAACTCTGCGGGGCTATTTATATGGAAATCAGTACACAATGCTTTCTTTGTCTCAGTAATTACTGGCAAGTTCTTTCCTCACACCTCCTGGAACTACCTGCCTAGTAGCGGGGAGAGAGAACTACAACCCAGAGCAGAGGAGGATGAAACTAGGGACTATGGGACTATGAAGGCAAACATCAAAGCCAACTTCAAAGAGGGAAGTAAAAGGGTCCAGGGAATTTAAAGCCAGTCAACCTCATTTTGGTCCTTGGGAAAATTATAAAGAAAATTCCCTTGAAAGCCTTTTCCAGGCACATGAAGGACAGGAAGATGGTTGCAAACGTCCAGTGTGATTTACCGAGGACAGGAGAACAACTTCATTTTCTTCTGTGGTGAGATGACAAGAGAAGAGCAAACCCTTGCAGCAAAGGAAAAGCTGACTGGATTTAAGGTGAAATTCTTCACCATGGCCATGGCTGAGTATTGCAATAGCTGTAGAAGCTCTTTCTTATAGATATTTGAAATTTGACTAGAGGAGACTTTGCACAACATAAGCTAACTTTGAAGTTAGCCTGGCTTTCAGCAGAAAGTTGGACCAGAGACATCCAGAGGTTCTTTCCAGGCTATGATTGAATGATGCTCTGCAAATATGTCCCAGTCAATGACTGTCAGAGTCCAGTTCTTTTCTGCCCATTACCAGTGGTATAAAAAATAGTTAAAAAGTTATATAAAGAATGTAATAATAGTGGGGGGGATTGCAGGATTTTTCTTCCTTGTTTCTGAAGTCTGTGAATTCCAGCAGCTTCCAAAGGCAACCTACACTGCACTGTGATAGAGAACACAACATACATCAGCTAAAATACTTGCAAGAAGAAAAAAAGTAAAAGATTCTACTAATGAAACTTTAAGTCTAAAAGGGGTTAAACATAATCAAAATGGGGAAGTTTTCAAAAAGAAAACCAAATGAAACAGCAAAATGGACAAAATGTCTGTAAATGCTATAGCAAGTACTTAAAGATAACCACTTGGAGTCTCAGGGGATAAACATATGCCACATATTAAAAAGGTTTTGAAAAGAACTATACCTAGATAGATAAGTCATCTGTTAGCAAAAGTGTAAAAGTGATCATTTTAAGTGAAAGAGAACCTTTAGAAATATTTAGACAAAAAATGAAAAGATAAATGAAAAGAGCTTAATGTCTGGTAGTTTAATGTAAAACTTAAACCATTCCAAAAGATTTTGAGAACCATTTTGCTAAAGGAATGAAACAGTAATAAAACCTTTCAAAAAGTTATTGGTGGAATAATCTGCCAGGGAGTCTGTGGGACTTGGACATGACTGGAGTAAAAGGGATGTGCAGGGAAGGTGGAGCTCCTGCGTACAGAAAGGTCTGATGGATTTTTCCACTCATCTGAACTGTGGAGTAACTTAAGATGGTTTCTAGATCAGAGCTAATCTTAGGGAGAAAGAAGGAGGGGTCAATCAGAGGAACAACTTCTAACAAAAGGAATAGTAAAATAATATTTAAAATATCAATGAAAAGAAAGGAAATGTGATTCAAGAGTCCTGTGGAAATGGAGATACAAAGCCACTGCATTATTAATCATTGTATGCAACTTGTCACTCATATCAGACTTGGCTACAGGGGTGTATAAAATATAATATTTTGTTGTGCCTTTTTGAAAGGGAACCATGAAGGGTCTAGAAAACTGCAGCTGAGTGGCACCGACATCTGTATTGGATACACTGGTGGACCCTACAAAGAGGAAGAGCATCCTCAGTCTCAGGGCTAAACGCAACATACCAAAGAAGAGGCAATGCTGCTTTTAGAGAGAAATTATTCCCCACAAATCAAACAGCTTTCAAGGCCTTTGTGAACATGTGGTTTAGAATGATCCAGCTGGTGTAGTAGAAAAGGGAGTGTTCTCAGAAAATTTTTCAACAAAAAAATCAGTGAAATTGTGGGATAGATTACTCTTGTGGATTATTAATTGATTGAAAGGTAAGAAACAACAAATTGCTTTGTTTTGATAATGGAAAGCATCGACAGGAGAGTCCTGAAGGGGTTTCCGCTGAGGTCTGTGTTCTTTAACACACTCATAAATGATTTGGAAAAGACCGACAATAAAGAAGCAGTAAAGCTTGCTGATGACATAGAATTATTCATGATAATCGAAACTAATATTCCCATCAGGAGCTGCAGGAGAGTCTTGAACTCCTGAGACAACGTGCAACAAAGAGACAGGTGAAACTGTGTGTTAGTAAATGCAAAGTAATGCTCATGTGGGAAACGCAGCCCTAAAGGTTTATACACAGTGATGGTCTCCAGAGTAGCTATTTCTTCTCAGAGAAGAGATCTTATCATCAGCGTGGATGATAATGTCAGGCGAAAGCTCAGGGGAATTGAATGTTAGGAATTACAGGAAGGGAATAATGAACAAAACAGAAAGTAACATCGTGGAGCTACGTATAGCAGCAGTGTCTCTGTAATATTTTATGGCATCACTTAGTTTCTGTTCTAAAACCATGTTAAGATAGTCTTAACATGCAGTAGAGCAATAGAGGAGGAATGGAGAAGGCGAGTAGGGAATGATTACTCACTATTATTCATAGTACAGGCATCATAGGAAGCATCAAGTAAAATGACCAGGAGTCAGATTTGAAAACAAAACAAAGGAAATATTTCACCACACAAGCCCATATTAATGCAATTCCTTATCTCTGAGTCACTGGGGTGGGATTCATCTGACCTAGCTTTAAGAGTGGATACACTGAACTGTGCACCTTTTTGTGCTGGGGGCCACTTCTCCTCTGTGGACTGAGGCTCCAATTATGGTCAACAGAAAGATAGTGGCAGGCATGAGATGAATCACATCCACTTTAGACATTCCTGTTAACAGAGGATGCATCATACCTTGTCATTCACTGACTGCATTGGCTGGCTCTTTTGTGTGTACAAAAGGGGTCTAGTGTGGCTCATTCAACTGCAGGCTTGTGGACATCAACCTTTGGACAGCTGAACCCCAGAAAATGTTGTGCTGGCTTGGCAGCTGGGTGGGTTTGCCTGCAGACAGAGCTGAAATGCTTGGGATAGGCACTCCCAGAGGAGGATGAAAGACAGGCAGAAGTCCCATTCCCCAGTGATTGCCATGATGATAGGCACGGTCAACACTGCAGGTTGCTAGGAAAAAAAAAAAAAAAAAAAGAGAAAAAAAAAGAGAAAAAAAAAAATTAAAATGTTTCTCAGTTTTTTTTTCTTTTTTTTTTTTCTTTTTTTTTTTTTCTTTTTTTTTTCAGCAGCATGACCTTAAAGGGCAACACGCTCCATTCTGTCTGCTTTACAGGCAGATAAGAGCCACATCCTGACTCTGGGTGGATGAAGGGGAAGATAAGTTGCTTTCATGGATGTGTCTGAGGAAAGGATAAATTACCTCCTCTGTGGGCTCTTTGTTGCTTCTTGCCCAATTCAGGGCTGTATCTCTGGCAGAGCAAACATACTTGTAACAGAGTGAAATGCCGTACATCACGGTACGACATTGCCTTTCTGACTGGACGGTACACTCAGTACTCACAGCAAATATCAGGAGAAAATAGATGGAGATGTGAAACAGTGAAACACAGAAGAAGAGGGCCAGTGGTTTTCTACCGCTTTTGTTATTGGTAGTAGAAGGGGAGGTGAACAACTATGTCCATAGAACAGAAGTGTCAATGAGATAAGGAAATGTGGTAGTCATACAAACAAGTGTCCTTCCTAAAAATTACGTCTGCCTATTTCTGTAATGTGCAAGCCCTCCCCTTCCTCCAGCTTCTGATGCTGTCAGCCAGGTTGGGCATGAGAATAAAGCCATATTCTGTCAGGAAAGCTGGTCTCAATTCCTGCCTTCGTCATTGACCATACCTGGGTGTGCCATTGTTTTCTTTTTAATCCTTCTTGAATATGAATAATACCTTTTAAAATTTTCTGGAGCTTTTGGGCAGCAAACTTTGCTTTTATTTTGCTTTCATACACAAAGAAAACACTCTCATTTGGACTCTTGCATTTTACAGCCACACGAGTACAGTTAGATAGATGAGAAATGCACAATAAAGCATCAAAGCCCAGATCAAACAGCTCCCAAAAGCTTGCCTAGCCTGCAACCTACATCTTCTCTATCCAGAGCCTCTCTTTTACCTCCCATGTATCTGAGCCACACAAAGAATGATTAGTTTATGTAAGTCAGAGCTCAGCAGTCTTTTATCAATGCACCAGTGGCATAAGGGCTGCTAGCCTTGTACTCTTCAATATTACAATTTCTTCTATGCCCACATGCCACAGTGGTAAGGGTTTATCAATTAACAGCTATGGTTTTGCTGCTGTGTTGGCACTGGTAGTATCTCAAGTAGACAAGCTATCAGCAATGCCTTAACTCAAACCATTCCTCTGTGCATATCAGCAGGTTGAAGTTAAAATTAAGAGTGTCTTTGTGCCTAGTGCTGCGTGTCCTACTGATCAAGTGTGGGTAGTACATATAACTGTACATCCCCAGTGAGTTTTCTTCCTCAAATGAATTCTTCAGATGTGTTGGGTGGACAGGTACACATGGGGACTGAAGTGACTGAGGGACTGGGGTTTAGCAAGCTATAACCCATCAGCTGAGGCCCCAGTAACTGCCCATACTAATGCCCTGTGCCAGCCCTCACTGCACCGAGCCTGTCTGAATTTAAGAAGAGATTGGACTGTGTACTTAGGCACATGGTCTGAACTTTTGGGTAGACCTGTGCGGTGTCAAGAGTTGGACTTGATGATCCTTAAGGGTCCCTTCCAACTCAGGATATTCTATGATTCTATGATTCTATGATGTTTTAAAGGCTGATGCACTTTTTTTTTTTGGCAACAGAGGCTTGGTAAGACTACACATTCATGTAGTTAATTACCACAGATCAGCTGATGGGTTAAAGAAAGGTGTTATACCCATTTTATAACATCATAGCTTGCTGTAGTGACCACACCTTTTCCTAGTACATTTTTTGGAAATGACTTCCCCCAAGAATAAAAGATTCCTGAACACTGGTCCTCCCAGTAGCCCTGGGGAGGATGTGTCCCTATTAAAGCAGATGATTCACCCCAGTGAAGGCTCTTTTTTTAGGTCTTTGTTAGTCTTACCAGTCCTTTGACCAGTTCCTGACAAGATGTCGTGTAAGCACGAGCATCAGTTTATGTTACAGGCTTGTGACTTGTCATCTCCATCATTTCTGCTGAACCAGCAGATTTACCCTTATAACAGCAACTGAGATATACATTTCTTTTTAAATGGAAAATATTTCAAACTGAAGAAATATTTTGCCTTGTTCTCTTTGATAGGCATCTCCAATGGTTGCCTTACAAGTGACTTCCAAGTTCTCCTACAGAGGCGAAGAGCTTTCAGTCTTGGTAGGAAAATGGGAAGGGGTCTGTGTGGGTTGACTTCAGAATCCTATGTCTAATCTGCTAATCCCCGCTACCATAATGCTCAAAGAACAAAACCAGACATTTTTAGGGATCAGTTCATCCACCCAGATTTGGCTACCCATTGTAGTACGAGAAGAACTGTGTTTTGGACTTGCCCATTTTGCTCTTTGCAAGGAGTCTAGATGATTGCCTTAAGGTTGTCTACAGCTGGGGAACTGCTGAGTTGAGCCCCAGTCCCAGTGGCCTCAATCCCTGGAATATCCAGATAGCTGTCAAGGAAAATCAATAGAAATAGCCAAATGGAGGAGTCAGACTTCTGCTCAAAATGTGTTCTTTTGCCACTGGGACTTGAGGCTGAAAGTATTGAAGGCTCTAAATATTGAACATGTCATGTTCATGATAAAAGGGCTCTCTTCAGAAGGGGCCACTTTCTCAGAACCTGAATCCATTTCCTCTGGGTACTTGTTTTTTAACTAGATCCCTTCATCAGAAGAACTCTGCCTGGGAGCTCTCAGATGTCTTCTGATCTGCATTGTCCCACTGGACGAGGAGCTGTGGTCCATAAGATGGAATTTGGTCTTTATGTAGCAGTGATGGAAACCATTATTTCCTTTGAAAATGATGACTGCCTTGCAATTGGCATTGGAAATGGACTGTCCCTGACTTCAAAAGACCAAGAGGATCTCTTATCAAATATCTTCAAAAGCTGTGAAAGGAAGACTGGGAAATGCCAGCCAATTTCCTCTGTTTTTGTTGTAACTTGTTTATGTTTTTCAAGTTCCACTTTGGAAAAGCAGTTGGCTTGAATTAATATGCAGAGCGTCTGTTTTTTTGCTGTTTTTGTGTGTGTGTACTTTATTTGATTCCGGGAGGTTGCCTCACACTTGTTTTCTCAGAAAGGATTGAACTGTTTATTGATCTTTGCTATTGTTCTGCATTAGTGTGCTTGTCTGATGCAAGTTCTCATTTCTCGCTTTGGTGGAAATGGGGGCTCAATTAAATGAGAAAAAAGGCAAGCCCACCCCTTATATTTCCTATATTGAGTAAAAACAACAGCACTGACTCAGAATTCAACAGAAAACTGAAAATGGTTGTGATATAACAAGGTAAGGTTTACCCGGATGGGTGAGGGAGGAAGGGAGCCGTGTATCTTGACTCATCCCTACACTGTATCATCTGCCACGTCTCTTCACCGGAGAGGATAACCCAGGGTGGGCTAAGGATGGCCAGGATGAGGTTGCCCAGGGGAAGGAAGGAAGGAGCATAAGGTCACAACTCTCTTGTCCTCTGTTAAGGCCACACGCTTTTTGGAATGTCTTGGAGAAGATGTTGTGTTTCTGCCACGGTCTTTATAACCCAAGGACCATCTTCATCCAGGGGAAAGGTGGGGGGTCAGGCCTCCTGGCTAGATTAACCAAAGGGGAGTTACACAGGAAAAAAAAAAAAAAAGAAATGCTGTCTGAAGGAGTGAGTACATGGCTCTTCACCCTTCATGGGAGAGAATCAAGCCCTGAAGGATGCATATTCTGGGCATCCAGGGGTGTATAAGTGGATGAGATGGAGACTGGGTTTGTCCTCTAGGAGACATCGGTGGGACACCAAAATACTGGTGTAAGTCCCTGCACAGCAAGACCTGCCAACCAGATCAGGCTGTCTAGACGCTGAATAGAGCTGAATAATAAATGAGATAACAAACCAGACAAATGGGAATAATGAAGAGATAGGAGGGAGCAGGGTGTTAAGAGAGAGATCCTAGGAATGACTCTGGTGAAGCAATTGCTTTTCAGCATGTCTAAATGCTCAAGGTCTTGTTCTTCCTGATGATAGTGTAGAGGGCTTCTCTTATCACTGCCCTCCCCCCTTATAATTAATTCTAAGAGGGATAACTTTTGCAGTTTTTCACCATTTATCCTATTTTAGGCTGCTATTTTTGGAGACTTCCTCAATCACAACTGACTCGGAAGGGTTACTCCCTCTAAACTTCTTCCTTAGCTTTCTGGGCCAACCACACCTGTGAATGGCATTGTAGTGATATCAGATCTTCAGAGGGGTAAAATAAAGCGACAGAGAAAGTAGTGTTCCCCACTCCAGGCTCACCCCACAGTCTTTCCCAACAGTTTCTTCATCCGGGATCTCCTGTCCCTGTGATGCTGTCATGGTGGGATGACCTTCTTCCTTGTATTTTGTACTACCTTCCTTTTGGGGGGTGAAAGAGAAGACCCAGACACAGAACTGAGGCTCAGAAATGCCATGTGTACATCCCTTGGTTCACTCTGATGGAGTAAACAGGCTGAAGTGGTGGAGAAAGGAATCCTCCAAGACCGGGTTTTATTGTCAAGCAAAAGGGCTGGCCTTGCTCCCTCACCTCAAACAGGGATATAAACATCCCTGTGAAGCCATGAACCTGAAGACAACACTACTTCATCTGTTTTGGGACCATGCACATATTCAAAATATATTTTTTTTTCCTTCTAGAAGGGCTTAAGCACACTTGGTAAAAGTACTTGTGTGGGTCTGAATTATTTGCTCTAACAACAGGTTTTCTTCTCTTGGGGAGACAAATGAAAAAAAAAATCAAACTAAAAAATCAAATCTTCTTTCAAGAAAGTCTTCAAATTAAAGCATTCCTTGTGGTTATAGCTGTGTGTCAAAGGGCGATGCCCTGTGGTCACCTGCCACGTGCTGTGAGGACCAAGAGCATGGAAAGCGTGGCTGGGTAGACTTCAAGGCTGCTGTTTCTAAAACACTAAATTATCACCAAATTTCCACTGGCTGTTGGGATACTAAGACTCACGAGGATGCGTATGGTTACCCATCTCGCAGGCTGTGTCTGGATTTGTCTGTTAAAGTGGCAGGTTACAGACACAGGCACAGAAACTTGGTTTAGCAGTACAGCTGTAGGTATGGAGGGTGGTTGGTTGATCATTCATACACACAGAATGCACACAACCACTTCATGACATCCACAGCTTTTTAAATGTTCTTTTCCGAAATCAGGATTTGTACCCCTAAAGCTTTCAGTTAGAGAATTCAGCCTTTTTGGTGAAAAAAAAATCCCCTCCTCCCCCCAGCCCCTTTCTGGGGCCTTTGTAAGATAAGCAAACAAACACAAACATACTGAAAAACCACTGTAATGAAGCCCTTTCACCAATAAAACAACAAAAGCATTCATTAGAAAACATCCACACATTTGCCAAGGAAAATGTCACTTAAAATGCCAGTTTATTTCTGACAAAATTTTTAGGAGGGAGCAAAAATCAACTCCTTGGCTAGTGCTGTCCAAAGCTCAAAGCAAAAGAGGTTGAAAGCCCACAGGAAACCTTCAGAGATAAAGGTTGCCCAGACCTCCCATGAAGGGAATCAAGTTTCAAGTAGGTACAGGATTTATGGTGCTCTGCACTTTAGCAAGGATTAAGTAAATGTCTTTCTCAGTCCACCCCATATCTTGCACTATTCTCTGCAGAATACTGGTGCTTTTATACTGTACATTTCTGGTGTGATTTCCAAAATCCAAACTTAAACTGCATTTCTTAAGATTGGTAATGAAAGAACACTTCAATTTTCCTGGGGGAAAAAAATAACAACAAATCAAAAAAAACCACCACCCAACAAAACACCCCAAACCAAAATCAACCAACCAACCAAAAAAAAAAAAACTACAACAAATGTCAAAACCAACAAAAAAAGCCCACACCACCTCTGCAAAGGATGAGCACAGGGTCTGCTTATGGACATCCCGTTGCCTGTGAACCAGCACTGTCCTGTCCCTGCTAACCTTGGGGGAATGCATGCATAAGGGCTAGTTTATTTACTTTCCTTGCAGTCATTTCAAGGACAGCTCTGGGATTTCCAGCAGAGTGGCATTGGCCTCCTGGTACCTCAGCCTGAGCACTGCTGCTTTGATATATCACTATTTTAACACAGCAGCCTTCTGGCGTGGTGAAGTATGGGAGAAGGGCAGGTTTTCTAAGAGTCTCATGGAATAAAGTTTTAATAGGGAATGGATTCTGGTTCCCTGACGAGGTGCAAGTTTTGTGGGCAGCAAAGACGCCCAGTACAGCAAGGAATTACCAACAGAATGGGGAATTGTGTTATACACTGTTAAAATTTAGAGAATGTTGCCTAAGTTTCAGTCCAGGAGATTTTAGCCGTCACTGATCTGTCCAAGTTGACTCAAGCACCCTGAAGGGTGCACATATCAGGGTAAAAGCTCCAATGTACCAAAATGCACCCAAAAGGGGTACCAATGTACCCAAAATGGGTACAGGCATGTTCACAACAACCTTTGGAGCATCCTCCAACCCTTGTCTCTTCTGCAGTGCATCAGATGAGCCAGGCTACAGCTGTTCCTCCAGAGCTTTTTGTTGAGGTCCTGGTTGTGCTTTTCCCCCAGTTTTTAATTTAGACTTTCATCCTCCAAGGCCACCACAAATCACAAAGTCTCCTTCACAAGCAAGCGAACTGAGGTGGGAGATCTCAGCAATGACAGAGGTGACTTCTGTTCCCTTCTCCTGCCAGGACTTTACCCAGAGCACCTTCTCCTTGGGCATTTCCTGAATCACTTGAGCTTTAACTATTTTTTTTTTTTTTCATTTTTCCCTCTTCCTCTAGCTTTTCCCCTTTCTAGGAAGGGTTATTTGGCTTTTGTGGGGCAGCCTGACCCTTTTTGTAGAAGGAAAGCCAGCAGAAGAGTGGCTGCAAGTGGACCCAAGGGGTGAGTCCAAGGGGGGAGCAAGCATATATAATCCCCCACTCCAGATATTCTCCATTTTCCAGTTATTTTCAGTAGTCTGCCTATCTAGTAGCTCCCACGGGATCTCTCTTCTTAGCACTAGTTTCCTAAGGTATAAGGGCAGCATTCTCAAGTGGAGATACAACCTCTTAAGCATTCATATTTAATAACAATAATTTTTAACTCCATTATAAGATGCTGGAAGATGGATTCTCTTTATCAAATAAGAGGAAGAGGTTTAGTTGGGGCAGACTCCAGGAGGATGTCTGGGTGACTGTTAGTTAGAGATCTGAGATGTGCTGACATGTGTATCCTACAGCTTCAGCTTTAACCTCTGTCCTCATGAAGCCAGCTGGGAGATGAGGCTGGAATTAACCTTTCCCTGCTGCAGGACGCCCACAGCTATCTGCTTACAGGGAAGTTTTCTTTCTTTCTTTTTTTTTTTTTCTTCTTTCTTTTTTAATTAGACTGATTTCATGCAGCTGTTGGTATCTTCCTGCTCCTCCTGTTAACACAAGACTTGTAAGGAGGGTCTCTTTTCAAGAAGGCAGCTGTTTTTCCTCATTCTTTCAATTAATTAGGATGTGAGCTTCCACTACAAAAAAAACAACAGAAGTTACATTGGGTTCCAGGTTGAGGAGTCATCTGAATTAGAGGTCTACAGGGAAAATAAATTATGCTTATATCCTGTTTAAGAGTGAGGATTTACGTGCTGCAACCTCGTTGGATGTTAAAGCAGTTTACTACACTCAAAGAATGTGTTGTTTACCAGTTTATCCACATTCACAAATGTGGTTGTGGCATTGGCTTGGGCATCTTTCATTCTTGGAGGTAAGCGCCTGAAACAGGAGTGGGATCTATCCATCCCCATAGACATGTTGTTGGTATCTGAGTATGAACCTAGGGCGATGGGTAGTAAAAACAGACATAAAGCTTCATCATTACTTTCTTCCTTTATTTTAAAATCATGTAAACTCCTTTAATTGACTCATTTGCAGTAGTGTTTGCAACAGTGCAGCACTCCAGACCTTGCAGGTCCCCTTAGGACCCCATCTGATAGAGAATGGTGATAGCAGCAACAAGGAAAGCATCTTCTTCAAGGCTTTATACCCTTTTACAGCCAGTTAAAAAATACAAGTCCAGGGCATGCGCACCTGGACCATATTTTAAACTCAGAATGCACCCTGAGCTCAAGGACTAATTCACCTTCTATCACCTGTTGGGGTAAGTGGGAGCAGAAGGTGGTTCATGCCCCCAGACAACATCAGAAGTTTGAAATAGTGCCTCATGAAATCTGAGAATGGGGAAAGTGAGGCAGGAATCCCGTGGGTGATGTTTCCAGAAAATTCTGATGCAATTTGTTAATGTTTGCTGTTCATTTTCAGCCCCGGGGCTCTTGTACAAGTTTTGTTTTTATTTGTGAAGAAATGGGAATTTCTCAGGGGAAAATAACAATGAAACAAATGCAAGGCTGACTGCAAAATCTAGTGAAGTCAAAGTTTGAATTACATTAAAGTCTGACTGTTGTGGGCAGAGATCACAGGTGATTTTTCAGTGTTTAATGGTTTCAAGACCATCTTTTACCCATTGTTTACCAACTGTGCTGTGAGCAGAGATTGAGGATCTGTGGGAAAAGAGGAGGGAATCCTGCCTTTACCTAGTATCTGCCCTGGCCCAGGTCCCACTTTTCTTTTTGACATAGTTGCATATCCAGTGCTCTTGTTTGTCTGGAGCTTTTGTGTCCTTTAGGGCATTCATAGCTGTGGATTTAACCTGTAGTCTCTGGCATTTTGGCCCCCCATCAGCAATAGCTAGTCCAGGAGATCGTGTGATGCAGCCATGGATCCCATCCATATTTCTGTGCCCTTTCTTTCCCATGTGCATGTGTTTTTTGGAAATACTTTTGCTGGCACATTTTAGCTGAGTGACTGCTTCTGAAAATTGTTCTCATTGTGAAAATCCAGGGTAAATTTAGAAATGTAGATGGCATTATTGTCATTGCACGAAGAAACACTTGACCCCAGCAGAAAAGTGGCCTGTGGGAGCTGCACTTTAAAGCTGAAAATGGATTGTGAAGGTCCAGATTTCTGCACAAGAAAAGAAAATGCTACAATGACAAGTTCTTCTCCATAAAGACTCAGGCAGGAAGGTGAGAGCTCTTTGCAGCCAGCTCTGCACCTCCCAAACCACCGTAAAGGCAGTGCTCCATCTCTGTCAATGGACAAGGCTTTGCTGGGAAGGGAAGCACATTTCCTTAGGGAGCAATCTCTAGGAGTGATTAGATAGTGCCTACGGGTGGGTGGGCAAGCTCAGGGTCATGCTTCATGGAGGACCTTGGTGTGGGTTATTATTGCAAATACCCTGCTGGCAGCAAATCACTCAAACTACAGCTTTCCCTGGGGAACACAGAGGTGTTTCACTCAAAGCCTCTGTCCTGATCCACTAGGTGAAAAGGTTTGGACTCGTGAGGCTTGCAGGTATCCCTGCAACAGTGATTAATGTAGATTTTGGCTTTCAGGTCATTTTGAAGGACACCAGGCTTGCTGTGTAGAGCACTATGGGGTCTGCTGTGCCTGACATGTCAGGAGTGCAGAAGGACAGGAGCTGGATGCCCATCTAGCTGGGACTCCCTTGGACAGGGGGATAAGGGTTATCTCTGGGACCCTTGAGGAGAGAGATTGCCTTTCCAAAACTGCCGAAATCAAGCAACAAATGTAAGTGCTGTGTCCTCTAGGGAAGAAGGTGTTGGAATGATTCACGCTACTTAAATAAATGGAAGATCTCTAATAGTGTGTTCAATGAGAATAAGATCCAGCGGAGACAGGGCAGGACAGGCACCTTCTGCAATCTTTGTTTTCTTTAAGGCTGGTTACCCCTCTGTGGGGTGGTTTGGAAGCTGAGACCATCACTTTAACACAGGACTTGCTCAAGAGGAGATAACTTGGCTGCACACTCCTCCAGATCTCCCTCTTAATGCAATTGGTTTTCAAAAGCTCTCCTCCTCCTCCTCCCCACCCAGACTGACGGGGTTAAACACCTCTGAGGAGGCTGGAGGAAGGAATGTTTTTAATCTCCCTGATTTATTAAAATCGTCTAAAGATAGCCAGCTGCAACAGATAAAACTGCTGCCCTCTGCACTTCAGAAAGATCCTCCCCGAATCCGCTCTGCGCAGAAAACATTGGCAATGGCTTAGTGACCTGAGGGACATGGTGGTGCCTGCCTGTCAGTGGCCAGGGCTGAATTTGGCCAAATTTCCAGCAGGGCTGCCTTCTCCTGGCTCATGCATCCCCCTCACTGCTTTGCTCATGGAGAGAGATATTGAGGGGGCAGTGGAGGTAGGCACCGAGCTCGCTGGGAAAGCTGCTCCCAGAAAGGTTTCAAGCCTGGGGTGATAACATAAAGAGGAAGAAATGGGGGGGAAAAAAAAGTTCTGGCAAAGAGAGACAGAGGGCAGAGGAAGGATTTTTTCCTGAGGGGATTTAGTGCTTTTGGTTTCGCTTGCATCAAAAACCTGTAAAGGGCTGGAGAAGGGGGGGATCGCAGAGAAGAGGTTTGGGGATGTGGGGATAGGGCATGCGACCCCAGTGCTGGCACCAGGCTTGGATTAAAGCTCTGAAAAGATCTGCTTTCAGTCCTACCTTTTTCCACTACTTCTTTTTATATATATGTGTATATACCTGTATATTTATATATGCACACACTCAAATGAGTGTATTTGTGTGCGTGCATTCCTTTGGGTTTTCTACCCAAGATTTGCTGATCTTAACGACAATGAAGATATTCAGAAGGATTTCTCTGTCCTTCTTCCCCTGCCACGAGTAGATATTAATCATGCTTTGCTCTTCCCCTCCCAGCTGCACTCTCAGGACCACCGGATGAGCTGTGGTCAATACAGTGCTGCAAAACCCCTTCCTTCAAGCTTTCTGTCCCAGGCCAGAGGACGAGCCAAAAGCAGCATCTGAATTCCTGCCCTGCACCTCTCCTGCCATGTAACAAATGGCTGTGACAGGGCAGAGTGGAGATCTCTGCCCTCCAGGCCAAGCCAGGGCTCCTCAGGATGTGACAGCTTTGATTTGTGTCTGTGCAGGACCCATCAGAGACAAAAGACAGCGTCAAGAGTAATTGAATGGACGTGGCAGGCAGACCCAGCAGTGCTCTTATCAGCTGGGGGAGGCAGAGCAGATCTGAGGAGCAGAACAGGCCAGGTACCAGGAACCAGATCTTAGGGTTGCATTCCTCACATAAGTGGAATTTCCTGCGGTCCCCGCTAAGTTCTCTTTTGTAAATTGAAAATCTAGAATCTGGAAAGAAAAAAAAAAAAAAAGAGACTTACTGGAAAAAAAAGTAATTAATTTCCTGTGCTGTCTTAATCTATAAAGTAATATAATAAAAAGAAACCCTCATCCCAAGCTAGAGGGAGTGTATTGTTTAAACCCCAAGAGAGGCAAAGTTTAATTTAATTTCACAGGTAGCTATTTTGCAAAGCCTCTAAGGGAGGAAACTCTTCCAATGCCACTGCTCCAAGAATTTGGCACAATATAATTTATATTGCCATTGTAGCGAGAGGCCTCAGTGTGTTGTGCGCGTGTGGGCACCTCCACGTACCCACAAAAAAAAAACCCTCCTGTGAACTTCTAATGTAGTGATGCAAGGGCAACAGGCAAAGTGGAGAAGAGAGGTGGAGGTGGCCAAAGCCTCAATGAAGGTCTGTGATGAGCCAAGAACAGGATTCCTGGTGTCCCAAGACCATGTCCTGGTTGTTTCTTTAGGATCAGAGTGGCCTCTTGTCCATTTTTTTTTTTACATGCATTGGGAGAGAAACAGTCTCTAGAGGAATGCTTTGTGGTTTCTCTCTTTTCACTCAAATTAACCCTACACATAAAGCACATACTTCCTCCTGATGGCCTGACTGAATGGCACAACCACATTGAGGTTGTAAAACCTCTTCCCCTTGCTGATCCCACCAAAAAACTTTGCTGTGGAGGAGCAGAGCAGTAAGAAGGGGGACCTACAGGTACCATTCACCCTGGTTTCAGACTTGATAGAAGTTCCAGTGAATACCAAGAGCTTTCACTTTGCATAGCCAGAAAATGTCAATAACTCCACAGGCATCCTAAAAAGCTCCAAGTGGTCCAGCCCTTTTTGGCAGTGGTTTACCTTCACTAACTCCCCTGGGGTCTGATCTAGCTTTATCCCAAAGTGAGAAGAAGAGCCCTTTCCCCATGATATTCCCCCCAGTCACTGATCAGACCTGCCATACATCACACACAGAGAGACAGGCTTGCAGAACTGTCTCCCTCCTTCTTTTCTCCCATTATTATTGCATTCCTTTCCCTCTGACACTGGGGTAGCCAGATGCAGCAGCCTGGGTGAGCTGTAATTTCCAGCCCGTTTGCATGTTAACGATGATGGCCGATGAAGGGATAGAGTCTGACGTGCCATTTATCTAAATTCTGATCTCACGTAGCCCCACAAAAAGGCATATTTCTTAGGGACAAGCCGTTTCCTGCAGCCTGGTGCCCAGAGACCAGGCACTGCCCTCCCTGTTACACAGCCCTGCAATGTGCTCGTGGAGCAGCTTTCACAGGAGCTTCTTGCCAAGATCCGTGCTATGATCCTGCTGGCTAATTTCGATCAGGGAGGGACAGTGAAGCCCACATGGGTCACTCCTCTGGAGAAGAAAGACCTAAGGGACTGGAGTTTAATGTCTCAAGGGCATCTGCTTAGCTCTGCTAATCCTTTTGCAGTTCAACAGCTGTCCCGCGGCACTTTGCCACCTGTGAGCTTGTTGAGTGCAAAAGTCCTTTGCTTTGCAGCTAGCTTTGCAAAATCGGCGTTATTAGGATTTCAAAAAGTTGTTCCCGGTCCAAGATAAACAGCGAAACCGAAGCAGCCTGTGAGACCAGTCTCCTGAAGGGAGAGACTTGAGAGAGCAGATTAGAAAATAAAGGGAGAAAGAAATATATATATAAATCCTGGCCAAACTATGACTAAGGCGAAGATAGGATAATGGCTTTCGGTTCTTTGAAGAACGTAAACACCACAACGCGAGAGCAGATACAGTTCAACGAGATGGATGAGGCTGAGCGGAGAAAAACATTTGCTGTGTGTTAGGAGATGATATGAGGCTACTGCAGATGTTGTGCAGGATGGGGAGCAGAAGTTTTGTGGCTGCCATCCATGTAACGTGGGCAGGCCCATGCATTGGGAACGTGCCCGGATGGTGTGGAGGTGTCAGGCTGACCCAAAATCAGGTGGGAGAAGCCAGTGAAAGGCAGGGGTTTTTCCTCTGATTTTCTTTTGGGTTCAGAAAGCGGGGTTTTGGATAACCAGTTACACCAGTGTTGTGTCTCATCTCTCTACGTGTCCAAGGGTGACTGCTTTTCCTGTCTCCTGCTTACTATTTGCTTGCTTTATGATGATTTTGGCTCTTGCTTTTTTTGCAGAGAATGGACCCAATATGTTTTTTGTCCTCTGAGGGCTTCCGAAGCAGGTAAAATTTGCATTCTGCTTGGTGATCATGGAGACAAACTCACCATGGCCACTCTTTCCCAGTCCATCACCTCTCTGACACAGAATCATAGAGTCATTTGGGTTGGAAAAGGCTTCTGAGATCATCTATCCCAGCCAGTACATCTTTGTATCTCTGCTGCGAGATGGCTTTCATTCTCCATGGTGATCCAGAGAAGTCACTGGTTCTGGCACAGACATTTTGGATACCCTTTTGTGGTCTCATGCCCTCATCTTCCTCCTCGTATGGGTTAATATCGAATTGCAGCTTGTGCTATACCCATGTCCCACCGACCTAGCCCAGGCTCCAACCAAACTCTGAGAGGCATTGCAGGTACTGTGACATATGTAGTTTTGGCCAAGATGATTTTTTCAAGACACAAAAACTGTGCTACGGGGCTAAGAGGCAAAGAGAGGCTGTGAAACCACTTCTCCAAATAAAATCCATCCATGTTTAAAAGAACCTGGCCTCCTAGACTTGAGGTCTCCGAATGCTCAGGGTGGAACCGGTGCAGCCCTGGCAGAGGACCAGTCCTTGTAAAATAATGGTTACGTGACAAAACAATCCCAAAACTTTAATCAGTCCTTAATTAAGAGGTGTGGTGCCTCAGAACCAAAGGAGCACTTTGCATTTAAATCCTTTGGTGCACTGCACCAAGGAATTATCCTTCTATCTGCGCTCCCTGGGTGTCACCTCCTTCCAAGGAGGCTCTCAAACAATACTGAGGCCAATGTGACAGCACATTTAAATAACACGGTTAAAATAGGGCCGCTGAGAGATCTTGTTTCTGCTTTTCAGCCCACCCAAATCAAATAAAATGAATTTGACACAGAAAAAAAAAACACAACACAGAATGAAACAAAACAAAACCCACAACCACAGACCAACCCTCCAGGATTTCTATTCTTTAAAGAAAGTCACCTGGGAGAATCTGTGAAACTGACTTCTCTGACAAATTTGCAGTCTAAGCTCAGGCATCTGGGAGCAGTTTCACTGTGAGAATATTGAAGTGAAAATTGTTTCATCAAGGAAGCCAATGTAATACTGTAGGAAATAGAAGAATTGGTATTGCTAAGTCTTTCAATTTGATCATGAGTATGCTTTTTGTGGTAAAGCTTCAGCTGCTGCAATAATGGTGTGTTGCTGTATGCCTAGAATTGCCTTGCAGTTGTAGCACACTTGATTACAGAGAAAAACAGAGAAATGTGACAGCTTTACAGCCAGAAGGTAAATAAATGTCTCGGGCATGGTCTTAGCAATCTACTTAAAATAGGCAGCAGTGAAACTTAGACTGGGGGTAGAGGAGGTGTTCTACGTTGCAGATGGGGCTTCTTCCAGCATCACAGTGCTATCTCAAACCCCAACCAGAGGATTTTCCAACAGCTATCAATCTAGGCATAAATATTTGATTGTTAGCTGCCAACCTTCTTAATCCTAAAGAAAAGTAAATTGTCCATGGAGGAGAAGGAAGGATGGAGAACTCCAAGGTGTTTAAGAAGCTGGACTTCTCCCTGTATATTATGCTCTTGTGATGTTCACCTGATGGCTGTATCCCATGGGAGCATGGAGCAGAGCTATTGGTACCCTTTCAACAAGGCATGAGGAGAGGGCTGGAGACAAATTTTGCCGAAACAGAATACGTGGGGAGCCCTCAGCAGAGCAAGATGTTCAGAACAAGGCAACTCAATAAGGGGGTGTCCCAGATCAGTTTGAGGCAGGGGAGGATTAGAGGCAGAGAGACAATTTATTCTCACTTTTTTTTTTTTCTTTTTTTTTTTTCTTTTTTTTTTTCCCTATGTTATTGCATGGAACAAGGCTCTGCACCTCAGGGGAGCAAGAGCTGGGGCCACTTGAGTGCCTTCTGCTGCCAAACAGATCCTGGAGGAGCCATGTCCTCTCCTAGATGCTGACAGGGTTGTGAGTTAGGGGCTGTTTGCTGATGTGAAGCAAAGGCTAGAATAGATTTTCCTTCTCTGCAATGGTGTTAGCAAACTGTTTCTACTTCTTCAGTCTTGGAAGAGAGCTGCAGCAACTGCCCTCCCTGAGAGCAGCTTTCCATATCTTGGGATAATGCAGCGTAATTCGGACAGCGTGGGAAAATCCTCTGAGCTACCCCAGAGAGACGAGGAGAAGATAGCTGGGAGGAGGACGTGGGCCTCCCTTTACAGGAGGTCTTTGAGGGCAGGTTACACAAACAGCTGTCAGCGGGGCCATCGGAGAGCTGATCCTGCCCTGGGGGGACGTAATGGACACGGTGACCTTTCCAGGTCCCTTCCCACCCTCTGAGGTTGTGGGCAGAGGGGGTGTGTGTGGAATAAATCCTTTCTGTGCACTCCTCTGACCTACAGCTATATGGAGCTATATGGTGTGTGTGTGTGTGTGCATATGGATGTATTTGCTGGGTGCAAGCAATGCCAGATTGAATATTATGGTGTGGGCTGAGACCTGAAGCAGGTGCATTTTTTTGGGACTCTTCAGTGCTTGCTGTGTGCCTGCTCATCTTTTCCTTGCTGCTTTAATGATCGATGTAAATCTGGAGAGGCTTGGCTGAGCCTTTTCATGGAGAACTGAGATATTGAGGTCCTAACCTGCAGGCAGGGAACTGGAGACCTCTGCATCTTCCCTGGGGGATATGCTGTCTGTTACCTTCCCATGGTGGGCTGGGGATCACCTGTGCCTTAGTCTGAACACAGAGTCAGAGCAGAACTGGAGCAAAAATGCAGTCACAGAAATGGGGAAGTCTTCTGGTGTCTACAGTTTCGGTGCTGTCACCAATGCTAGAAGAATTGACCAAGGTCATGCACAGATGTCAAGAGGCAAACCCAAGTGTTCTGCGACCAAGGTAACTTTCTAATCCCTATTTCTTTCTAAAATGCTACGGAAGCATTGAACAAAAATTCCCGAGGGTCTTAGAAACCCTTGGAACGTGTTTCTGGGGTGTTACATCTCCTGGAGCAACTGCATGAGAATTTTTTGCTGATTTCACGAAATGGAAATTTCCTCTTATTGCAGACTGTGGCGATGGCAGGGGGAAGCAGCATCTCCCCTTTGTGTGCTGGGAGCAGCTCCCACGCAGCAGTTTGCGGAGGACGTCCCCTTGGATGGATGGCATCTGGGCTGTGCCCTTACCCTCACGGGGAAGGAATTTGGGGTGGAGCTGGGGGAAAACAATCCCAGCTTCGTAGTGGTGATTAAAATGGCCGTTAGATTACGGCACCGGATCAGGTCAGATTAAACAATGAGGTCAGATGAAAAGGAGCCATCTGTGCCTTGCAGCGGGCTGGGATCGTTCTGGGGACAGAGTGTGACCTGATGTCCCGCAGCCTGCCCTCGTCACCGCGACCACCGCTGCCACCTCCAGCAGCCCCCTTCCCACCGTGGCTGGAAGGGAAAGAAAGCACTGAAGTGCTCTGAAAAGAAGCATTCTGCCCAAATCTAATCAGCTTCAGATAGGAAAATACCCCCTGTGGTGGAAGGGGAGGTCCTGTGCCCAGTACACTTCCCCGTCTCCATTTCCCCTTTCCTCTCCATGAGTCGGGGATGTCAGGAATGATGGGGTGAAGGTTGGAAGGTGGGAAGTTCATCGCGCCCAAGGTGTTTGGGGATGGGCAGGATGGGTTTTGGGAGGGTTTGTCATCCCATGTACAACGTAGGGGTGGGAAGCATGCAGAGGTGTGAGAAGTATCTGCACCAGAAACTCCTGCTGTTGTTCTGGCCGCACTTCTCACATTTTATTTACTCTGTTTCTGTGAGATGCTCCCTGGCATCATAAGGTCTTAACACTGCTATCTCCCATCCCCGAGCACACATCCTGATGCTTGATTTAAGAGGATTGTCTCTACCTCCCAGCATCGCAAGGCTCAGCACTGGTGGGCAGAGGGGAGGTGCTTTAGGGAGTGTGAGGATGCTTTGCTCTGGATCCCCTTCCACTTCTCTCAGCTTAAATTTATCACCTGTGTTTATCCATCTTCCCCAGTCCTTTTATGTTGTTGATAGACTTGACCATGCTACCACAAAGTAGCTGTCTAATGCCACTGCAGATGTCCCTGTGATGTCCTCCTAGGCTGGTGGAGGTGACACAAGACCCATGGGAGACCTGCAGTCTTCTGTGCCAGAAGCTGAGTGTCTGGCAGGACACCCAGGCATCCTCAGTGATGCTAGGCAAGTCTTTGTAAAAAAAACAATTACTTTTTTTTTTCTAAATTTATTTTGATATAAAAATAGTTATTATCATCCCATTATTTCTTTTGCATTCTTTCCAGGATGGATTGAGGCCAACTCAGCAAGGAACTGTGGAGAGGCTCAGAGGTTGCAGATGCTGATATAGTACAACCGTCCGCTTCCACCCCCATCCCCACCGTGGCCTGATGTTGATTTCTAAATGTTAGTGACAGCTTAATTCTTCATGTCTACAATTGACAGTTTTCTTCTGTCATTAATCATAACGACTCCGGGCTGCTGGCAAGAGTTGATAGAGTGAGGGTGGAGTTTCCCAAGAAACGTCCCAGGGGTCCCAAATGCTTTGAATTAGCAAAGACAGTAAAAATGTTCCTCTAGAGGACAGCCCTGCTTGCAGAGTACCAGAGGGATCAGTGAGGGCTTTCCCTTAGGGATGGCCCCAGTGGTCTCTGTGGTGGAAAAGACTTTTTCTTTTCTTCCCTGGAACAGCCAGCAAATAACCAGAGTTAAACAGCATTCGTCCCCCTGCCCTGTCCCCCTGCCCCACTGCTCTATGCCCGTTTTCTGCAAGGGGAACACGTGCTGCTGTTTGCAACCCACAACTCCGTTGCTGTGGGGATTATCGACTGCGAGGTAGACTGGAAAAAGTCCTAATCTCTTTCCTGCCAAACTTTGTGCTTATCTACAAACCAAAAAGGCCATGTTGGGCTTTTTCTTTCCTTTTTTTTTTTTTTTTTTCTCTGTCAGGACTTTAGTGATTTATGAGTTCTCAGAGTCACTACTTTTTTCTTTCTTCATTTGCCACCTCCTTTGGCATGGAATACGAGCCAACTTCTCCTAAAAGAAGGCTATGTCCCATGAGGTCAGGATAGCTTCAGATCTTTGGGTGTATCAAAATGATATAGAGGTGTTTTAGATACTTCCTAAAGCAGTGCAGCTTCACGGGGCCTTCTCCTTGCAGCACCTGCCTGGCCAGGGTGCCAGTGTGGGGAAGAGAAAGGTGTTGGCTATAGAAGAAGATAAAATGAGCATCTTCTTTTCTTTGATGGTAAACTAGGGACAAGGGAAGCCTTGGCTTGCTTTAAATAAAAGCATGAAAACAACTGAATATCCATCCTCCAGGGTGCACACGGGTGAGAAAATGCTGGAAATGTCCCATGTCCAACATCTTCCTGGTGGAACTGCCTCCTTGCTGGTATCTCACCACTCCCACAGTGTGGGTATCATGATGGGGTTTGGCTGGGGCTTAATCCAGCCCTGGCTGAACTTCCCCAGACACCAGAGGTGTAGAGAATACGATGAAAGCCCATTCTTGCCCCCATTGCTGTCCTCTCCCGGCCCTGACACTTTGCAGAAGACACTCTTATTTTCATCCCTCTCTCAGCTTTTGACACAAGGCCTGTAAATAAAACCTTATGGGCTTCTTACAAACTCCTTCTCACTCCAGTGTTTGGAACTTTATGGGTTTAAGGCCAAAGAGCTTAAAATCCTACAGATTCTCTCCCCTGTATCAAGAGTGTTGTCCTGTTTGTTGATCAGATGCTAAACTTTTTCTCTGTTTTAGCCTACACTTCTCTGTACCTGTGTGTTTATTTAGTTTTTCTTCACTTTCAAGTTAAGCAGCGCTTTGCCCAGGCAAGCATGTCACCGTGATTAATTGTGCTGGGCAGAAACACGAACAGAGCTGATCTCTGCTGCTGGGAACAACATGCTGGCAGAACAAGAGGCTGAGTGCATCTCTCTCTGGCCAGCAGGTACCATATGATGTGCCTTAGAAGTGCCTTTCACCACGAAATAAAAAGGCACTGCAAGGGGATGTTCTTCACTTACTGATGTGAGATGCCCACCTTTGAGTGGAGAGAAGCCTTTGAACGGCACCAGCCAACATCATCGTCTTTTCCAAGGGACTTAATGCTCTTGTGACAGCACCTTTAAGGTACTGCATACGTATATTTGTGGCATATATAGCATCCCCAAAGCTTTTAATTACATGGTCATGTCAAACAAAGCTTATGGGAAGGGCAATAGATGGAAGAAGTTGGACTGAATTTGTTCAAGATGATGGTTCAGAGCTGGAAAAAGAAAACAGGCAGGTGCCAATCCTCTGTGGTCAGCCCCTCTGCTTTCCAGCACATCACTTCTCAGCAGTATACTCCACCGTCCCCGCCTCCCCCTTACAGACATCTTACAGGCACTGAATGCAGGAGAGAAACCCTGGGGTAGCACCAACAGCTCAGACCTTTCAGATTGCCACGTGTTGAGGGGAAGGTGTAACGAACAGGGCAGCTTGGTTTGAGCTTTCTTGTCTCTTGCCTGACTCAACTAAGCTCCTCTGATATTGCAGAGGTTTTGAGACACCTTTCATGACCTCCGTGCTGCTTGACATCCCTCCGTAAGGAACATTAACCTTTGCAAAGCCTGAGGTTTTGTTGTCCCCTAAATGAAAAGAGCAGTGAGAGAGCTGCTACAGAGGACTCCCGTGTCCTCTTTGTCAAAGGACACTTCTGCACCAGCCCTCGGTACACTGTGAGAAATTCCCATCACGATGCTGTAGGCTGAAAGCAGCCCTCAGTGGTGTCTCAGGCTTGAAGGGACAGCACAAGAAAAAGGGCTGAATATTCAAAAAAGACATCTAGAAGCTGCTCTGTTGGGCAGGCTGATGAATTTCCCTCTGCGTCCTTCATGCTGGTGATGTAGTGGCCAACAACTTTCCTTTTCTCCCCTATGAATGTAAGTTCATCTCCTCACAGGGGGGCAGATCTATCCCAATTTGTGCAACCTAACCAATGTGACGCAGTTCCTGTGAGCACAGCTAGGCCTCAAGCAAGATTCAGAAAAGAGAAACAACAAAGATTTTTGACGTGCTGGCTGTGTCCAGAAACCCTCAAGGGATTTCCTCTGCCACTGCATGCATTCTGTTTGTGTTTGTCATAGAATTATTTTCTTCTCCTCAAGGAAAACTCATTGCAGTCATATTATCAGTATTACCAGACTGATTTTCTTTAAGTTTAATAGCTGTGCTTCTGCACAAAAGCTAACACATCCCTGCTGCTCATATGACAACTGGTCTTTTCCCAGCCTCAAAGGAAACTCCCATAAAGAGAAGTTTGCCATGATAATGCTGAAATAAGGATCAGTGCTTACCTCTGGGACTGATAAATGTCCTCCCACCCAGATGATGGGTAGGTAAGCTGAGACCCAAGGTGTCTTCTGTTGCATTTGAGGGTCAAAGGAAGATCCAATAACCAGCTCTCCATCACTCCTGCCCAGGACATAATTTCACAGGTTGGCTCCTCCAGTTTTAACCTTATGAACCTTGAAGGGAGCAGGTAGGAGAGACTTTGACAGCAACTCCTTCAGTCTGTATGATGTGTTCCTGGGGTGGCCTGACAATAATCTTCTTTTAGACCGTGCATAATTTTCCCACCACGTGGTGCTGGGCGATGATTAATCTCGCTGCAATAAACTGCCAATTCTTCTTTTGCATGTTTATCTGTCTGTGGCAGGTGCCTGATGATTCCTTTCTCATTTGGATCAATTGGCACCACAATAAACCACACAGCAGTTATCACTGGGTTTACAGAGACTTCTTCTTTGCCCTTCTTCTTGCCAATGAAGAAAAAGAACACTCCATCTCCGGATCCATGCATCGCTCTGGCAGATACAACGATTTTTATTCCAGCTTTTAATTTGCTTAACATGTTAAGGCTGGTGCCAGCTTCACTACTGCTCTGATTCTCAGCCAATTGCTCATGTTCAAGCAAAGTGGGTGTAAATTAGTAATCTTCCTGATTAACTTGCAGGGACAGTCTGTAGATTTGGGACACCAGGGAATCAAGCTCAAGGCTTGATTTTCTGCACAAATTCAGCTCCTACACAGTGCCAAATGATACAGCTGGGACTGTGATAGTTCATCAGGTTAGGGTCTGGTTTTGTTTTTTTGGCAAATCTGCTGTGCATGGGTCATGGCAAGCATGGGAGGATGCCTCACGCTTTGGTAGATGGAGGCCCAGTTCATGGGAAAAAAAGACACCCTCTCTCTCTGGAGAGGTGAAGGAATATTTCTTCTAGAAGCTAATCACACACAGCTTAAGCTCTGCATTTCACCACATTCTTTAACGGCACCCCAGGGAGAAATCTGGGACCAGTCTTTAAGGAGCATTCACAGAAATAAGTTTGCTTAATGATGTTCGCTGCTAGTCCTCCTCTCTGGAGATTTCGTCAGTAAGGCATGCAGCCTCGCTCAGGGCTGCCAGCTTGGACACATCAGGGTTACAGCAGTGTTATGAGCACTGAAAGGAACTGCTCTGGGTCTTTTTGCTGCTCCATCAGGGAGATCTTTTACCTCAGCTGGGGTGAGAGTGCACAAATCGGGGGTCAGGGTGCAGCAGAAAAGGACACCAGCCAAGGCAAATATTTAACCCATGAGTGTAATTCATTCTCTCCAGCAAGAAGTTCTCCCCCCATCCAGCGGTGACTGCAGGGAACAGCAGCTGATAAATCTGCTGCAGCCTCTGGGTTACAAAATCAGCTTTTATTATTTGCTGTAGGTACTGGCTCTTGCTGTGAGAGCCAGAAGACTCTCTTTGTTCCTGTTGGAGGTGGTATGCTCAGGAACACAGCACTGCAGACACCCCAGCAGCCAGAACATTAGCCATGTTTGCATTAACCTGATATTTTCAGTGTTCACAGCCTGAGGTGATGGGGTTTCGTGAACTCCCCCTTTAAGCAATATCGCTATAGGTCCAGCTATCCTTTTTGGAAGACCTATGATGACACTGATTGTCTTTTTAAATATTGGAACCATATTCGTGCATCTCCTGTTGAAAAACATCCAGCAGCCAGTACTGCTGGAACAGTATCATCAGCAAGGGACCGTAAACAAGCTGAAGAGCCTTTATCCTGGATCTGGGAGGCTGAAGGGGGATTTCTAATAAGGGAAGGTGGAAGAGGCTGCCCTCGCGTGGTGTTTTACCAAAACATCCCTTTCTAACGCCTGGCTTTTCCAGGCTTAGAGGATTCCCAGGGACAGAGAAACTCTGGAGGGGGGTTCCCTGGGTCACGTCTGCATTCAGCCCAGAAGCACTGGGGACTGAAGAGGTGAGCGAAATGATATCCTTTTCCAAAACATAACACAATCGCTCTCTAGGAAAGCAACATATTTACAAGTTAATATCTGTCAAAGAAAAAAAAATAATAAAACAAAATTTTGGAGGAGTTTCACAAAGCAAAGCAGATCAGGTCTCAGCAAGTGTCGCAGGTACCACCTTGTGTTCCCAAAATATTGAACCCTCTTTGCAACCTCTGCATTCAACATTACCTTGTTATGCCTCTTGTAGCACTGTCCTGGTATACCAGGTGTATAGCCTGGCTCAGGTTTGTCACGGCTCTGCTACCATTTTATCCTCTGGCCCTCGACAGGCTCTCCAGCTGTAGGTCTTGTTTTCTGGAGCTGTTCTTCTTCCCTGCATCCTCTAAGAAATGTTAAAATGAACTTCCTCCTGTTTCAATAACAGCTGCAACATGAAGCAGGGCAGCATGAAGGCACTGTCTTCTTCTGCCCTCTAATTCTGGCTGTTGGTGCCCGTGCTCTCTGCATTTGACCCCACATGGATGGGTGGTGAGGGAGGACTCCCCGTGGTGCTGAAGGGCTTTGCCTCTCCCCAGTTGCATTGCTATCACACTTCCTCCAGGGACATCTACTCTGATTTTTTTCCCCTTTATGCTGTGAGATCTCCAGAACTGCAGTTAATTACCACAGGCCGTATTGTCAGAGGGGCTATTGGCACCTGACTGTGGGCAAACTGATGAGAGCCATTCCTGCCTATAACCTGTAGCTCTTTTCATGCTAACACAGCAGCTTCTCCACAGCGACAGTAACAGATGGAGAAGCTGGAAGGAGTGGTCTCAGCTACTTCGTGCATGGGAGCATACTTATTTTCCTTCACAGAGATGCAAACACAAGATGAATAAACAACACCTCAGCTAAAGGCATGGCTTAAGGGACCCCCACAGACTTGGTTGTTATGTCTAGTCTGCTGCTACTAGTTCGTCAGAGGCACTCCTCCGTGGCTGAACTAACTGAGGCCTGTGGAGACAAAAAAATAATCAATTCTCCTCTGTAGAAGTGGGAGACCAGCCTGGGCATAAGCCTGGATCCAGTGCACATCTGGAGAAGGCAAAGGTTTGAGAGTCCTTAGAAAAGACAGTCTTTCAGGAGCAGATCCACCTGCTCTTCCTGAGATCTCTCTTTTGGGACAAGGGCTGTGTCCTACAGCCAACTCTCTTGGCCTACTAAGAATCTGTGTGGTGTGATGCAGTTGCCCTTACATTGCTGCTTCATAGGTGACATAAAATGTATGTATGTATGTATTTATTTATTTATTTTTGACTCAAGTTTATAATTTTAGAATATCACAAGGTCCTGTATTACAGCCACACCATCCAAAGAAAAGTTTTGGGTATGCTAGGGCATCTCAAAGAGTTACCGGAGATCAGATTTAGTTGCCTAAATGATGTTTACAGGCTGAAATTCAACTTACAGAAGAAGACATTCATCTTCAGGGTGTCTCCATGTAATCCAAGTTTGATCTCCCATTACTGCCAGAGGATGCCCAGTCAATGTAGTCTATTATGAACGGAGAAGACTCAGCTCACCATTAACACCTACACTGATCCACCACTCCTTCACGCTCCCTCTCTGATCCTGTTCCATGTGGGGTCCCTCCCACGGGATGCCGTCCTTCCTGAACTGATCCTGTAGGGGCTTCAAGAACTGCTCCCACACGGCTCCGTACCACGGGGTCCATCGCCCAGGAGCAAACTGCTCCAGCACGGGTCCCCCATGGGCGGCAGCTTCCCCCAGCCCCCTGCTCCTGCGTGGGCTCCTCTCCATGGCTGCAGCTCCGGCCTGGGGCCTGCTCCTGTGGGGGCTCTCCATGGGCCGCAGCCTCCTCCAGGCCACATCCACCTGCTCCACCGGGGGCTCCTCCATGGGCTGCAGCACGGAGATCTGCTCCATGTGGGACCCATGGGTGCAGGGGGACAGCCTGCTCCACCAGGGGCCTCTCCACAGGCTGCAGGGGAACTGCTGCTGCCTGCCTGGAGCACCTCCTGCCCTCCTGCTGCACCCACCTTGGGCTCCTCACTCTCCCAGCTGCTGTTGTGCAGCAGTTTTTTTTCCCCCTTTCTTAAATCTGCTCTCACAATGGCAAACAACACCACTCACTGGTTTGGCTCTGGGCAGCAGCATGTCCCTTTGTAAACTGGCCCTTATCTGACAGGGGGCAGCTGCTGGATTCTTCTCACAGAGACCACCCCTGCAGCCCCTCGCTACCAAAACCTTGCCATGTAAACTCGATACATGGTGGGTTCAAGAGTTTTGCCAGCATATTTGAAGATACTGAACCATTGGCAGGACCTGAAATAGCTTCAGGTTATGCCTGGAACAGACACACCTGTGCAGACAGATGCTGTGTCTGTGAGGTCATAGTCTCCTCTATATACAACAGATATTGCCAGGGCCTTCCTGCAGGTCTGCAGACTGCTTTTCCCACCATGGGAAAAGGGGATGGGACAACAGGGAGACTTGGTGTCTCTGATAACAAGGAGCACATCCGCTCTGCCGTCCTTTCTGTGGGAGCATGCAACTGAATTTCCTGCAGAAATGAGTGTGGTGGGGTTTCTGTGCTTTGCCTTTGAGAGATGCCACCACATGGTTTGGGCTCTGGAGGTATAAGAAATAGTGAGGAGATCCATCTCCTATTTCCTGCACTGATGCCACCTGCATTTTCTGTGCTGTGCTAACAAGAGAGCAGCCAACAGGCTGAGAAAAGTGATTCTTTCTCTCTCTTTAAAATTTGTGAGACTGTATCTGTAGACTGTGTCCAGTTTGGGCTTGTCAGGGCAAGAAAAGTAATAACAAACTGAAATAAATCCAGCAGGGGCCACCAGGATGTTCAGGGACCTGGAGCACATGATGTACATAGAGAGGCTGAGAGCTGGATTTGCCTGTTCTGCAGAAGAGAAGGCTCACAAGAGAGCTTATTGCCATCTGCAAATGCCTAATGGGGCCCTGTAGGGAAGATAAAAGAGGATTTTCTTTCAGGGTGCACAGCAATAGGACAAGAGGGAATGAGCACAAGTTGGAAAACAGGAAGCTCTGATGAGATATTAGGAAAAAAATTACCATGAGGGCGCTCAAATCAGGGGGCCAGATTGCTCATAGAAACTCCATTCTTGAAGTTATTTAAAGCTGGACTGCATGGGGCCATGAGCAACCTAGTGTACCTTCAAAGCTGGCCCTGTGTTGAGCTGGAGACCTCCAGAGGTTTCTCCCAGTCTATTTTATTCTACGAATACATGATTCTATGCATGTCCCAGATTCTAGGTGCACTTACCAAGCAGGGTCTTCTGTACAACTGGGGTGTTATGTGGCTGTTTTATCAGCTAATGTGACCTGAAACAGCCAGAGGAATGCCCACACTGATACACCTGAAGATCTGATGAGAATTGGTCATGACCTAGACCACCAGGGGCACCAGCAAGAGCCTGTAACTTTAAGCAACAGTTTGCACTTTCATCTCCTTATCCAAAAGGGTTTTCTTGAAAACTCTCCCAGGAAGATGAGTGCTGTGCTTCTCCACCTAAAGATCAGCAACATGAAGAGGTCTTGTCTCCACTGGTTACCTAAATACACTGAAAAAAGAAGTGTAATATATCTTCCTTTCACAGAAAAGGGAAACCAAGACACAGGGGAAAACCTTGCCCTAAGAATTGGATGGAAAATGAATGAACCGTGTTTAAAAACATTGTAATGATTGATAGTGACTTTTTACATTGTTCAATTTGCTGGGTTTCTTTCACACAACATTATGTGTAAAGCTATAGCAGAGAGTAGTTTTTGCATTAAAAAATAAAAAGAAAGAAAGAAAGAGAGAAAAAGAGAAAAAGAAAGAAAGAAAGAAAGAAAGAAAGAAAGAAAGAAAGAAAGAAAGAAAGAAAGAAAGACATGAATTCATTCATTTTATTAGCAAAACCTAAGTTATTATATCATTGAAATTCTACAAAAAGCTATCTGTTAACATCCTCTCCAAATGATTATAATTATTTAGACCTACAACCAGTCTCAAGGACCACATCCTCTCAGTCCCGTATATATCATAATGACATTAAAAAAAAAAAAAAAAAAAAAAAAAAAAAAAGCAGTGTTTGAGCACTGAACACTTTGCATTTCAATGTGCAGCCAGCTGAGGGCAGGAGAAGCCCATGCATTAGGTGAATGTGTGTGCATGTATTTAAGGCTGTGAAATAGGAGGGGGAGATGGGGGAAAGAAGAAAGCAGCACTGCCTTGAGTGTGCCTCCTGCACATTTCCCTTTCTTTTAAAGCTCCAGAACCAAGATGGATCCCAAAGAAAGGCTTGCGGGGTGGCTGGGATGGGAAGTGGTGGTGTTGAACATCCCAGGGCTGAAACACAAAAGATTATGTCTAGATTATGTCTGAACATCAGGCAGCACTTCCACGTCGTGTGGGTGATGGAGCGCTGGCACAGTCTTCCCAGAGATGTGCTTGGGTGCTCCTCCTGCAAAAACTGGACATGGGCTTGGTCACCCTGCTCTGGGTGGCCCTGCTGGAGCAGGGGTTGGAGCAGATGGACCCAGAAGTGCCTTCCAAAATCAGCCAGTCAGACAGTTCTGTGACTCTGTGAGCTCTCCGTTGTTCCTTAATCCAGGCCAGGACATGGTCTCTGTAGGATAACAAAAGACAGTATGATATTGAGACATTTTTCCCAACAATGTCTCTAGACCTTCAAACTCTGGGGAGTATTTAGTGCTAGATTGAAACAAACAAACAAATAACAACAACAACAAAAACCCCACTCAACTGTTAGATCAAAGAAGCAACGCTGCAATGAGTGGGTCAACCTGAGTGCCTCTCATAGGATCAAAGAACCATAGAATAACAGAATAGGCTGAGTTGGAAGGGACCCACAAGGATCATTGAGTTCAACTCCTGGCTCCACACAGAACCATCCAAAACCAAACCCTGTGTCTGAGAGCATTGTTCAAAGCTCCTTGAACTCTGTCAGGCTCGGTGCCGTGACCACATCCCTGGGCAGCCTGTCCCAGTGCCCGACCACCTCTGGGTGCAGAACCTTTCCCTAACCCCCAGCCTGATCCTCCCCTGTCCCAGCTCCATGCTGTTCCCTCGGGTCCTGTCGCTGTCCCCAGAGAGCAGAGCCCAGCGCCTGCCCCTCCACTCCCCTCGTGAGGGAGCTGCAGGCCGCCATGAGGCCTCCCCTCAGCCTGCTCTGCTCTGGGCTGAAGAAGCTGAAGTCCCTCAGTCAAGCAGCTCACACACGACTGATACCAGGTCCTACCCAGATCATCCCAGCTTTTTACACTTCCAAATTAACCTCTGATGGATCTGTTGTCAATGTGTCCATCCGAACCCCTTCCTTCAACACCTGCTGTATCTCACCTTCCAGTCAGTCCTACTGGTTAGACAGATTCCTGTTTCCACTCTAATCTTCCTTTTGCTCACTTCTCCACATTTATTTTATTATTATTGTACCTTGCATGGAAGTTAGGCAGGGGTCTTCATGGCTCTCATTTTCTGTTTAACGTGCCCCTAAGCACAGACATGGTGTTCTCAGAGATACAGCTACCATGCTTTCCCTCGGGACTACTTAATATTGCTTAGTTCCTGTTGGTTTTCTTGTTGTAAAATAAGCATTACTACTTGTGTATGAAAACCAAAGTACCTTGGGACAGCTACAATGTCTTTTCTTTCTCCAGGCCATTCCCATGATTCATATAACTTTTGCAAGCATTTTGTTACCTCTTCAGGTTGGATTGATGGACACAGTTAATTAAGAAGACAGAAACAAATCAGAGAAGGGATGGGGATTCCATATTCCCTTCCCTTCCCTTCCCTTCCCTTCCCTTCCCTTCCCTTCCCTTCCCTTCCCTTCCCTTCCCTTCCCTTCCCTTCCCTTCCCTTCCCTTCCCTTCCCTTCCCTTCCCTTCCCTTCCCTTCCCTTCCCTTCCCTTCCCTTCCCTTCCCTTCCCTTCCCTTCCCTTCCCTTTTCCCTTCCCTTCAATATGATGTACATTAAAGGTTCTTAAATTTACTTGAGTCCTTAATTTTAAGCCAGACAGTTCAAGGGTTCCTTTTTTTTTTTTTTTTTTTTTTTTTTTGAGACTTTCTATTTTAGACTAATTTTTGGCCTTCTTGGCCTTCACAGTTAGTTTCTTAAGCCTAATGTTCCCCCTAATTTTTGTTAGATCATGTTAGTTATTTTATGTGAGTATTTTCACCTTAACAGAAGGAACCAGCATTTTGAATCTCTGACCAAAATGCTTTCTTCTATATCCTATGCTGGGACTTGAGTTAATTAGGAAACCAACCAAATGAAAGAGGTTTAAATAGTTTGATCCCCAAACCCTTTTTGCAGCAACTGTTCACCATACATCTTATGTTCTCCTGTGATAGCATGTTCTCTTGGAAATATATTTTGTGGGCTTTAGCCAGCATTCATCTTTCCTATTTTTTTTCCTACCTAATAATTAATCAGTTAAGTTTTCACTGAATACAAAGTTTGCTGCATAGGAGTGAATTGAATTTAGGGTAGACTGGTACACTTCAGCTCTCCTGTTACCTAGAAGGGATAATGTGGTGCTTGATATTGGCTAGAAAAAAACAACACAATTTTGATATCTTTATGTTAACGTTTGGTTGTATGTGAAGAATTGGATTTGGGTTTGAACCAAATACAAAGGCAAACTGCAACAGTAAAATAACCATAGCAACGCAATACTAAGTGCTGGAAATGATCTCTGTGGTCAAAGAGAGCAGAAAATATGAACATCTTAGCCAGCAGAGCTAAGAAATGACTGTGATAAAATGAGATACAAAGAAGCATGTTTAAAACGAGGCGGCTCTTGGGGGCTTTCTGGGATGCCCAGAGGATAAAACCTCATTGCAGAAAAAAATCAATATATCCTAATCTCCTTGACTTCAACATAGGCAATCCCATGTTTTTTTTTTTTTTGTAATGAGTATGACTGGTCCAAGACATAGCGAAAACAAGGTGTGCTCACAGTGCGCTTCACTCAGTCCGATAAACAACATCCCACCCAACAACCACACTGCTGAATGCTACAGTAATTCTGAGCTTTCATTCTCCGTGGGCTTGGAAATCTCACCACACTCCGCAATGGAAATTTTCCCCCAAATCTCTCTATCTTCCTGCACCAAAAGCCGATGTTTCAAGGTATGTCCTGCTAGGCTGCTGGCAGGCCGAGCCTAAGTCCCAGGTGGTTGACTAGCACAGGCAGGGAGAAGGACATCTGCATAATCCAAATGTCCTCGATTAGCTAAATCACCTCTAGCAAATAATTTGCCTTGTCTGTCAGTCAAACACAACCAGCTCTCCTCTCCTTGCCCAAGGGATTCATCCGGCAGTGTCTGTTAGCGATACGAGACTGGTCTCCAGTCCTAGAAATTCTGCCTTTCAACAGAGTTCAGTTTAGTAACCACACAATGGGTTAAAACTCAACTGCACTCCTCTCTGCATGCCCTTTTGTGGATGCAAGGAAGTGATTGCTTAGAACAGGGAGCCCTAAGAAATTCCTAAGAAATTCAGCAGGCAGAAGTGTAATCAGAGCCTTGTGCCTGGCATCCACAGCAAAAGGAGTAACACGTGTAAATGTTTAAATCTGTGGCAATTACTCTTTCAAACAATTTACCAATGGAGGGCAGAGGAGAAAGGAAAGGATAAGAACCGTGTGGATTTTCCTCTTGGGAATGAAAGCTGGTGTATCTTTCTTGCACAGATCCTCTTGTCCTGGCTCAAGCTCTGGGCTTAACAAAAAGATGTTGGAGGTGAAGTGATCAGGACATGTTATGTGGGAGGTCAGAGAGCAGGGTCTGAATATAGGCAGCCGTTTGGGAGCTGAGCCTGCAGGCAATGGGCAAATTGCTCGGATTAGAAACAAAAGAGGATTTTTTATTTTTTTGAATTCACTTTAAAAATTGACTTAAAAAGAAAAAATTGAAGAACAAAAGAGCGAGGAAAGAATGCCTGAAATGCAACATACAAGTCTGCCTCTGTTTAGGGCCTGGCTGGAGATGAAACCCAAATGTTTCTGAATTAGAATAAAAAACAACAAACTGAAGGACATTGTGTTTTGATGGGTTTCATTTTATCCTTTGATAATTTTTCATTTGTATCCTGCAATGACATTTCACTCGGGTCTCTGCCTGACTGCACATTTTATTCTGGAGCTTGATTTCACGCTATTACTGCATACATCAGTGGCTCTGAGATTCAGAAGCTTGGTCTTGCTCCTTAGCAAATAGACATGTCTGTGGTGCGCTTTGCTGTAGATACTTTTACAAGCCATTTCCTCATTGTTCAGACTCATAAGTATTCCTCAGGCATGGCCTTTTCTTCTATAGGAAAAACCAACAGCAGTGAAACTGAGAGTCAGTAACAACTAACCAATTTGTCTCCAGCATCTCTGGACAATTAAAAAGCCCTGCATCTCTGGCTGCTTCTTCTATTCTGAGGCAGAATGGAGGAAGCCAAAGATGAGAGGAAATGTGCTTGCTGCTCATCTAACTTAATTAAAATCCAGGAACAAGGGAAGAAAATTCAGACAGATTGAGGGCTTTTAACACTGGAGCTTCTTGAAAATAAACAACTATTATTGATAGTAGCTGAGAACAACAGGCATACAGAGGGTTTGGCTTTGGGCAGAGAGAATGGTTTAGATGATCTTGCAAAGTCTCATTAAGCTCTGTTATTTGCAGACTGTATTTGCTGCTGAGACTTGGGTGAAGAGTGAGGCTGATGCTTGAAATGAGGGCAGGTTGCCAAGACTTGTGGATCCCCAGTCCTAGCCCTGCCACTGTCCCAGACCCTGTGCTAAGTGCTCTGTGTCTCAGTTTACCCATTGGTAATGCTCCTTTTTGACCCAATGGGTTAGTCAGGCTCCAAAATCCCATCACCTCTTTCCAAGAGGATACTCTGAGAAGGGTTTGTTAGGTGTACAACAGGGTTTGATGTACACTGAGTGTACACCCTCCCAGACACAAGAAGGGGCAAATGTTTGCAGGAGCTACTTTCCCTGCTCTCAGCTTTCCCTTTCTACGGGGGGCTATAGGCATTCTTATGCTCTTATCAGGATCACATTCAGAGGAAGATGTATTTCTCCAGTTTCTCTGCCCTTTCATTTATTTCTCTGCCTGAGAGGCAGTGTCCTCAGCCATGTGTTCGCAGGCAGCTCCCATGGAAACCTTTTGAGCCACATCGCTGACTGCTTGCTCTGACTTCACTGCATGATTGCATTTTGAGTGGCGGACACATTTTTTTTTTTTTTACTTTTTTTAATCACAAGTGTTCACTGAGGAATTTAAGTGCTTCTTTATCGTCATCTGGAGGGAGAGGTAGCTTTGCCTCCCACTGGCCTCAGTGGGAGCCCACAACATCCAGGTGTTCTGCAGCAGTGAGATCTAGCAGGTGACAAGCAATGAAATTATAAACAAAGGTGGGAGGGAGTGGGAAATGCCTTTTTTTTTTTTTTTAATTATTATTATTATTTTTCCCTAATGACACCCATTGGATATGGAGAACTTCTGAGGTTGTAGATCCAAGAGCAACCTACATGGCTCAGCCCATGAATTACACTGTCCTGAGGCTCCACATACTGCCTTGGCTCTGGGAACACCATTTCTGAGGGGCTAGAGGGTTTGTCAAACACATCTCCTCTTGGAGCTGTCTCCACATGGCTGGGTGTCAGCTGTGTTTCGGCATTCGAAATCAAAAAGGGGAGAAAATGTTAGTGGGAGAGGGGCAAAGCAGATAAATAACACATGGGAAAGACCCAACTCTCGCCGCTGATGTTAATGTTCCCTTCAGCATGTCCCATAGCATTTGGCCTCCCCGAAGTTGAAAATATCTCCAGGAACAGCTGCTTCCAGCATTTCCCTTTGAAAACAGTTATGCATCCAAAAGACTGTTTAGGAAGCTTTTCCCAGCCACCGAATATTTTTCCTCCACTCTGTTGTCTATTAACCTGTTAACCCCTTTCATGTTTTCCCAAGTAGTTCCACTTCCCCCTTGCAGCCCACACCCATCTCATGCTCAGCTGCCATCGTGGTGATCCTGTGCTCATCACCATTTGGCCAGAGCACATGTGCGTTCGGCTTGTCAACCTTCCCTTGGTTCTGCAGGGATGGAAAGCTGGTTGAACTCAGCATTTGCACCATCAAAGCCTCTCCTTCTCCTAAATCAATCCCAAATGAGGCTTTGCTTGAGCTCCGTTTCCAGCCTGAAGAACAGATTCTGTGCTCAAAGCACGTTCCTCCGTTAGGTACAGAGGTTGTGCTCCTACAGAAATGAGCCTTCCTATAGATACTTCAGTCATCCCAGGTACAATCAACGTGATCACAGTCACAAATGGCTAATGCATGAAAGTGAGCTCTCTTTTGGCCAAAATTACAAGGGATTGTGGTTGTGGGCCAGGGAGTGGTGTGTCATGCTCTTGTAGTTCAACTGTTGCTATTGATTGCTGCTGTGATTTACAGCCTGCTGATGGGTATAGCATGGGTACCTGGTGATCTCCTCTCCCTGGAAAGATAATCTCTTCCCCAAAGGAATGATCATCTAAATAGAACAGACAGTCAGGAAAGAGGGGAGCCATTTACCTATTTATGTAGAAATTAATCCCCTGGAGTTCTGTAATTAATAGATGCAAAATACTCTGTGAGCCTGTAGCTGAGTGGGGATCTGAACCCAGGTCCCAGCCCAGTGCTGTAATCACAAAGCCTTCCTTCCTCTGTTTGCAGTGCATTAGGAAAAGGTCTTTGTGACCTAGAATGATCTTTAAATGACTCACTTTTCAATCTTTCAGTGTCCTCTTTGAGGGGCGGAGGGATGGGGAGAAAGGCAGAGCTTTGGTTATTGTTGTTTTCCATCTTTTTTAATTTGCAGCTACATTGCTTGTTAGTCTAAAAGCAAATTGAGACAAGGCTGGAGTAACCATCTCAGCAATAAAACCTCTCTGCCGAGACAGACCAAACACTCTATGAAAGTGCAAGCAAGAGTGAAAAATTGGCTTCTTGAGCAAAACAACTGCTCAGGTTGACTTTCAAAGACATTTGAGTCTCATACCCTGAAAAGGGGTGCACACAGAGACGTATACCCTAGCTCCTCCTTCCCACCTGCATTTAGAGACTCTTTCCTTTGCCCCATGGGCTCTGGGACTCTGTGTTGGACACAGCTGAGAGACCAGATCCATGTTGTAATAGCAACAATATTTCTCCTGGCGTTTTGTCTAGTGTGGGAGAAGGCTGCTGGGCTGCCCTGAGGTCAAAGAAGCCCTAGTGCTTCTAGGCAAGCTCTTTCCTTGTCACAAGGCCTGATGGAGTTGCTCCTGAGTCGCATGAGCAGGGAGACCCTTTGTGAGAGTGGACCTGTGGTCTCATGTGTGGTTGGGAAGAAACTGAGTGAGGTGTTGGGATTTTAGTGAGAACGGGCACTCAGCAGGATGTTTGGCTAAAAAGGAAATTTTCAGCATCCTCCCCTCCAAAGAAAACCAATAAACTATCAATGGATAATCACTAACCCTTAATGCCTACATTTCCAGGCTTTCACCATAACCACAAAGCTATAAACTTGAAATTAAATAAATAAGAGCTGAAAGTCTGATAATATCCACAAGACTCCAGAAGCAGGGTTCTCAGAAAACCCCAAAGGAGCCATCAGGAGCACTGTCTTTAAGTTCAAGCTTCCCAGGAAATGTCACATAAGGGATGATGCTTTGGTAGGAACCAAAATGGGATTTTACTTTTCCCTTCTCCAGGGGGAAAAAGTGAATATTCAGGGGGTAGGGTGAGGGGAAGACCCTATGAAACTTTTTTCAGCTCAGATAGAAGTTGCAGAGCTGTGAGTTGGTACCAGACCCAATTCTGTGCTGGTGTCAGGATCTGCTCTTTGGTTAGAGGCTTTTGTTCAACATCTACCGCCTGAACATACAGTGCATGTCATTAATGTATTTGAGCTTTCTCAGACTTATCTGCATTGAACCTCCCAAGGCTCCCTCACTAAAACGCTTCTGTCTAATGAAGTAATTGGATTAATGGTTAAACAGCAAATCAGTATGCTTAATTGATGTTCCCAGGTAAATCAGCACAGGTAGTTCTTGTGTTTAAGGGTTGTTTCTGAAGGAAAAGCAGGACTGAATTAAATCCCTTCTGCAGCTTTCTTATGATGTCTGAGACTGATGTGAAAGGTTATGATTTTCTCCCCATTTGCCTTTTGTGTTAGAAATAATTTTGATCTCTCCTGTCCTGCTTGTATGTGCCTCATACTCCTGGGAGATACCACGGGTGACTGGCAAACTGATGGGGCTGCGATATTGAACACTGAGAAGTGTGAAGGCACTAATATTGAGGGATGGAGAATTTTTCTTAGCCCTGGTTTAATTTGCACTCTTCATTTACCTGCATGTAACAGAAATGCCTCTTGAATGATTGGGAGGAAAAGCACTTTTGCTGGAAACCCAGCACACTGGCTCCCAGAGTTAAGGACTGTGTAGGCATCGAGAGCTTCTGCCTTTGGTCTTTCAGGGCAACATTCCCCCAAACAAAAAAACAGTTTGATACAATCCTGTTCTTCCTCAAGTTTAAAAAGGCAAAAAAACCCAACAACACACAAAGATATGAAAGCAATGCTATAAAAAGGAGAAACAAATACTCCAGGCTATTTTGATTTTCTTTCCAGCTCACTCTTACAGACACAGCACTGCTGCTCTTTTGGTCTGATCCCAAAGTCTTTTTAAACCAGGGGACTTTATGATGCATTGCTCTTTTTTAGACTCTGGATCCTTCCCTCTGTGACCAGGAGCTGGACCATCATTCTCCACCACAGGCTCTGCCCTCAGAGCAGGGATTAATGACAAATGTAGGATAAGAGTACGAAATGTGGCCTGGAGGAGATGGTTTATGTGTGGAGATCTGAGAGAGACAAGAAGGGCAGAGAAAGGACAGAGTGAGGTTTGAGAAGGTTTCTTCCACATAGGGATTTTCTCCTCCCAAATGACAGGATATGCTGCTTGGAGAGACAGTGGGATACCAGAGGAGCGTCTACCAAGAGGTTTCCACTGGACTGTGGGACAGCCTCTGTTGCTTCTTGAGATGTTTTAACCAAATCAGAGTGTCTCAGAACCTGCATTAGGGGGGGACACTGGCGAAGCTGATTTGCTGATCTTCCTCTGCACTCCTTTGGACTTAGGGCGATTCCTTAGGACAAGGAATTTGTTCCTTTCATCCCTCTGCTTCTGCAAGGCCTTGTGAGTCAACAGAATGCTGACCCTTTCCTGCTTCTGGGAGCCATTTAGCCCCTTTGCCCAGGTGTTTGGTGTCTCTCCTCCCTGCACAGTCTCTCCTTCTGAACTCACGATGGCAGCAACGTGCTGCAGCAGAGCACAGGAGAACACAGGGTGGTGGCTTCCCTTCTCCCAAGAAATTCAGCGTCTTCCTGAGAGATCCTGATCCTTCCCTGGGGCACATTGGCTGGCAATGCTCAGGAGACAACTGAGCCTCATCCCAGCGACTACAAAGCTCAGGTGAGGTGAAGGCAGGCACAGGACAGAAGAAGGGACCTTCCCTCCTTGCTTCAAGCAAAGGCCCCACCAAACAGAGCTTTTCACGGAGGATTTATCTCCCTTTTTCGGGGGACGTGCCCAAGAGGTTCCTGCCTCTTGGCCCTTGATTTTTGCGGGCTGCTGCTTAAGTGTAAGGCAGTGGGTGGCTTTGTGTGAAGCAGGCCGCAGATATATGTTAATTTTGGGAGCCCCACAGCTAAGGGGGGAGGACACCAGTGACTTGGCTCCACCTGTAACCTTTGCTTTAAGCAATGAGAAAAGCGGGTTCACGTTTGAAGCAGGAGAGGGCAGCAACACCCTATCTGTGGCCTAACTTCAGTATGTGCTGAGCACAGATCCCTGAAGGTTTACACCTCCTGTACTGTCCGTGGATAGAAGCTCTCCTTCTGGAATCAGCTTAGGGACAGACCCCATGAAGTATTTTCTTACTATCCTACTGCACAGGCCTGTGGGCAAGCACTACAGCCCAAGAAGGGTTTACACAGGATGCCCTCCACCAGGCCCTCTGGGTAGGCCTGCCCATTGCCCACTTTGGTCTGAGGAGCAGAAAGCCCCACACAGTCCTTTTTTTTTTTGAGGATCTGCTGTGTTTATCTGTCCCTATGGGACCTTGTGACAACCTGTCTGGGATGAGGAGGATGGGGGCTCAGGAGACTTGGTTTCAGGCCTTACCTTTGCCAGTAGCTTTATATCTGAGCATACACGTATTGTAAAACCTTCCTCAGTATTATCTGTGATCTCCCTTGGAGACCTGAGGGCAGAGGGCAGGTTCTGGAGTTGGGGAAGGGTTTTGGGACCAGTTATCACCAGGCAGGAGGGTCTGCTCACTCTTAGCAGCGCTGGAAAAGAACTACATTAAACACCCCCCCCTCCCCCCCCCCCCCCAAAAAAAAAAAAATCAAGAAAATATGTGTACTGATTTACTTTCCTCTGATCTGATGTGGATGTTTGCCTGGGTCTGTGCTGAACCAGTTCAAGACATTAGTTTGGTAGAAGAGGAGCTTTCTTTTTGGTGGAGTTTGTTTTCTTCCTCTCTGTGATGTATGAACTGGCACACAGGTGTGTTGTAAAAGAGACAGATTGACACCATGTATGTGGTATGAGGACAAGGTCAAAAGGTTCAGATACCAATTCTGCTGGCTTTGTGAAACCTCACTTTCACAGGGCCAGCAGGTTGCTCCTCCAAGCCACACTGACTGCAGGACTACTCCAGCTGCCAGCTCCAAAGATCTGCTTGGCCTTGGATGCTCAAGTGCCAAGACAACCCCACCACTGCATCACACGTGGGCTGAGCTGGTTAGTAGGAAGCCAGCACTTCCCTTCCAAATAATGGTGTCAGAAACCATCTGTGACCTCCCACACTTCAGACTGCTCTCCCAAAATACATGCAGAGGTTTTCTGACTCCTCCTTGTGAAGAAGCCTTAAATCACAGCCAGCAGTTGTCATAAACTGCCCATTGATTTCTTGCAGCTTGCAAATGTGACAAGTGGCACGGAGTTGATACTGCAGATCCATAATTAATGCTTTGTGATCCCAGATCTGAAGGCCCTTTCACAGGCAAAGGGACTGCTAAACTTCCCCTGAAGATGAGGAAAGAGCCGTGGAAGGGATTAACAGCCAAGCCAGTAATGAGCTCAGGAAAAAAAGAGCATGGGAGATGAAAATAATCCAAGCTTGGAGTGAAAAACATTCATTTGTAAAGTGTTTTTTTTTTTTTTTTTTAATTTATTTATTTATATTTTTTTTTCTTTGTCCAGAAGATGGGTACTTCTGAAACCACCTGAAGAGCTGACATTCTTGCTGCTTGCCTTGGAGAGCCTGAGTTAGATGGACAATTTGGAGCCAATGTGTGTTTTGGCCAGATTAAGCTGGAAGAAGATTTGGGGACTGATACTCTCTATCCAGATGATGGGGCAGTGACACTGGTCTTTGACTGGTGGATCTATCATTGGAATTCTCTTGCTAAGAAGGTCCCAGCAAATCTTCTTAAGTGTCTTGTCAGATAAGTGGGTGGCTTTGGCCAGACAGAGGAAAAAGAGAACAAAAGGAACAGATGCAAGAAGCTGCACAAGGACCGATCCAGTGGAATTGCATGAAGGACCCTTAGCCAGCCCCTTTTTCCTGATAATTCATGCCCACCAGAAGTGGGGTAGGAGTTCACCCGCTGGGAAGGTCTGTCTAGAAGAGCTGTTCCTTAGCACTTCCATTTTGTCCTATCCCTCTTCTAAAATGCTGCACTGTGAATCCACCACCCTGCTATTGGCACACACACTGATATATCAGATAGGTAATTTTGAGGTTTTTACTCTTTACTGAGATAATGCGAGGGCTCTGCATATTCAAGGTTTGACGGATATTCACTGGGAGACTGGGAGTTAAGCAGAATATGTACACATGTATATACATATAGATAGATATGATCATATACAAAAAACAATGTCCATATTTTCATACACAGTGGGTTAAAAATCCCCAGTGAGAGCCAGGACAGAGAGCTTCAGGACAGATGTAGGCTGGCTCCTGCAAGTAATTGTCTGTCTTTACATCTTGAAAAAGAGAGATTTAAATCAGCTGGAACCTATAGGTAGATAAAGAGCCCACTTCAACAGGAAAAAGAAGCCATTATCCATAGCGCAGTTAGCTTATGAGAATGAAAAAAGAGCATTTGGAGAAAATATCTGCCCATTAAATATGAAGTTAAGAGCTTGGCTTAGGTTCAGAAGGAAAAAAAAAGGCTTTTGATTAACCAATAAAGTCAATGGTGACGTTGAGATTATTCAGAGCTTATTGCTTTTATGAAAAAAAAAAGGAAAGGAAAAAAATGAAAACAAAAAAAAAAAGGAAAAAGAGAATAAAGAAAAGAAAAAAAAGAAAACATGGTCTGTTTTACATTTGTTGGGACTGCAGTAGATTGCTCTTGCCAGTGTAATAAACGGTAGCTTGGATGCATCATGCAAGGCTGGTTATGAAGATGGAAATGCACATCTCTTTGTGTTTTAAAATAGTTAGAGGCATCTTAGATGACAGCAGAGGCTTCTGATGCCTCCACGGAGGGGAGCTTGACTACAGCTGCCTTGTTTGTGGCTACTTATCTCAGTGCTACTTCTACTCAGTAGAGCAATGGGAAGCCATTCAGCTTAATTATGACATCCAGATGGATCCATTAAGAAAGAATGAAGAGAAGAGTGATCGGAGGGCTCCCTCTCTGCAAGAAAAGGTGGTAGGAGTGTTTTGCTCATTGAGGAAGTAACTGGAGGAAATCATGGCACCACTCTTCAGCCCATGCAAGACTGGAACGCAGGGGAAAGGAGTATACTTTTCTCTATGGGGTGGAGCATGAAGCTGTACGTTAAGATCAAGGGAGCTTCAAATCAAGAACTGGAATATATTTCCTCATGTAACAGTGGAATAGATGGTCTGGGGAGGTCTGGAGAAATCTCAAAGGAGATTAGGTGCAAATCAATTTGGAAGTGCCCAGGTGGGGCTGTGGATGGGCACTAATGATAACACATCTCAAGGTTCATCCAGTCCCTAATTATTGTCATCAAAGCCACAGATGGAAGAAAACTTGGGACATAAGGGCATAATAGGCTTTAAATAGATGAATAAATAGTACAAAACGCTGCTGTGGCCTGCTTGTATCCCTTGTCACTGAAACAAATTTGCTTCTTCCTGGAAAGTGTAAGTAGACAAACAAAAAGTAGAAATAAGGGCAATCAATTTAAAGACTGAAACTAACTATTGGAATAACCTGCAATAGGAGGTGCTGGATTCTTCACCTCAAATGGACAGTGGGTTGTCCCCTAATCAAAAAAATGGATGTAGAAGGAAGTTCTGGAGAAATCAACATAGTTTATGCAGAGAGCACTGACTATGATTTCCTGCTGTGGGTGATGTAGGATCTCAGATTGCATCGATCTGAAAGGTCCTTTCCAGCTTTGAATTACTCTGCCATTCCACTGGGTCCTTCATCCCCTGTGGCTGGGTCTGCCTCTGCCAGGGGCTGTCTTCATTTTGAAGACCTCCATCACACAGAACTGGACTCTGGCCATGCTCCCTTTGCTGTCAGGGCCTGGCTTTCTCTGGCAGACATCCATAATACATCCTTTTATGAAGAAGGATTCCATTGTCTACTCTTTTGGCTGAAACCTGGTGGGATTTCAGCTCTGAGTTCCCTCATTTCAGCATTATTTTTTGTCTAAGGCTGGAAATTCATTAGACCTCTTCTGAGGTGACTTTCTGTGAGGATCCTCTGAGACCCCAGCAGGGCCTTAATTAAAGCTTTAGGAAGCAGAGCAGATTAAATGAGAAACATCCACTGCAGAGATCCAGTTTGCCTTTGCTGAGTAACAGATAAGAGGGAAGAGAATGGCCCCATTTTACTTTTTATTTTTATTTTTATTTTTATTTTTTTTGGTCTATCAACCTGGCAAAGCATTCCCTGCTCCTGGCTGTTGCTCCCAGAGCTCCATAATACCTGTGCCCGTGGGCATTTTGGAGGTCTGTGCTGTGCTGAAATCCAAGCACCACAGTGCTGTAAGACAGCTCACAGAGGACACCATCAAAAAGTGTTGGTCCAGCTCTCATCTCTGTCCTCCTGGCTCCTCATGTCCCAGCCTGCAGCGTTCATTCAGCCTCTGGCTTCATCGTGCAGGCAGATTAGAGCAGACCCAGGGCAAGACCCTCCTGTTTCCAGTATGACTATTCAACCTCAGCCTCCGCCCAACACTGCTGAGGGTTTTCAGGCTTGACCTGGTGGGCTGGTTTCTGCGTCTTGTTCGCAGTGCCCATGGTCTCTCTCTAATCTCTGCCTGCCTTCCCAGTGGTTCCCTCCAGTCATCAGCAAAAGCAGGGGCTGCGTGTGCTGCTAGGATAATTAGAGTGCTGCAGGGTGCTTAGTATGCAGGCAGTGGCTGTGCTATTGCTCAGGAAAAAAAAAAAAAAAGAGAGAGAAAAAAAAAAAAAAGCAACTGAAAAAAGCCCAATTGCCCAAACAAGAAAGCACCACTTCTTACTGCTTGATTCTCTGCTTCCCCACGTAAATGAAAACTCTGTAAAGAGGCCCTTCTCCTGGATGCCATGGGGAGAGACATCTATGGAGGGATTACCAAGCATTGTCTGGCCCCAAAATATGGCAATGCCATCTCCTTCTGGCTGCACAGAGGATGGCTCTACCCCTTGCCTTCTGCAATGGGGGAGACTACAGAACCATGGTGGAGCAGGAGGTGGCAGGATCTGTGCTCCCTTCAAAATTAAGGATTGTGATGAAGTCTGATTGAGGTGAGAGGTTCTGGTTTGTATGTTTAGGGCCAGTTGTGAAATGTTCATATGATGTCTTCTTGGTGTCCTTTGTCCTACATCTGATAGGAACCAGCTCTGACATCCCCAGCATGGGAAGAAGAAGGCTTAAAGCAGCATCCAGACACAGTACCTGGGGTGCATAAGGGAATGGATGTTCCCTGTGGCCTCATTCCTCTTCAGGAAACATCAAGAGAAATAATCTTTGGTTCACTCTGCTCCACGTGTCACAATGAGAGGGTAGAGAAGTGAAGGAGAGGGCAAGGAGGCTTTTCTCGGGGGACCATTTCCAATCAGATGGGGTGCACAAGGCTGGGAGCTGTGTGGATGCCCTTGCTTGGGCAGGGAACAGAGACCTGACTGCTGTCTAGCATGGAAAAACAACTACCTGCCTGCTTCCTTACCCATCCACCTTTTGTTTGCAATGTCCATTGTTCTTCCCAGTTGGTCCTTCCCAAAGAGCACACTCCAATGTAAAACCTGCAACTTTTCACTGAAGATGTCTGCTTTTCGGGAGGGAGTGGAAGGGTTAAACCTTTTCCTTCACCTAAAGCACATGCAAAAGGCAATAATGGTAACAGTAGAGATTAATTCAGAGTTTCAGGCAGGCTTGAAGCACAGCAGCTGGCACATGAAGGTGGCAGAAAGCATTCCCCACCTGAAAATGGACCACAGGGGCAAGACAAGGAGATAACCAAAGGGACATCCTCCTTCCTGTTTCACACCAGGGCCAGGTAAGCGCCTTAGGGGCTGTAACCTGAAGTGCTCTGCTACAGAGGTACTGTTTGTGTCTAGCTCAACATATCCAGTGTGAAGCAAGCCTGGTTGCAATCACGGGAAGCCACTGAGATATTTAGCGCTGTTCTTATCATCCAAGCAGATCTATGGTAGCCTCATGAATACACAGGCAAGGAAAAGACCTTATGCTATTGCCTAGCATGATGTGCCCATAGGAGTTCTTCATTTTTTTCTGGCTGTCCATCAGCCCAGGCAGAGCTGAACGTGGCCAATACCCAGAAATCCCAGAAAAATATCACAATGATTCCCTGCGCATGTGAGATAGGGTCCACTGAGGTAATATTGATGACTGAGCAGATATTAGCAGATAGGCCAGCCTTTCCCAGCACAAAAGATGCTGGTATTTTCCCCAAAAGCCTCCTCCAGTGTTTCACAGCCTGGCTGTGAGGACAATTTCCCTCATGTCAGCAACCCTCGCTGCAAATTAAACCAACTAAGCAACTTCACTTTCTTGGACAGCCTCAGGACAAATGAAAAGAATTGTCCTCCTTCTAGCTGCACCAAGCACGCTTGCTGGGAAACACTGAGATGTTCTCATTCATACATCCACAAAAATTTTTGCTTTTATGTTACTGAATTTCAACCTCGGAGCGTCCTACATTCATGCCCCAAATTCTCTCTTCAAATTTTCTGCCTATTGTGTCAGGACTGTTTGGAGGAGTGTGTACATAGGCAGAGCATAGAAAAGGGTGCGGATCCAAACAGAGAAAATGCACAGAAGGAGCCTGGGCAGACCTAGGCTAGAGAAAGCTTGGAGATGAAGAAACAGAGCTGTTAACGTATTTCCTAGAATTTTCCATTCCAGGTAAGGATGCTGAAAGTTCATTAAGGCGATGAAGGCGGTGTTAGCCTGCGACAACCAGACGTTGGCTTTGGAGAAGCTTTCCTACGAAATTTGCGTAGGCAGAAAGGGCAGGGGCTTTATCAGGGAGACAAATTGTCAGGCGGTGAATCGAAACGCTTCCCTCAGCATTCAAGAGAGGCTCTGCCCGACTTTGTACGGCATAATCACATTGCTAGGAGGCAGCGGCTGAGACACAAAATAGGAGGCTGATGTCCCCGGGTTGTTGGTGCAGTAATCTCAGTCCATGAGAGCCTGGATCCCATGTGTGGTGGGTACGAGCAAACTGTCAGGCACTGCTTTTGGGTATTTATCACTGCTCGGTACCATTTTCTGCCCTAGCTTCTGCCCTACTTTTGGAGTTCGGAGCCATGGTCTGTGTTTGGGTAGCACAGTATGGGTCTCTCAGCCTTGCAATGATGCTGCTGAGTAAAACTCTTCTTCCAGGGTAATTTGATCTGATCTCATTCCCTCGCTGCTGTTTTTTTTTTTTTTTTTTTTTTTTTGTGCCTCTTGACTTCAGCCACTGAAGCAATCAGTAATTATCTCTCCAGGCAGAATTCAAAGCAAGTGGAAGGAGCGAGGGAGGGAAATGCCTTTTCCTGAATAAACTGTATTTTCCTGAACCAAACATCCCTAAGTGTCTGGAAACGTTGACTCTGAATGCAGCCAGATTTGGCACACTTTCAAGGGAGTGCCTAACTGGAAATGGAGCAGCAGGCTATGTGTGTTTCCGAATTAAAGAGGGCTGATGAAAATAACTAGCACTTTGGCAGACTTATTAATATCTAATGTCCTGAAATGAGAGGTTCCTCCAGTGAATCTGGGGCTTTATGAAAAAAGGAGTCCCTTGGCTTGAGTTAAGGCCATTCACTGGAAACCTTCTAGTTGTTGCATGGTGGGGTCAAATTTTATTTCAGCTCGCCCACCAGACCAGTCTGTAGGAACTCTCAGGTGTTTCTTTCCTACATTGGAGAGTCTTGTGCTGCACAACCTGACTCAATTGACTCTGCAGACCTTCCCTTTTTGGAGCTGTTGCTGATTTCTAACGTGATTGCTGCAGTTTGGTATCCGCCACCTTCCCTCAAAGCCAGGTAGTACTTCGGGCTGTAGCCTTTCTGAACACCCAAGTCCTTGATCTTGGGGTAGCAGAAGCCTTTCCAATCTAATAACTCCTCCAAACACCCTCATAAATGCTCCCTTAACAGCCACCAGCGTCTCCCATAGTTCACTGCAGAAATAAACTTAATTCGTATCAGCTGCGGAGAGATGGATTTGGGGTGTCTGGTTCTCGTCTTGGAGAGGAACATATTAACCCCTTCCCTGCAGGCATGTGGAGACCTCCGAGCACCCTGCGATGTATACTCATGGAGGCGTCAGAAAGGAGAAGGGCTGTTCTCCATGGGAAGGAGGTACAGGCTGCTGGAGATGATGGATTAGTGAGGCTGCTGTCATCAAACCAGCCTGGATTGCAGCTGTGGGTGATCACACTGCGGACTGCCTTGGCTTCCCTCTGAGGAGGCACATGGACAGGAGGGAAGGTGAAGCAGTAGGTGGAGGGGACCAAGTGAGGCTCCACAGATTCAAAGTTCCCTTGAAAGCTAAATCCAAGTGTCACCCCCATGGAAGATGGATGTCCTCAGAGGTGACCCCAAGGAAACTCCCATGGACAAGTGTTGTGGATGGCAGGAGAGCTTGTCCTCATGCCTTGCACAGCCCTGCTTCAGGGCTCCAGCCCATCAGATGGGCAGCGATCAGGACACGTGCTGTCATGCTACTGGGGGCCTTGATGAAATGTAACAGAGAGGAGATCCCAAGGGATCTAAACATAAACCCCAAATCCCCTAAGGAATCTGTTTCTAGGACTTAATGACTGCTGTGACTCAGCTCCTGTGCAGGAGCAGAGCTGGTGATACCCATGCACGTCTTTGCTCAGATGGAGGGAGCCAAAGCAGATCGATCCCACCCCTGCCACTAACTGTGTAGGGTGACTGCAAGGTCTTCTCAATCAAGGTTTCCTCCTCTCCTGCTCTCCACCAAGCACTGAGCCCTGGGGAGTCATTCAGTAGTACGGGAAGCAGTGGTATTTAAGACACTCAGCACATTTTGAATGGGTTTTCCTCACGATGAGTGTTTTATGGGACATGGGGCACAGTGGATAAGGCTGTGAATGGGGAATTAGAAGATTTGGGGTTCTTTTTTCGTCTGCCTCTGTTTCTCCCTTAGCTCAAGATGGTTTAATGCCTGTGGTACCCCTGTAGTTATAATAATAGCTGTGAGGAGGGCTTGGGCTCTGGCTTTTCTTCATTCCTGGTATCAAAGTCTGTGTTTGGATGTGTAAGTCCCCGTATCCCTGCTTCCATGCTGAGGGAAACGAGGCCTTCTGGGCCTCGTTTAACTGTTGTTAAGGAATCTGTCACAGGGTGGGCTTTGATGGAAAAGCAGTGACGGATTTTTCTGGTAAAAGCAAGACTTTCAGATATTTTTGTAAGATCTTACATTTTGCAGAATGTAAGATAATGACAAACTACATAAGTGTTAACTCTGGAACCTACTGAGGGAGAAGGCTGTCATCCAGTCCAAATATGAGATTCTGAGTAAAATTCTTTCCCTTTCCCTTTTCTGTCTGATTCTTATCCTGGTATATAGAAGAACTCAAGGTGATTGCCCTTCCTGAGAATGGCTGAAATGACTGAAACCAGACCACTCTCAGCTTTAGGGCTTCATATTCTTCCTTTCCTCTATTCCCCACAGAGCAGAGTGGTTTGAAATCTATGCCAAAAAGCTCCTTGCTCTTCCTCCATCCTAACCCACCTCAGCAACTCTAGAAAGCACATAACACGCACACATATATGCCACAAAAGGCCACAGAGATCTTTGTCGCTGTTGCTGTTGTTTTGATTCAGAACAAAAGGGCTGGCTTCTGCTCCCCTCCTTGCTGCATCACCTTCAGGATTGTGTGTCAGGGATCAGTGCTACACATGTTGACTTAGCCACGATGCTGGCAGGAGACTTTTAATATGTTTCAGACACAACAACAAAGAACAGATGCCAATTCGTAGGGAGGAAAGAGAGATATTTTGATCTGGGTTTCTGGAAATGAATTTTCATGAAGCCTTTATTTCCAGTTTTATAGTTTTTTTCTTTTCCCTGGAATGCATATTAAATGCTGATAGCCTGTTATCCTTGACCTTTAGAGCCTGTGAATTTGAAAATCCAATTCCCTGTGAAAAGCAATGCATACAATATGGACTTTGAAGAAAATGCCAGTGAATGTGTTAGTCTCTTTTTTGGCCCTGTAAGGGGCTACTACCAGCAGAAAAAAAGGCATAAGCAAAAGTTGGGTGGAATACAGTCAACATGAAGGGAGGTTTCACTGACTCCTTTCTAGTTATGGGGTTTGTTCGCCCTGTGGGGAGGGAGGAACATAAAGCTGTTGGGAGAGCTCATTCATTTCCTCCTTTCTCAGCACTCCAGTTATTGTGCTCCTTAACTCCTCCAGTGCTGCCAGATGGGTTCAGAGCATCTTGGTACAATGTGGCTCCAGTTGTGCCATTGTGCCCTGGTGGGATTTTCCTTAAACGCTGCCAGATGATGCTGGGAGCATCATGATCGTCTTTTCTTTCTAATGTGTTGAAAGCGTTCTGGTGACCTCCTCCAGATGTGCCCGGCACATCCCTTGGAATCTGTCTTCCAGATGTGCTGCCGATATACCACAGGACTCCTCCAGCTGTGCTGGGAACATCCCTCGGGGCTTTTCTTCCAGATGTTGTGCCAGTAGGTCAGAAGAACATTCCACCAGATGTGCTGGTGGACACTTATAATCCAGTGAATTTCAGTGCCTCATCTGCCATTTGTTCTCCATCCCTTGTTCTCAGCCAGTCACAACATTTTTGAAGCTTTACTTAACTTGGGCAGAGGTGCACTGGCACTTACACAGTCTGGTTATAACTAATACCTCTGTAATTTCTGGCCAGGAATGATGGAGACCTTATGAGTTTGCTTTTAAGTAGTGCTGGAATTTTTAATGGAAATGCCTCAGAAATGTGTTCAAGAAATACTCTAAATCTGTGAGGAATGTGTTTGAGCAAAGGTTGTTGGATATCTGCGGGGTAGATAAGGTGGGAAATTCATTTGTTTTCATAACAAAATAAGGTACTCTGCAAGTAAGAAGGGTCATTCACTAATGGCAGTCCCTGCAGACATGTATTTTCCTCTGGATATCAGAAGAGCATACAGACACCAAAGGGCAAAAGTTGGAGCTCCTATTCCTAAAGAATCCAGGCACAATCCTATTTCTTTTCAAGCTGTAGACCCTTAGAAGCTACACATGACTTTTGCAGATTTGAAAAGGTGATCTTTCTTATTATCTGTGATCAGTAATAGGGCAGTGTGGCTCTCAGTCATTTGTTTGGACATCACTTAACACCCAGGGATGTGGGTGCTTTCATGGTGTCACAGAGAAAGAGATGCAGGAGGAACTCCCCTGTGCCCAGGCACCGCAGCACAGGACCAAGGCAAAGCATAAACTCCTTGGTATTGGGTTTTCTCTGGTTTTTATGAGGAAGCCAACCTTTATATGAAAAACAAAGGCTGGAAATTCACACAGAGTTACACTTTCCAAAGCCAGGAGCTTTCTCAATGGCTTCACTGGCAGCTAAACTGCCTCAAATAAGAGAGCTCCCAAGTCCCTTTGTGCGTCTGGACCCTGCTGCCATGCCCAGGTTCAAGCAGGGAATCTGTAGTAGAGCAGGAGGCAAACCACGTCTGCCAAACCACAGGCTGGGGCTGTGATCGCTGGACACCTCACTCCTGTCTGTGCTGCCTGTGAGTGGCATGAAATGAGTCTTCAAAGGGCTATGTGGATCCCCTGCCCTTGCTCATCCCAGTGGTGGCCAGCCACTCGCTCTTTGCTCACAGACAATGTAGCAGCAGGGTGGTTGGCACACAGAGAAATGCTGTGCCACACTTGGCTTTTCTAATTTTTTTTCTTCCTCTTATTATTTTTCCTGCTCCTTTCCTTCTAATTTAGAGCTCTAGATTAAATTCAACTTAATTAGAAGGATTATACATCTTATAAACTTAATATTTAATATGCAAGCACAGGCTTTTATTAAAGGTGTCCTAGGAGGAATAGTGCTGAGTTATTGCACAATAAATAGCTGGGTGGAAATGAGTGTGATAAAGGACTAGAACTTCTGGAGCAAGGGAGGGGGAAAGATTATGGGGATACTTGGGAAGCATCTCTGGCGACTGCTCAGAGTGATGCTCTCATCTCTTTATTGCTGTTTTAGAGCAACAGATCCAAAACCAAGGGGAATTTTTGTTCAGTGTAAGCCATGTCTCCTTGTGCCTCCCTTGGGGGCAAGAACCAGGTCCCGGCTGTGATGCACAATATCAAGAAGACCCTACTTTTGTGCTGCCACTTCGGACCGAGAACTAAGGTGGAATTCACTTCTTTAAATGTCTGCCACGTGTGTGCTTTCTGAGCTGGCATCTACGTTGTCACAATGGGGATCTAATTAATATCGTCAGCAGGATTTAAGGAGTGAGTCACTGGGCCACGAGTAGGTGTTTGTTCTAGGATGAGGCAACGTGCACTGTAAATTCCTCATGTTGCATAGGAGAGGTCTCCGTGGACTGCAGGGAATCAAAGGTTATGTTTTTTGTATAAACAAAATGGAGCCAGGGATTGCTCTTCAGCCTTGAGGGCAAATGGACCAGTCTGATTCATGCTTGGTATTTTTTGCTAGAGTTCTAGCGAGTCCCTCCATCTGTGCCAGAAAGTTTAACAATTAAACTGTGTCTACACTGTCACCAGTGTCTACACTGAAGGTACTCAGATGAATCTTATCCCTCCTGTTGCACGAGGGGATCATTTTATCTCAGAGCAGCATCCCTACCTGTTAAAGCTGCATGGTTTAGATGGCCAGTAGCCCCACAGCAGCTCCTGCTGGCCCATGGTTATTTTATCAATCAGCTGATGGAGAGATAACAAGCTCTTCTGGTAGCAAAACCATAGCATTGGTAGGAGTTGTGCATCCCATCAGGACATTGAAGCAGAGATAAGTCAAGACATGGCTGGGAAAATGGGGCTGGTGAGGCATGATGGTCCATTGGTGAATAATTTTAGGGAGTGTTTGGTATCAGGATGGGGAGAAAAAGATACCAGCGTGTAGTTTACGGTGTGGGGAGCACTGGGAAAAGTCTGGCAGCATTTGGTAAAAGGTTGGGAACTGAGGGACGGAGGGATGGTTTCTGGTGTGTCTGCACACAGTCTAGTACAGAACTGGCCCCATTGAGGTCCGTGGCGTAATAGAGATAAGGAACCATCCATCTGGTGGTTTTATAACTGGCAGAGACAGTTATAAACCAGACTCCAGAGCTGGTGCCAATACACACCCCTGTGAGACTGCCTTCGGCAAGAAGGGAATTAAGGTGCCATGTGAATGCACAATTTTAGGCCCCCTGGATTTGTGAAATGGAGTTGGCAAACAGCTGGAGCCATCTCCGCTTGCTCTGGTCAGCAAACAGAGCGGTTTGGTCACAGATGGCCCCCCATGCCTGATATTTGTAATTACAAGCAGGGATTATGCAGAAAGTAGATGGAATCAGCTATGAAAACCCAGCAGATAGCAGGAGAGCTTAGGCACTGGCTGGTTCCTCACCGATGGAGGCAGAGATAACACCAAGATATGTGAGCAGCCCTCGAGTTCATATGTTAAACTTACGCGAATCCTGATAGAGGAATTAAAACTGAGGGGGAGGAAAAAGGGGGAAAACATACAATTAACCTTTTTTATGCATGGCCAGGGTTAACACGGAGGGCTAAGGAATGCTAGTGTAGTAGCAAACCTTTCTCAGTGCCCTCTGCACTGGACATCCTCACAGTAAGTCTAGATATAGACAGGATTTAACTCCTGCCTCTTAGGTACAGCTGGGATGGACCCTTTGGAGGGCAGGGATGGTGCAGGAGAATGGGGGAAAGGAAAGCACCCATCCTCGTGTCTATTCTCCCATGCATGGAGGCAATGAGTACCTGGCATCCTGAGTTGATATTTGGCTAGGGGGATATCTAGGTGGCAGCTCTGCTGTCTAGCAATGCCAGGAGCCCTGCCAGCCACCAGCTTCCAGCCTGGGGATGAATATTATTTCCCTCACCCCCTCAAGGAGTGCAATGGAGGGGCCAGTCCTTTCTCTCACCCCGCAAATCAAGCGAGGACAAATCCTGAAGGCAGCTCTAAGCTGCTCCTGCAGATAGCAAGGACGCTTTGAGCTGCTGCAGTTAGCAGGGCTGGTAGGAAAAAGGACATCCAAGCCTTCCCAAATGGTATCTGCCATGGTTGCTGAGGTTATTATGGTTATTATTCACCAGACAGAACAGGACTGTGTGGATCAGGTACTGAACAGAGCAGGAAGATGCTCTCTTGCCTCAGAGAACTTGCATTGCTCTTGGAACATCCCTTGGGACAAACATGGCTGGGAAACTGTGGTCATGGCAGGGGCTGAATTTAGTGACCTGTCTGAGATCAGCCCATCATAGAGAGCTACAGAAGTAATGCCCCTTGGTGGTATCCTACACATCTCACGGGCCCACCTCATCCTACAGGCAGCAGCAATTTCCCTTTTCCCCTCCTTGTCTCTGCTCCCTGTACCGTGGATTGGGAATTCCTTATTGACTGTGAATCAAATCCAGACAGAAGAGATGGGTGATGACTCTCTGAAACCTCTTTTTGTCAGAAGAAGAGGAAAAATCTGTGGTGAAAGAAAAAGAGGAGAGAGGGGGAAGGTGCCAATTGGGTCCAAACCGTGTTTGCAGTTTTCTGCATCGTCTCCTTTTATGAATGCATCCAAACAAGACAGCGGGAGCTGATGATTCAATAATGCACAGGGCTGGGAGACAATGGGGGAAGAAAAACAACAAAGCAAAGAGGGTTTTAATAACCGTTCATTGAGGCTGTAATTAAATCTTGGTTCTGTTTGGAAAACAAGAATCTCATTTCGTGTGCGCGCCCCGGCTCCCCACCACATCTGCACCCATGTTTTCTGGTGGGCAATTACAGAGCACGCTGTGAACTGATTAGCAAATACAGGTGTGGCAGGCACTGTCTCCTGCAAGGGAAAAAAAGGAGAAGAAGAGGAGCTGAGGAGCTTATTGCCAAGTGTGGCACCAGCCCTGTGCAGGAGAGAAGCAGGAGCCTGGAGACGAGTGTGGGGCCAGCCTGGTGCTTCTTTGGTGCCTGGGAAGGCTGCAAAGGGGGCTGGAGTGTGGGGCTGCCTCCCTGCTTTGGGGGATTCAGCCTCTGTGGAAAGGCAAGGGGTTGCTGAGTTCCTGTGCTTTTAGGTGCTAAACCTCAGGGGTTTAGTAGGGGACAAGGATGCTTTTGTAGGGAGTGAGGAGCACGGCAGAAGCACATCCTCCTGCTCACATGGAGAACCATGCCTTCAGGGGGCTAATATATCTGTGGCAGGCACTGGGAGACAGAAACATTCCCGTGGGCTTCCACTGTCTGCCTGCCTTAAAGCCAGAGAGGAGAATTCAGTATTTCACTTGGAGCTGCTGTTTTCCAGCGAGTCTTTCCTCCCCCTGCTCTCCCAGCCTAACGAAATTCAAGGAATGATGGAGGAAAACTCCACCCCAGCTGGACCAGACTTCCTGAGGGACTAAACCACCATTTCACCCTCTCAGAACCTGCCTGCTGGGCTCATTGCCTAATTTCTTCCTGCTTATTAGAAAGCGTGGCAGTAACACTGCTGTGGTCACTGCCTGTCACCTCCTTGCTCCAGCTCTACCCACTAATTGCCAGGAGCTGAGTGGAGGTACTTCTCCTGGTCTCTGCCAAGGTTTGCCCAGGCAGGAGGGCTGCATTCCACCTTCATTTATATTCCAGAAACACCACTCACTTAGCAGTATCTCCTGCCATCAATAAACCCATGCAAACAGAGATAAGCCAGATAAAGCTGAAGTAGGTCACTTGTGCAGCACAATGACATCCAGATCAGTTATTCCTAATGCAGCCCTAAAAGTTAACTCTCTGTCCCATCACAGCATTTCTTTTCTTTCCCTCCTTTTCGTTTAAAGTTGCTAGGGAGCCAGGGCAGGGTGATTAGGCAGGTACAAAACACTCTTCACAGCTCCACCATGCAACAAGCTGAGGGCATCTGGAGATTGTTCTGCAGCTGCAGAGTGGATGGGTAGATGGAGGGTTTGAGGACGTTCACAGATGCTCTAAACTCTGTGTTGCTTTTCTCCCAATTAAAGTCTTGGAAAAATGTCTTATCCTGAAGGCTGGGGGAAGCTGGCTTTTTTTCTCTCAATGACCCATCTTCTTCACGTGTAGGTCCCATATTCCCATGTGTATCTCTGGAAAGAACTGAAAATACATCCCTCAATACTGGGTATTCAAGCCTTGATGCTGATTTAAAGCCACAGTCTATGTCTGTTAGTGAGATAAGATTTCATTCCTGGATGTCTATTACCACATTAACATCTTAGAGCTAACCAGCATTAATGCTAAGAGCTGGTTAGTGTCCCATAAAATGTCACTCTTGTATCATGAGATGGCGACACCTTCCTGTTTATGTCACCTGAAGCCAAGTTTGGGCTGGCAGCATGTAGGTGAAAAGCTTAGTGACCTAGGCACCATCACCTCAGCTACCCAGGCACCTAGGTTATGTGTGATTTTATTATAAAATAATATATATATATATATTACTTGTTAATACCTAGATTTCAAGTGCAGTTGTGAAAGCAGAAAAAAAAAATAAAAAGAAGAAGAAGAAAAAAAAAAAAAAAGAAAAAGCTTTTAAAACGTTCTAACACTGCAAAGAAATGTAAGCATTAGCTCAGTCTTGGATGATCTCCAGAAAACAAGACAAGTAGGGATGATCCAGTGCTCTTTTTCAGAGATTTCTGTAAAAACTCTGTCTTCTTTAGCATAAACACTTGTACAAAATAGATTTTAAAACTCCTTATTTAAGAGTTCATTCTTGAGGAAAGAGGTCCTAAAAGTGACCTTCATCTATCCAAGAAAACAGAAGTGACACCAGGGATGTTATGTGTTTGGTATATCATTGGCTTGAAGTGCAAATAATCGCTTCTTTGTCTTACCTCCACAATGGGAAGAAAATTCATTGCTAAATAAAGTGATAAAATAAACACATCTCAGAAAACTACATCCTCCTGCCTGATATTTCACAAGTGGTAAATATGGCCATGTCCAATAAATTAGATGTTTGGAGCCACCCAGCTCCAAATGCTGCTGGTAAGCAAGTCACAAGCTACTGGATCAGAGCCCCAGACAGGTGGTTGTCAGGTTTGGCAAGTCTACCATGGGTACCAAATTCACTTGTATTAGCCAAGACATTTCTCTTGTCTTCTGAGCCTGGTTGAAGACCCTGACTTTTCCTAAAAGCCTTTCTCCTGCCTCTCCCAAGCAATTGTTCCTTTGGCACCTGGAGGAGGAGCAGAGACAGGCAGAGTACCTCCATGATGAGGTATCTGAAAGTCCTTATCGAGACTGCAACACTTGAGCAGGTCCTGAGATGCCCCTTCTAGTTGGTTAGCTTTGGGTTTTGGTTATGGTCCTCTGAAGTCCTACCAACCCTCGTGTCCCTTTCTCTGAGAGACAACTTCACCCTATTTAAACAGAAATCCCTACTCCTACAGCTGCTGCCTCCATCTCCTCCTCTCCATCTAAGCCTCTGTAGACGTCCCCCAGGGAAGCTAAAAGTGCTTAAAACACCTGACATTTCCTCTACCAAGTCACGTTACTGATCAGCTAGATGGACAAGTGGTGAACGTTTGCAGCCTGTCCCCACCCTGGATTAGGCTGATGGACCAGTCCTCAGCAAGTCCATTTTCTCAGCACTTACTCAAAGACCAGAGATGTTGTCTGCAGTGATTTTATTCTTCATCTTCTTCAATTTCTATTCCAGGTGCTGCCACCAGCCTGTGTATGTCTGATTTGGGGATGGGTTGGTGCTGGTCCATGGAGCCTATTGAGACACCTGTCCTCGTTCCATCCTCCAGAGGCAGTGCGACAAGTAATTAATAAAACCTGCTTTGTGTGTCTGCCAACTGCAAATATCATTTCCTCTGCCCAAGGTGGAAGGGCTGTCTTTAAGTTTCTAAAGACTCACCTTGCTTGGCTTTATCCTTACAGATCTTGACCCTTAGACAATTTTTTTCTCTCTCTTGTTCCTTTTCACAAAAGCTGGCAAAAAGAAAAACCCTTTATGATGTCTGTCCAACTGATATCCAGATAACCATCTGGATATTCTGTGCCCATCACCTGGCATGTGGTTTCATGGCTGCATGATCCCAGCAGCCCTTCTAGCATCTGGGAGAATTTGTGCAGCCCAAGACACCTTCCCCTTTGCACTTAAGACCTCTCCTCCACCCTGGTGGGCTTCTGTGCCTGCAGAAATGCTCTGCAAGCATCTGTGGAGCCAAAAGAGTATGAGAGAGACAGGATGGCTGGCTTTGCACCTCATTCCCTGGCTTGATGACTAGGCATAGGAATTGAATGATCTTCTACCTGAAGCCTCTGTTGAAGCACTAAACCTGTTTGCTAGCAGAGGTCAAGTGACTTGTGCAGGGAGCTGAGACATGAATCCTCCCCTGGTACTGTGTGCCAAGCCCTGACCATTTACTCAAATCTCTGCCACTGGTTCTTCATCCAAGCCCACTGCTCCCCCCACGTTTGCCTTTATGAAACACCCCAGGAGGCAGCAGGGAGCCTTGTCCTGCTGCATCCCAGATTTGGTGCTATTTCAATCCCGCATCTAGCTCATCTGTTTCTTTTCTCTCCAATATTGTTTGGAAACCAGGCTTTCCCAGCAGCGTGCAGCACAGCACGTGCCCAGTCTGGCAATAAAGCCTCCCCCGGAAGCTCTCCCATTTTCCTTGTATGTTAATATGACCCTAACGGCCTCATTAGTTTTAATTTGTTTGGCCACCAGATTTAGATGAGACATATTCCAGCGATAACGCCAGACCTGGAGCGAGTAAACAGTGACTAATTAATGCGGTTGAAGTTATTGCCGAGGGTGGTTATTCAGGAGGAGGCTGGTGCTGGGAAGCACAGTTTCATGCACCTGGATGCTTCTGGCCGCAGCCACCACCCTGCATCTTGTGTCCTGCAGGAGCTCAAAGGTGGAGAAAAGCATCTTTAAACTGACCTCGAGGGAGGTCAAAGAAATTTCCCAGGAGTTCCTGGCATGGGGATGACACCTCAATTAAAATATTAAGTGTAGAAACATAAGGATAGAGCCAAGGAAAACAGAGGGGAATTGCCCAGTTTCATGGGGCTTCAGACCAGTCATTTTAATGGACTCTGAGGGCAACATCCTTCCTTCCTTCCTGTGCTCTTGGTAGTTTTTCAGGATTGTGGCTTCTTTCAGGAGTGAGTGAAACCACTGCAGCCAGATGGTCTGATCCCTCTTGCTCAGAGAAGAAATTCCTGGTCCAGAATTTGCTCTCGGCCATGCTATTTCCAGGCTCTCCTCTACCACACATTGTCTTTCTTCCAAATTTCCAAATCTTCCAAATTTCCTCTGCTGCTTCACTTTTATGTCCCTCCTTCTGCCTGAAACAAGAGGTGTGAAATGAAATAGAGGCCAGCAAGAGCTGGCTGGTTTAGCTTGGGTTTTATTGCACCTGGGAGAGACTCAAAGTCACTGGCATTGGTTTGCCATGGCTGAGGGCTGCCTTGAAACCTTAGTTCTTGGGCAAGAGGCTTGAGCCCTGCTTCTGTTCATGCTGTGTGAGTGCAGCCTGTCCTGCACTGCTTTTTTTTTTGCTCCAAATGAATGAGTGGTTCTGATAAGAACAGCAACACTTAAAATCTGGGTGCACATGAAACCTCCTTCCTCATGCTGTCTGTCCCCACACACTGCAATTACTGAATACCTTAACTATATCACAAAACACCTCACCCTTGGCCCCACTCCTGTGCTCCTTTTCACTGATTTCATCTGAAGTTAAATGCTGCTTTGCTTTTGCAAGTGGAGAACAAGGCTCTGTCAGGCACTTTGGGGAAATTCCTATCCTCTCCAGGAAGCAACAATCACAAATGCCAGGAGAGAAGCAGGGCATTCCTCTGTGTGTGTGTGCATGAATTTCAAGCGTGTCTTGTTCATGCATCGTCTTATTCATGGCTGGCTGCAAGAGCAATGAGTGGTGTAAATTTAGCTTAGAGCATGCTCATCTGGCGAGTGCAGCTCCAAATAGAGGTAGGAAAGGGTTGAGTGCTACTGGGTAGTGCTTTGCCTCCGTGTTTCTTCTGGAAAAGGGGAAAAAAGATAGACTTTGTGGACCAGAATTAGCCAATCCTGTTCTCTGCTGATGGGATGAGGGACTCATCTTTGTGACAAGGACACCTGGGAAGTGGGAGTACAACAGACCAAGAGCAATGGGGCATGGTCAGGACACTGTGTGATCCATGGAGATGTTCCCAGGCACATGCTCAGCTCTGGAACCATGGATTTCCTCCTGATTTCCAGTCTGAGCCCTGACTTTGGAAAGGCTGAAAGTCAGCAAGGTCAGCAGAAGTAGAAAGAGCATTAGCAGACTCCTCAGTGTTTTGCATTTCAAACATACCCTGAAGTTATCCACTCTCTCTCACATCTCTGCACTGATAGAGCAGGATCTATCTCATTTGGGAAGCACAAAAGTACCCCCAAAGCTATCTCTGTCTAGTTTCCAGGAGCACCTGCCTTCCCAACTACCTTAATGCTCCTTCTCCCAGGTCCTTTCAAGGGCAGAAGCAAGAACTGTTCTTGCAGAGACAACGGCGGTCCTCGCCCTCATTAGGTCATAGTTATCATCATTAGCTGTCTGAAGCACAGCATGGGCCAAAGTACAGATCAGTTAAAGCAGGGCTGAGAAAATTGCGGGAGGGTTCATTACAGCCAATGATCCTGGGGAGATGAGCAGCGAAAAAGACACTGAGGTTGAATTCATCCGAGCTGGTTGTCTAGACTCCTACTTTAGCCGGAGAAAAACAGGTGCTTCCAGAGCATGATTAATCTCATCCGAAAGTAGACATCTCAGAGGTCAGATGACTCATGTCCTGGCAGTGCTTATTTCTCTCTGCAGACTATAAAGGGAGCTGAAGGTGACTAGCTGAGCTGCAGACAATCAACATAGTAGACATCTAGCATTAGGTGAGATGAATCCCATCCCATGAGACAAATCACAGCACTGGGCTTTGCATGCTACAAGAAGGAGGTTAAAATTGGCTGGCCAGCCACTAAAAGGGTTGCAGAGGGAATTTAAGGAGCTGTGGTATCAGGTCAAAGGACAAAATCTTTTTGTGTACATGCTGTCTGGCAATTATTATCCCAGGAATTGTATTTTAAATGTAGAAGGAAGGAAGAGGGCAAAAAGAGTAAGACATGAGACCTGCATAGGTCCTCTAAAGAGGACAACCATTTTCCATCTCCACCATGATTGTCAAAGATGGGCGAGGGGAGAGACTGAACTGCAGCTGTATAGAGAGCAAGATGAAACCGCTCAGAAGTTGCAAATCCAGTTTCTTTCTCCGTGTTCAGTGCTCCTGCTGTCCTTCAATACCAGCCCATGTGCCACAAATTGGGGCCATACCAGGACACCAGGAAGGAGGGACAACCACCTTCCATTTTGGTCTTGTTTAACAACTGGACTCATCACTTATTCTGGAGATGCAAACTCAGATCTGGGACACCAAAAAGTACTGATTGTGCTGTTTATTTCTGAAAATGCACAGGGTGCATTGAGCAGCTGGGCTATGGTTTTGCTGGAGGAAGGAGAGCCATCAGAAGGTCTTGAAACATCCATACTCCTCTTGTACTCTTGAGTCTTTTCCACGTGAGAAGCCTTCCCATCTGCTGGAGAAGCATTTGCAGACAAACCAGCTCATGGCTCACCTTCAGGGCTCTGGAAAAGCTTCTTTGTTGTCCCAGCTTAGAGGCAGGCGTCTGCTCCTTCTGGGCAGGATCGCAGCTCAGCTGCACCCAGCAGGCGGGAGGGCGGCGAGGCATTTTGGGCCAGGTTTGTTCCAACTGCAAACCATGGCTGCTGCCAGGAAATCAGCTCTAGCCTTTTACTGGACCATATGGGAACCTTCTGGGGTGTCTCCTGAGGACACCCTTGGACTCTTTTATTCCAAGGATTACAATTCCTTTCCTTTCTCTGCCCCACAGTGAGAGTTCATAGGAAGGGGTCTGGGGATTGGACCTTTATGTGTATTCAGGACTAGAGAACACAATGTGAACCACCAAAATCAGAGGTTTCACATATTTTTATTTTTTTTCCCCAACAAAATTCCTTCTAACACCTATTAGATTTTACAGTCTGATTTCTTCAGTGTGGGGGAAAAAATACGGGGGAGACATTCCCTGTTAGGCTGTAGGGTTATTGAGTGGGATGGCTCTGCTCCAGGAGTACTTCTGTTTCTCTTAGTGCTTGGCAAAGGAACAAGTAAGAATATCCTCTCTGTTTAGCACCTGAGCATCCTTCCCCACAAAAGCCCAGCCCTGCTGTTGTCTGGGCACACGTCCCTGTTGGAAGAAGAGATGTTTGCTTCTCAGGAGCCTCTTTCTCCCAGGAGGAGGCCTGGCCCTTTGCGCAGAATTGTCAGTTAAAGATGCCTATTTAAAAATAAATAAATAAATAATATTTTAAATATTTAAATGCATTATCCTTGGACAGTAATTGCAATTCATACCGAGCAGTCACCATGTCAGCTGTCACAATAACAAACTGCTTAATAGATGTACACTGATGGGCTGCTGCCAGAGCTCCAAAGAAAGACTTGGCTCCGAGGGAGATGTCATTTCTTGCTTGTCGAGATCTAAATCGTCAGAAGGGCTGGATGTCCTGACATATGAATGTTCCCAGGACTTCCCTTGTGCTTTTGTCTGCTCTTTCTGGACATACAACCCAAGTTACAACTTTATCTGACACGTGCATCACAAGCTCTGCTCTCCTCGTTTTCCTCCCTCCTCTCTACCCCATGCCCACCATGTTGCAATGCTCCTTTTTGTTTTCTTGCAGCTGAAGGGGAACACGAGTGCCAGGCATTGTGTGTGTGTGTATGCTGAGCAGAGACACCCGCTGATCCCAGGATGGTGAGAGCAGCCCATGGTACAAGGGAGGAGTGCTTTTGTCCTCGTTAGCAGACATGCCCAAGGCTAAACAAGCCGTGGGCTTGTGACAGTGGGGTATTGCCTGAACTGCAGCACTGCCTGCATCTTTCCACTGAAAGCAAACAGAGGACAGAAAGGCACTAGTGGTCTGAGTGAGATGGGAGATGGCAGGTTTCATACCAAAAATGGCAATGTGGAGCTGAAGTTCCCTCTCTATCCTCCCATGTTTGAGGGATGGCGTGAACAACTCTTCCCCTGGGAAACACTGTCATGGAAAAGGGATAAACTAAAGATTTCGGAGGGTTCAAGTCATGTTAGGAGATAATTTTCCAGCTGGTCACCTCAACTAACCAGCACTGTGGGTAAGACTTTGCCTGGAGAGGCTGAAAAGATTAATATGCAGAAAATTAGCTGACAATCCAAGGGTTATGTACAACCTGGAAAAAAAAGCTCACTGCTGAGACCAAGGATGTGCCCACCCTTTGTGAGATGTAGTCGGATGAGTATTTCCCTCATCCAAAGTGGTTTTAAATTAGACATGGGGTAAATCTGATGGGGATGAGTGCCACTCCCCACCACCAAGACCATTTCTATTGCCCAGAGTATCTCCAAACAGGCTGCCCAGCATCTCTTTGCCACCCTGCACTGCACCATGTGCAAGGCAGAAGGTCTTAACTGGAAACCTCTGTGGGATGTCCCTAAGAAGCACAGGACACATCTCAAAGCCTGACAAAGATCACCACCCTGGGCCATCATGTTTGGACCACCACAGTGAGTGCAGACAGAACCCGAGAGAGCCCAGTAGAGAGGTGAGGCAGAAGGGACCCAAGGAATTGTTCCCTCCAGGGCTCGTGAGCACCAGGAGACCAGCCCACACCCTGTGCAGACACTGTTTTCTTCTTCTTCTTCTTCTTCTTCTTCTTCTTCTTCTTCTTCTTCTTCTTCTTCTTCTTCTTCTTCTTCTTCTTCTTCTTCTTCTTCTTCTTCTTCTTCTTCTTCTTCTTCTTCTTCTTCTTCTTCTTCTTCTTTTATTTATTTATTTATTTTTTTCTTTTTAATCCAGGCACTGTGCAAAAAGAAGGAAGCGTGAGCACGTCAGAGGGAAATGACAATTGGAGGGCTGGGGGCTATTTTGAGCCCATAAGAGCCATAGGCTGTGATTGCAAAGGAAATGGGTTGAATCACTGGAGCTTTCTATGAAGTCTTTGTGCATGTGTTTAAATAACTCTGTTATTGCAGTGTTGTAAGGGACTTCTGCTAAAGGAGAATTACATGGTGATGGTCTTTAGTGGGACAAGGACCAAGGTCTTTGTGATGTCTGTTGGTTATAGCAAAACCCATAATCCATATCCCAGGTGTTGCTGGGACTGGCTGCACTGGGAAGAGAAGTAGGCCAGGTTAGGAGAGCTGGGAAGGAAAAAGAAGAAAAATGGGAGGAGAAAGGGATATTTGACTCCTTTCTACAGGATTTGGGAAATGCCACTCTCAAGTGAGCCATCTGAATGCTGCCATCCCACCTCACCCCTAGCTCCTGCATCCACCAACCTATTTAGGCAGGAGATGCAAATCCCTTCAGCAACTCCTTTATTAAGACGTGGTCGTAGGGCTAGAGTATTTCTGACAGGTCTTCACGCCGGTAACTCCCAGCAGCTGCCTGGTTCTGCCTGGCTGCACACCGGAGGCAGGCAGAGGAGGAGAGCTGAGCTGACCCCTGAAACACCCGAAGGGAGATGCTAGGCACCACAAACTGCTCCTGCCAGCCTCTCCTCTTTCCCCTGCTCTTCACGGGGAGAAGTTTTCCAAGGTATGAGAAGCTGTGTTGTGGAAAATGACTTTTACTGGCCTTAGACAGGTTATCATGTCAGCAGGGCATGGAAGAAAGGAGCCTGCACCTTCAAAGCACGGCTGCTGTCTTCAGCAGCTCCCCTCCTTTTGGGGGAATTAGTCTGCGAAGGTCAACAGGGAAACAGAAAAGGAGAGGGCTTATTGGTTCTGCGAGACCTTTGTTGGTTGCTTTGCCCAAATACTTCAGTTAATGAGCTCAGAGGTTGTTGTTTTATTTGGAAATTGGCCCTGGAGAAGCTGTTTTCTGCAGCAGCACCAGACAGTGCAACGCGAGTGTTAGCGTGAGCTTCATTCACCCCTTCCTTCCTCATGTGTATGGGGGGCAATTTCTAAGAAAAAGGCTTGTTTACATTTTACAGGAGTTTAGGTTTGTCTCTACTTTTTCTGCTTAGGGCTTACCTAGTACCTGAGCACTGCCTAAACATCGCTCTGGGGAAATTCAATTTAAAGTTGTACCCAGCAGGTGACACCTCCCTGTTTAAACACCCTGCTGAAAAGCCACTGACCACCAAGCTCACCTCCTTTCCAAAGGATGCTGAAGGCTGGGGATGCCTGCGAGTGAGTACCTCGGTTTAAGACTGAGGTTGGTGTTTCAGCACCGAGAGGATGCTGCCCTCCCTCTGCAGCTGGGAAGCCGAGGCGTGCCAGTTAAATGACTTTACCCAAGTTTCAGAGTGGAGTCAGGAATAGAAGCGGTGTCCCTTGGCCCTTTTGGGGATGAATCATCCTTGTAAATCCGCTTGCCTTGACTGATCTGGTAAATATAGGGTGTGAGAAAGGGTGATTAAGTGACTTATCTGAAGTCACATGTGGCATTTATGGGATTTGGACACAATCCTAAACCTGCTCCACTGCTTTAACCACTATGCTTTCCCTGCTGTAGCTGTGACCCTGAAAGCATGCAAACACCATCATGTATTACAGCAGTGAAGAATAAATTCGCAGCCAGCCTGGAAAATCAGCTCCCTAAGGAAATACAAGATTAATCCCATACGGGAGAAGATGCAATCTAAAGCAGACTGTTAATTAATTATTATTATCTTAACCAACCCAAGTATGGAGTCAGGGACACAAGTAAGGTTACAGTTTTTGACAGATGCAGATTGATTTCTTAGAGCATCCACACCAGGCAGAGCAGCTAATCCCTTTCACAAAGGTGCAAATTGTTAATCTGATTTGCATGCTTGGCTGGCTGCTTTTGTCCCGCCGATTAGTTTAGAAGTCACTAGCCAGTGACGAATAAATGAGAAGTTCTGACTGGGCTCCGTCCTGAAATGAATTTCTGATTGACTTCAGAAAGCATCTCCCTGGGGCCCTTTTCTGTCTTCTGAAAGAGCCCAAACTGGAAGGGGAGGAAGGAGGTGGGTGGGATTGGGGAGTGGAGGACAGAAAGGAAACAAAGGGCAGCTGTTAATTAAGGTCTAGGAGCACATCAGAAGACACTGACAGGTGGTAGCTGGCTTTAGTACCTCACAAGTCAACTCATTAAACACCAGCCTCTGCCTACATTTTTTAATATTTGCAAAGAGGGTGGCTGAGTCTTTTCTCTGAGGAAAGCTGATCTGCTTAGCATTATATTATATCTAAAACACACAGCTATGCTAAAATTGGGACTGGAACCCACTGTGCCAAGTTTGGTCTGCTAAACTGTGCTGTCATTAATAATCAAGTACACCCTTTTCTTTTAGGGTCTTTCCTATTGCTGTTGGAAGCTGGTGTCTCTTATTTTATCCTTTAGCCCCAGGCAAGTTATTGCATGTGAGGAGTTACTGAGTCCCGGGTTAACTTTGAAAATTGCTGAATTCACAGTGGAGAACAAGTTACCTGAACAATCGTGGGCCTGTGACCTAGCATTCAAAAAAAAGGCATCTAAATAGACAAGTGTCTTTTCTTGAGGATCTAAAGGGGTCTAAAAAGACACAGGTGGGTGTCTTCACCTGGGAGCCAAGTCTTACCCCAGTTATTGAAACTGCAAACATCTGCATCTGAGCTTTTCTCCTCATCTCCTTCCAAAACATGTCCAGATGTGACTTTGTTCCCTCTGGAATAAATTTGTATTTTGTTAGCATGATCTGAACCCTGCTGGTGATGCAGGGGTCTGAAGGAAATAGATCTGGGAAGCTAGTTTTACGTGTCTCCTTTTCCAGTGGTGCAGGCAGCTCAGAAAACCACCAAGACCTGACATGGGTAGAGTTTTGATGCTGTATCCACTCAGCTGGATTGCTTGCACTGGTGCATCTGTTTTTCTGCATGCTTTTAGGTCCTGGAGAAGAGCCTGTGGTTGCTCAAAGCATTTCCTATGAGCCACTGCAGTATTTTACTCCAGGCCAAGTGTTTGGTCCTGTCTATCTTGAAGTTCATTTTCTCTTTGACTTGACTGATATTAAACCCTCCTCTGTGATTCATCCCATCCCTAGGTTGTGAAGGCAGAGGATACTTGGCAGCTCTTTGGTGGAGATCTGTCCATTCAAGCATCCTTCAGCCTTTCCTTGCCAGTCCCCGTCTCTTTTTGCTTTACTTGGTAACTCACTGTCTTTTCATCTGTCTGTATTTTCCTAGCTGTTTTAGTTCTCCCATTTCTGCTGAATCTGGGCATCTCTCAGAGTATTTAACATCTTAGCTGTTCTTTTAAATGGGTAAAAGCTACTGACTTTATGTCCTAGACGGACAGCTCTGACAGTGCCTCTCTTCTAGTAACTGATTGTTTCTGAGCCACGTGTCTCAACACTAAGAAATTTAAAATGTTAGCATGTTAAAACGTTGTGGTGGTTTTACTTCCCCCTTGACTGAGTTACTAGTGGAGGGTTTGCACCCAGATGGATCTGGACATAGGCAGTGACACACTGAAGAGCAAAGCTAGGCAGATCCTCCAGAAGCCAAAGCTCAATGAAGAGGAGACACCTTCATGTCTACAGCACCTTTCAGCCTCTGGGGAACCTTGTGGACATCACTGAAATGCAGCCAGCTATGGAGAGGAGCTGAGTAGGTCTTGATTGGGGCCAAATCGTGTCACCACCTGGAGCTTCAGCCTGCCCCAGTCCTCATGCAGCTGCAGTTGTGACTGTATGGAAAGGTTCAAATGTCTTAAATGATTTGTCCAAAGTTATGCTGGAGGTTGACTGCAGAGTTGAGAACTGAACAAAGTTAAAATCCTAAGCCATGGACCTTCCTTCCTCTCCTGTGGGGATCCAAAGGTGATGTCTTTGTGCGATACAGCAATTAATCCTGTGCGATGCCTGGCTCCTGCAGCAAGTTTGACGGCTGCAGTTGGTGACACTTAGTTACCCAGAAATGCTATCAGCTCTGTAACACAATTTGCAGTAAGTCATCATTAATTAATGCGAAGTTATGAAGCAGTGCTAGAGAAAGTGACACACCAAATCGACATCAATGCAAGAAGAGTTCATTATGGTTAATGTTACGACAATAAAAAATGGAAGATTTAATGATGAATTTCAATGTTAAGTATCACTTCTCCCATGCTTTAATACTTTGTCTCGGAAAGGAGGGGCACCTGGAGAGGAACTGGAAAGGAGCAGCATGATCGTAGCTTGCAAACTAAGGCATATTCTTTGACTTTTCCACATGACAGTGTACACACAGTGTCTCAGCAGTGTCCTCCTTATACAGCCCCACTCACACACCCTACAGATCCCCAGCCAGTAAAACACATCCCCGTATGGTATCCCACAGTTCATACACTCCTGGCTATATTACACCTCTCTGCATGGAAGAGGGTTGATACTGATAGACCTTCCTTCAACTTACAGCCCTGTTTCGACAGCTTCACTAGTCACTGTTTGCTCAAACACTATTTGAACCCATCACAGACAGACTGTCCTTCTCTCTCTTCATCATCTCTTGGCTCCTGCCTTATTTTCCTCCAAACTTTCTGCCACCTCTGCCAAATTCTGGATTGATTGTGAGCTGCCAGCATCAATGGAATCCAGAGAAAGACATCCCAATATGGTAAGACTATTAATTTTATTTTAAGGAGAGAAGTTTTGGGGATGGCCAATTTTAAAATCTGGTTAAACTGAGCTTACCACTATCCCAACTTCCCCAAAACAGCAAACCTGCATGCAGCTTCTGTCTAGAAACTATTCCACAATGGGCTACAAAGCCAAGCCAGAGCAATTCCCTCAGCTAATCAATATACAAAGTGCTGCTGTGGTTCTGATCTCAGTCAAAGCAACATGCTCTCCCCTCGTCACAAAGGCCTGTGAGATCAAAACCAGAAATTCAATAAAAAACACACTCCACTCCTGTGTAGCTGCACTTCCAAGACAAAGCAACATTGATACTGAAGTGCTTGATGCTGGCAGTCCCACTGAGCGACAAATACGCTTGACATCCTGGGAGCAGATCCTAAAAATAATAATAATAATAATAAAAATCCAATATGGGGGGTGCTGGGAGGATCAGATAGGAAACAATAAGTTGGGTTGTAATGGATGAGTGCTCAAATGCCTCACTTCAGCAGGCTTTTTCTAAGCAGCAAAAAAAACACCACGCATGACCTATTCCTTCCTCTTCACCCAAGGACACAAAAGACACAGCTACCATGAAAACAGGCCTGAACTAAAATGAGAAACTTGGAGACAAATGACTATAATGACCCCTCTCTCAGGAGGAGAGCCCGAAAGAGAAAAATATTTTCCTTTACGTTGTTCCAAGTCTAGTTAGATAAGAAGAAAGAAACACCTTTCTCAAATTATCTGAATGAATAGGAAGGAACAAATATTCTCCAGATAAAAGACAGGAGGAGAAGAGCACTTGTTGCAGAGGAGCCGTTGATAGAAACTGTTGAATTCAAGACTGGAAGTGCCATCAATGAATTAGATGGGAATAATAGGAACAGATGGGCACCTGGACACCACAGTTTGATTATATGACTTTGGGCAAGTTTTATATTTTGGCAATCAGATGGATCAAATTGTGTTGCCCTGATAGGCATCACACAAATACCCCTAATCCCAAATATCCTACTCCCAAACTCAGAGGTGTTGTCCTCTGATCCACTCACTTATGTCCCAACACCTTCCCAGTCTTAGAGAGAAAGAGATAATTAATAATCAATAAGCAATCCACCATCATGTCTTCAGTGGCATTCCTGAAGGTTTTGGACATTGTACTGGGTGACAGGCAGCATTACCCAAGGATTTTCCTCCTGATCCCCCATACTCAGAGTATTCCTCAAGTCACAAGTCTGTGGACTTATACTCCTATTCTTATAACACTTTTAAACTTCAAATAATTTTTCTTGTGTCCATATCTAATCCCATTTCAACATTTTTCAGGAGGTGATTCTGCCTTTGCTGTCATGTTCTGAAAGCACATGTGCACACATGCATTTGTGCTCTTTGTCATTTCTATCTCTTAGAATTAACTTTTGTACTCACAGAACAACAGAGAACTTGCTCAAAATGGGAAGTTCCTACAGTTTTGGTAAAATTGGTAGCTGGAAAGGAATGAAAGCTGGTAGTGGTGCACGGAGTAGTATTGTTGAAAAGTATCAGTCAGAGGCTTGATTAGCTCTGAGATAATCCAGACATGGGACTGAGTTCTCTAGGAAGATTTATGACTTCTGCATACAGAAGTTTAACCAGTTAAACTGTATTAAGACTGGAAGATCAGTGAGATATCAGGGTAACTAATTTCCTAAGTAAAATTGCAGAAGTAGTATAAAAAAATCCTTTACTTTTTTTTTTGACTGTTCTCCCCCTTTTCCTTGGTATTCAACATTGCCTTGCTTTTGTGTTAAGAGCTCAGGAGCCCTAATAAATCCCATCTCCCATCTTTCAGTGCCTTATGACCCTACACACCTTTACCCAGACTCATCTCTTGGGAGGACAGTAGGAAACCCTATTGGCCCTTCCAGGTAGCACATTTGACCTCTTCCTACACCAGCAATGTACTTGCCAGCAATGCTCTGTCACCGATGGGCATCCCGACTGATGACACACCTAAATCTCTTGTTTTATGCTAACACTGAGCCCCCTCTAATCCACTGTACCCACGCTCAGATTTGCATTCTGTTACAGTGGCAATGAGCTGGAGATTAAAGCCACTAATTGCACACAAATGAGTGATTATGGAGACAACTGCAAAGCACATCCTACCCCTGCAATAATTCTTCAGTCCCTGTATGGAATAATGTGTCCCCCTCCTGCCTTTTTTTTTCATGGGATAAGTTTCTAATGATGTTAGGGGGTATCTGAAGAACATGGTGGCACCAGGGTGGGCTCGATAATGAGATTAACTTAGTTTTAATTTAGATGAAAAGCAGGCAAGGCAAGGAACAAGGCCTGCTATTATTTAGCATCACAAAAGATGGGCTTAGGAAGCAGTCAGGCATGGAGACAGCAGGCTGAGGGATGGGCTGGGGACCCTAAGTAGGGAATCACAGCAGATGTCTGCCCCAAAAAATCTCCTGTACTCCTACCCTGGACTTGCTAATCATCACATGCTTAATCATACCTTTGGGTTGAGTTTGGGTAGGCTGCATTGATATTAGCCTGATGAAATATTGTGAAGGAAACCAAATAAACTCTGCTTTTCCAGGTGAGACAGAGAGTTTATAATTAATTCTTGTCTTCAGAGAAAGATACCAAGCATAATTTTGAGTGCCCAGATTTAGCATGAAGGTGGTGAATGGTAGGTTCATCAGAACAGCAGCTCTAGGAAGGTGGGGGACAGTTCTGAAGGCATTAACCACATCATAGCTTCATCCACATACCACCGTGGACCCTAAAGAGAGCTACGCAGGTCTGTACTCATGGTGTCTTAGAGCAGGGATAACTGATGGTAGTATTTAATCTTAGTCTGCCTGAGAAAGGAGAGGCCCACAGCTCTTCCTCAGCAAAGTGTGGGTATTGTGAGCCTCTGGACAAGCTAAAAAAAATACAGGATCTTGGTGAGGCTGAACAGGGACAGTCATCACTATGACACAATCACTGAGTAAAAGAGGAGTGTGCTGGGAGAAGCCCAAGGGAATGTTAGATAAAATAGCATGATGCATTTGCTCTTAGAGATGTTGCTGGAAGCTAGGAAGGTCCTAAATCAGTACTTTGAGCTGATGATGTCCCCATGTGAACCCAGGACCTTATGGACTGCAGCCTCTGGTGGAGTTCAATGGGGGCCTAGAAGGGAGGAGCAGAGATGAGAAATAAATATATATATATATATATGTTGGAAATAGTTGGGAAATTTCTGAATCAACACCCATTTCTGGGGGTTGGTTGCAATCCATACTAGTCACAGTTTGTAGAGCAGCAGGTTGAAGGGTGCCTCAGACTGATGAGGAGGGACCTCAACCTGTCCACACAACAGATTCTTATTTCTGCTTCCATAGGTAGGACAACAGAGGTGTGTGTAGCTCCCAGGTGGGGAAATAAGGGAGAAGGGAGACTGCTCTCCGTACTTCAGATTACCATAATTTACAAGCTCATAAGCCTGTTTTATCCTGCCAGATCCCATCAATGCTTCCTGTACATATCATCTCCCCAAAATCCCGTTCATCCCTTCAAGCCTTGCTTCTTAGTCCTCCTCTCAGATCTTCCTCATGCCACCCAAGTAGCATTCCCATTGAGATATTTGCTTCTTCTGCTGGAAGATCCAGAAAAAGTCTCTGAATGGAAGTCCCCCAGCAAACCACACAGTTCTTCCAATGTCCAAGCTCTCTATGAAGTGATTTAGATAAAAGGTGGGGCAGTTCACCCCAGGACTGTCCATCCATTTCCCAGACCTGTGACCTGGTGACGACAGATAGTTCATTGGAAAACCCAGAGTTGGGACAACGGGCTGTTTCCTCATGATGAGTTGCAACTGAAGTGGAGCCTTCCTTGACTGTTTCCCTAATTTTATCTCAATTTCTTGTCCTAAGTTAGCACTGAGGGAGGTGTACAGAGATGTTCTTGATGTCTTATCAACAGAATCCATTTTATCTCCTGCTCTGGTGCGACTCTGTGACCAGGGAATTTGCATTCACCTGCAGCTTACTTGCTCCAAGACATTTATGCCAGCATATCTGAGGGGTGTGCAGGCCAGCCAGACCTGGTGCATGGGATGCTGGAGCAGAAAAGAAGCTGTAACCCTTCAGATCAATATCTCCCTTTAAACAAAGTGCACAAGGCTATCTGCTTTCCTTTCTGCTTTTCAGCACTGAGACTTCCAACACTGAGGGCGAAATCAAAGCTCTGTTAAACTATTCACCTCTGAGAGATTTCTGAGCAGTCTGTGGTACTTGGAGCAAAGCAAAAGAAATAAACACTCTGTAGATGAAGAGTGGGACATTGGAGACACCCACCAAAATTAAAACTGTAGAAAAATGTAGGGGAGAGAGGGAGAAAGAAGGATTTTAAGCAGCACTTTGCCTGCACCTGCATCTCAGAGACGCCAGCGGAAAATGGAAGGCAGTCAGGAGGTGGCTTTATTTCTTTCAGTTGCTTGTTGTGAAGCTCTTGATACTTTTCAAGGTTTTCAGTTAGCTCAGAAAAGGTTAACTATGAAACATTGAGACAGAAATCCAAAGAGCACTTCACTCTGTGCAAACATGAGTACTCAGAGTGAAAGACGAGGGATTGCCTCTTTTTCCTGGCATGAGAAGGGATGAGGAAGAAAAGGAAAAGGGGGAAAAGTCAGGGATTTGCTCTCAAGTTTAAGAGCTGATTTTGAGAGGATATAAATTAAATAATGGAAAGATCATACTGCAAGAGTATTTGGGACGGAAATATTCTGTAGGAAAAGCCTCCTGAAGGATCCAGAAGAAGCCCTTGACAGAACAGCCAGGATTCACTGCACGAAAGGGGTTTTCATGCTCCAAAATGGAGACATAAATTGATCTAAGCTGAATGAAGCTGATGATCAGACTCATGCCCAAATAGTTCTACTGTCAATAAAATCCCACTTTTGCACAAGGAGTAGTGTAAAAACAGACAGTGTTTAAGGAAGATGCATGTATGTATGGGAGGATGATTGGTGACCACCTCCAACCCACCTTTGCTTGCAAGGTTTGGATAGCCCAGAACTCAACACTTTCTTATGGGCAATGGGCTGCTTCAGCTGCTGGTGCCTGTGGGATTATTTCCTTCTACACCTGTTGGTTTCCTTACCTGCCATCAACATCAGAAACATATTTATCCTGGAATTCAACCAGTCCCTGCAAACTGTTATACCCCTGAGGTCACCCAGGCCATGGAGGACTTGCATTACTCAAGAACTAGATTATCACAGAAAAGGAAAAACTGTCCATCCACAGAAAACAAAAACAAAAACAAAAACAAACAAACAACAACAAAACTAAACTAAACTAAACAAAACAACAAAAAAACAAAACAAAACAAAACAAAACAAAACAAAAACAACAAAGAAAATACTGAAACCAGATTTTCAGCCACATATTCACCACCATCCAGTTTTGGCTGCAAATCTCATGTATCGTGCTGTGGCAGCACTTGGGGTGATCAGCTGGCAGTTTTGATGTCCTTTACAGTCAGATTAGCATCAGTAGCTGCTCTAATTACAGCTCCTAAGACAATAAAGCTCTCCTAGTAGTTGTGTCCCCTTTGACTCCAAGAGGCTGTGGGAAACATGGCATCACTACAGTAAATCTGAACTACAGAGACAGGAGAACCATCCCTTAGGGCTGACATTAATTTCAAGCAAGCCTCTGTCTCTTTGTTTCTCTTCTTACAGACATTGGTGACTACATGCCTGTTTTCTTCTAGAGTTGGCTGTTTCACTTGAGCAGGGCTGTGTGAAGGGGCATCCAGTTTGCTGGGAGTTTTTTCTATTTGTAGGGAGCAGAGAGGGTCTTAAAAGGTGAGTTAGATATCAAGGGTCAGCGTGTCCTGACACTTATAGGCACGAAGTGTTCTGCATTGATTTTTGTGTCTGTGCTTGTTAATGGCACCTGTATGAGCACGATGACTTTGGCCTTTGCTCATGCCGTCCCTCTGATGAGATAATGTTTCTTCCTTGGAATAACAAACGAAGCTCCCCTGTGAGTACAGCAGGCTGTACTGCTGAGGAAGTGAAGTTCCAAGGAGGCTCAGCGGTGTTGCTGACACCCCTTGTTATCCCCCTGAAAATCTCTGTGTTTATGTTAGTGGGAGCTGGGGAAAACCACAAAGGATTAGTCTGTATTGATAGCAGAGATGGGAACAGCACAAGGCCCATGGCTTAGCACCCAAATCATCCATCTGCAGGATGGCTGGGGATAAATATAAATTGTAGCATGAGTTTTTCTCTCATCTGGAGACAGATCCATCCCCCCGTATAATGGAGACCTTCCTCTAGCACAGCTGTTTAAATCTCAGACCAAACCTCATCTGGGAAAAGTTTGCTGGTTCTTGTTACACTTCCTGTGGTTGTCACTGCAAATCTAAAATTAAACAAAAATCTTGGGCCTTCTTTAGGACACATGGGCCCTGGCTATTCACCTCTCTGCAAACGTGGCTGGGGATGAGGAATGGAGAATTGTTGGAGCATTGAATGAGGAATGGAGAACTGTTGGAGAAAGGGCTTGATAGGGGTAAACGTCTGTTGGGGTGAACAGCCTAGAGCAAAGATGGGATCCTGGGATTTACGGACTGAGGGTGGTGCTTGGTGGCTATATTGGTGGCAGGGAAGGTTCCAGCTCACCCTAATTCCCATGTCACTGTCCCTTATGTCTGTGTGGTGGTCCACTGAAGAATGGCTCGTCGTCAGCAATCCTCCTGACTTTGATGAACCATAGCCTCTATGAGAAAAACTAATTCTATCCCAGACAAAACTGTAGTTGGAAGCAGCTGCCTCTCAGGCAAAGTGAAGCTGTAAATTTGGCATCAGTCTGTGGCAGTAAGAAGTGAAACAGGGACTGCTGCCTTGGGAGATCTTTGGTCCACTCCTGATAATGGTTAAAGCAATGTCATGGAGAAGCCACTTTCACCTCTTCAATGAACCCAGATTAGTGGTTTATGAAGGTTCCTCACTGCAATGAAGCAAACTGAGCTGAAAGCCAACACAGCTGTGTTAAATTCTGAGACATATAATTTACCCTGCTGCTGCTGCTGTAAAGTCTTCTTTCAGCCTGGAAGTTTGGGATGGGGTTATGGTTCCATGGAGGAAATCCATGGAGACTCTTCAAGGGATGGACACAGGAATAAAACTTTCTCTAAGAAACCTTCCCAGCTCATGATTTTCTCCACTGCTACATTTTGCAGCTCCTCTGGGACGTGTACCCAACTGGGAAATGTGACTGGTTGGAGCGGATGTGAGATAGCACCACGCTGGAGAGAGGGCAGCATGGCCTGGAGACTTAATGTATGGATGTGAGGGAGGAAACCGGGCACTGGAAAAACAAAACAAAACAAAACAAAACAAAAAAACTTTGAGCATTAAAAGGATTATGAAGGCAGATTGTGATGTGAGAGCAATTGGATTTCTCCTTAAAGTGGTTATTGCAAAAGTAACACGTAGGACACACTTTTGCTGAGACATCATTTAGATATATTTTTTGGTAAAGCCCTTTGACTGTCAGACAGCCATACAGACCCTTAGCAGAGGAAGATAACATGGTTACTAACAGGGTTTTTATGGAGTGTTTAGGTCATAGTAAAACAAGCATTCTGCCTTAGTCTGGCTGGGGAAATCAGGAGCTGCCCCTGTCTGCATTGCAATTGCAGCAGAATGAACAAAACTGAATCTGAGTCCAGACTGGACCCAGTCCTGAGCAAGGAACACCTTCAATGCTAGCACAAATCTTGGACAAATGATGTTGACCAAGGAACATGGTGGTATTACCCCTGGAAATTTATCAGATTCCAGTTTTGAGGTGAGACAGAGGTAGCTCCAGCAGAAGCTTGTTTGTTGGTTTGGACACCACTCAGAGCAATCAGCAGGGACTGATAGGTTTAGGAATGGTCAGATAGGCTTTTCTAAAAGTCCAGAGAAATTCAGCTTCATCATCAGATGGATTGGCACCCATTCAACCTGACCAGACTGTCCTGAAATCCACCTCTTGGAAGCTAAAGCATCTTTTGGATCATTCATGGGTGGGAAGTGGTCCTGAGCCTACCTTTACCCTGTCTCTTGCAATCAGATACTACTTCTACTCTTCAGAGGGTCTGCAGAGATCCAGCAATGGGGTCAGTGGGATCGATCCTGTTTCAAATGGGCACGTGGTGCATCTGAGACACCAGTTCTGCTCCCAAGCTGGATGATTCTCACACAGTACTGCAAGAGGAGTGACATTGGAGGGGTCCATATACACATTCAGGACTGATTGCTGATGGCACTGGTGTAGGAGATCAAAGTGAAGTGAGGAGAAGAGTGAGGCACAACTTTTTAGTCTGGTGAGCCATCTTCTAATACATGATAGTTGTTGCCACCGTGACTTTCTTGTGAGTATTGCAACATGTGCTCTTTTATCCAGAAATTCCCTGTGGTTCAGGGATAATCTTTCATAAGAAGGAAGAAAAACAACAAAAACAGATTCAAATCCACAGAGATTTTTAGGAGATATCCACGATCTAGGCCTCAGGCTATGTCCTGCTCAGTCTCTAGAAGAGCCAGAAAATATTTATCTTACTTTTGCCTAATGACGAAAACTCAGGATGCCAATAAAGCAAGCCCATATTATTTCTCTGAATATTTATTTAGTTAATTTAAGAGAATATTTTGATGTTGAGGAATCTCATTCTTATTTTAGGATGTTGGCCAGACTACTGGAGGTGATAGTGTTGACAAGTGGAGAAGGACCTGGGGGTCCTGGTGGACACCACGTTGACCATGATCCAGCAATGTGCCCTCGTGTCCATGAAGGCCAGTAGTAAGCTGGGCTGCATTAGGAAGAGCACAGCCAGCAGTGTGATCCTCCTCCTCTGCTCAGCCCTGGTAAGGACTCACTTAGAAGATGTGGAGTCTCCTTTTCTGGAGATATTCAAAAATTGTCTGGACACAGTCAGTGGTATTGTGCTCTACAGGACTCTGCTTGAGCAAGGAGGTTGGACCAGATGATCTCCTGAGGTCCCTTCCAGCCTCAACCATTCTGTGATTCTGTGAAAGACACCCATATAACAACTCTGCTTTAATAGCACTAATTGGTGTTTGACTTTAGTCAGATGAGAAAGATAGAGATAAATGAACAAGCTCCAGAAAGAATAGTCCTTGCTGAAGCTCCTTAGTGGGGAGAGACAGGGAAAGCATGAAGGTTAAAAGTCTAATGACAAGCATCCTTAATGATTGCTCTTCCTGTATTCCCTCTGGGTACCATTTCCTGATTCTAAATTGTCTTAAAACCACTCTAACACAGCTGAAACATTTCTAAATATAATTCAGCTCAACTAATGTTAAAGACTATAATGGAATTTCAGGGAAGAAAATCAAGCAAAACAAGTTTTTTTAACCATTAGATGTCATTCTGAGCCGTAGAGCGGGCCAAATGGTGCATGAATTTGGGTAAACAGTGGAGACAAAACTGACATGTTAGCTGGAGTGGAATTTCTCCTGTCTGCAGCAGCGTGTGGTTTCCCTGCAGACCATCTCTCCTCCACAGCTAGTGCGAACCTCTGCGCTGTGACAATAATAGAAACCCCACCTACACTCCCACGGGAAAAGCTTCCTGAAACAAAAATTAAGAGCTGTTGCAGGCAGTGATTTTGTGGTCCTGGGCAAGTCGAGCTTTCCTTTGGTAGCTGTGGGTGCATGCTGGAGGCTTGCATCACCTCTCCTGCAGCAGCCTGAGCTCACTGGCCGTTCCAAAGCGACACAGAGCTTGGCTACAGAAAATGGCCTAAAAGCACAATTAGCTTTCTGTGACAATACCCTCTTTATTCTTCATTATGAAAAGACCTGAAAGGGAATTTGTTTTCTGAGATAGATGTGAAATGAAGCTCTATCAGAACAAGTAACCTTGCAAACCAGACACAATAGCTGGTATCTGCCCATCACTTCCTGCCTTGCCCTCCTGAGGCACCGCACAGCAGCTCGTGAAAAGCGTGTTTTTGTCTGCTCCCCTGCTTATAAATCACACTCATTAACAATATTTTCGTTTCTTATGAAAGCAATAAAATAATAAATGTGCCTGCGCAGTTTCTGCTTTGCTTGGGACCAAGCTCCCAGCCTCTCTCGGGCAGGGAGGTCAGTGCAGTGGGCTGGATTCATGCCCGTTGTTTAGAGGCTCTTTAAGCTGTCAGGTTCAGACAATGTCACTCTCTCCCTTCATTAACTTTCCTTGGTCCAGCCTCAAAACCGATCCATAATCAATTAAAGGGAATCTCTTAAATAACACAGACAGACTCCAAGCAAAAGCCACATGAGGAACCTATTTGTGCATTTACATCACCCAGCACTTGAGCAGTTAATGATGCTGATGGCCAGGCTCATATTTTGGCTCAATTTCCATATAGCAGATGTGAGTGGAGGCACCTGAGACAGGGAGGCAGGGACACCTGGAGACAGGGACTCCAGACCCAGCCCTGCTTCTGAATATTTCTGTTTGTGCTTTCCTATCGACAAATGTGAGCATGACGCAGTTGCTCTTCATACTATGCAAATACTTCACTTCTTTCAGTCCTGGAAAGTCTGGATAAATTAACCAATCTGGAATAACTGGTAAGTGGGTACAGAGTGCCGGAGAATAAGAATTGGAAGTGCTCTTGTGGGTTTTTGAACCTGGAAATAAAAATGACTGAAAAGATGTGGAAAAAATGACTACAAATAGAAAGCCAACTCCCAAACAACATCAATCAAGAAAAGCTGATCTGTTCTGGTACCAGAAAGGTAGAGGACCCTTAGACATAAAACACAGTGGGGGAGTCTCTAGGCACCAAAACTGGGTGCTGGGTAGTTTATAAGAATTCGGTATCATAGAGTATACATGTTATAAGGAGTTATATATATATATAAGGAGTAAGCAAAGACTGTAAGTACATCACAGAGAAAGTTATCTGAAAAATATAACTATGAAAAGCTTGGGATATATTTCCCAAGAGATAGAAGAACTGAGATGTGAACAGTGCTTTCTGCATTTTCACAAACACCATCCGTGGCATGTTACCTGAAAAAAAATGACCCACTGGTGTCAGGAAGAGCAGGAGAAATGATAACAAGATTGGAAGATCTTTCTGGATCTTCCAATTATCACATTCAGTGGAATTCAAGGGGAAGGACACTGATCCTTTTCCTCTGGTAAAGACGCTGTATTACTGCATCCAGTATTGATCTGTGGAAAGGTTTTGGAGGAGCCCATGCCTCTTACATCTTTTAACTGCACTCTAATAGGACCTGGTAGCTCCCTGCTGTCCAAAGACATTTTAGAAATATGACCTTAGCCTGGAGGTCAGAAAAAATGATTGTTGGGTGTCCAAGCCCACCTGGGAGCACAACTGGAACTCTGCAGCTGAGAAAAGCCCAAGGCTGAGTCAGGAGGATGGGGACGGGCAGGAGAGCAGGGCAGAGCCTGTGCACATCTATTCCTATACCTACAGGAAAAATATAGGAAAAATACCTAAAGCTATTCCTATAGAAGCCAACTAAACAGAGACAGAGCACTGGACTAAGTGCTGTTCGTGATCATCCATAGTGTTTGCTTGCTAGTGTGCTCATTAGCACTTTTGTTTTGACTCAGGTCAATTAAGTGCCATCACAGTGAATGTCCAAGTGTGGTTTAAGGGATAACACAGGTCAGAGGCTGTTCCCAGCTGTCAGGATGAGCAAGGCTGCCTGATTCTGGTGTGGGGAAGCAAGTTTAGCTGTATGGAAGAGAGCTGTGCTCCCTGGGCCAGGAGGTGATCCTCACCTGCTTTATTTAGTAGCACAGATGTAGTCTGATAATGCACAGGAGCCCTGGGAAGTCAGGGCATACAGTAATCATGTCACACTGCCTGCATGACTGCTCAGCTCAGATGGCTGCTGGCATTGCAGGGGCTCTGTTCCTGTACCTAGGAGGAGTTATTAAATCCTTCCAAAGCCCGTGGGTGCTCAGGTCCATCTCCCTCCACAGGCACAGAAATAAATCCCCATTCCTCTCTGCAGGTAATTACTTGCCTGCCTATACTCCTTGCACATGCATGTGCATATGTGATTTGCATGTAGCAAAGGCTGCCAGATTTCTCAGTGACTACGTGTGTAAAATGAGCAAGGAAGCACTGACTGTGGCTGTGCCCAGGCTGGCTTCTACCTTCTCCAGGCACAGCAGCTGTCCCAAGGCTCAGGAACAGCCTCAGGGCAATTGTTGATGAATGCAAGAGTAAGTCTGAGCTGGTGATCCCCAGCCAACAGGTAAAAACTCCAGAAGGAACTTAAATGGGAGGGGAATCACAGAAAAGGACAGATGGGGGAAGAGAGGCAGGGCAGAGAAAGATAGGGATGAAGCACAAGGAATGACAGGTCTCATTCAGCAGAGGCTGTGGCTGTGCTCAGGCAGTATTCCCACAAATTGGCACATCTAGGAGCCTGGTTTGCTGCTTCTTCCTTGAATATTCCTCAGACCGCAGGTAATTTAAAAGGGAATAATAAGGATGTGTGGATTTACCCAAACTGTGTGCAAAGCTGTTGCCTTATACAAAACAAAAACAAACAAATGAAAAAATAAATGGTGACTGCCTACTCTTCCCCCTTTAATGATCATGAAGGGTCTTAAAATTCACATTTATAGTGACTGCTGCAAACCAAAGTCCTTCTCTACAGGCAGCCCCACAGGACCCCCGTCCCTGCAGAGTGTGCATGAAGAAGCTGACCTGATCTCTGGACCAGAGACAGCTTATATGAAGCAAGAAATCTCCGCCAACATTTGTGCAGTCTGCATCAAGACAAGGAAAATCACTGTCATAATCACGCTGCCTGGGAAACAAACTGAGTGTGTTTATTATAAAACTGCTGCGTGACAGGTGAAGCATTGCAGTGGCTGTCCTCTCTGAATAAAACAGAAATAAAACACCGTGTCTGTCCCAGGAGCTCGAGGCTGCCACACGACTTCGTGGTGCTCCAGCAAGGGCTTTATCCTGGCCAGGTGGAAGATGTTCAGCTGGCAGCTTGTGAGCTCCCCCATTTTTTCTGTTTTTTGGCTCCGAAGTGAGTGCTCACCTAGCTTTGGGACTGATGCCTCTAGGCTGTTTTCTCTGCTTTCCCCTTGTCTCCCAAGCACAGAGCCCAAATCAAATGACCACAAAAGCTTTTGCTGCTGTCAGATAACAATAATGAGTCAAAAAGGATCTGCCTGGGGACGGCACGAAGAGGAGCAAGCCTGAAGTTTGCAACCAAAAGCATTCAAGACAAGCACAAGTTGTCCCGGCTGCCCCCACCGCCATCCTGCAGAGCGTGGTGGTGATGTTTCGTGTTGCAGAGCATGGTGGTGATGCTTCTCCTAAGGTCACCCAGCCTGCAGTTTAACAAGCACAACTAGGAGACTCTCTGGGCTTCCTCCTGCTATGACAACATATGGTGGTGGGAGGTGATTGACTGGTACAATGCGATTTTCAATAAAATGTCTTCAAGACGGAAAAGTTCCAGGTGACTAGAAGTAAGCAATCATTGTGCCAGTCTTTCAGCAAAAAAGGGTCACGCGCTGAGCACGGCAACTTAAGGGAATAAGGCAGCTTTTTATAGCGAGCAATATCTCTTCTGACAGCGCTAGTGAACTGCTTCAAACCACAGTTGGCTGGGAATGCACTAAGATGAATAGCTTTGTCTTTCAGTAAGTATTACCGGGAGCACTAGGAAGAATGAGAAATGGGTTGTAAAGTAAGCAATAGCTAAAAAAAAACACCTTCTCTCCTGACCTTATTGTAAAGAAACCCTGGCAGTCTGGGAAGAAAAACAAAAAAGTGCAAGGAGTTGGCCCCTGGGGAGGAAGAGAAATCCCCTCCAACGGGAAACCTGGAAACCTTTTCTGAGTGTTAATGATCAGGTATGATGAGCTGGAATATCACTGTCCAGTCTGGCTCTTGCCTCATCATTCACTTCTGTTTAATTTATGTTATGGTGGTGGATAGAGACCTTGTCTGAAGCTGGGTGCCTGATGGCTTGTCCCTGCAGGAAGAAACAGCCGGAGAGAAGGGTCTGTATAAATAAGGCAGGCTCAGGGGGACTTCCAGACCCTTTTTTACAGCCCAGCCAAAGCTACACTGAGAAACTGGGGCCACACAGGGGAAGTGAGCACAGATCTCCTGCACCTTCACAGTCCTATTGCTGGTCATTGCATCTTAGGAGTGCTCAGGACTGGGAGATGGAGATGCTTTCCTGGCAAGGTCCTGACCCTTCATGTTCTGACACTCGAATTAATAGACTATTTCTTCAGGCTTTTGAGGGAACTGGGGGCTTCTTCAAAGTTATGGGGTACAGGAAGGAAAAGGATGTGAAAAATTCTCACTTAAATTGTGACGGTTCATTTCTGAGAAAGCCACACTGCGGTTCATGTCCTCCCATACATGATCTTGTAAGGGCTGGGCAGCATGAGAAAACCTTCCTACACCCTCGTGAGGTCAAGTTCCCAGACCTGCACCTCTCTTTGAATTATAGCTGAGCTCCTCCATGGCACCTTGGGATGTGTCAAACCTGCCCTTTGCTCTCACACACACGTTAATTAACATCCCCGTGAGTCACCACCTGCAAACATCCCTCCTCTTCGGACAGCCACCGACCAGAACACTTTCATAAACCCTTCCTTTTGCTGGGGGTCTCAGGAGACCTCTTCTTTGCATTGGAGTGTTTGTCTCCCCAGTATTTTTTGAGAAAGCTTCAAGTGAAAGCCCTCTTAACACATGTGAAAGCATATTACTAATGCAGAGTGTTCACTAATTATTACCCTCATGCAAACAGACTGACTCACCACGCCATGGCTCAGTCTGCTAATAGGGAAACAATCTTTGGTGATGCTATTTACCAGATTGAACAATAAGAAAAAAAGTGAGAGAGGAGCATTAGAGACACCCCCGGGTACTGTGCCTGTTAGAGAATATGTGTTTTTTTATGGGACTTCGGGCCCCACCAACTCAGAAAACAAATCTGTCCTTTCTGTCTGGTCTGAGAGTGAATCTGCTCCTCTCTGACCCTGTCACTGAAGCATCTGGCAGGAATTATGAACTCTCAATTTTCTTGCTTTAAACCTGAGCTTATTGGTCATTTCGGTTTTGTTATTATTTGTTTTTCCCCAGGGGGAAGAAGGAAGCGGGGATATATCTAAGGAAGCGATAACCAGATGTTTGGCATTTCCATTCCAGCTCAGGTTTTTCTCAGATGGCGCTTCCCCACTGATTTAATCAGTGAAATAGCCCCCTTCCCCCATCTCCAAAGCCAGCTCCATGTAGCTGTGGGTCTGCTTGTTTGCTTTTTTCTGCAGGTGCATCCCAGATGTGCCATTTCTCTGCAATGCAGGGGCAGAAAAAGTGCAAATGTGACTTGTTTGGCACAGATGCTGAGATCTTGTCGCATGCAAGGAGCAAGGGGCACCTTAGGGTGTTTCACTTAGGGTTGAAGGACCCAGGGGAGCAGGAATCACTCACATTTTTTGTTTTACCAAATCCCACCCAGAGATGGAGCAGCGAGACCTAAAAGAGTGGGTGAAACCCCGTTTGGAACAGGTGAGAAATAGGGGAGGAGTGACGCTAATCCTTACCCCTTGGCTGGGATTCCCACAGGATTCACTGCAACCCAGTAGGTCAAACCCGATCAAGCAGCTCATTTTCCCTTTCGTCAGGAAAGTGAGCATAGGGCATTTTCCTTTCCCTGCCCACCACTTTGATTTTGACAGCACAAGTGGCAACAGAGCATGTCGCAGCTATCAGTGGGATGTGCAGAGCTACAGCCCTTGTATGGGTCAGCCAGAATTCACGTCCGTGTACTTGCCTCTAGGAGACACCTCCTGCAGACATGTGGCCAAGCCTTTTCAAGTCACTTTGTGATTTTGGTGAAGGTTTATTTCAAAGTAAGGCCTTAGGCAAAGTTTCAGACTGCCCCCTTTTTATCCTTGATTATTTGGATTGCATGCAACCAAAACTTCCTCAGCGGTCCCAATAGTAAAAATTATTTCTACTTCACATCGACAAAGTCTGGGTAGACATCTGAAGCATTAATGGTGTATTTTGCTTTAGTATAATTATGTTTACTCTTTTTTTTTCTTTTTTTTTTTTTTCAGTTTGAGATACAAGAATGTCTGGAAGGCAGAGTGTAATCTAAGATCTCCTTTATACCCTTAATTCCTGAAGATCATCACAATCAAGGAGACTTTAAATCCCTGGATAAGTCTCGGCAAGGGGATGATGAATAGATGAGAAGCAGCAGCAGAATGCTGCAATAATACTTATCCAAAAATCTGCCATGGTTCTTTTACTGAAGAGAAGAGATTGTGAAACAAAAGTGGGGTGGGAGGAGAGGTAGGCATTTGGCTAATACAAAAGAACGAGCAGTGCCATGCAGATGAATCACACTCCTCTCATCAAAAACAAGTGGTCCCATGGCACTAGAACTAACAGAGCCTGGATTCCAGCAGGACCACATGACTTCACTTGGGGTGAGTTAAACACTTTTTATACATCTTTCTTCTCTCTGCTTGCTCCTTCACTTTAAAACTTTTCTTGAAGATGCTTTGAGTCTCAGTGATATATATATATTTTATATAACACCGATTGCTTAGACTCAAAGCATATCTTATTTATGTCTTATTTATTTACTTATTTCACAAGTGCAGCAATGGAGCTCTTTCTTTAGGAACAGTATTATTAGCTGCTCAATGTCAGCCAGAAGATATTGGGCAAGATGGCCTCAGGTCTGACTCCATACTGCTCTGGTGTTCTTGAACAAGGTTCTGCCTGCTATCCTGTACCCAAGAGCATCCTTGGTCCAGGAAGGATGAAAAGCAGAGAATACCCTAAAACCCGGCTATCTCATGACAAGGCATTAGGAGTGTCTCTGTTCCCTCTGGAGCTCTAGCATCCTGCTGTGTGGGAGACTAGGACCAGGTCTGAAGGACTGTGTCTTATCTATGTGGTCTGAATTTCAGAGATGCTTCAGAATGCAGAACAATAATAGCTTCTTTATTCAGCATCCTGGAGGCCTCAAACCCAGAAAAAGAGTTTCTGTGATACTAGGTGGGTCTCTCAAGCGTGTCTTGGTTGGTTTTGTAAGGATGGGTGCTAGGTAGAGAGGGTGAGTCCCTAGGACATCACCCAGCACAGGCTAAAATGAGATGTCAGTAAATTTGTCTGATATAATCTAGGATTTCAGGCTCAAGAAACTTGGTGCTGATCTACTGTTTTGTCTAATAAAATACTAGAATAAAAAGGCAGCTAACTGCAAAACAAATCAGTAAGGAAACTCAACTGGAGAGTGCGGTTAATTTTGATTCTCTGTATTTTGTTTGTTTGTTTGTTTATTTGTTTGTTTTTCTTCCCTGTTTTACAGTGCAAAATCTGGTTCTCCCAGGGGTGGGGGATGCCTTGCCTCAGCAAAATTAGGATGTTAGTGTATACAAAGTCCAAATTTGTATGAATATGTGTGTTTGTGCCTATCTATCTCATTAACACCTTTCATTTCCACTGTTTTGGGTAAAGCAAATAATGACCTTTCAAATCAAACACTTCTGAAGTCTATTAGAGAAAGACTTCATATTTCAAAAGTATTTCAGCTTCATAATAAGGACTTCTTTCCTTCCTTGATCTTGTTTCATGCTATTTACTTTCTACATCCTTTGTTTTTGTTATTTTTATTGTATTAGCTTTTTACTTTCCATATTTTTCTCCCAAACTGATTTCCATTTTGGAAGTAGTTAAGCAAACAAATAAACAAGAGAGTGAAATTGTAAGACTTCTAATCTAGAACTTTTCCAAAGGTGGTACTTCAAAATGTCAGGAACATATTACAAAAGGTAAAATGAAAGACGGAACATGAGAAAAAAAAATCAAGATGCTTAAAATACTTAGAGCATTTTAAAAAATGAAGTACTTCATGCTCTGAAAACAACTGAAACGTCTGAAGTTTTCTTGTGGAAATTACAGTCCTATCTTCATCACTGATGGATAAATGTTCTAGGACCTCCTACCAGTATCCCAGTATCTGATCTATAATGGGAAATGAGACACTCAAGTCTGTGGACCAAATTCACCAAAATATTCTGGATATACAGCTGGAGGGAATGTGATAGTTAGTCTTACAGTGCTTATTCTTTCTCTCCCTCTCTCTCTCTCTTATTTTTTATTTTTTTATTTTTTTATTTTTTATTTTTTATTTTTATTTTTACAGGCTTTGAGAGAAGAAATGCAAAAGTATATTTAAGCTGAGAAGGGAAAGTTTGTGATCCAGATACTCTGAGGGCTGACTGAGAGTGTGCAGGCAGCTTGCTTTCACCTGGATAAGGCCATCAGAAAAGGATACCACTGGCATCAATGGACTTGTGTACTGTCAACACACTAGAATTTCTAATTCACAGAATTTTGTGAATTTGATGTGATTTTTAAAATGTTGTTGTAAGCTAGAAGGAGAGAAAATGTCCAAATCCGACAAGAAATACATTACTTGGGAGGAGAAAGAAAATGAGTGAATTGTCTGAGGAGGGTATCAGAGGCATGAAATACAGACCTTCAGTGCTCTGTAGCTGTGAGCAAGTTGTGCCTTCTGTGTATGTCAGACTGCATCTGAGAATATACACTACTTGAAATCTTTTCTTTCCAAAATGCCACAATCTTGTACATGCACCCTTGAGATGCAAAACACTTGCCTCCTTCAGTGATGCTGCCGCTTGTGTCAAGGAGCAAGCCAGATAAGGGATAAGCTACCAGAGGCTTGCATCTTCAACAGCAGCTAACAACCACACAGGAGAGTGTGCAGACAGCTTGGAGTGCAAGGTGTACATGGAAAGTGTTCAAGGAAAGGTGTGCATGGACCTAGTGTTCAACATTTGATCCTCCTGTTTGACAGGTAGAGGAGGGTCTTGGTATCTCTACCTTTAGACCCCTGCTCCTCAATCAGTGTAAGAAGCAGGCACAGGTTTGTGACCATGCTTGCCCATTACCACCCATGTACCATCAATCACATTTCCAGGTAACTGAGCTGCTTTAATTCTAGCTGACGAATTGCATAGAATTTGGTCATTTAAATTTATAGGATCGTTGAATTTCTCACGCTGAGCTAAGAGATGTCATTTTGGCAAGTGATGGACTGGAAACCAAACACGGGCAAATGAGCTTTACAGGTCTTCTCTGAGAGCACTATCCTTAATGCTTCTACTGGAAGCACAAACCATCTTCACAGCAGCTGACCTGAAAAGAGGAAGCCTTGCTGAGGATCACGCAACTTTAGCTAATCAGAGGCAATAACATAAATGTCATGGCATGGGCTGATGGTTTTCAATGGTGATGATAGGAAGTGTCTGTGGGTGACACTTTTCCCTGGGAAATGAGGACGCTGCATGTTCTGTCTGGTTGCCTACATCCCAGCTGCTTATCACAGGGTCTAATTTCTGAGGGGCATATACCATAATAAATCATAAGGATTTATTGCTCTGTGCTCAAATACATTTTTAGGACAGTCTTTTGCTAATAAACTGGAGATACCTAGTTTCCCAGTTTTTAATTTTCTGAATGGAAAGTATAACAGCAGCAAGCAGCAGTGAAAGAAGAGGTGAAACATCTTCCTTCAGGCAAATTGACAGTGGGTTGGTCACTGGATTTGATGGCCAAGATATTTCACTCAATAAATTAAGGGAATAAAACAAGCTTTGCAAACACTATACTCTTTATCCTGATGTGACTCCTGAATCAGAATAGAGAGAAGAAATTTTAATAATTGTGGACCGTGGGCTGTGGGCCTTTCTGCTGACCCATGTAGGGAACTGCCTCCACTAATATATTTTTATTCAATTTCTAGAGGACCACTAAAACTAAAGATATCTTCCATCCATTACCAGAGTGAGATGCTCTCAAGCAAAAAGCTTAAAGGCAAGAGAGAGGGATTCCCATAAAACAAATCCACAAGCCATCAATTTCTGCAAGATTTATCACAGAGGAATGCTACAACTTAACAAACAGATCAGGAAGTAATGAGAAAAGAAAAAAAATCAATCACTCTGCAAGTCGAAACATGTTACTTTAATTTTCCGAAGAACTGAAAATAAGATTAACCTTCTGGCAGAACTTTCTTTGAGTCAAAGGATAGCTTTTGACCCAAAAGTCTATTGACGTCTTCCTTTTTTTTTTTAGTTGGCAAAACAGAGGTCATCACGTTAGGAAGCCTGCGCTGTTGAAATGAATATAACAAATTACCATTAAATCAAATGAAGCCTCTCAATGGCTTTGGGCATCAAACTGCTGGGTCTTGATCTTAAACCTCAGTAATGTTTCCAAAATGAGTGTTCACCGTGGAGGTCTGTCAGCAGATCTGCAGCCACAGAGATCTGGAGTATGACTTCATCATCAAGAAGAGCTTCAAAGAGCCACCAGAGGCAGGGCAGCGTGGGGATATTTATCTCCTGGGTTGGTACTGGTGGTCTTGCAGTGAGCAACTATTAAAGATGGAGCAAGACATTGCATGAAAATTACTTTGAGCCTTTTCTGCAATACAGTAAACCAATGCTAAGTATTTGTGTGTGCTGTAGCTCTGTCCACAAACCAAAGGAGAATGCCCCGTTCTATAGCACTGTCATCAATGAGTACTGTCAGAACTTCACACAGGAATCTGGGCTGCTAATTCAATGTCATTAAACCCATCAGCCTATTGCAACACTCTAAATTAGGAGACTCTTTTAACATCCGGTCACTTTCCAGGTACACTGATTAGGCCAGATCTAGCCTAGAAATGGCATGTTCTGCAATTAAGGTCTTGGTAAGGCACTGAATCCACCTGAGCAACCGCTGCTCTTTCTATACCATGCATTAAACCTAACCCTAAAGACAGACATGGCATTAAAGCTCCATTGCCCACAAGGAACAATGGCCAGATTTTACTCTTCAACCGAAATAAGGTCCATGCTGGAATGGAGATTGGCATGAACACTACCTAATGGAGCTGAACTTCAGCCCAAAATGGGCTTCTAGGATTGATCCTTGTTGATCTGAAGTGCTCTGATGGTATGCCCGATTGCTGCCTACCTGCCTCTGTTTCCATTTATTGTCTTCTTCTAGCACAGGCACAGTTCCAGCTCACAATAAGTAAAAACTCTTGGTCTGTCTCTAAAAACTCACATCAGAAGTTATAAAAAATTTGCATATAAAAATTTTCCTAATAAACTTTGAAAAACCTCACAATCCCAGGCCTGTGCTCTTATTTCAGTTTCACACTCCACAATAAATGCAGGATGGAAAAAGAGGAAATGGCAGCCCCTGGAGTGGTTTAGAAACCTTTAACCAGGAGGAAAGGTTAATGGAGTAGAGTTAATGGAGTTGAATTTATTCTTAATAGAAGAGAGTTTGAGGTGACTTGGCAGAATTCTTCAGCCCTTAGGAAGGAAATGGATGATAGTGGATAGTTTTTGCTCTGATGCTATGGTTATAAAAACTCAGGATATAATTTAAAAATTAGATTATCTGGGTGATGTGCCACATCGGGCAAAGGGAAGAAGATTCGAGCAATGAGTTACTAGGCAACTCAGAATCTTGTACATACTAATGAAAATCATCCTCCTGATTTTCTAGTTTGTTTGTTATTCAGCCAAATTAACAAGCACCAATCTTCATGCTTCACATAGTTGCATGAATATATGTGGAAAAAAAAGGAAGATCTGTGAGTTATGACAGAGGACACCTTTTTGCTGGTCAATGAGGACTGGAGATAAGTTTTCTACTCATAAGTCAGTCTGTCGTGTCTCATCTTGGTACTCAGGTTGGAACAAGGTACTGTATCTTAACAGCTGGGGGGGAAACATGATGGATTTCCTGTGGCTAAGCATTTTTTTTTTTTCCCCAGGTAAATAGGGTGTATATAATATGGCTGACACAGAGAACATCAGTTGTTTGTCTGCAAATATTTGCAGAGAGCTTGGATGGGAGGGCCTGAATAAGCACAAAGTATTTTCTCAACCCTGCTAATGAATTTGTAACTTCTGGCATCTTTTTAAATGTAACCTCCATTCAATCAATTTGCAATTAACTCCAGGCCTGACACTTATGTCTGTTTGAGTAAGCAATACATCTGTGTGCTAGGAACCAGGCTGCTTGATAGGATCTGTGTGAAAAATTGCCACTTGTTGAAAGATAATACAGGAGAACGTCTGCACCTTTTAATGAATTGGAACAGAGTTTACTGTGTTGAAGGAAAAATGTGCTCTGTCTCAGGGCCTTCATTACCCAGACATACACCCTCACGATCCCTCTTGTGGTTCTGCTGAGAAGCTCCCCAGTGAAGTGCATTAACAGTTTCTTCAGCACTTAATGTGAACACTGTGGGGCTGAAATAGGGTCTGGTGGCACCACTGTGCTCCAACACACACTACTCGCTAGGTAACCTCAAGAGAGGATGCCAAGCTTTGAACATTGAATTGGATCTTAATTAAGAGGACTTAAAGAAATGTAAGGGCTCTCAGCTGCTCTCGCCACTCAAGCCATGATTAAAACCCTGCATCTGGGACTGAATAACCCCACGCAACAATGTGGGCTGGTGCCAGCTGGCTAGGCAGCAGCTGTACAGAAGAGGATCTGGGAGGTTTGGCAGACAAACAGGTCACACATGAGTCAGCAGTGCATTCGTGTGGCAAGATGCATACAGGGTAGTATTAGCCAGTTGGTTTAGGTAAGTGATTCTTCACTGATCATCACTTGTGAGGCCACTTCTTTAGTACTGTGGCCAGTTCTGGGCTTCCCAGGATGAAAAATACATGAAGCTACTGGAGTGAGTCCAGTGAAAGGCCACCAAGATGTTCAGGTGAGACCTTATTGTCATCTGCAAATTCTTAATGGGAGCCTGTAGGGAAGGTGGAGCCTCTCAGAGGTACACTGGAAGGAGGGTAAACATGGTAAATTCTTGTTAGCCATAAGGAAAAAAAAAAAAAAAAAAAAAAAAAAAAAAGAGAGAGAAAAAAAAAAGAGAAAGAGAAAGGAAAAGAAAAAGAATCATCATGTGACTGCTCAAACACTGGAAAGGACTTCTTTGAGAGGCTATGGGATTTCCATCATTGGATATATTCAAAACTTGGCTAGACAAGCTCATAAAACCCCTGTTTGGCCTTGCTTGAGCATGGAGTTGGACAAGAACTCTCCAGAGGTCTTTTCCAACCTATTATATGCTATTATTCTATAAATCAAACCATCTTCTCAGAATAAATGCAATGATCTGTTCTTTATATCAGCTGATGGAGCTCTTTGGTGAGGTTACCCTAACCTGTTTCACTGAAATTGAATGGGCTTAGTTTATATGGTCTAACTAGTACATTTTTACTAATACAATAAATTGTGATTGCCATAATTTGGAAGATGGGAAGATGGATTCTTTCTGGAGAGGTGATAACCTCCAGCAAAGTGTGAGTAAAGAAAATCTGGGGGAAATTATCTCTGGATCTATAAGTTGACGGTTCTCAAGACTTCAATATTTAATTTTTTTCTCACTCTCCTAAATCAGGCCAGCTATTGCCTGGGGCTCTTTTTGAGTCATAGCATACAAATTGCTTTGGGGGCAAGCATTCCATATAATCTCTACCATACAAAACACACAGAATGGTAATAAAGATAGTGACTGAAAGCAGGCAGATTTTGAGTACACAGCTCAGGCATTAAGAAAAGTCTCAAGGCTTGCAGCAGCCTGCCATTTCAGAAAAAAACAGGCATTTAGCTCAATAGCTAAATACTTAAAACCATGTTGCTCCATGAATGATATGAGCATAAGATGGGCTGTAGAGGGTCAGTCAAAGCTTTCTACACCCCAGATTGCCTAACACCAGATGCCTGGGGCATGGAGTAAGCACATGGCACCATTCAGTGATACTTTTCCAATATGGTCTCCAAGCTTCCAGTGGGACAATAAGGGAGATGAGCAATTGCTGCTATCTCTGTGTTTAGAAGCCCTTGATAGTCTTCTGTTCTGTGAGTTTATCTATTTTTTTTTTTTTTTTTAAGTTTCTGGGAGTACCTCAGTTTAGTTATGTGCTGTGTCGAGGACCTTCCTTTCTATTCATCTAGATAACATCAGTGGAAGCCCCTGGTTTTGGTCTTACAAGAGCTCATGAACCATTGCCTTCCGCTCATGTTACTCATGCTAGTCCAACAATAGTTAGGAGATGACCAGAGGGTGAGCTCAGCACCAGTACTAAACTGTAGATATAGCTGAAAGCTAATAAATTGCCAAAATATTTTGGAACCAATGGATAAATGCAGGACAAAAGTTATTGACTTTGGTCTAAGCTGACAGCTAAGCCCCATATTAGCTGATTCTCAAATCACTTCATGCTACCTCTCTCTAAATGGCTTTTCCAGGCTCCTGTTCCTCTGATGCTCATTTTCCTGTGTTTATTATTCTGCTCTTTCCACAACCCTTCAGCCCTCTGCTTTGGTGGCTCTTACAGACTTCCCAGAGCTTTCCATCATTTCTCCCTCAGCTTATCCATTGCGGCACTGACCCCACTGGAGTTGCTCCAGTGCTTGATTTGAAGTGATTATGATTTGAAGTGATTATTTCCTCGCTAACAACTAGTAACACTTTGTTTTCAGTCTTTCTGTTATCTTTGCTGTATGTGCTCTCCAGAGCTGATATCAACCCTGTGCTGGTATTACTTCAAAGATACTGAGAAGTGATTGCATTTGGCTGTTGGGCTGATCAGAAGATAAGGACTTATGTGATGCTATGAGGAGCTATGGGAAATGCAGGAATAGCAATAAAGGTTCACAAAGGTCCATCTGAGATTTGCTTGTGAGCAGAGACAGGAGGCTAGAAGAACTTTACAATACCATTTCCAACCGTGGTATAGCCTGGGAGCTGAGATAAACTGCAAATTACACAATGAAGAACAGAAAGTGAACTGTCAAGAGATGTTAAAATCTGGGTTAACATAAGCCTTTCTGTGGCTAAGATACCATGCCCCATGGAGAAGAAATTAGGGAACACCAATGTGGAAGAGGTCTTGGAAGCCAGGCTTGATTTACTACTGATTAATAGACTGCTGCCACTGCTGTGGTTGATCCTTTCAACCTCTTTGCTCCTGCTGGTGTTTAATATGCACAGCAAGGGACTTGCCAGCTCCTGTCCCCAGTGTGAGTGAGTGCATTTGCTGACTGATTCCTGCGCTCTGTGTATCTTGTGCTTTCAAAGGGAGTGCGTAATGATGGGCCACCATTCAGCTCATTGCGAGTTTGTTACATAGTTGGAGCCATTACTATGAAATTACCAAATAAAACGTACATTCTCATTCCCCAAGGTAATAAAAATTATCGAAGTACCTCTCCTGGGACAATTATAATGAGATAATACAGAACTCCTGACTGATTCCAGTGGCTGTAAAAAAAAATCAAAGAGCATTCAACAAGACATTAGTGTATGCCTTGGCTCCAATCACTTCCCTGTCTCACGGGATAATAAAGTTATCAAATTAGTTTTAAAAATGTGAAAGTTCAATTTTTCAACCCGTTTGACAGGTTCCCCCCTGAATAATGCCATTACAATGAGGTGCATAGGACAGCATGATCGTTTATTGCTTTTGGTCTAGACACCAAAGGGCATTAGGAAATTTCCCCCTTGTCTTCGCAGTGTAATGTTTATACTCCAAGTGTCCAGGCCAATCAAATGATAAAGAACAGGGTTTCAGATACTTTTTTTTTTTTTCCCTTTTGCACACCCAAAACATAAATACCACCTTATGTTCAAGTCTGCATTCGCAGAAATGTAGCATGAATGGCCTATTGGTTATATAGCTCATCTGTTTCCCATTACCACTCTGCAGCAAATTGCATTCTTTCCAAAGAGCGATGCCGGTGTGGATAGCCTAACAGCTTTATTTCCCTGGGATCTGGGATGGAGGTCACAAAACATATTCTGAGCAGCTCCAAGGCCCAGTTTCTTAGACAGAAATTAACAGAAATCCTTCTCTGGGTTGCCTCTGGTGACACTGGAGAGGGCAAAGTGCTACGAGAAGATGTTTCAACCCATCTCCTAAGGTCTCCCCACTCCCTTCATCAAACATCTGGGGAAACAAGACATCAGTGCTCCTAATTTAGTCACGTGCCAAAGTTAGGGCTTTGCCCAAGGGCTGATACCTCCTGTGGATGGAGTGCAATTTGAGGGGTATTTTTCATTTTGCAAGCATTACCGTCCTTCCATTTGCTGGGAAGTGACCCCCAAACTTTCAGGAGCAAGAGCTCCTGCAGTCCCAAACAGAACGGCTCAGTACTCTCCTTGAGAGCAGCAGCAAACCCTCATCCTGTGTAGGTCAGACACAGCAGGGTGTTAATTAGCATAACTATGGAGCGTTAAAAAGAGACACTCCGTTGTTTTCATATAAATCGCCTGTTTTAGGAGCAGGGACTCTCTCACTGCCAGGCCGGAGCTGACTGTGATAATCCAGGTAGCAGCTCTCCTTGCTGAAAAATGGAAATGGGGAACAAAACAGAGCATCCTCTACATCCTCCCACATGATCTGTCAATATATCAGGTCTGGACACTCTCCCACTGTGATTTCAGCCACAAGGCTGTCTAATTTCCTTTGCAAAAGAGTCTCACAGGCAACTCTCTCTCACACACACAGAGCATCTTCTGTATTTACCTTGACACTACATGAGCCACAGCCCTCGCCTCTCGCAGAGCAGTTGTATATATTATCATCTCTTTGGCATCTCGGTTGCTGCTTCCTCCAAGTCTCCCTCTGCTCATCAGAGCAGATAGGTTGCTTAGGGTCCCCCCCTGCCCCCTCATGTCTGCACTCCTCCTCTGAAAGTCATTATCCAGGATGCCTGCCCTCCTTGAAGCAGCACTGAACAAGCTGTGCTATTTTTTTTCCCCTCCAGGCTTTTTTATTTTTTACAGCATTTTTTTTCAGGAAGAAGCAATTTATCCAGAATTAAAACATCTGGTTATCGTGCTCCCTGGGTAAGTTAGCTCTAAAATAAGAGGAAAACATATGCTCCAACTGTCTCCATCATGTGAGCAGAGGGAACTCCACCCAGGCACGAGGTGAAAGCTGTTCCCAGCACATGGCTGCGTGGGCTGTGCAGGGGGACCAGGTTTCTGGAGTGGAGGCTGGAGACACACACAGCTCTCTGGGGTGAAGGGTGCAAGGGGAAAGTGCTAATTTTATCTTGCACCTTGCTTCTTTTTAGTTCAGCATTACACGGTGATGACATTGGTGCTTACAGGGGTCTCCTCTGCTCCAGGATGCTAGTGTACAGCAAAAGCAGTGTCTGTCTTCTGAATTCAGCAGCCCAACTGTCTGTGCACCCATCGGTTTTATTTCCGTAGTTCAGCTGCATGGACAGAGTATCTGAAGAAAGTCCTTGCATCCTGCTAAGATGCTGACAGGTAGTTACAATTAAGTCCCTTTTTCATGTCTCCGCAGACCTTGTTTCTCACATATTGTTAGAAATCCAGACCCAGAACAGCCCTGCATGGCCTCATTGTCACCTCCTGAAGTATTCCAGCTTCAGCCAGGCAGGAGAGGATAGAGCACCACTTCCCAGTGACAGCAGGAAGACCAATCTTCCTTTACAGGCAATGAACAACAGAGAGCCTTTGTGACTTTCCACTGTTGTTGTCACCATCGCACAATGGCCTCTCCTGGAGGATGTAGTGGAAGACAGGGAGGCTGGACAGAAGAATAAAAAGAGCTCTGGTGGATGTATGACCTTCCATTAGTCACTGAAGTACAGCCTATACAGCTTACTCATAGCCACCTCTCAATAAGATCTCTTGCCAAGCAGGGCTTTTCTGTGCTCTAATTTATCAGTGAGCCAGAAGCTGGAAGCCTTGCTACAGACCTATCGTGCTATCGTTGTTGCTTTCCAGCCACTCTTCCCCCAGCCTGTAGCATTGCATGGAGCTGCTGTGCCCCAGGTGCAGGACCTGGCACTTGGCCTTGTTGAACCTCATAGAGTTGGCCAGTTGGTCCAACATATCCAGATCCAACTGCAGAGCCTTCCTACACTCATGGCTGTACATTTGTTACTGAACTCTGAAGTAGCCATGGATTTGATAGTTGTGCTTGGAATGGCCATTTAGGCAGTGGCACCACCAACAGCCATTTCCTAAGATTTTCCTCTGCCACACTTGTCTTTCTTGATGTCCTGTTCTTTCTCTGTTTTTCTCCTCTCCCTCAAGAGCTTTCACACTTTTTCTAACATCTCACGTTAGCATTCAGTTGACAGCAAATCTTGTCTTCAGCCTGTGAATGGAGTTCTAAGTTCAAACTTCAATATCACTGTATATTGTAGAGCCCCTTTGACTCAGTCTGGGCCAGAAAATTGCCCTGGGCAAGACAAGATCTCTGGTAAATGATGCAGAAAAAGCTGGAACTCAAACTCTGCTGAAGGTTAAGTGCTTAGGTCTCAAATAATTCACGTCTATGTTAATATCTACCTCGCACATGGATTTGACAAAGCTCTAGTTGATCCTTCTGCTGGTCCTGTGTAGTGTCTTTTTTATTTTATTTTATTTTATTTTATTTTCCTGGGAAGAAAGCAGGAATATGCAATAAAGAAATTCGTATAGAAATAATATAGTATATTTTTAAATAAAGAGATGTGCTCCAGAGACAGAGGTCAACACCTTCACCTACAATCCAAGAACAAGACCATCGGATATGTGTTGTACAGATTGGAACTGTGTTATCAGATCTACTGCTGACTTGTGCAGTAACCTTCAGCAAATCACTCCATGCTCTGTTCCTTCTCTCTCCTCTCAGCATTTGCTCTGATTATTTAGGCAAGAAACTTACCATTCTGCTATGCGCATACAGGGTTTATCACATTGGTGCATCCTCAGGCTACCAGAATACAAATAATAAAGAGCAGTAATAACTGGTTGCCAATCAGCAGAGAATCAACTTTTCTGTCTCTAAATCAGTTGAAAATTGTTTTTCTCTTGCTTTCAATAATGTGCTGGGGATACGAAAAATGAAGATTTTTTTTTTTTTTGGCTAGCAGCAAAAATACCCTTTATCAGCACTCCAAAATATGATTAATGCTAATCCTGACCTTTCAAAAGTTCCATGCCAGGCAGTTGATGATGCTTCTATGTTGTAAAGAATCAAACAGAAGGTGTTTCTATCCACAATGAAGTGTTCTTTATTAATGAATGATTTGCTTACCAGGATCTCCAAGAATTTCTTTGCACTTTCTTTTACAAACCTGGGGGTGTTTAATCATTTGGAGTGGATTGAAGGCATGAATATATTTATGAATTTCTTGGCTTCCTCCACCCCCCACCCACCTAGCCACCCTTCTTTATGGTAGGAGCACAAACTCTTTTAGCTTATTAGAGTAGGTCAGGGATCATTTTTTACCTTCCCATAGCCAATACCTGGGCTATCAAGTAAATTAATAACTCAGATCAATCAACATTTTGATGTCTAGTTTCAGCTGTTTCTGAGACTCTCTGCAGCAGGAGAAGAATATATATTGAAAAATGTGAAATAGTAAGGATAATAGTCCTCTAGCTTCTACAAAGCAAAGTACAGAAGAAGTGTTTGGGTTTGAGATGCCCAGGGATCTCAACCTGGACCCTCTGGGATGGTGACAATCTTCTCATTCATTTCTTCTGTAAGCAAACCATACCTCAAAGACACCCTGCCAATCTGAACACTCATATGCTAAAAGACTTTGCAGACTTACATAAGTTTAAGGAACCTTTAGGGTCCAATTCACATGGGGACATCCAGCACAAAGTTTGTGCTCCACTAGGACTTCAGAGTCCCTTTGCATAGGGACAAGTCCTAACCACTTTGTCATACTCTGAGGTGAGATTTAGTACCAGCAAGCAATTAACAATCATAGAGCAAAACCCTGAAGCTTTCCATGTACTTGTTTCTACTACTAGGGTTTCTACATCAATACCCTGAAGAGGTTACTGGTGGAAGAAGAGAAAGACTGAGAGATGGAGTTGTGTTTGTGTCTGATCAGGTTTCCTTAGTTAGAGTGTAATAGGTCCAACACTGGATTTAATTGGTGTGCCTTGTCATCACTCCGTCCATGTGCAGGGAATCCACTTTCCCTGATACAACAAAGTGTCCTCAAGCCATAGCCTGAGCAACACTCTGTCACCAGCAGCACCCCTGGAGATGGCTGACTTCATGGAAGAGGGTCCTCTTCTTTCTCCCTTTTGTTTTTTGGCAGTAAAAAAAAAAGCTAAATGTTGTGTTGGTGATAGTAAAAGGGGTGTCCACACTCTGAATGCCTCTACTGTCTGGATAAGCTTGCCTCTTACAACTGATGCTCATAAGAACTGGGGCTAACTTTTGGAGATCTGAAGCTCATTAAACTTATATGTCTGTTGCAGGCTAAAATAAATTAACTCTTTCATAGGAATCACATAAGAGTCTGAGAGGCACTGCGTAATAAGAGTGGAGAGGGAAAGAGGAAAGCAATTGAAATTGGGGAGAGATGGCCTCTTTGATGCGAACTGGTAAATAAAGGTTCACAGACAGACCAGGAGATGTCCTTGTGAGTGTTGAAGTAAGAAAGATGGAATCAATGGGTCAGTTTATTGAACTGTGGTCAACACTATAAAACTGTTTATTTCATTGCCCTGAAAACGTTAGAATGTGAAGATTTGTTATATCCTTTGAAGGGTTTCAAGTCCAAGGTCAGAGATTAGTGGTGTATTCTTCTGGAGATCATGGAGGGCAAGGTGCTTAACAGACAGGAGCTGCAGGACCACTGGACATTCTGCCTAATTCATTCACAACTGCAGTGTTTTCAGGTTATCAAAATCTTCTACCACCACAGGGTTATCTTGGTTCTTTAAGGACTTTTAGATTTACAGATATGGGGTACAAAAGAACAGTAAAATATATTTCTTATTTATCATTATTCCTCCTTTCTAGTAATTCAAACCACTTATCTCCAATCACACTTGTACTGACTATTTGCATTATCTGTGATGGGGATGTCTCAGGCCATTAGTGACTAACACTCTGAATAATTAGGCTCTGAAAATCCAACTGCAGGATTTATTATTATTATTATTATTAGCAATTTTCCATTCTGTTGTATTAATTCCATTTGGTATTGGTCTGTTTTCTTGAAGAACAGTGATCATTCATATAAAATCATTTCTGTGCAAAATGCTTTTCATCATATGATTTAACAGACCATAAAATGTCTTAAGTTGTTTTTTAGATTTCCAACGCAGTGTCAATGTTACAATGACATTAATTCCTTCCCTGTATCACCCATTGAATACTTATCTGAGGCTGTTCTGTTGTTCTTTCCATTTCTTTCTCAGTTGTCCTTTGTGTCCTTTCTCCACCTTCCTTCTTTTATGTGTATCAGTTCTTGCACTAGAGGTTGCAATGATGGAATTCTACTGGAAATAAAACTCCTGGACATAACCTGGCAGTCAAACCTCTAGGAGAAGAACCCCACTGACTCCAAGAGAAACTCTTGTCTCCATCTTGTGTGTAAAGATGCTTTCCCTTGGGAGTACTTAATATTGCTTAGTTCCTGTTGGTTTTCTTGTTGTAAAATAAGCATTACTACTTGTGTATGAAAACCAAAGTACCTTGGGACAGCTACAATGTCTTTTCTTTCTCCAGGCCATTCCCATGATTCATACAACTTTTGTGAGTATTTTGTTGCCTCTTCAGGTTGGATTGATGGACACAGTTAATTAAGAAGACAGAAACAAATCAGAGAAGTGATGGGGATTCCATATTCCCTTCCCTTCCCTTCCCTTCCCTTCCCTTCCCTTCCCTTCCCTTCCCTTCCCTTCCCTTCCCTTCCCTTCCCTTCCCTTCCCTTCCCTTCCCTTCCCTTCCCTTCCCTTCCCTTCCCTTCCCTTCCCTTCCCTTCCCTTCCCTTCCCTTCCCTTCCCTTCCCTTCCCTTCCCTTCCCTTCCCTTCCCTTCCCTTCCCTTTCCTAACTCATCCCAACCCAGCTCATCTCTTCTGACTACTGGTAAAGGAGGTGGAGACCAGATTTTCTCTGTGTCTTAATTTTGAAAATGTCCCCTTGCATTTGCCATTCACCTCACAAATCACTGACTTTCCACTGCCTTCTGCATTCCCTGCACTCCAGTAAACTCTGCTCATTTATCTGCAACTTGCTAAAAAAACATTTTTCCCCACAACAAAATGCTGTTGTCAAAAACTTCAAATCATCTCATCCATCAAGTAATGTTTGTGTGTGTGCACGCGCATGCGCAGCAAGGTAAATGTGCAAAATGTGCAGCTGACGGATTCAGTCTCTCAAAACCTCTCCAAAGTTATCCAGACTCTGAGGTCTATCGGGCCCAATATTAAACACAAATACGAAACACAGCCCCCTCATTCCCCCAGAGCACATCCACACTTTTATTTTATCTTTTTAAATTTTGGGAAATAAATTAAGAGCACAGAAAAAATGCTTTGGTTTTGAAAAGTCCGTTTCAACAGAGCATTCATTTGCCCTGAAGGATGCTTGAAGACTTTGCTTGGGATGCTCATAAGGAAATAGCTTCTTTCTGACAGCCCCATCCCTGCCCTAAAGCTTCTTCTTGGCCCATGCACTACATAAATATATTTCTTCCCAAAAAATGAAGGTTGAAACATCTGGGCTTTTTTTGCTCTCCTGTTGTTCTCTAATTTGTTGCTCTCTAATTTGGGAGAAAAATCTGCTGGTGAGAGTAGAGGATGCTGTGTTTTCAAGGGGATGTTTGATCTTAAATAATAATAATAATAATTATTATTATTATAATTTCTAGAGCTGCAAAAGCCAGGCTTCTCTGGCAAAGCCACTTCTCCTCATGGCATTTTCAGCTCCCACCTTTGGATGCTGGTGCCCACAACTGTCAAAAAAAGAGGATGAAAGTGCTTCATGAGGACACTATAGCAGTGAGTCCCCTGTGGTTGTGGCCATTTATGAGCAGGGTTCTGGGGTGGAAAATGAGCAAAAAAAGGACAATAGAGATGCAGGGGAGATAGAAAGGTGGGAAATATCATTTTCCTTGTTATGGGCTGGTAATAAGACACAGGTAAGTGAACATTAATGGGGATTTAGATGTTGCTGAGGTCTGGACAGGACTTTGAAATAGCCCTGAGCGCTCTGCTGTGTGCTCATGGTCTTGACCTCAGTACAGCTACCATGGACTGAATCTGCTGTGACTAATGCAAGCAGACAACCTGGCATGTTCATCCCAAGACTAGAAAAAGAGTTGTTTTTCCTAGTCCCACAGAGAGAAGCTGATCTTCTGTTGTCCCCTTGAGTTTCCATGGGAAAAGGGGTCACTCCTGGTCCTCTGGGATGACTTCTGCTGTAAATATCACAAGTCTTCTAATGAAACAGGACACATCTTTTTTTATTTATTTTTTAATATTATTATTTTTTTCCCTAGTGGTTCCTCAAACTATGCTCTTGGGAGGATGCTGCTTTTTTGGGGAACCTGCTCTTCTGGTGGCACGTCATTATGTTCTGGTTTTCCTCTCTGCCCAAGCGGCCTTTGTCCTGGCATCCTTTGCCCTGACTCCTCCAGCAGAGACAATTTTTATTCAACATTTCTCTCTGTGACCATTTATCATAGTAATGAATTGGAAGAGGGTGATTGCTAAGAAATATGGGTGCTTCAGGCAGAGGAAGAGTTGAGTAATTGCTGAGCTCATTTAGTGGTGTGTTTACACAGGCTGAATATCTCAACTGACTTTTAGTGCCATTTTGAGCAATTTGCAGAGCACGGTTTGCTCCTTCAAAGGCACTATCATCTTTTCATAGGCTGTAGTTCCTTAAGAGTGTGGTCAAGAGGATGTAGAAGGCCAGTGGCAGAATGTGACTGGGAATAAGTTGGGCTGGAGGCAGACACATGAACTACCAAGGTTGACCTCAATAGCCACAAGCACTGTCAGCTAAATAGGATTAGAGTGTGGATAAGCATCCTAGATACTCATAAAACATGGCTAGGGTTTACTGACATCTTTCTCACTGCATCCATGATGTGACCTACTGACTATTTCCACACGCTGCAGCCATACCTGATGCCTGCAGTATGAATATAACTCCAATATGGGCTATATTCACATAAAAATCAGAGAAAAAGCGATGTGAGAGACCTTACCTCTTTCACTTTTTCATTCCTAAGTGATTATTTGGCTATATTTCACTAGGACAAATGCTATGCCTTTATTATTCTTTTCTATACCTTTACTATTACCCCTCATCACCTTTTAAAAATGGGCGCAACTGTTGTGTCCTTGTGGGGTGACCTTTGCGGTAGAAAACTGGCCAGGTCAATCCCATTTTACTAGGAAAAATAAAATCCTGTATCTAAGCTCTTTTCAAAACTGCAGCTCTCCCCCTCCCAGTCTGTTTGTTTAAATCATAATCATTTATTTGGAAGAGGAAATGTAGGCTTTTATTTAATTTTATAATCATATCATCCTAAAAAAATGAGTAGGTTGGGATTTTTTGGTTCTCATTTCCTCAGACTATTTACTTTGAGCTGGCCAGGTCTGGAGAGTTTCAGCCAAAAGGTGATGAAAAAGTGAAAACGGAAATGCAATACTGAAATGTTTAAATTATGTTGACTCTAGCTGTCACCAGAAGCCAGCTCTGCTCTTGTTCTCTGTGGAGGGACCAAAGAGGGGAGCTCTGTCTAGGAATCTGACCCTGTTTTTTATGGGTTAATGGATGCATTTATGAGAACTTCTGATTATATAAAAGTTTCATCAGTTCATTTTTGGAAAACCATCAGTTTGTGATGCAATAATGAATTTTGTGGAAAGGAGTGGTTTTGCCTAGGGAAATGTGTTCATATATTCTTGTTCCTGCTGCAGTTATGTAAGGGAGAAGGAGTCCACTGGTGGTCCTGTTCTTGCCTTTACTCTCATCAAATTTTGTTATTTTGCTGCTTAAATTCTCCTACCTTATTGAAAATGACCTTTTTCCTCTAAAGAATTTTTGCAAACATAAAGCAGTTTCACCATGGATCATGGAAAAAAAAAAAAAAAAGTGAAACAAAACAAAAGCATCTTTTGCGTGGGAAAAATGCTTAGTTCTAGTGTTCAAATTTTATTTAGCTCTAGTAAATGCAATTACCATGTTCACTCTTTCCCTCATAGCTTCTCTGCCAAACAACCTGTGAAGGTGACTTGCCCTTGCCCAAGGCCAGGCTGGATGGGGCTGGGGGCAGCCTGGGCTGGTGGGAGGTGTCCCTGCCATGGCAGGGGCTGGAATGAGATGGGCTTTGAGGTCCCTTCCAACCCAAACCTTTCTGTGATTCTGTGAAGATTTCTGTGGATCTCAGAAGACTTTGGAACAACTACTGACTCCTTAAAATACTCTAGGTAAAGCCTAGCACTTGCAAGCATTGCTCACATGCTCACCTCCCAGAGAGGGAAAGCTCTTGGCAGGGGAAAGGGCTCAGTAAAACAGTCCCTCTGCTTTTTTTTTTTTTTTTTTTTTTTTCATCTGCTGAGTGTCAGAAGGGAGAGGAAAAGGTGCGTTGAAATACCCACTGTCTGCAAAAAATAACATGGGGTATACCCCTATGCTCTAGATTTCCAGTTGTCCCTTCCATTTGCTTTGAGGTCTGAATTGCTGCGGTCCCTGATGTTTCCATTTGCAAAAACAAAGTGGGCTGCTTCTGCAGCAAGTCACGTGGACAGGAGGTGGATGGCAGAAAGGATGTTACATCACAAAGATAACCATTTCATCATCATAGCACATTGTGATTTTATTTCTCTGTCCTGTGGCTTTAGTAACTTTGGTATCTTTGCATGATGTTTGCTCCAGATGCTTGAGTTTTACCCTGCTGCTAGCTGCTGCAGCAAGGCAGAACCCCTGAACACCGAGGAGAAGTCCAAAGAGGTCTCATGTCCAAGGGTTTCTCCCCAGCCTCAGTGTGTCCAAGCATCTTGCATCACTATCACCAGTCCCATGTCTTGGGGAGAGGTGACCTTGAAGGTTTTACTTAGAAATCATCTCTGTGGTCTGATATCAGCACCCACACCTGGAAACATAGTGCCAGTTGTGGGTTTGGAGGTGTGGGAAGGAGCACAGGGAGCAGTAAGGGTGGCAGTAAGACTGATACCACCCTGCCCCAAATCCTTTGGGCAATGATGTTCTCTTTCCCCTGCACATTTATTGTTCTCTGCAGAGCTGGAAGCTCTCTGCAGATGTGGGCAAAGGGAAATCTGCACCCACCTTAACTGCATGTGAAACATACAAGAGAATCGCAGAATTAAAAATATAAAGTTTCTCAAACAGAATTTCTGATTGATGAACCACTTGTCTGGTTCTGGTTTGTGTTGTCTTTTCTGGGGGGAATACTTTTTGGTGTTTCCTTACTGTCAATATTTTCTTATTTTATTTATCTTACATATCTTCATTAAACCAAGCAGTGGTAAGTGGTTACAATTCAGTTTATAACACACTGTTTCTGCTGAAGGAGACTGCTCTCACCTCCTTCCCAGATGGCTCCCAGTGAGGCTCTGGCCCCTTTCTTGTGTCCAGATAAAACATTCACACAGCTGCAGTGAATTTGATCAGTAACGAAACCCAAGTTAAAAAAAAAGAATAAAAGAAGTCTCACTCCCTTTCCCCTGTAATCTGGATCAGTTTCCTGAAGAAAAGCTCTGGTATGAGACCAAGATAGTGCATTATTATTATTATTATTGCTGCTACAGTTGCTACTTTTATTTTAGTATTAGTATTATTATTATTACTACTATTACTTCTATCTTGCTTTCAGTGAAAAAATGTATGATAGCTCCATTTTCTGCAAAAGTGCATATAAGAGTAATTCTGCCTCTGGAAGTGGCCAGCACTTTGTGTGCAGTTTAGGGAAATTTGCAGATGATTTTCTCCCCCACAATGGCTTTACTCTGTCAGAAAGAGCAAGTTGCTCCTAACGCCATTTATTAGCATTGCACTGGGCTGTTAGAGTCTGTCTTCCTCTAGCAGCTCACTGCAATGTCTAGGAGAGCCTGGTGCTCTCCTTGTGAAGCCAACTTGGTTTAAAACGGGAGCTACAGGCGTTTTGGTGCTGAAGTCAGCGGCTTGAAACCCACCACCTGCAGTCTTGCTGCACTACTGCTATATTCTAATTCCATCTGTTGAAGCTCAGGGGAATTGAGGTGGTGAGTCTGGCTTTGCAAAGCAGCATCGAGCTTGGGTGGAGAAGGGAATTCCAGGTCCAAAAGAAGATTAGGGAATCTGAAGCTGTCACCACTGGAAGTAATGCTCGCCAGTCTGATGAAAAAAAGGGACTACTGAAATCCTGTGCTTAGAGATGTTATCAACAGAGTTACTGGAAATATATTGCTTCTCTGTTCTCAAATGCTTGTCTTATATGTCTCATGTAGATCTATGTTTTCCGCTCACCTTAAAATGATGGATTTTTTTTCTTTATCTTTTCTGGCACAATCTTTGTTGGACTGATTACAGCACAATAGCTCCAGCTCAAAACCCTCTTCCATCTGATTCACCATGTGCAAACCAGATAATTTTGTATGGGGCTTTCTATTATTATTTTTTTTAAATAATTAATTTATTTATTTGTCCATGCTGAAATGGGCCAGCTGTCCTGAGAATGTTAAGGTCTTGTGTTTGTTACCCCTCCAAACCACCTCCCAGCTCTTTTTAGCTTGGCTACCTAAACCACCCTAGTCAGGTCTACAAATTCCTCAGTCTCTCTGAGCTTCATCTTCCTCCTCCTCTGTAAAGCAGCTAAATACCCTATTTCCCAAGTTTAGGAGGGCTGAGTTATTCATTGCAGAAGGATGGATGTAGCTCCCTTCATCTGTCCCAGAACATATTCTAGTCTCAGTCATGAATAACAGTAAGCATTCACTATTGTCTGGATAGTTTGCTTAAACAGCTTCAAAACAGACAGTTCCAAGTGGTTCCCTGCTATTCTCCATTCCAGGACTGGCAGTGGTGAAAGGTTATGGGAAGCATGTGTTTTTGCTACCAAATGGGTGGCTGAATATCCAGAAAGAGGGGAAGTGAAACACAGGATCCAAAGGAGAAACAGGGAAGCATTATTATTATTACTATTATCAATATATATATTCTTTTTCACCTGGTTGCCTTTGTTCTTATTTATATGTGGATACTTGTTGGAAAAAATGTCCATTCCCTGAATGCTAGTGTGAACAAGCATCCTTTTGTAGGAATGTTCCCAAAGAGCAAACAATGAGGGGCACGGGCAGTGTCACCCAGAACATCTGTGTGGGATTCAGAGGAGCGTGTGTGAAAGCTGCAGGTCGCCTTGCAAATACTCCAGCTTTCCTGCTACTCACCTCCTTCTCCTGCTCCAGGGAGCAGCCACTCACCACCTCACTTTGTTTGGTCTCACTGGGGAATTTGGAGGGGGTGGCAGAGACGTAGTAACAGACTTCAGCCTTGGACATGAGGATGAACATCTGGAGTGAAGGTTCAGCCCAGACATGGCCTGGGACACTTGGGAATTTAGACCAACATCTGGATTTGCATCGTGTCCCATGTCATATTGAGTTTAGCATCTGACTCTTGGATCAGGTTTAATTTTAAATACAAGGGGGTTTAGCTCTGCTTTGCAGAATTATGTCTTTTGAGGGACCTTGGAAAAAAAACCTCTCAAGTGCCTCTGTGGATTGCCTGAGTAACACTTCTGAAGGCTGCCCCCAGGTTACAGGGGAATAATCTGCCTTCACAGCCATCACCTCGGCTCAGTTCTCTCAAAAAATGTTTCAAGGGACTTCAAAGTTTCCCACAAAGCAGCGCATGGCACACGGAGAAATGACAACATGTAATTACCTCGTGGAAATGTGTCACTTCCCATCCCCACAGGGAACAGACAGAGCCAGGCAGGGTGGTTGGCTGTGTCGCTCCACCTCTCCCTGCACACCTCCTTGTCTGGTGCTTCGGGGAAAAAGACACCACTTAGGCCGTGACAGGGGAAATTCTGTTTGCGAACAATGTGTAAACCTTCAAGGGGGGTGGAAGTGGAATGGGATAAGTGTTTTAGGCTCCCCTGCAAAGGAAAGCATTTATTGGAGCAATCAGAGACCCAGAGAAACAAAGTGGTAGTTTATAAAGGAGCCACGTGCGATCAATGAGAGAGGGAGGTTGCAGCGGTATGCTGGTGCCCAGCTGTAGGACACAGGTAGAAAACATTTCTGCAGAGCACACTCAGGGGAAAAGTTGGACCAGTGATCTAAGAGCACTCGGGACTGTATCCCTCCTTCACCCTTCCAACCCTTTTCTCCGCTTCCATTCCCAAATATTCTGTACAGATGGGAAGGAAAGAGAGACCCACAGTCCACGACACCCCCTGTACACCACGTCTAAACTGCTGCTGAGGTCCCTGCTGCAGGATCTCTCCCCTTAAGGGATGTTGTGTGATGGACAGATGGATTTCTTCCATGCCAGGTACCCTTCCTGGCACCGAGAGTAGAAGAGCAACCCCTTCTTTTCCTCTCCAAATGGAGCTGAGCTGATCTGGAAGCCACTCAGAGAGGAGAAATACAGAGCACAACCTTCTGTCATTCCCACATACTCAATGCTGTTGGCCTACTGCCATTTCCTTAAGCAATCATCGTCTCCCACCTGCACAAATTGATAACAGGCTCGGCGCTGATGGAAACAACATAGTCTGAGTTACTTTGCATTTCCTGGAGAAAGGGAGGGAAGAAGCTAACAGCAGGGAAACCCAGTTTTATTTATTAGGCTACAGCAGTGGCACAGGTGTAGCTGTCCCCAGGTGAGGAACCCATGTCCAGAGATCAGTGATGGGCCAAACTTTGTGGAGTCTTGTGATTGCCAGAGCACCAGTCTGCCTGGTGAACAGTCTGGTGGCCTTTAGTCTGGAACTCAGCTCCCAAACTGATTTAAGACAAATCTTGATGCTGAGGAAATTACAATTGTTTAAATAGGGTTTAAGACAAAGAAACAGAGGTGGTGGGCTACCAGCACATGGTAACAGTCTTTTGGGGGATTGTGCACTTGGATGGCTCGTGGCTGGTATTCAGTGAACCCAAAAGGAATTAGGCAGGGTCAAGGAGCATCGCTGCCTACAGGATGTGTTTGGGGCTTTCCTGCCTGCAAGGAATGGCCAGTTCTTAAATGCAATGAAGAATCAAGTTGGAGGTGTTGGCTGAGGCCATTGGGCTGGCTGGGAGTTGAGTTTCGTTAGTGCAGCTGGGACTTGCAGCAATCAGCATACCAGTCTTCAGTCCATCCTCTTGAAAATGTGTGAATATGACACTAAAACTAGGTGATTTCTGGGCTAATACTTGACACCTCTCCAACACCAAGTGCCAAACTTCAGCCAGGCACCAAACCACAACTCTGCTTGCCTTCATATTGTCAGCAGAACAGGCTCCCAGCCTCACATTTGCAGGGATGACAATCTTTCCTGAGTCAGATGAAGGGATAAAGATAATTTATATGTATATTTTTTGTGTGTGTGTGTAGAGAAACCTTCCTCAATACCATTCCTCCAGAGCTCCACTTAGATTATGGGTCATGCATATTTGTTGCGGCTGCAGGATGCAGCACCCTACAGAGCTCCACCAGCAAAGTGGTGGACCTCCAACACCTTCCCCACCTGCTTTGTCCTCTCCTTAATAGCTTCACTGACCTGTTCTGTCTTTGTTGTTTTGGACCTGAGAATAGGATGCTGGGAATGGGAGTCATTATCAATATTAGGTCCAAATCACTTTGAATAATCATGTGGGACTCACAGCTCAACTCCACTTTGTCTTTACCCCTATATTTAATCCCAAATGAATCTGAGTGCTGGTGTACCTGAGGTCTTGCTTTCCCTAGGATAAGATTACCTTAATTTCTTTCACTGTCTTTCAATAAATGCACCAGTCAGTGTTCTCAGTGAGAATCTGAGAGAATTCCTTCTCTTCCTTTCTTTCCTCAAGATGTTTGAATTTTCACTTGGTTAGCATGTTATCTACATTTGCAGGATCTCTGCTTTGCCTGCCAAGGCTCCTTAAAGAACTGCACAGATAATTTAAATCTCTGGTTTATTGTTAAAGGCATGTACCTGATTTCCCTGGCACCCAGGCGGAGTGAATCGTCCCAGCTCCATTGATTTCAGAATTAGAGTGTCAAGGATCCAGCCCGCACCTTATTGAAATCAATACCAGTGATCAGGACCACACAGAAACTGCTCATAGGCTGTTATCTTGATATCAACTCAAGTTAACCGGCAATGACAATAAGTTCCACTGAATCAGATGGGCCATTACATTTAGACACTCGAATCCTGAGCTGAAATTCAAGCCAAGTGTTGGAGGCAGAGAAGCACCACTGCTTGCGGTGCCAGGTCAGGGTCTGACCCTCCTCATCTTGGAGTGAGCATTACAGGTTGTTGTAATTGCTTGGGGTTTCCTTTTGTGCTGTGTATGAGCTAGCCGCCCTTTTGTGGCCTTTTTTTTTTTTTTTTTTTTTTAATTGTGCATAGCCAGAGGACAGCTAAAAAAATGCCACTCACCTGCCTCACCAGTGCCGTCATCCAAATCTCTGCCTCCCGAGGGCAGGCAAAAATAACACGGCACACCAATAAGATCATCATATACTCAGCTTGAAAAGCGGCTAGACAAAATCAAAGTGCCTGCAATAACAAAGAATGAGCCTTTTGATGGTGGGGAAGGAGGGAGGGTATCATTATGCATGTTATTACTGCGGTTCTCAAACCTGATAGTGATGGGGAATTCATCCTCTGGGATGCTGCTCCTATACCTGGAGCAGAGAGGGAAGGTGGAGGTAGTTTTTAGTCGCCCTGTGAGTTTTGGATGTGCTGTGGTTGGCAGGACAAAGGGTGAAAGTGGACAGAAGGGCATGATCTTGCCATGCCAAGCAAGGAGAGAGTTGGGCAGCTCAAGAGGTTAACTCAAATTGCTGGGACTGCCTGCTTGTGTGCTCCTGCCTCCTCTGTGCTGCAAAGGAAAAGGTGTTTTTGCTTACAGCGAGATTGTTTATTGATTAATAATCCTTTTTAACTTCACTGCCTCGGATGATTAGGAATGGGCAGCAATCTGAGCTAACATGGTTCAGGTCCTGGCCAGGGCACATGTAGAAATAAAGCTCAGTTAGTAGGTTAAGCGAGAGCAGTTTGTTTGTGCCAAGGGGGAGTTAAGGGCATAGGGACAGCTCATGGGAGAAGCTCACACTGCAAAAATGAGGCAGGGGGAGGGTTACAGGGACAGGTCATTACTGCAGCTCTGCTGACAAGCAATAATGGGTGAAAATGTAGGCATTCGAGCACTTGTGATTATGTCCCTGTGCCCTTCGTCTGTGCACACCTCCAGTTCACCCTTCACATCAGGAGTTTTAAAACATAACTATGCACAGAGCCATAAAATAGTTTAGGTGGTAAATGGCCAATGAAGGTTATTGGGTCCTAATTTAAAGGAATGACAACCTCAAAATCAGATCCAATGTCAGCACAAGACCATGTGGATCCGGCTCATGAACCTATGTCCAATACATAGCACTGTGACAACCCTCAGGGAATTACCTTTAGGATGTGGATTACTTCACATGGGATGGGAACAAGGTTGCTGTAGCTTTCCTTTCATCTCTACAGCTGTCAATACAGCCTCCAAAGGAAAGGCATCTCCAAGAGATCTTAATGAAAAACGTTTTAAGGGCCCTTTACATCTGAACACCATAAAATATACCTAAGCCAACTAAGAATTAGTCCTCCCCCACACATCCCAGCTCAGGCCTATTTGTCACAGGAAGGAGCAGGAAAATATCATTTATGAAGAAAAAAAAGGTGGAAAAAATATTTACTTTTGTCCGCCATGTACCATCAGGCAGTGATAAGCTGCAGCTGAAGTGGCAGGCTGCACTTTATGGGGATGAACTATTATTCAGATAAGATGGGAGGCAAGAGATCTTAGCTGGGGTAAGGAAAAAAATACTGGTTTAAGGTTATTACGCAGGAAGCGCCCTGCTGCATGAAATCTATGGGAAATTGCATATTCTGTCACATTTACTTATTGAATCCCAATTTCATCGTAGCATGAGGAAAAAATACATCAACCTCCCTTGTAGCTCTTATTAGATTTCACAACCTTTCAATATTAAAATGCCAGCTCTGGTAACAGTGCTCCTCTCTCCAATTTCTCTTTCTCCCCCCTCCTTCCCAAACCTCAGCAGCACTGCAGCATTGGAGGTGTGCCGCACAGATTTGGGTCTGGAGATGCTCTGAACCCAGATGCCACAGAATGAGTTGGAATTTCTCTGTGCACAGAGATCCCTCCAGCTTGCTCTTCAACCACCAATTTATTCCATACAGGTAGATATGCATTGCTGATAGTGTCCTTTCCCCTGCTAAGGGATTTCTAACCTAGGATTGCATCCCCTCCGTTGTTTCAGGGGTTGCCAAAATCTGCGTGCTTTTGCAGAGAGTTTTTGTTCCTACTCAAACTAACAAGATCTGAAGTCATCAATTCACCTCATCCTCCCCTTCCCTTCAGACTCATACTCTCAGCAACATCCTTAATACACTTGGGACTGTTGGCCTACCAACACCCTATTGCAAGAAAAGGATAGAATGAGGATAAAATGGGGATAAAATGCCTTGCAGCCCAAATCTCAAATTCCCCAAGCTGCTTCTCCTCTGGCTCAAGGGCTGAGCACATAGACTCTTGCAATGACATGAAGCTAGAGGGAGCATTCTTAATTCTAGTTAAAAGGACCTCAAATAGGAACTGAGATTTCAGGACTCTTTGAATGCCTTAAGGTATCTTCCTAATTGTCATCCTCAGTGTCACCAGAATCTCCCCAAAACTCTCTTCTCATTTTCCTTTTAAGCTTCCTTACTCCATCTCAATGACCCATCTCTCCCACTTTACTAGAAGGGAAAGAAAGCAAACCTTGCCCCAGCTACAGCCAGAAGTACAGCCTTGATGGCTCCAGCCTTGCAAATCTTCCCTTGCTATGCAGAGAACCTGCAGAAGGACTGGCTCTGGGGTGAGTGGGTGTTTAGTTTTTCAGAAATGGGCTGGGAGGGCTGTGCTATGAAGTTATCAATCTCTCTATAACATACAGCACACTGTAGCTGCTGCGGGGCAAAATGTGTTGCTTCCTCTGGTCTTAAAATATTCTCTCCTGTCTGTAAACAGATCAAGGGAAACAAACGGCTTCCCCCAGTTAAATGTTTTAAAGAGCAATCCAGGCTTTGGATAGCACATAAGGTGGGGAGGAGAAAGCTAAAGGCGTCTGCTCCAGTCTCTGCAGAAGGGGCCTTATATATTTAGCTTGAAGAGTCTGCACTTGTGATGCTTTCCTGATCCACCTAGCTCTAGGGAGGAAGTAAAACCAGTCTGGTCATTTCAGGGAAAAGTCCAGCTATCTGATCTGAATTTGTAACAGGCCAAAAGAGAAATAAATCCCATGCCTGCAATAGGAATATCGGAGCCAGCAATGGGAAAAATTATGGAGTGCCTCAAGGCTCAGTTCAGATAAAAGCTGCAGCTAATTATTTAAACAAAATATCCATATCTTTGAATCAGCAAAAAAGGGCTGAAAACCTGAAAGGAGAAACCTCTCTTGCAGTGTTTCAGTTTCAGTCCCTGTCCCTGGCAGAAAAGGCAGAACCAAGAAATATCCAAGTGAAAAGTGGCCAGGACTCAGAGAAGACCTCATTTCTCTAAACACTTTTAAAGGATCTCCTTCTTTCAAAGAGAGGAAAGCAACATTGCACCATCCTGAAAGCCTAAACCAAGTCTGTTGGGGATTGTCTAATTAATTACCCCACATCTTAGGCAGGTTCTCACGCAAATCAAAGCGCTGTCAGGTGAGACACAGAGGCACAGAAGTTGCATGTGCTGTTTTGCAGCCAAACAGCCCAGAAGGGATGAGGGCTGAATGCCCTTAGCGGACTTGGATGAGAAAAGGAAAAAAAAAAGTATTAAAAAAAATCTTCCTCTGAAGCACTCCTCCTGAATAAAAATAGTAGTGCTGAAGCAGCACTTTCTGTCCTTAAATCCCTGCGTGCTTTTCCAAAGGCAGGTCAATGCCATTGCCCCTGTTCACAGGTGTGGGGAAGGAGCTGCTGCTTTTTATAAAGGTGTTGTCACCCCAAAGCATGGCCCTGTTTAATGAGGCCACCGAGCTAGATTTCTTCCAGGAGCTGCAACAGTCCTGAGCCTTTCTGTGGGACTTTCTTCCTTTATGCCTTCTTCTTGTCTTCTGGTCTTCAAAGCAAGCAGAGTCCATCCTGGAGACCAGATTTGCCTGACCTTTGCTAGGTTTCTTCTTCTTCATCCACCCAAACTCCTGCAGCGCTTTGCCACAGCAAGAATGGAGCAAAACAATAAATGAAGTTGAGGTTTAATGAAATGAGGCTTTTGCTCTCCTGAAATCCCCTTTTGAGGTTGTGTATAACCCCAACCTCTTGTCTCTTATCTAAGAGCATAAGGGTCCAAGTAAAAACTAAAGAGGCTGAAGTTATCCACTTCCATCCCCTGCCCTCCTGTGGATGTGTAGCCTTGTCAAGTGGATGTGTAGCCTTGTTCAACATTAACTGCCAGGGGTATGCCATGAGTTTGGGAGTGTTGGAAGTTATGAGGTGCTCATGTCCTTTGGTAAATGAGATAAAAAATTTTGATTTGTAGGTAATTCATTTCGTATAGGACAGAATATCCACTGCACTGTATCATGTTTTATTCAACGCCTGGAGCTGGTTAAGAAATTAAAATTTACATCACTTCTGTTCAAACTGTGTATTCTAACAATTGTTCTGTGTTTGGTGTAACAGTAAGCCAAGTCTGTCTATGTATAGATTGCACCCAGTGCAACCAATATGTATAAGCCCATCCTGGATGACGTGTGTTCATTGTTGGAAGTTTGAATCTAGTCTTTCTTACTGATGAAGAAACAAGTTCTTCAATGAGCAGAATTTCTCCCGTTTAGATTAATATGTATAGAATCTGGGCCATGTGTGCTGTTTCTAGAGGCTTAGAACAAATCTTCTTTAACACTGGAGTCTGCTAATGGCTACAGACTGTAATTCACAGCCAGTCTGCTGAATAATTTTGCATGGCATCAAAGATTTTTGCAAGCAGAAATATGGGCAAAATAACATTTCAACTTCCCTAGATCAATACCACTGAAATATAAGGCCATCCATCTGTTAAAGAGGTCTATTTAGTTTCCCTGGCGGGCACTGATCCTGAGTAATATCGGTTAGTTTTACTTATTAGCATTAATACATGCATGTTGAGGAGTCTTAATTCAGGGACAGGAGTGCTGTTCTTGATAGGGGGAGTTGAGAAAGGGCTGTCCAATGTGTGCTGAACATTGACAAAATGAAGATCTGAAACAGATAAATCTCCTAACTTTGTGGCAGTTCTTCATTTCAGCAGGTGTTTACTTTAAAAGAAGTTAGAGTGAGACTCTGGTGGGAGCGTGGAAGAGCCTTGTAACAGAAAATAGATGGTTATCAGCTCACTTGCTGATGGCCTGGGAAAATAAGGAGTGAAGGATGACTTTCCAGCACTGGTCAGAATGGGCTGATACAAAACACTATCTAGTTCAGAGAGAACAACTGTGTCAAAGCATTTAAGAAAGTGTAAAGCTGTGAAGAATGGAGGAGGAAGAACAAATCCTATCTCAGTGGCTTGAAATAGGCTTTTGAATTATCATTGTTCCTGTGATGAAAAAAAATATACGTCAGCTTCCTTGCCTCAACTTGTCCAAGAAGTTATGACTACCCAGTTTTCTCTCAAAAATAACTGATGGGTGTTTTCTTGAAGAAAAATTTCCCAACCAAGAAAATTTATACTATACGGAGTTGGTCAGAATGTAAACACAGATCAGTTCTGCACAGTTCCTGTGGTCACATCATCTTTCCCGGTGAAATTTTATAAATACAATGCCTGCCTTCCTTAATTAACAGTTGGTTAAACTTCTCTTAATCTTCCCCTAAAGCCTTTCAAACCCTGACATGCTTATCTTCTAACCACCTCCACATTTTCTTGCAACTGTTGTTAGATAAAATCTGGTTCTTATATTCCCCTGCATCAGTTGCAGAATAGAGTGCAAAGGAGATACTCAATGAGGTGTCCAGGCTCTAAACTCCAAACTGATGAAAAGAAACATGTCACTGCACAATAACCTGTTGCTCTTGTTTCCAGGAGGTATAAGCCTGAACAAGTTTCTCCAAAGTCTTGTGCATCTCTGTGGGAAATGAGGCCATCCAGAAAAGAGATTAGAAAACCATCCTCAGAGTGCCAGGCAACTTCCAGCTAATAAGATTTAGGAAGAATTTTATTCTCTGGGAAAACTATTTAATGAGTACCAACATTAAAGCCTTCTTGTGATGTAGATGAAAATGTCCAGCCAACAGTGCCTCTTGGGAAGACACGGCTGGCAAAACAACCCATCTCAATGGATGGACTAGGGGCTTGGCAGTGATTACAGCTCTTCTGTCATCAAATCCCTTGAGTTCTCCTTTAAATCTTCTTATTTTTATTATTCTAAGAATCTGGGGACGTATTTCCTCAAGGGGAACTTTGTCTTGGAGGGTTCTTCCCTGTTCTGTGCACTTGGAGATATATCTGATCCGGGGTGAACCCTGTGATGCCATCAGCCATGCTGATGGTTGAGTAGAATTTGTGAAGTTTTTAGTACTGTTGACAATGACAATAATTTTGATGCATTCTCCATTTGAGGCTCAAAATCTAGTATCAGTGTGAGAGAAAAATAAACCAACACATCAGCTCTTTGTTTTGGAGTTAAAAATGAGGAAATGCAATCTTTCAGGTGCACAAAGCTTTCTGTTTTTTCATTGTTGTTTGGTTGGTTTTGGTTAAAATTTGAAAATGTTATCAATAATTTGCAAATTTTCTACCTGTTCTGTTTATACATGAAAACAGTCCTAGTCTAGATTGATTTTTAATGCATAGCAAGAAAGCAGTGTTGACAGCTCTCCAATTTTATCCCAAGTCTCATACATTTTTCTACGCTATGGCCACCTATACAAAAATACTGGTATATGTAGATAAAAATATTTTTACTAGTATTTTTTGCCTGCATGAAAATGTGCATGAAAAAGTATCTACTTTTTTTTTCTTTTTTTTCTTTTTTCTTCTGTTTTGTTTTAGTCAAGAAATTTCAAGCACATAAACCAACTCTAAAGATCCATCATCTTCACAGGGGTCACTAGATTACTCATGATTCTTGTCTTCTGTTTAAAAAATGCAGATAGTATGTTTCAACCCTTCATGGTACAGAGGAGAAAAGGTTCAGAAATAACATTTTCAACAAGCCAAAACTGCAAAATCTCAGTTATTATTTAAATCTATGTGGTTTTGGAAGATACAAAGCTTCTGTATCCTTTGGAGTTGGAAATAATCAACAAGAAAAAAGCAAAGGGTTTACCTGTGACACAGAAGTGGTACGAAGGTTGATGTAACACGACAATTTCCTCCAGGCAGAGCTGGGAAATTTGTCTATTTGAAATTGTGGTAGAAAAAAAAAATCAGAACAATGACAAGGCCTCATATCTGTGTCTACCTTGGATGGACATCTGCATTTCCTTGGTAGCTGTGATTCTGTTTACGCCTGAAAACTAAGCTGAAAAATGTAAGCTCTTCAAGCACTTAACAGGATAGGTAAGAGGGTTACAGTCTTGTGCCTTCAGGTCCCTAAATTCAGCTGGAATCACGTGCTACAATTTCCTATCCTTTATATGAGCAAGACCCAGGTCCACTGGAAATACAGAGTTACAATGGAGCCCTCATGGCCAAATGGGGAGTACAGGAGTTGGATACTGCTTTAGAAAGTCCAGACTAGCTTAATTATTGCATAGCTGAAAACACAATTCATCACATTTTATTGCTGAGTTCTCTGAGCTCTGTCTGGTGAGATAATTTTGGTAATATCCATGCACTATTTTTAGCCTGGGTTGATTTTTTTTATTCTCCATTTTCTTTCTCGATGCTTCCCTTTGCTGCCTTTCAAGCCAGTTTCTCTGCTTTGGTTAGACATTGTCTTCTCCTTCCCTCCACTCCTTGGATTGCTTTCTCCTTCTCCCAGCATACCGTCCTCCATCTCCTCTTAGAGCATTGCCTGCATTCTCCCAACAACTTATCCCCTTGCTCTCTTGCTTGGAGTGTGAGAAAAATGCTCTGTCTACAACTAGCTTGCTTCCATAAGGGCAACTTGACTGCAACCTCATTAAAATAAATAAATAAATAATAATAAAAAAAGACCAATGTATATAAAGACAGCAGTTCACAAGGTCTCTGTAAGATTTCCTAAAAAGTTATCATTAATGAACCACTAGAGTTGCCCACTTCATACAAAGCTTGCATTCTGCTTCGATAGAAGTCATGGCTTTCAAGTCCAATTTCCTTGAAAGCTAGGGCAAGGTTGGATCTGCCGGTTTTGATTGACCCCGTATAATGAGAGGAACTGTGAAATTTAGATCCAAAATTTGAAGCTGGTTTAGTTCGGCTTTTATGATTCATGTCTTTGCTGTGCTAGTCTTGACAGATTAAGAGAATTACACACCCATGCTCCTCTTATTTACACGGACGAGTTGGTTTGTGATCCCCCGTAGAGTTCATTTCAAAACCCCCCTTGTGCTTGGTGAAGGAAGAAACTTCAGTAACCATCAGCTGTGGCATTGATCCTTCAGAGAAATTAACCAACTGAACTGAGACTTACTGTGAAATCAGTGATGCTCAGCAGTCGCTAACTTCATTTGCAACTCACCAGTGTTAATGCATTTAAAGTATTGATCCTTCCTAGTGTGCTTTGCAGCTCTGGCTCCCTTTTGGCATTGCGAACACAAAGGCAGCTCTCTCCAAAGCCAGGATGAGCAAGCAAAACCCTTCGACCCCAAAAACAAACTCATTATTCAAAACGCTTGTCGGCTTGCTGCTGCAATTGAATTGATTGGCAAAAAAAGGACTGTGGCAGATAAAAATCGGATTATTTCAGAGCATGGGAAAATAACAGGCAAGAGGAAACATCCTGCAGTCCAAGGGGAACAAATTCTCCTCTCCAACCCCCCCTTCTCTACTATTTCTTACCTTATTATTGCATTATTATATTGTTGTTAAGATTTTACTTACACATAGCACATGGGACCCAGAAGAAACACTGAGGGCTGTGGTTATTGTGGGAGCAGCCTATAAATTAAGCTTACATTGCCCATCAAAACCAGTAAGACCATAGGATTTGCCCAATACCCTTCCTAATACTTATGCAGGCAGTTTTTGGAAGGACATTACCCTATTCACATCATTGGCTCCTAAAGTAAAGGCTTAACTTTCAATTGATTACTGAACTAAACCAGGTTGATATTCTTCCTTTTGCAGCAATAAATGAGCCTTCAAATGTAAACTATGTCTGAAAACAGGGGAACCACTGCTCACAGCCTGCTCTCTGTGTAGCTCTGTTTGTGCTTTCTATCATTTTGTTCCCTGGGCTTTGCAGTGAGTTTGCTTACACAGTGCTTTCCCTTGTCCTATTTAACTGCTTCTGCAGAGTGTTCATGGTGAATTAGGTTACTCTATAGAAAAGAGCACTGTAAATCCCCTTCGCTTGCCTCAGCTGTTCCTCCTTGCCATAGATTGCAAGCTCATTGCAGTGTCTTTCTCCGACTTTTGGAAAATATTAATCACATCATAGGGCTACTGCTTAGTGAAATTAACTTCTCCCTTGGACTACTTGTGACTCTCCAGCCGCTGTTGGTTCTTCATTTTCTCCAGCGACCCCAAGCCTTCTCTATTTTGAGTCCTTTAATTGCTTTTAATTCTTTTAACTGTCTATCCTGTGTGCTCCAAAGCTTCACTCCTTAGCAATGACTGTGCTCAGTCTGGGCATTTTCAGATGCACACATCTCATTCTTTAAAATATGCAGGTGTCTTACCCTGACCTTCATTAGCGCTGTGACAGATTCCAGCCATCCCGCTTGTTAGTTTGTTATTTAGCTGCTTGTCAGCCACTCTACAGCTCAACGTTACTTCTGATGCAGAGATGCAATAATTAGATACCTTGTTTTTCAGGCATCCTTAATGTTGCTTTAACCTACTGATTCAATAATACAAGCTCAGCCGGGATGAAAACTCATCTGTTCCCAAGCCATTCATAGATGTCTTGTTATTTTTAGTGACTCAGAAGAGCTTGGGGGCTGCAGAGGGATGAAGGGATGGATTTGTGGCTAAGACCCTCCTCTAAGACAAGGACAAAGGAGACATGGCACTTCCATTCAACATGACATTGTGAAAAGGCTCCCTGAAGGACCTTTCTTCTTATTCTTCTGACTGTATGAAAAATAGCTGACTTTGTTTTTTGTTTTGAGGACTTGTGATGCTTACAGAAACTGTTCTTGGATGGAGAAGCATGGTCTGCATAATACGTTGATATTCTTCTTGACCTCTCCTTTTGCTTATATCCTTCCACCTATATGCTCTGCTGCCTGGATATGTTGGGGTTGTGTATGGTCAGGCACGTCATCATAGCTCTGTAATCCATATATCCATATCCAATGATATATCAACACTGTGATGAAAGGGAGACTTCAGTACTTAACTCAGGATCATACAAATGTGCTGAGTAAGCCAGAGGTGGAAAAGGTCAATGTGGGAAGGAGAGGAGGGAATGTTTACTCCTGCTCCTTTTCCCTCCTCTTTGAAGAACAACTCTGGCTGGTGTGAGAGAATCTAAAGCATGCCCTCCAGCCCAAATGATCTATAAAACTTTACTCCCTCGACATCTTTTTGTCTTTTTTTGATGATTTCCTTGCCCAGTGTTATCAGACTTGCTCCCAGGCACCCACCACATCCGACCTCTAGAGGAAAGGAAGGTTACTGGGGCTGTGGCTGATCCTGAGCATCAGCAGAACAGAAAGAGGAGATTCAATTGAGACTTCACCGTGTGCGTGCTTGTGTGTTTTAGATACCAAGAGAACAAGACTAATTTATTATGAAACAGAAGTTAGCTTTACATTTTCATAATTAGGGAGGATGCTAATGTTGCATGATTGGAAAATGTCACCCTGCAGAACTAATCTGCCAGTGGGGCCTAATTGAAGTTCAGCATCGTCTGCAGCTCTTCTAGTGATAACTTTTTCACAAGGTGCTGCAGTAATGCAGAGAGTGGTTAGCAGAGAGTAATTTATCACCTTGTTTCCTAGCAGATAGAGGGATGTGAGAGGAAATGGCCAAAAAGAAGCGATACCAAAGCCCAGAGCACTGAGGCTGGTGGAACAAAGCACTCCATATAACCACAAATGACAGGGTTAATTATCCCACGGCTGCTGCAGAAAACAATACATTTCTCAGGCACGCTGTCCTGCAGAGTTACTGGAGAAAGTTGGATTGGGAAAGTTGTCGTAATACAACACACTGTCATGAAGGTATGGATGGGCCTGCCCTTATCTAAAGCACACTCGGGGTTGCTTTGTGTCCTGAATACAGAAAAGGCTGGAGGGGGAGGAGGAGAGTGTCACACAAGAGGCACACACAAAGCATTGCAAGAGTCCAATCTCCTGCCATCCTCCCTGCCACCCACTCACTGTGTTTCTATGGAAAAGACTCAAATCTTACTCTAGATCCAAAGAGTGTAACACCACTCACACTTGTCCATTCTTGCTCTGAGAATATAAAGCTAGGACTCTTCTCAGACATCACAGGGCTACTCAGAACTTTGGCAGCTTCTATAGTTGTATCTACATTGCTGCAGGTCTATCTTGCTCTCTAGAGTAGCTTGCAGTCACTGCCCCAGGTGCGTCTGGGCGGAAGAAATCCTTTCTGCTCAAAACAGGAGGGGAACACAGATCTGGAGGTAGCCCTACTTAGACAAGCCAGGTATTAATAATCTATGTTATAATAATCTACTCTTTCCAAGACGCATGACCATCAGCTTCAAGGTCCATCAAGAGATGGCACTGCACAGAGCAGGAGCAATATTTAGCCCCTTTTGGAGATAACACACAACAGCTACAGAGGTCACTTATTTTAACTCACTGTCTCCAAAAGTGGTTATTGGCATATGCATTATGCATAAGGACAAGGCAAGGGTATGTGGTATTTCCTCCCTGGTACTCTCCTAGCCTCCAACCTCTGAAGGTGCAGGGAATTCCAGGATTAAATACATTCTCTGTGAATTTAATAACACTCATATTTTAATTTGAACTTACCTGCTCTTACCTGAACCCTTGTTAATTTTAAGCACCAAATTATATCCTGCAGCAAGAAATTCCCCAGCTCAATTACACCATCTCTGGGACCACTGGAAAAGTCCGTCAGCAATCATTACCTATTCATCTTTTCCTTGACAGTCACGATTTTATAGCCTCCATCATGTCTTCCCAATTATCTTTTGTAGCATCCTAGATTATGCTTTCATTTTTCATGGAGATGACATTCCAGCTCTCTGAGCTTCATGTGACCCTTGGTTCCATGACTTCTTCTCCCCTTTTGCTCTTGGATGTATACAGTTTCCCATATGGAGATGGTCAGGGTACCCTAGTGGGAGGGAGTCAAGCGGGGCTACTGAAGAAAATGATTCTACATGTTTGATTGTAATAGATAAACATTGGGAAAACTCAGGTATTTCTTCTGTCACCTCAAAGTAGGTCCTACAGCCTGTTTGGCTACATCTTTGGACATGAGGTCACCAGTGAGATTTTGCACAAGGGAGAGAAGGAAGAGCAGGTCTGAGGGCTGCCTGTTGAGCTGGGATTCATCTCCCTTTCAACCTGCTTTGGGATCCCAGAGAGCTGGAGAAACCAGAACCAAAAGGTTGGGCTTTGGCCCAAAGAAGACAAAGAAGACAAAGATGAAAAGGATCCTGGCTTCCATCCAGGCTCTTCCTCCAACCAAACCTCTTCAAGGGAGGGGATGCTGTGGCTGTAAGTTAGATTCCCCAGCACCCCCACATCTCTACCCTTGCTCTGTTCATTGGGTGATGGACACAAAAGAGCTCCCACTCCATCCACCTGATCTCCAAGTGACTCCTCCATCCTGGCACGGGGACTTCCCACCTGCTGGAGAAGAAACCCTGTGGCTTTCAGGGGCCTCTGCATGCTGTGATTTGCTGCCTGACAGAAACACACGGCAAGATTTAATGTCACACCCTCACAAACCCACATGCAGGCACCCATTTCATTATGCAGCTCCCTCCAAAGCCCAGACATATTTAACGTCTTGCTCTGTGCAGCGAGATATAGCGCATGTCTCATGCACAGACGCTTTCTGAGAGATTTAACATACATATATACAGGGTTATAATGAAACACACACACACACACGCCTCAGTTTAATGTCCCAGTGCCACCCAACGGGGAAATCACACCAGCACTGTAAAGCCCCCTGCACTACATTACAGGAGAGTTAATTCACTGGAGGAAACTGTAATCTGATTTCAGCTTTACAAGCCAGCATTATTATTCTTTTTCTTTCTATTCTTTCATGCTTAAACTGATCCGCTGTCATTCTTTGTCTCTCCGCATCTCCAGCCTGTATCACTTTCAGTGCAGCCTGTCTCCATTTTATTTTCCACCTCCTAATATTCAATTTCATTTTAAAGCCTCCCTGTGCTCCCTCCCTCTTTCCTCTTCCCCCTTCTCCCTGCAAATCCCCCACCCCCAATGACAGAGCTTTCTTCCTGGTTTCCTCCCTGTGATTTCTCCTCCATTTCTTCATTATCAGCATGCCAGATTAGGATCTGACAAGAAAGTAGAATCGTCTGTTCGTCCGGAGCTTTACAGCCTAAGCAGGATTAGTTACCCTGATATAAAGGACATTTTTATTTCCCTGTAACTGGGATACATCTAAAGATTCCCAACATCTAACCCAAATACTGGGCTTTGGGCCACCTCCACAGGGAAATGGGCAGCCCATTAACATTGCTTCTTGTTGCAATGAAGCTCTAAGAGGCTCTCTATGCATCATGAAGAGGAGATGGTGCTTGGATAGCAGACTGCAGAGGAAATGAGGGGGATGAAGTCCCAAGTCTTGCTGAGACGAGAGACATTTGGGCATCAGTCTCACCACAGATCATTCTCATCCCAGGGAACATTTTGCCATTCAAAATCACCCAAGGACCACCAAGAAACCTCAGTCCATGACCCCATCCAAAATCCCACTGAAGAAGGGATGTCATAGATAAATATACGATTTATTTTGGAGGCCTGAGTGGTCACCATAGGTAAAAGGCTTGCTCCAGGCTCGGAAAAGTTGACTAATTAAGACAGAGAAATGATGAAGCTGTTTTCTGTACAGTGGTGCAGATTTTTGCAGTGAGAGCCGCTGGTCTTCAAATTCCTGAGCTGTAAAATCCCTCTGTTTAGTGCAATGACACACTGGCTGATTTATCCATAGAGCCCACACCAGGTAATGCTCTGTCTCAAGCCATAAACCTCTGAAATTGGAATGAGGAGAGCAATGGGGCTGGCAACACAGAAACAGGATAAAGGTAAAGATGGTCGATGTTTCCAGCAGCTGGGAATACTGACCTAATCAGGGCTGCAGCCATCCAGCTGTAGGACTGCAGTCACCAAGGGGAAGGAATGTGTTCCTCACAGACCAAGGTGCACAGATATTTCCTTGCAAAGTGTTTGTTGCATTGGAAATCAGGCATGAACATGCCCTGTAGTAGGAAAAAAATGTGAGCTGGAAGCTGCTAGAAATCTCCTTCCTCTTCCTCCTATTCCTTCTCTTGCATCTAAGCTAAGCCATCAAATGTACGTAGTTTTGGGGTATCTTCTGCCCTGTCTTACACAGGGATTTTGCTAGTACCAAGTAATCTGAACCATCTAATTCAGGGGCTATTTCTGCCTGTGGTGGAAATTTCAAAGAAAAGTGTCAGCATACTCCAAGGTAGAGAGAAATTAATTCATCCCCTCCCCCCCCATAATGAAGTATCCTCCTAATACCCAAGAGATTAATTTAAAGTCTGAAATGTAACATGCTAGATCTCTCTTGAGAGTTGGATATATATATATTTTTTAATTAATTATTATTATTTTTTTTCTTTCCATTAGCTGTTAACTTCAGATGTTCAGGTTATCCTTATAAATGTCCAGGCCATCTTTCTGTCTGGCTGAGTTCCTGGCCTCATTGACATCTAATGGAAATGAGTCCCTCAGCCTAACTACGCTTCGGATAACAAGAAATTTCCTTTGCATCTAATATCTCTGTCTCATTCTTGCCATATGAGTCAGAGAGAAAAGCAGATCTTAAATGACCTTCCTCATTTTATGTACATCCTCTTGTTTGTGCCCTTTCTAATGTGCCAAAGCATAATTTCATAGCCTTTATTTACAGGAGAGATTTCTCAGGAAGTTAATCCTTCTTGTTACTCTTCCCTGAAACCTCTCCCATGTCCCCCTGAGGACACGGTGACCTTTCAGGTAAATTGTGGCTGCAGTGATTTGTATGACTGCAGTGAAGGATACTTGGGAGAGCTGGGGTCTCTACTGAGCTAACCCTCTGGATTCCTTCTTCATATAGCATAGTTTATAGTGTAATCAATAAAGTGAGTAGGAAACACATATTTTTTCCTCTTATTTTGGGACAATTTACTGTTCAGCTGCCTGGGGTCTCTGAGGAAGTCCCTGGTGTTGCTGGAGTTGCTGGGAGGATCTGGGGAACTGCTAGGTAGGGATATGACTTTGCGCTGGAGGTAAACCACAAAGGAATAAAGGAAAGGATCTGCTTTAGGTAAAGGATTGTGGAGGCATGAGAACAAGAGGGAATACTCTTGATATGAGAAGGTGGCCAAAAAATGCTTTTTTCGCCTCTTCTATGCACAATATATTCTACAGGGGATGCTCTGAGCTTCTTGGCATAAAGATATGTAAATATGGAATGTGAATGGATGTGTGGTTTATACAGGAAAGGGATGAATGAAAAAGAACATCCCGGGGAGGCTTCAATGAGCTCAGCCCTGAGGAAACTCCTCCCTTGCTCCTCAACCGTAGGCAAAGGTTCTTCGTGATCGCAGGACTCGCTTGATGTTTGATTTCACACCCTTAGCAAACCCAGCCACGGCAATTAGCCATGGGTGCTCTTCTGCCTGGCAATCTGATCCTGCAGCTCTCCAGTCAGCCCCTCAAAGGGCTGGGGACAGGCTCTGACAGTGTAATTCCCCCGTGGTTTTTATTCCTCTTCTTTAAGCAAGATTTCTTTCAATGGAGCTGATTTGGCTTAAGCTGAAAAGTGAGCTAAACAGGCTAGGAGACGCTGTGCGGAGAGATCAAAGGGAGTTAAAAATAAGTGAGAGAAAAGGGGGAAATGCATGGTGAAGAGAGGTGAGCAGCATGAAATGGGGAGCCAAGGTGAGAGTGTAAAACATTGCTCGTGTAAAAGGTGAAGTCTGTAGAAACTGTGTTATTATTCATGTGATTTTCTCCTAATCAGAGCACAGAAGCAATAAGCAGAGGAATATTTTCCCCACATTGCATTAAAATGCCTATCATTTTCTGTCTGAAGCTACTAATCTCAGAATCGTTAGGGGAGAGATTGCCGAGGCACATTTGACTGGATTGTTTTTCGAGGACAGCTCTCAAACATGACGGGGTGAGGACAGCTTTTGCACCCTCTTTCTGGTGTCTCAGGCCCAGTCCCAGCCAACAGATCCCACCATGGAGGCCAACAGCAAAGCACAAGCCCTTAGTCCACAGCAGCTTGGAGTAATTAAGGAGAGGAAATTTCATGCCCCCCAGGCAATGCCTTGCACTCTCACCATACTTTCAGGGCTTACTCCTTCAGCCCTGGGTTCACAGACGAGCTCTGTCTCCCTCTGGCAGGTATTGCCATGGATTTTTGGCCACCATGTCCAGTAAGGGACACAAATAGGCCATGAGCAGGGAAGCAACCTACCAAGAGCCATAGGGGTTATAGGGTTGTCAGCAGGGTCTTTCACAAGGCAAAGATTTTCTTTCGTATGTTTTCTTCCCCAGTATTTATTAGGCAGCACTCAAAACCCATGAACTTTTCAACTTGTGTCAACCCAGCAGAGATGCCAGTACTTACCAGGATGTCACAGGGACACAGGGAGTTTAACCACAGAAGAAATGTTGATGCTATAATGTTGACTTAGAAAAGACCCTCAGCCAATGCATTAGGTACAGTGTTCTGGTGTAATACAGGGGGAGATCCAGAAAGGATCTGTATTTTGGTGCACCGAGGCAGGACCGGTTTCCTGATCCCACCAAGATCAGGCCTGAGCCTTCAGCTTTCTCCTGCATGGTCCCTTCAAGTCCCATTCAACATGCTAGGCCCTAAATAACTTGCCTTTCATGAAGCCCATGGCATATTCACACTCCAATATTCCACTATCTATCTTAAAATATCAGCGCAATCCATTTAAAAACAAACAAGAAAAAAAAAAACAACTACAACCAAATGAACAACAATAACAGCAAAGAACCTCAAACTGCATTGCACAGGATGAAGGTCTAGGAGTTTTACATCTCTATTTCCTTATAACTTGCCAACTCAGGCAGACCTGAAGAGCTGGTTGAATTCTGATTGACCTGACACCTGCACTTATGGGTAGGATACTCCCGCAGCAACTCAAGAGGAGATGAGACAGTGCCAGGCCTATTTAAAGCAGTGGTTTTAAATTTAATTTCCTAGCTGGGGGAGCTGGGGGGAAGGATGGAAGGCAACAGCTGTCTCATTATGCCATTGAGGGTTCCTTAAGTGAAAACTGAATAGATTAGTCATGGAGAAAATTAAGACAAGGTCTTTAAGCCATCAATAGCTCCCAATCTGAGTGCAAGAGGGAAGGGAGTTGGTATTAGACTTCAGTCTCACTGTCTGGGGGTTCAAATTTTATTTTTAAATGTGTCTTGAAGCCAAATGTGAAATATTTTTTTTTCCAATCCAGCAGTGATTTTTCTCCATCAGTCCCAAGGCTGATGCACAGGGTTGGAGAAGCTTGCAGAAGTCTGCAATGCATTTTTAATCAGTGGTTTGAGTCTACCTGCTTTTTCCATTTAGCAGCAAGAGGGAATCTGTTCCCCTGCTTTCCACCATGGGACTATAACCAGCAGGATGCAGCTTCAAGCTCCTGAGCACTTGTCTGTTATCCTTGACCTACCCAGTCTGCTGCTCCCTCCCACAGCATCAACAGGAAGATGTCGGAACAGATGTTAACATGGTCTGGGGGACATTTTTGATGCTTTGAAGCTCCCCTGAGTATCTGCAGCCCAGCACCAGCACTCTGGAGGAATGAGCTATGCATGGGGCCGTGCTTCTGACCACTGCTTTAAGGTGATGTCTCCCATGTCCTCTCTGCTCTGGTTCTGCCCCAGAGTCCAGCCATGTCTCCAACTTCTTTGCTGGCTCTAGGTCACCCTCTGTTTGTCTTTGTGCTCTCTTGGCAGCTCCCTGTAGCATTTGACAGAGAGAACAGAAATGTGGTAATGACAGACCTCCAAATGGATGTTTACCTATTAAATTACTAAACCCAACCATTTGGCTGATTTTTGGTCAGATCACTTGCTAGGTTAGGGTGATCAAGTAGCTAAGGTATTTATTGATGGAGAGGATGTCGTGTGAACGTGTCAGGAGCTTTACCGAGGCTAAGCTGTCTTCCATCTGCTGCTGCTCTCCTGACCCACAAGGATCATTACACTGTCATAGGAGGAAATTAGGTTGGTTGGATGTGATTTTCTCCTGGGAAATTGAGGCCGGATGCTACTTTTCCCCTGGTTATATTCTAGGTGCTAAGAGACAGATTGCTTGGCTGTTCATTCCAAGAATTTTCTGAGCATTGAAGTCAAGCCGATTCATCCCTAATTCCCCAGACTCTCCTTCCTTTTTTTTTCTCTATTTTTTTTTTTTCAGGAAGATGATGTATTTGCAAGGTGATAATAGCTTTGCATTTCTACCAGATCGCATGGTGCAAATGACAGAGGGTTGCTCTTCAGCCCTGGAATGTGAATGGATGTGTGGTTCTCCCATGGGATGCGGGAGAGGAAGGGCAGATCATAATACAAAGATATTGTGATTATGGTTCCTACATTGTAAGGATAACTCAGGTGAGTCTGCCACAAGCTGAGGAGCTCTGCTTGGTATAGTTTCCCTGTGGCTTTTACAGATATGCTGTTGGAAAACATAATACTTGTTCATTTGTGTTTAAATCAAACCAACCTGTTATTAGAGAAAGGTGTTACAGGAGGCTAGCAGAAACTCTTCATGTGTTGTCTTTTTTTTTTTTTTTTTTTTCCCAATCCAGGTATCATTTCTGCTGAGATTTTAATTATTTTTCTCTTTAATAATGAGCAGTGCATTGTTCTCTCTGTGTGCTTGCATTGTTGTGGCTCTGAAAATACAATTAGAGGATACATTGCTAATTTCATCGTGAAGGGTGGATTGTGGGGAATTAGAAAACAGAGGCGGGGGGACCTTGTGTTCACTGTTGTGGCAGCACAACAATAGAAAGTGGAGTTCAGGCAGTGTGCTGGCTCAGACAGATCTTGTTTCCTGCCTTCAGAGAGCGAACTGGGCACAGAACAAAGCCTGAGCTGAAGGCTGCATGGAGTACGCTCTGCTGACCAAAATGCAAGGGTCGCTGTATGTGAATAGAACAAAACAAAAGAGATTTTAATTGCAAACATTGATCATACCCTTTGGTCTCTGGCACAGGTTGCTATGGCTTCATCACTCAGAAGGTTTGCTAGCTGCAACTTTGCAAATATTTTTCAGGGGCCTCTGTCATGTGACCTTGTAAAAATGACAGAAAATTGTTCCCCCCCCCCTCCCCACCCTCACTCCCAAACACTAAACAATCATTTTTTTTTCCCTTGTTCTTTTTTAAGACTGTGGCAAAACCCTGTTAGCCAGAAAGCTGCTGCTATTCCTCAAGCTACAGTTTCACTCTCATATGTCCAAACCACAGGAAACTAGGGCTCCTATATCCTAAGGCTAAAGAATAAGGTGTGCTCTGACTCTTTTTTTCCTGCTCACAGATTCAGTTTGGGTAGAGAGAGGTAGCTAACGGTCTGTGTTGTGTCCTTGCCATAGATCAGCTAGCTGGGAGCTCTCCTGGGAAGCCAGAAGAGAGATTACATCTGCCTCTCAGAAAACCTCTGTAAATACCAGCCTGCAGTGCAAAATGAGGAACTGTAGCCTAGTGTGAGCCTTTTTCCAAGCACGGCAACATGGTGCTCTGAAGGAAGGTGGCTAATGAGTAGCTCTGGGTCTGTCAAACACACTGCTGGACTGAGCTAGAAACAAACCGAGCCAAGGCCAGTCCTCTCCAATCCTGAAGCCAAGCATCACAGCATGGCTCCCATCCATATGGCTGAGCTGTTTCGTCCCCAGAGCACAGTGACGTGGTCTGTGCCATCTCCTGGGAATGTCCCTGGCCTGGGATAGCCCTGAGATGTGTACAAGTGTGGCTCAAGGATGTGTTGTCTGGATATAACCAACACCACTGCAGGACCCATGCCAGTATGACCACTGGTGGCTGCTGCTTGACACTATCATGGTCCTGTTGTGGCTACAGGTATGGGCAGAGCTTAGCTAGGCCAGCAACAGCTTAACTTTGATGTTTGTCCAAGGTGTACAACTCCTCCAGTCTAATTCTGCCTTGTGGACAAGAGGGAAAATGTTCATGGTGCACTTCATGCCTTATTTACAAAGTGGAGTTCTGCCACACTCACAGATACATGTGATATAGTACAAAGCTTAACTGAAATAATTGAAAGAAAACCCCAAAAATTGCTGTTCATGGACTGTGAATGGCTCAGGCACTTTCCTTCCAGCATGGCTTGAGGTTTCAGGACTGCAGCTGAGCCAAGCTTAAGGCTGTCTTCCTCTGATGCTTTTTCTCTGCAGTGCCCTTCTGATTACCTTCAGTTCCTCTCCCATGACAAAACATGTCTGCACTCTTCTTCCCAAACCTTTGCCATCCCTATTATTATTATTATTATTATTATTATTATTATTATTATTATTATTATTATTATTATTATTATTATTTAACCTGGCTATTCACACACTTTTACTAGTTTACCCTAAGGAACTTCTGCTGAAGGTGAGACACTCCAAGACCTGGAGAAGAAATGCCATAAGCTCCTGAAGTTCACCCAGCGATGACAAGGAGAGCCTGATGTGGGATGCAGGCCAGCATCATGCCTGGTGGATAGATCAGCATTTCTGCTTGGATTCATCTGGCTCAAAAGAGATGTTTATCTACATGTATCAAAGCCTCAATCCTTCTACAGTCACTGAAGGGAAACAGCACACCAACACCAAAATTTGCTTCAAGCCTGCATCTAAAATGGATCAGATAAACTGTGCTGGGTGAGATGAAACCCAGCCTGGCAGGGAATCCATAACCACCTCAGAAGACACAGGTGTCAGTAGAGACAGCACTGGCAGAGCATCCTGAGCTGTGGTTTCTGCTCTGGCTCTGTGGACTCTGTTAATTGTAGCTGCAAGGAGAGGTTTAAGTGGGCTGGAAAAAGAGCCTGGTAAGTACAGCTGTGGTTACAAGCAGACAGCTTGTTTGTTTTGACAACATTTCCATATTTCATCAAATTTTAGACATTTTTCTGAGGTTGTTCTGTGCAAATGACGTTCTCCCTCACATAGATCTCAATTCCCTGAACCCAAAACAGTGCCTGAAATGAGAAACGCTGCTCTGGATCGACACTTGTCAAAGTCCATCCAAGTTTGGCAACACAAGCAGGGCTGGTTCCTGTGAAAAGTCCCATGCAGATCCATCCTCCTGCACAGTGCAAGCTGTCCACAGCCTTCCTCTGGAGCCAAAGATGAGCATCTGCCAATGCCATTTGTGGTGGAAGCTGAGGACATGCGATGTGCAATGAAATAGAAGAGGAAAATAATGTTAGGATTTACACATGTAGTGTTATGGCACTACGATGAAGAAAAACATCAGTCTCATTCTGCTTGGCATTATGCAAGACAAAACCAAAATATGATTGATTCCAATTGTTTATTGCACCCAGAATGGTGGCTCCATTTGGATCCTTTTATTACACGTGAATAAAGAGAGTGTCAAAAGTCAGATTTGGGGTACATAAAAATAGTATATTTTGCCGCTTATCACTCTCCACTGGCTGTGGAGGAAGCCATGGTGGAGCAGCTTTGTTTCGCATCTTGCATTGCTCCCTTCAATCCACTGGCAGCTGCACTGCTCAGCACGGTGTGAGTGCAGCCCAATGTAAGAAGGCTGTGCTCGGTGTTGGCAATGCACAGCCATGCAGCTGCTGCTGTGAGATCGAGAGGGGTATGTATGCTCCTAGTATTTCCTCTCCTTCACCAGCTCCCTTGGTGTGCAAGCTCATTCCAGGTATCAAAATGAATAAAAATCCAGACTCTGATAAAGCAAAGGTGGCCTCACTGACATCAAGCAGAGTGCCTGGCTCCTGTTAACTTCTGACACTTGCTTGTTGAGTGGCTTTGGTGGCTTGTGTAGTGAGAACAGCTTCCCAAACCCAAACCCAAATTCAAATCCAAACCCAAACTCAAATGCAAACCCAAATGCAAACGTAAACCCAAATCCAAATCCAATCCCAAACCCAAACCAAAACCCAAGCCCAAACCCAAACCCAAACCCAAACCCAAACCAGCTTGCCCATCTTGAGCAACTCAGCCTCAACTCTCTGGGATCTCCAGTGCCACCCTGCAGCTATGGGTGGCCCCAGCCATCTGTACTGCAGAATGGTCTCAAGAAAAGGGAAATTACAAATGTTTCCACAGGGAGCCTATTTCTAATAAAATTTAAGAGGGTTTTTCAGTAAAATTTGAAAGTGTTTTGCAGTCATTTACACAGAGATCTGTCAAATATCTGGAGTTTGTCTCTGGGTTTAATTTAGAGTTTCTCACTGTGCGCTGTGTGCGTATGCAGGCACAAGTTTTGGCTGGGGAGTGCTGTTACTTTAAAACCTTACCAGTGCTTGCAAGCTTCCAGCCCTTCAGGGACAATTCCACAGAATAACACCAGTTTCCTGTAAACATCTGAAGCCCTGGTTCAGCCTGACTCATTTCCCTACAAGTCCTAGTGCTCCTTGTGGGCTGGCTCCGACAGCTCCCTCCGCAGTACTTTCCTTAGGCTGCCTGAGCAGCTGAGCTCACCATCACTTTTTCTCTAGCAAACAGGGAATTTAGGCTGGGAATTTAGGCTGGCTGCATCTAGGCTGACTTTCTTGAAGAACCGCGAACAAGGCAAAAAGCTCATCATCTTCCCCAACCCAAACCAGCTTTGTAAAGGAGCTTTTTGCCCTGTAAATGCCTGTATTCACTCAACCCTTCCCATCCCAGTAAAGCACCAAATGGATTTGCTTTGCTGCAATAAGCCTGCTAACTGCTTTTTATTATGTTTGTCCTAATGCTGGCATAGATTTTCCCAAATTTATTTCAAGTTTGCTTGAAAACCTCATTTGCCTAATTGTAATAATAAAACAACATCACATGCAGATGTCTCCGTTCTTTTTCAAACTCAATTTACTTTCAATTAACAGTCATTCAGTGTTTGTTTTTTTTGGGGGGGAGAGGGGTTTACAAGCAGGTGTTGGAGAAAAGGTGCGTACATCAGGTGGCATCCCAGTGCTGTAAGAAAACCTTCATGTCTGAGCATTAGCAATAGACACAATCCATTGTCTGGCTGTGAAAATCTGCAGGAGCAGACTGAGGAAGAGTGTGATGTGGGAGCCTGGGAAGGGCCACGAGGGAAATATGTTGTCTGAAGGACTGTGCTGTTGGCAGGTGGTGCCTATCAGTCCTGGGGAGCTCTGGAGCTCATGGGCTGCAGGTGGGTCACTTATCTGGGAGATGCATCAACACGAAGCAGGACACAGTGTGGTTTTGGTAAAGAGAGAAAAAGTCAGAGAGGATTAAGGGGAGAAAAAGACTTTGGTTTATCTCTTTGGGGAAAGACTGTGAGTTCTGCTCATCTCTTTGCTCCATAGCTGGCTTAGGGCTGTGCATCCCAGGCATCAGATAAGCCTTCCAGGCATTGTTTTGGAGAAAATGACAGCAGCCTCATTTAAGGGATGGGAAAACTGAGACACAGAACATCTCACAGACGGCATTAGACATTCAATGTAGCATGCTTATTTAGAGTTCATGAAACAGGCTCTTTCTCTCCATATTGTGGTTGTTAACAGACTGTAACCAAGGCTCAAGGCAGGCAGCTGCCTCGAAGCTGGCAGAAAGCTAAGCTGAGAGCTGAGCTATCTTCATCTGATGCTGAACTTGGCATTAGCATTGTTTGACCTGACTTTAACCCAGCTAAAACACCCAGGGTTGCAAGAGGCCTGAAGGAAATCACCCATCTCACTGATAGAACTCTCTGAAAGATGGTGACACAGGATGACAGCATCAGAAACAGGTAGAGAGGTTGTAGTGTGGATGAAATGATGTGCTTTTTGCAACTTCTCTTCTCCTTGCTGGGACAAATGAGGTAGAGGTCTCCCAAAGTTACCAGATTTTTGCTGGCATGTGTTTGTTCAAGTTAGGCTCACAAGAAGGGAACATGCAAGCAAGAGGAAAATATTAGCAACCTTTCCAGGTGCTAGCAGAGTCCTGCTGGTCCTGCTGGTCTGGCATTTGGTTGAAACTCAAGGCCTGCTGCAACCTTTGGTTATCTTGAGTTGAGCTGAATGAGATGCAAATGAATTGTGATGAGCATCTGGAATTCAAGGAAATCACTGTAAATAATGCATATGACTTGGTCAGAATTGTGTATTTCTCAAGCAGACCTGTTTGGTAAATCATTTGGGGCTGGTGAGAGATGCTGGCTCAGTCATTCTGGAGAAGGAGGTTCTGGTTTGTACTTCATATCAGCAGTGGCACAAGCTGCCCATAACTGCCACCTTTTCCTTCCAGTTCATCACCCAAAGGCTTTCCAGCTCTTGGTTTCTTCCCAGACTCCCTGGAAGAGGCTCCCATCATTACCTGCTACCACTGTGATGCTATGAGATGGCCAGCAGGGTATTGGGAACAGATCTGAGAAAAAAATAATCATTTCATACAATGTTCAACAACCTTTAACTGCCATCCATGCGTCCTAATCTCTCCTGTTTCCAAGGGTGTGTTGTTACCCAAGACAAGAGAGATCTGTTTTTTTCCTCTGCCTGTTCTGTTACTTTGTCTTCTCTCATCTGGTGGAGATGAAAGGAGCAGAATCTCCCAATGCCAAAATGCAGAGGACTCTGCTCCTAGCACTGGAGGTTCAGTCCATATCTGGTCTTTTTAATTGCTTGGGAAAATTCAACATAGGGCTTGTGTGTCCTGAAGCCATTTATTCCAGACACATGAGTTGCTGTAATACGTGATTTCTCTCTTCCTTTGTGCCAGGGATGAACTGGGTGAGTATATTCTCTCAGCCACTGTGCAAGGTTGTAAAGCACCTTGTAAATGGGTCACTTGAAGGTCTCCAAGTCAAAGGATCTGGGTAAAATCCAAAGGGTTGTTGATGTGTGAGGGAGCAGATTAGAAGTGGGAATTGCTTCACTTTTATTTTATTTAGGGAGATCTGTAGAAAGGAGAGAAGTATGACTCTGCAGTCCCTCAGGAAAGACCTGCTGTTGGCTCCAAGATTCTGGCTTCTGCCATGGGACCAAGAGGTTTCAGTGCCATCTGCCAAAGAGCAGAGGTATCCATGCCTGCTGTCTGGGTCACCACTGGGTGATTGTGCATGCACAAAATGCACAGAAAGACTGGGAGAGGGCTTGCATGCAAATCAGCACAGAATTAGTGATTTGAACGGAAGCAGGAAACTTTTTCTGAGATTAAAATTTGGAAGCATTTTCATGTGCTATGCTGCTGCTATGTTTGAAGTGTAATCACTGAAGAGAAGATTTAAAATCAGTTCCACGCCATCTCCTTTAGACTCTCCCTTGACGTAGATCATTCCTGGAGGAGACTTAAATGCAGTACTTCAGGCAAGATAGCTGGAGCTGCAGCAATGTCTCCAAAAGTGCTTGGAGCAATCAGAAACGTCTGTGTTTACAGCTTATTTGCTAGTTCTTTGCAGTGTCCCCAGACAAGAAGAGTTTGACTTCTGCAACAATCTATCAGGAAAGAAATGTTTCATGTCAGTATGGGAGCTGCAATCTTGGCCTGAATTCAGGCTGAAAATCTAGTCCTCCAGAGCTGAAATAATAATAATAATAATAAAAAAAGTTTGTGCAGCTCAATGTTGAATGTTTTACAGTCTCTTTCATCTGAGGACATACAGGTTTCAGAACGAGGACTGCAGGTACTGTGCAAGCTACTGTTATTGTAAGAACAGGGGTCTTTTTAAGGGTATAGGCCATGCCGACCATGGGAACACCATCATGCCTTTGCTCTGGGGTACAGAGATGGAGAAATGTAATCCCACTCTCCAGTGGGTCCCAATGGCAGTTTCTCTTGGGAATATTTTGGTGAATATCTCAACAGCGTGTGTTGTTACAGGTAAAAGCAAATGAGATATGTATTTACTTATTTATTCATTTATTCATTTATTCATTTATTTATTTTATGGGGGAATACTTATGGGGAAACAGTGAGTTGGTAGAGGTTGGGGGTGACTACCTGGAAAGCAGTTGGCAGAAAAGAACCTAGGCAACCTGTTGGATCTTAAGATGGAGATGAGCCAGCAATGTGCCCTTGGGGCAAAGAACACCAAAAAAAGTCATGGGCTGCATGAGGAAGAACATGGCCAGCAAGTCAGGGGTAGCGAATAATCTCCTGTGCTCATCATTGATAAGACACCACTGAAGTGTTGGGTTCAGTTCTGGTCTTCCCTGTAAAAGACAGACAGGGACATACTGAAAGAAGTCCAGCAAAGGACCAAAACGATGATTAAGGGTTTCCTATGATGCTTCTCTGTGGTGCCCAATGACAGGACAAGAGGCAATGGGCACAAACTGAAACACAAGAAATTCCACATGAACGTAAAAAATAAAAATAATTAAAAAAAAAAAAAAAAAAGCATTTTTACTGAGAAGGTGGTCAAACACTGGAGCAGGTTGCCCAGAAATCTTGTGAAGTTTCCATCCATGAAAGATAAATGAAACCCATCTGGACACAGCTGATCATTTTGCTGCAGGTGACCCTGCTAGAAGAGTGGGGTTGGACCAGATGATCTCCAGAGATGCCTCCAACTTCAGTCAATTTTTGAATACTGAAGTTTAGCTGTCCTGACCAAAGTTTCTTCCATAGGTCCTTAAGTAGGACCTGGGAAGCGTTTTGTCTTTGCTAGATCTACTGACGTAAGATGAGCATTAGTGCCCCAGTTCTCAGAGGCTGTTACGTGCCACGCTCAAAAGAAATGGTGTAAGCTGCTACGCAGGAAGATGACAGAAGTGATAAGCTTGTAGATGTCTTTTTCTAAGTCTGTCAGACTGATTGCTGCGAGGAAGGACAGAACAAGTACAAACCGCCTCCTCCTCCAACCAGACACTGAATGGCAAATTTGGCATGTTTAACTGTTTTACCACCGAAACCTGCAGGTTTACACAGCATCTTCCAGTGGACACAGCTGCTCAGAAGCACTTGTCTCTACACATTTGAAGCAACCTATCAAGCTGATTGCCAAGATCCAGCTATCACAGATAAACACTGACTGCAAGGGGCTTGATGCTACCCTTAATGTAAATTTGTGCTTCTTCATCAGGGGTCAAAGGCTGGTCAACCAGCCATGACATCTACCTCAGCTTGACTCATCCTGCTGAGTTACTGATTTCCCAACCAAGGAGAGAAGACAGATGCCCATTCAGCTTAGATGGCCTCATCACAGCTCTCAAGAACAAGCATTAAAAACATACAACAACGATAATAATGAAAACCAAGCCAAGCCAAACAAAAGTAGGTTTCTTTTCCTTAGTCTAAGATCATCTCCTATCCTTTATACCTTAAGCTATTGTTACCTCCAGATTACAAATGATGGATGAAGAAAATAAAGTCTGTCCCTTAATTTCTGAGGGGAAAGTATGTATCTAAATCCTCTGAACTTTTTTGATTTTGTATCAATATAAAACTAACTTTAAAAAAAAATTCTATTTCCACAATCAAAAAGGAACTGTCCAGACTGAATTTGACCTTAATATTAAAATGACCATCATTTGTATCCTTCTATTGCTGTGTTGGTCGTCATTTTTTCCATTGTGTTTTCATTCCAAGTCTCTTTTGTTCCGCCTGATTTCTAATCTGATTCCTTTCCTCCTCTTCCCATGAATGTTGACTGCAGACTGCCCTGCTAAACAATCGAATTTATAAACCAATATATATTGTAATTACAACCTGAAGCTTATTTCCGGGATGTTATCTTTGCCCTGAGACTACGATGCTGGAAAATAATGAGCAGAGAAGGTAAGTTAGGATGGCTTCCATGAGAAACTGGGAACATTGATACAGGATGATAGTATTAAGCAGACCAAAAGGAAAAACATATAGGAAGGCATCTTCATGAGAAATGTGGGTATCAGAATTGAACATGTGCATTCCTGATTTTCCATCTACTTTCTTTTTCTGCCTGAGTGTTTCAGACAGCTTCTTTGTGCCTTGCTTTCCCCTTTGATAAAATGGAAGAATATTTATTTATTAAAACATATTGCAAACTTCTCAGCAAGATACAGGAACTTTGTACATCCAATTGTTACTGCTCCAGTAGCCTGATGGCTCCAACCCTTTTGACTCTTTATGTTAGGCTGCGTCATGACTGTCCACATCTTTGTGCCTTGTTCACTGATGATTACCACAAGTTGGTCTTGAAGGCGACGTCGTCTGACACAAGTTACAGACATCCTTATGTAAGCCAGTAGAAGCTTAAAGATAATGAAGAAAGTCAGATTTTTTTCATTCTGTTTATTTTTCTGTCCCAGAACAAATTTACAGAATCACAGAATCACAGAATTTCAAGGTTGGGAGAGACCTCAAGATCATCGAGTCCAACCTCTGACCTAACACTAACAAGTCCTCCACTAAACCATATCACTAAGCTAATTTAATCTGATTTTTTCTCACAGGTATACCTATAAACTTCTTTCATGAACCTTCAGTCAGCAAATCTCTACACCTGCTATTAACATTTCCTTGAGCATTAGGTATTCACCTCATACTTAATGTGCTTCTCTCTTTACCATTTGAACTCCTTATTGTGTCCTCCATGGAGATCCCCTGTCAACAACAGACATGGGGAACAATCTGTTGCCTTTGATTCTGCAGGACCTTTTTGCCTGTTTGAAGACTGTCTTACCTCCTTTATGCCAGGCAGTGCTGACAATTTCATCCCAAGGATTTCATCCCACATCTGTCTTGCAGACACTCATACTGTCATCTGTGATAATATTCAAGCATCTTTCTGAAGCACTGCTGTCCTACCCTGTGTACATGCAACCTATTACCCCTGCCTAAGCAGCCTCTTGCATGTATCTGTCCTGTTCCTGTTGAATTTGTTCCTATCTTGTTTTTCAGCTCAATTTTCCTTGCTCTTCTATATTTTTCTGTGCCATTAGGCTTAGTAGCAGGACAAAGTGATGTTGACTTTTAAAGCTGACTGGGGTTGTAATAGCAACCAAGTGGATAATTGTGGCACAGCATAATAATTCACCTATCTGTTGATTGCAACCACTTTGAATTAGAAGCAATCCCTCCTGATGTTTCACTCGGTGGATTGATCGTAAGTGGTTTCCTGAAATAATTCTCACATTTGACAGCCAGGCTGTGTAGCTATTTGGGAGTAAGGCATTCCCGTGGTCCTGTTCCCAGAATGTCCCCAGTGTTTTCCAAGCATCAGTCTCTGCTTGTATGAAATTTAAACAAGGACTTTTTGAGCAGTGCAAAATGAGGTTTTTAATCCTGTCCAGGTTCATCCTGAGGGAACTAGAGGCCAAGGAAACCACTCCAAGGGAAGGCAGCACTTCTGTAGGCACTGTTTTGATCAGAAAACCATATGCACATGAACCATTTTATGAGAGGTAACAGGTAACCTCTCCTGGGTTGGCTGGTGCTCAGAAAAATTTGTATTAGCAGTCATTCACAGGACACATATTTTGGGGTCACAGGAACACATTTTTCACTCAAAAGCCTTCAAATTTCTTCAGTTTGCTTCCCACTTAATTCAATATGCAGTTAAAAATCCTGATCAAGGCTCAGAAGTCATCATTGCAGGAGCTGGTTTTGAACAACCCAGGAGACAGCACCATGCAGTCAGGCAGTGCCAGTGATGCAGCCGAGGAAACCAAGGCACTGAGCATCATTTGCTGGATGACAGACAGGGAAGTGAGTGATGGAGTGAGAACAGACTCCAAGGAGCCAGGGTCTTCTGTACTGACACGGGCTAATTGTGAAAGCAGTGCAATCCCATGCAAAATAGGTTCCAATCACAGTCAGAATGAAACCAGGATAACCTGTAAAAACAAACAAACAATACACTTGAACAAAAATTTGGAGTTCCTCCTCCTGCCAGATTGACACAGGTTTCTTCAGCAGAGAAAGTGGTAGGAAACAGCCAAATAAATTGGAACATGATGCATGATCTTAAACCCATCTTGGAGAGAAATGCTGCAGCAGACGTGGAAATAGAAAAAAAATAATAATTTTGTTTTCTGATTAACAAACACAATTAAGGAAACAAAGCAAGAAAAACACTGCCAGCACACGGGAAGGTTATTTTTATATTATTCTGATTACATGAGATGGCCAGCGCTGGGTGACAGCTTTATTCTGATAGCTATTAGAGGGACAGAAGCGGATAACACTACAAACTAATAATTACAGCAATCTGTAATTTCTCTGCAGGGAACCGGAACTGTTAGGGACCAGGGTGAAAGACAGAAATAAGCAATAACAACAACAACAAATGTGAAATTGCAGAGATGAAGGAGGAAAGTGGAACCAATGGGGAAATTATTTTCATAAACCAGAAGTGAAAGGATGGAAAGTTGTTAAGCTGATTTCATGGGCTAACACTGGCAGGTCTTTTGAGGTCAAAGAAAAGATTAAAGAGTCCTGTACAAGGAAAAACAAACCAACCTTATTGACGTTCAGAGAAAATAATACATGCCTGGGTTATCAGCAATTGCTTTTGCTAGTACTCTCAGAGATGACATGGGCCTTTTAAACTGTGGGGGAAGCAGAACTACACTGTCACTCCAGATGGGATTTAGATGATAAACAGTAGGCAAAGGTAGATGAAGCGTTTTCCCCAGGATCCTTTTATAGACAGGGGAGAGTACTGTAAATCCCAGCTCTTTTGGGGAAGGACTGTCTTTCCAGTAACTAAGTCAAGGTGGTTAGCTTTGTCAGGTACATCTCAAGCCAAGAGAAATGACCCTAATCCTCACTTGCTGCATTGATATGGCTGTACAAGCTCAGTTGTTATAAAGCTATAGGTAGTCGGCTATAAAGCTAGTTTTGCTCCTTGTTGACTTGATTCACATGTTAGGGTCACCTCAGGTGACCTGCTTGGATAGCTGGTGGTCCTCCAGCACTTAGGTTACTCAGAACAGTCTATGCCTGGCTTGGTAGGTGCCATCAGTCCCAACTGCTCTGGTTATGCAATTGCAAGAGGGTCTGCTGTTCCTTGAAGGGTTCCTACTTTATCTTGCTGCATGGGTAGATGGAGTTATTGGGCAGACTGCACTCTTTTTCTGCAGACCATTGTGACCTCAGTGAGATGATTAGATCTACGTGTCAAAAATCACTTGTTTTTGTCCCTTAAGCCAATAGTGGTCCAGGGTTAAGTCAAGGAGATTATTCAGAAACAAGTTGTGTTTGTTCATTTGTTTGTTTTCCTTTCCTGTTTAAAAATAAATAATAATAATAATAAATTTAACAAAAAAAAAACAACTGGAAATATGTGAGAAAAAATAATCCTGTGGCAGAGTCAAGCAATCAAGGGACCTGAAATATTTTTGTTTCCTCCTAGACTCACAGTCAAAGCTGTTCTATGTCCATGTAAGTATGGCACGGCATATCCATCCTCCTCCTTTCTGGACTCATGACAGGGGAACAGAGGATAAAGGACCAGAAGAGACCTCTTGTGTCACCACACCTGTCCCCAGCTTCATCATAAAACTTTTCTACTTCTTGGAAGCAGAGGTAGAGATGCAAGGTGTTTATTTGGTGTGATGCTGTGGTAAGCAATCATGTTGTCACTTTTTGTGCTGCAAAGATTCCCAGGGTCAAGGCTGTAACAAGAATTTGTCGAATCACTAAATCAAAAAAGGCTTCTAGAACTTGATTTGTCAAAGGGTGCATTGTGTTGATATGTTGAAATGATTCCCTGCTGCTGGCAGCTCCTGGTATAAAGGGGAAAAGGGAGAGGAGGAGTTGGGTTGTATCTCTGAAATGGGAAGGGCTGTATCCTGTGCCTTCTCCAGTCCCTCCAGTGGGCCTTAAAGGGTGGTTGAATCTATCCATTTGGGAGGATGACCTAAAAAATTGGACCGCATGACTTTTTGCATTATAATTCCAAATCTCTCTCTTCCCATCCCCCCCACCCTTTTCTTTTCCCTCTTGAGATCTCTTTTGGGACATGAGAGCAGGAAAAGACAATGGCTGCAGCAGCGTATATAGTTCTAAAAAGGGGTGCCTACACCTGATATCATGAGTGTCCTGAGCTGTGGGGGTCTTAGTTAATCATTACTGTGACTCATATTCCTTGATCACCATGTGGGAAGTGCTCTTTGAAGAGGTGGGCAGCAAAAGCTTGACCTTAAAGCAGTGAGTCTGTTTGGCATGTGCGTGTCCTGAAAATAGATGAGCTTCCCTTATAGCACCCACCTTCCAAACTTTCTTAGGATGAGGATAAGCCCTGTGATGGGGATTTCCTGAAATCTTGTCATCCTCTGACAGATGTTTCATAGATATCTCAATGGTTTGGTCTAATATCACCCCAATTACTGGTAAGTTTTTGGTCATTTCTGACCGGTGGTAGCCAGAAAATCATGTCTCTCAAATTGTACAAAAACCCTCCATAGAGGCTTTGTAGGCTACAGAAGTGACTCCTTCAAGAGCTTCTCTGTCCACTGGGTGGACTTCCAAAAGTCAAACCTAAATATTCATTGCTGCAAATTAAGATGGCACTTTTTATCCCTCCCTAAAAACGAGAGATAACAGTCAGTAACAGTCAGGCATTATCTTTTGCCCAATTGTCCTTTAAAATGTTGGAAGATTTTTTTGTTCTTCTTTTTTTTTTTTTTTTTCTCTCTTTTTTTTTTTAATAGATTAAACAAATTAAGTTCTTTATTTCTTCCTAGGTCTTGTTTTCTGGTCCATTATCCTTTCCATTTCTCTACTCTGAACATTTTCTGATGTGTCAACATCTTTGTGGAAGACATTAGGAAATGTTAAAGGGGAGAGTACAACACACAATCCCTTTTTTTTTTTTTTTTTTTTTTTGTAGGATTACCAGATATACAAAGAACAACAGATATTTACTCATGGAATCTAGTTTTTGACTTGCTTTAGTTACCTACTGCACAACGATTTCATCTAGAAATCACTTTAGCAAGGGTACCAGGACGTCCTAAGGATGAGACTCAACATGTTGTCAATCACAGTGCCTGCTTTCCTTGATCCAGAGGGAAGCTATCCTGTAACTCATGAAAGTCACCAGCTTGAAAAAAATCCTTCATGGCAAATCCACAGTGTTGAATGATAAATATGGTTTTTATCACAGTGTAAATTATGCAGATGCACAACACCTTATTTCTCTGCGAAACAGATAAAAGTCTATAAAAGTCATTTAGTAATTTTTCCTGGGCATTGAAATTAAGCTGATCAGTCTTTTGTTTTTCTTCCTTCTTTCTAACCCAGATGTCATGCTTGCTGCTCTCCTGTCCTCTGGGACCTCACCTGCCATCCCTGAATTATTGAAGGAAAAGGCTTAGCTGCTCAGAGACACTTCCTTAAGTATTCGACTTGATTCTGTGAGGTCTTTATAGGTCAGATACTTCCTCTTTCTTCTGCACTCCTTAAGCTGCTCTTCTCTCTTGTGGCTTTTTCTTCTACAACATTGTCATAATTCATTATCTATCTCTTCAACATACATATATATGTGTTGTATATATATACATGATATATATTATGTACATATATATACATAATATATATGTCTATAGACACCTTTATATGTGTATATACTTTAAATATACATATAAATCCAGCTCAGGGCATTGCAAGCCCAGAGTGGTCTCCAATCCCTGTGGTGCTGGGTCAGTGCAATGCCAATGGCCTTCTAGTGGTGGACTTTAGTGCTGGGTTAAAGGTTGGACTTGATGATCTTAGAGCTCTTTTCCAACCCAAATGATTCTATGATTCACTACTGATAGCAAAAATCATATTTGCTGGGCAATGCTCATTGAAGTCAATGGGCCAGCATCCCAAAACAAGAGGTGTGCAGGGGGGTGGAGATGGATGAGAAATAGCACTGCTGAATCTTGACCTCTTCTGGCTGTTGCCACGTTGGATTAGTTCACTGCAATGGAAAAAGTCTCCAGGACATACAGAGATGGTCTCACACATAAGTTACTTTTGTCCGGCTTAATGAGAGGGATCAGCTCAGTCAAGGCAAAAGCAGAGGTGGGATGAAGGATGTGACCAGTAACACAAGGCTGGGACGATGAGGTGGGGGATACAAGCTGGGTGGAGGCTGTCCACTTCATTTGGTGGGTGTCAGCTCATCTGCCCTATCCCACCACATCCACAACAGCTCCCAGCTCCTTCCGACCTCGGTGAAGCTCTGTGATGTCCTGCTCTGCAGATTTTGCACTCACCAGGAAGCAATGCCCAGCAATGCAGCAGTGGGCTGCTGCTTTTTTACATCCACACGTCTCCATAATGTCACACGCAGAAACGTGTTTGCAAACAGAAGACCGGGTAACTCGTACTTCCCTCTAGTACAAAAGCTAGCAGATAAGTAATTGCTGGAGGGAGGCATGTTCAGAGGGTTTTCAAACTTTGATGCCCTGTGATTTGCAAGTCTCTGTAGTTGAAACTTGCAGTCTCCTCTTTTGCAGCACTATTCTTCAGGGGAAAGAAACCAGTCGAAAGGCTCTTGCTGACTTCAGTGGGGTTTTGACCAGACCCTTAGTGAACTTTTAAATGACTTTAAGTGAACTAAAACTTCATACTTTCTTTTTCACCCCATGCAGTGACTGATTGCTCCGAAGTTTTTTTCTTTCCAGCTTGCTGAAGAACTGAAGAAACTATTTCACCTTGCCAGGCTGAATTTTGTCCTTCCCTCATGCTTTTTAGTTCTCTGTTAGTTGTTTTATAGTTAGATGACATTTTTTTGCCGTGTTAGTGAGCACATCTTAGTGTTTGGGTGTGCTCCAACAAGCCCGATGGGTTTCTGATCCTGCATGCATCCTAGGGCACTGCTGAAAGACAGATAATAAATAATCACGGCACAAAGTAAGAGACATGACTGATTTTCCAGCTGTAAGCTTCTCTCTGTCAGGTCACTTAAAGCTTTCTCTTATTCATGAAATGTGGCTGGCCATACAAATTGGCTGAAATTGTTTTTGGCTTCCTCGCTGAAGGCTTGAGGGTTGGAGTTTTTCTATTTAATAGAAAAATGATAGATCGCAGGTTAGAAACAGACCTGTGCCTAGTGCAAGCATTCAGCCAAAGTAACTTTTAGGCTCTTCAGCCACTCTGACCTTTATCCTCTGATAACCTTATGACCCACCAGCATTGATTAATTCAGACGTTGTTTTCCTTGCTTTATCCTTTCTGATTACAATGCCATGTACAGGACAGTTGCCAGGTGTGTGTGTGTAATGCAGAGCATTGCACAGCTAATGGAAGGGGAAAAGAAAAGGTGTCATTTAAAGACAAATCAGGATCTTGCTGTCAAGGTGACTCCAGATGCAGTTCAGATGCATAGAGCAGAGAGGAAACAGGCACGTCAGTGAGTGTAGTGCTCTGGGAAACCTGAATTTCAATGTGCTGAGAGGTAATCTAAGGTGAGAAGGGTGGAGGGTAATCTCTTGGCCATACAGAGAAACCTCAATAAAATTAAAAAACTCAATCTGGTTGTGCTTCCAGGCATGAACAGCTGGAGCCAGCCACACCACTGCTGCTCTGCAAAGAGTCAGTGGCCAGCACCAAGCAGGTCTGCGAGAGACGTTTGTAGGCACACAGAAGGAATGATCATCACCCTAATTTCAGACGAGGTGAAAAGAGCAATTAAACCCTTTTATAGTGCAATAACTGGAAGCAGCAGAATGCACTACCCAAAGCAATGGCTTAGTCAGCAGGGAGGCTGTGTGGAAGGAGACCCAGGCAGACAACACACTCTGTCACCTCAATTTAGCTATCTAGGAATTAAATATCTAGTTTCCTCAGCTCCTTCTGCAGTCGCAGCAGATATTCAAGGTAGCTAACTCCCCTACATTAAAATGGCATGAATCTGGAAGTATCTTTCTCCGGTAGCTTAAACCTGGAGGGTTAGTTTAGAGTAACTCTGGGGCAGCAGAATTTGAGATAAACCCTGTGTTCAGAGGCTTGTGTGGCACATGCAAGGGAGATCAGAAGAGATCTAGCAGAGAGAGGGTGAAGCAGATGGGATCCTGACTTGGGGGTGAACAGAGGGGCAGGGATCACTGCCACCAAACACAGAGCGAGTACTGGATGGGGAATCATTTGTGAGAGGGAAGCTTCCACCTACACTACATGTGAGATTGTGTGCTAAAGGGATTCCAGAGGTGCTGAATTTGTAGGACCTTGCATCCTTGTGTCCTGCATCCTTGTAGGATGAAGGAATGGAATACAGGAGGCAGAAGAATCACTTAAATCCAAATGTTTGCTAACAGGTCTGCATCTGAGCCAGTCACTCTTGATTCTTCTACAGCAAAAGGAGAGAAAGATATCTGGGGAACAGTGAATCAGATGTGTTTGGTACATCTACCTCCAAGGCAGACAAACTGCATCCCGAAAACTGTTTTTCTCCAAGACTGAACGGACATGAAGGTGACTGTCAGAGATGGAGATGTTTCCCTACCAAATGTGTATATTTGCTCAGATGAACTCCAGCCACAGCTTCTTGGACAGATAGGAAGGTGAGTGCCTTGCAGTGTCACCCACAGGTACTTATCAAGACAAAATGCTGAGGGCAGAGGTCTGCCTAAAGCCCCATCCATCTGCAGCCCAGATGCCCTCAGTGACTGCAGATTAGATCTCCATCCTGAGTGTGAAATACCTAACCGGAGGTCATCACGTCAGCAGAAGAATAATTACGATAATAATCTTGTCATGGCCTAAAGGGAAAAAACTATATATATGGAACAACAACAACAACAATTTATTGCTAGCCTATTTAATTTTGCAGCACTCTAATCATCCAAATTATCTAAGCTATAAAGAAAAAATTAATTAACAACACAATATTCTGTGAAGTGTCCCACTTTCTGTGTCGTAATGCTCACACTGACAGCATCCTTCTGGGTCTCAGGGCTGACAGCTTTGGTCTCTTGGAACAGAATCAGGGAGAGGGTTGGGAGTCATCACCATGCTGAGCTCAGGCAGGTCAGGCCTTGGCCATGGGACACTTGGGATCACAGGGACACACAGCTCAGACCACGACAAGTCCTGACCCATCCTGAGACCCTACTTGTGGTGTTCTGGTAGTGATAACCACAGTCCTATTTGCTGGGCTGCAGGTCTCCCCTGTCCTTCAGTGCTCAAATAATTTTATTGTGATGCATGAAACCATGGTTCATGTTCTACTTTTGTCTCAAAACAAAGGTGTCCACATTTGTTTTGTCCTACTGGCACCTTAAACCACCAACAAACATCAGGTCAAGGGTACTCTAGCTGCCTCTTATCCCTGTGGAGCTAAGAAAAAAAAAAACAAAAACAAACAATTTCAGCAAGCCTTCCTTCTTTTATACTCTTTTTCTACAGCAGGAGAGGAAAATTTGATTCCGGTAGAGGAGAAACTGTGCTTTGCTCCCCCTCAGCCCAGAAGACTATCCCAAGCTATTGTACGGGTGGAGGGAGGAGGGAGCTGCTGTATTTTAAAATAAATCATCAGCAGCTCAGTGTCTACGAATGCAGAGAGCCTCAGGGTCTCTAGAGAAGGCTGATGGATCAGGAGCTGTTCAGGGTATGTAACCTGATTTCTGGGCAGGAGTTTTGCCATGACTGAGGATCTTCTGTACATGCCTATGGGCAGAGTTTTAAAGGGGGGAGAAAAATGGTACCCGTGTATCTCGGGAGCTTCTGGGATTAGGTGATGTATGAGTGGGGATTTTCGGGATCGCTGTTTTAGAGTTAGGTACCTAAATTGCCTATAAATCCCCCTTTAGGTTTGTAAATCCTCTGTGAACGCTCTCAGTAAATAGGATTGCAGCCAAGAAATACCTGGCTTGTGTCAGCCATTTCTCTTCTCCAGAAATTAATCCTGCAAAGGCATGAATATGGGCTGGTCTGTGGGTGCCAAGCTCTGGGAGCAGGATGATGGAGCAGCTCAATCACTGCCTGGCTTTTGCTCTTGAAAAACCCATTGCTGAGCTCTGTGCCTCTCCTACACCAAGGTAGGAAAGGGAAGGAGTAAAAATCCCAGGTTATGCAAGGGGGTGGATTTATCCTCCTGTAACTGGGACTAGGAAGAAAGGAGGTGAGTAGTGGTTCCCCACACCACAGCTTTCAGCATCTGACCCCAGCGCCAAGAGATCAGAGGTCCCTTGAGCTCTGCTTTGGGCATCCTGGGGAACTGCTCTGCACAGCAAGCTGCTTCCATCACCAGGGAGCCTCAGCACAAATGAGATTCTCCAGCTCAGAGCATCAGTCCTAAAAGCTCAGGGAAAGGCGAGGACAAGGTCCCTGCTGCAGCTCTCCCTTCCTGCAAAATAAAAGTGGGCAGAGATAAAGGAGAGCTGGCCTCACACCACGGTGGCTTTCCCAGTGTTCCCCCTCCCCAGCACACCTTTTCTTTCCTTTTTTTTTTTAGCAATTTACATTTTTCATTCATTTACACGTGATGTTAATCTTTCCTTAATCTCCAATTCCTTGGTGTGTGGGGGGGAGGATGAATTCCATTTGTTTTTGTTCCACTCTATCAGACACAGCAGCTATAAGATTAAATGATAACTGTGGACCTAATAATAAAAATACAATATAATGTAATGAAAGTAATGTAGATCTAATCCTCTGTTTTATTGCATCCTGAGTGCCTTTGGTGCTATTATTTTTTCCTGTGCCTTTGCCTTTGACTTAGCTGCATCTTTTCAAGGAAGCAAAGGGATTTGTAAAGATTATAGTATTATTCTGTTGAGCACAGACTTGCTGTGGGGCACCTTTAATTACAAAATACTATCGCTGCTTATAGGGATGTGTGTTTATATATGTGTGTGCCGGTGTGTGGTGTGTGAGGCAGATATTCCAAGCACCCCGAAGCACTAACAGCAGCTCAGACAGCACCTGGGCAATGCCACTGTCTGCTTCTTTATGGTGTCTTATGTCTGTTTCTTCTTTGCTGCAGTTCCTTCCCCCCACAGTCTTTTTCTCCGTTATTGTTTTTATTATTTTAATCCTTGTTTGGAGAGAAACTTCAGAGGTGTTTAACAGAGGAACACCTCTCTGTGAAACCTCCCTCCCTGTTTTCATCTGCAGCAGTGGCTGGCCCCATTCTTTGGGTAGGGGGACTCTAAAGGTCTCCACCATGCAAGGCTGCATGCCCTTTCTGACCTGCATTGCCCTCACCATCCCCCTTTTCTGGTGGAAATATTACTTTGAGTCCTGGAAGAATTTTTATCTCAAAGTGCAGAACAGCATAACCAGCCCTGAACTGCAAGGACACTTGGCAGGCACTTCAGAAGAGGTGTGCGATGGGGAAAGAACTGGCCTAAGGTCTTTCACTCAGCTGATGGCAGAGATTTCCAGCATTGCTGACCTCAGGGGGAGAGGGTAAAGGTAAAGTTCCTGGTTTGCTGTACCTGTGCTCATTTGCAGATCTTCACCCTGGACCATATCTTCAAGTCTGGAATCCCACTTACCCCTTTAAATGTGAGGATGCCTTCCAGTTTTCTTCTCAGTTCCCCAGTGTTTGACGCAGCTTATTCTCCTCCTCTGGTCCTCCTGTCCCATGAAGGATTAATCCTGTTGCTCCTAACACAGGTGCTAGGAAAGATCTTGAACACCAAGAGAACAGAAATCAAGAATTCATCTGTGCAAGAAATCAATTCAAACATAAATACGGTTCCATTCTGTATCAGGATAAAAGCAAAGCCTTTAAAATGCTCCCTGGAGAGGTGTGCAAGAGAAAGGAAATGTTTTCTGCTCCAGACATCAAAGAACTCACCTGGGGTGTGAGATAGCTGCAGGCCCAAGCTGCTGTTCTGGCCCAGGGAGGACCTGAATGTGGATCCCTCACAGCATCAGAGCAGCACCCTACATCCACTTGTCATCTCCTCTTGGCTGGGAGGAGTCTTGCGTTGTGCAAACAAACCAGAACGCTGCTGTGCTTTTGGCTGGGACAGAGTTAATTCTCTTCACAGAGGCTCACACAATGCCGTGTTTTGGGTTTTTGATGAAATAGTGATGATCACACACCAATGTTTTTAGTTATTGCAGAGCAGTGTTCACAGAGCCGAGGACTCTTCTGCATTTCATGCTGTCCTGCCAGCGAGGGGCTGGGGGTGCACCAGGAACTAGGGGGGACACAGCCAGGACAGCTGGCCCAGGCTGGCCACAAGGATGTTCCATGCTACATGGCATCATGTTCAGCAATAAAATCTGGGGAAAAGAAGTGGGGGAAGATTTGAAGTGACGGCATTTGTCTTCCCATGAAACTGTTGTATGCGACCGAACATCTGCCTACAATGGGAAGTAGTGAATTTATTCCTTGTTTTGTTTGCTTGCACACATGGCTTTTGCTTTACTGTAAACTCTCTTTATCTCAGCCCATGAGTTCTTGCACTTCTATATTTCAAATTCTGTCCCCCATCCTGCCTGGAAAGAGTGAGCTAGCAGCTGGATGGTGCTGAGCTGCCTGCTGGGGTTACACCACAACACACTCATGCAGAGAAAACTGGTCAGCATCTCTGGAGCAGCAGATACATCACCAGGTCCCAGCCTTGAACTCAGATCTATCACAACCGTAGTGTTATCAGTGGTATCCCAAACTGGGATCAGCTGCCCTGACATCCTGGATGTATTCAGCTCTAGATTTGAGCATTTTAGTCCCAACTCAGATGAGAAAACATACTGTTCAGAACCAGTGGAGATGTCCAAAGGCCTTCAGACAGTCTCCAAATACTGCTCTATGAGGAGACAATTCTTTCCAAGGCCTTGACATACTTGTTGGCTCCATCTCAAATGTCCCAGGGCATCTCAGATGGCACCACACACAGTCTAGGCAACTTAGTCATCCTCTACCATCTGTGGCCATCAGCAACTAAATGTCTTAATCTATTAGTTAACTTAATCTCCCATGCCCCTATAACTCAGCCAGTATCTCAGAAACTATTTTAACATCAAATTCATTAGAGGCCATCTGATGTATGGGGAAATTTTGGCTGCTGTGAACTGGAGTTTGCTGATATGAAATCACATTATGGAAAAATGTATTGACAGCTTCCGATAGTACCTTCAACTCTCATTGAGCTTTCATGAACCTTGGACACACTGGTGCCTTTCCATCCTCAGCTGCTCTGGGATTCCTCTGACCAGCAGGAACCATCTGAAGGATGAATTATCCAAACTAGCAAATGGAATAAGGATAAATCCTCTCTCCCTGTTGAACAGGGGGAAGCCCTCTAAGACTGGATGTAGCTTTCGCATGTCTAAAGGTAGGTGAGATGAGCTGTGATCTGGGTATGGGTGTAGAAATCAGATAATAGCGTAACGTCACCATTCATGTCATGAAGGATGGTTCAAACCACTTCTTAACCCAAGAAGTTTGGCTGGTTTTATGCCATGTTGTGTAAATCAGTGTATGGAAATGGTACAGTGCAACTGGCCAAACACACACTTATTTTACTTGTGCCACAGCATCCCCATATACCTCACTAGAGGAACATGGATTTCCAATACCAGTGTTGTAGCTCAGCCCCATGTGTATATCTCAGGGGTGTCAAGTGGCATTAGCTTTGCATACTGCATAAATTTGCATAAAGCTTTGCAGCTTTCATCTTTGTTCCCTCTGGCACCTCAATTTCTCCTCAATGAACCTCTTCACTTTCAGGTTTCCCCCCTCACCTGCCTCATCTGCTCAGGCTCTGAGCTTCCCCCCCATAGGTAGCTTCCAACAGAATGTTCAGACAGTCACTTAAAAAGAGGGGAATCCAATCCTGCAAGCTACATCCAACTCCAGATTCACTGTTAATTTAAGTACAGATGTGTATTTCTGTACTTCACAGTTAAACTGCTCTAGCAAGAATAGCTGGGCGAACTAGCCATGCAATTCAACATCCCACTTGCTTTTCTGACAATGATTGCTTCTCCTTACTCTGTAGAGCTCCAAATTGCTAGTCTACTGTCTGTCAGTGGGATGTGCATGCTATTTATGTGCTTGTGATATGCCTCTAGTGGTGTCTATCACTGCTGCAGCTCAGGGGAGAGAAGTGCTAGCGTGGTTCATGGGAGTATATCTGCAGTGACGTGACCTCCAGCCTGCTGCGTGCAAAGCCCAATCCCTGCTCTTTGAACTGTGAGAGCATTAGGAGAATGCAAATCCTGACTGTTGGAGGTTGTGGAGGCAGTCTCTAGAGGGAGACATGATCATACAGATTTCAACAAGGTATTGCCTTCTGTGGCATCGTGACTGCTGGAGCACCAGTGACCAGCACCCACAATTTCAGCTTTGCAGTTTAACCACTTCAGGCTGCTCTTCCATCATTATTGTGTCTACCTTTTTTTTTATATTTATTTTTATTTTATTTTATTTTACTTTTTCCCTTTCTATAAAAGGTCAAACCAAAAATTGCACGAAGAGGCTGCAATCAAATAGAAAAGTCTCCAGGCAGTGCTTCCTTTGCTCAGATCGTGCCTCTGGAAATAATCCACAGATTGGACTAAAAGATGATCCTGAGTCCAGTGTCCCAGTTAAGGAGGGGATGGTGCTGAGATGTCTGGAGCTGCACATTGAGTATTTAGAGTGCTGAGCTGAAAGTCATAAGGGAAAGGAACATTATCCATGTTTCTTTGCCCAGCACATCACCGTATTTCTGCCAATCTCAGTCCTGTTCTGCAGAAAGGAAACTGAGGCATGGACAGATCTTGTGTATTGCTTAAGGCGTCATTGTAAAGCCCTGTCGAAGACAGTATGAACTGCAGGTCTGTGGGCTCCTGATGCTCCCCCCTCTACCTTTGAACATGGCAGAACAAGCTTCCTGCACCAAGTCAAAGAAAAATTTAGCAGAAACTCCCATATGTTTAGGGCTGCTGGGACTAGCTTCATCTGTGCAGTTTTGGGTAACTGGGAAGGATGAAAACTGCAAAGAGAGTAATCTCTACTCAGCAAGCATTTTCTACTTTCTCCTTTACCCTTGTGCACAGCATCACACCCCTGATTGGAAAAGTGCTTCTTAAATGCACAAGTCATTTTTCCTCTGGTGACATCCTGAGTGATTTTCTTATCAGTCGAGCACTTGAATGTTGGTGTCACTTATCCTGATCTGTGCGGCTCCCTGCCTCCAATCTGCTGTCAAAGTATAACAAGGCACTGAAGCAGAAGATCTAAAACTTTGGATTGCTGTAATTGTTAGGTGAACTGAGTCAGATGCCACGCAAACATAAAACTTGATCATGGCTGTAGCCTTATTTTGTGGTTATCTTCTTATACTGGGAAAACACATTAAATGTTGCAGTGGTGGGTTTTTCATGTTGTCTGCTGTATAGGTGCAATATCTGGAGGTTTTTTGAGAACATCAGTGTTCCTGATGCAGATGGATGATATTGCAAGCTGCAGCTTTGCTCCTTCCTAATGACTACATCAGGGTTGCATCTCTCTCTATCATTGAATTCCAGCTGTGTAAGGATAATGTTTCTTTCTTTCTGCAGGGCTTTGCAGATGCCTAGCCTCAACCTTCAAAATTCATCCACTTCTGAGAAGGAAAATCTCATTCATCTCAATATATAACAGTAGCAAAAGAGAAAAGTGTATGCTCTACTTGGTCAAAGAATAGTCTTGGAAGCTCTAGAGACAAAGAAAATATCTGTATTGGTGGAATTCTGGGGACTTTTGGGGAAGATATAGACAAAAAAGTATCACTGACATCGTTCATGGCAAGTATTTCTGCCAGCTCTCACAAAAACATTATTTCAGGGGCAAATGGTGATGCTGAGTGTTGTCAGTCCCTCACAGGTAAGGTCTGGAGGGAGCTAATTGGAAGTGATTGTGGTTTGGGAGAGGTGGAGACTTGCTTCACCACCATTCTTGATCACCTGTAGGGATAACAGGTACCAGTTAATCTCTTTGTGCAAAATAATAATGTGTGTTGGGACCACACCACCTTCTTTGGCTTTCCAAAAAGAACAACTTGGAAGCACAGATCTTTGGTAAAGCTCCAAGGCAGGATAACAAGGGACAATACCAAACTGGAGAATCCTTGACTGCTGTTTTCCATCTTCAGGATACCCTGATCCCAAGCTCAGAGCCAACCTCACTGCTGGGCTTGTCAGCAGGATTCCACAAGTGTATAGCAGTGCTTGCATGCTTCCCAGGCATGTGGGTAAACAGAATCTCAGCCCCCGAAATCCTTCTCCAGCCATCAATTCCTGTTAACAACTCTCCCTGATTTGCCAGGTCAGCACTGCAGGATTTCTCCTGTTCTCTCTGTTGGGACAGGTACTGATCTTTTAGGCTGTGTCTGCCCTCTCTGTCTGCCTGAGGAGCTGTAAGAACACAAACCTCTGGCCCCAGCATCCCACCAGCTGATCTCCTTGGCAACATAGCTCCTGGAGGGTGGGAAGAGGGAAGTGTGAATGACTTTCTCCATTAAGTTCATTGGTTGTCAGAGCAGTCAGCAGAGGGAAAACCATCAGAAAAAATATTGGTAATGAATGATGTCAACTGTGCAGCAAGGAAATGGTCACATGGAGGAATCAAAAAGATGAGATCTTAATTCCTGGCAGACCTGTCTTCTCCACCATCCTGCAACTGGTGGCTTGGAGCAGACCAGTCTGGGATCTTCTGCTACTCACAGACATCGCTTCACAGTGAATAGTTTGAAATTTTCCCTGGATCATGCAGTGAGCCAGAGAGATGATCTACATTTTTTTCTCTTGGGTTGGAGGGGAAAGAGATGGAGGGGAGGTGAAGGGATTGTCCCTGTGTCTTTCAAGAGGTTGCTGTCGGAGTGGATGCTGTCAAATATTGGCCTATTTCAACTGCTACATATTTCAGATGATATTTAGATTTTCCCCACAGGGGAATAGGCATGGACACCTAAAAGACACAATGCCATTCTGTTAATAAGCTTGGGAAGTGACTGTACACAAGAGGTTAATAATCCAGCAGATGTAGGAGGAGAAAGCAAGAGGAATTTGCAGGGGAAAAAAAATAATAAAAATAAAAAATGCTGGATCACCATTTTCATTTATGAGGTATCCATTGGAGGATGCAAGGACTCCTGAGCAACCCCTGCCTTGGTGACCATCCACGTGCATCCTAGGTAACCATGGGTGGTGATGGTGATGGTTTTCCTTTTGTTGCATGCTCACAGATGCTTCTGACCTTTTGAAACGTTATCCGGTGGAGAGACAGAGTGAATAACTTTGGTCCTGTTAAAAATAGTTCTCTGCCACAATATGGGAGCCACGGACTGAGTTGGACTTTGATGACAGGAGTCCAGAATACATTAATTAAAAGTTCACAGTAGAGAGAAGAGAAGCCTAAAGGGAAGTGTAGTAGAAGGTGCCAGTAAGGTTGGAGCAGAAAACTGTCCTGTGCCAGATTTCTGTACTCTTGGAATTAGAGACACATGTGGCAGAATCCCATCCTAACATACACTCAGCATTAGTGTGAGTCAAACCACACAGTCAAACATGAGGAATTATTGTGGCAGGTATAGAGAACAAAAGAGGCAAGATCTCTGTCTCAGGGTACCTCTGGGGTCTGTATACTGCACGTAGTTCTGGCATTATTTCAAACAGGACAGAAGTAAAAGTGAAATAGGCCGGGGAAGAGTAACCAAGGGTGACTAGAAGTGTAAAATGGCTTCTGGAAAATTGGTAACTGCTTATAGCTTTGCTAGGGAAAGGAAAGGACTCCTGAGATCCTGAAGCAGTGTGGCCTTTCTGAGGTTCTTTTTTTTTTTTTTTTTTTGTAGCATGTTTTTAGCTTGGTTGTCTTGGCACAGCTCATGCAGTCCAGGGATATATATTTCTCACTGTTTCTGTCACCATTTCTGTCACCATTTCTGTCAGCTGAGTTCAACAGGATGCAAATGTCTTAGAGTGATAATATTGTCACAGATACCATGGCATGAAAAAGCCAGCAAGGGAGCAGATGCACCTTTCAGTGTCTCCCCAATAGAAAGGCAGTAGTACACCTTCAGTTGCTATTAGACAGCAGATAACCCAAATGCCCCTAAGACCTTGAAAGAGTGGGTGCATCTATGTAATTAATGTTTGATAATTGAGATTGACAGAGCAAATGCAACCATGCCCTTCCATCAGAGAAGGTTCCTGCCCAGGTGAGTTACCTGGACTTGGTTAGATCTTGGGACATCCACGGAGGAGGAACTCTTCTCTGCAAAAGCTGATTTCACTGACTGCAGTTCATGGAAGGAGCTGTCAGCTGCATTTCTCAATCTATCCTTTTTTTGAAAGACAGTGTTTGTGTTAGATCCCATAATCTGCCCCCTTGAGATACCTCTGCCATGCACTTTAAACATAATTACAATAAAACAACTCTGTACACCCCCAGGCAGAAAAAAAGCACAAGATAAATGTTGTTAAAAAAAAAAAAAAAAATAGATACAGTAAAATAATCCAAAGTGGACATGGAGTGTAATGTAATGAAGGATGCTGGAAAAGGGCCTTCTCATTCCCTGCTCTTGTGAAAAATGCAGAATGATTCTTAATGCCCACAGAGTGGTTGGGTCTCTGTCCTACATCTCATTTGAAAGGCCATCTTACACAATTAGCCACCTATTACCAGTGGTTAATTGACATCTAAAGGACACCAGTATTACAGTTAGAGCTAAAAGTCAATTAATGGCTCCTTGCTTTGCTCCAGCCAGTGTTAATGTGCAGGAACAACCAGCGTCCCACTGACGGGTTGATTTGTTCCAGCTCCCCAAGTCATTACCTACTGCTGCCTCCCCCTCTTCCCTGACAGTATCACTCACCATGATTGATGTTAACTGGCTGGTTTCCTAATGCTGACGGGTCTCCTCTTGACTCCTGGGGGAGTTCTCCCTCCAGCAGGGCCCTCTTGCTGCAGTTCTAACTTATGGTTGACTCCAGCAAAAGTGGTTGCTCGGGTCAGGCACTTCATTCCTTGGGTCTTCAGCCTTCCAGGGCTGTGCTGAGGATCTTGCACCGCTCGGTCTTGAGGGCAAATTGTCATGGGAAGACCAGCTCAAGGAGGCAGTCAGCTGCTCTGGCTTTGTTCTTCTGGTTGGTATCATCAGCATAAAACTGCAAACAGAAAGCAGGTTATCTGGAAATGTTAGGTATTAGTGCTACTTTGCATTGCTTTGCAGCAGAGAAGAGAGAGCTTAAAACAAGAGCAGGGAGATAGATCATGTCCCCCTGCACAGCTGCTTCTCGTGATACCACTTCATAGGTGCATCTTTCTAAAGAAAACATCCAGACAGATGGCAAAATCTGGGGGAAAAAGGGAAAGACTGACTTTTTTTAATGAAACAAATCATGCTACCACACTACTGTGCTCAGGAAGCTTCATTTCCCCATGGACTAGCATCCTTAGGTTGAGCAGAGCCAGCATCTCAAAAGATGAAAACCCCAGCCAAATCTTTTCTGGTGGTAAGACCGTTGGGATGAACTCCCGTGTAGATTCTCAGAAGGGTTGTAAGGGGCTAACTCATTCTACCAACTCTCCCTTAGAGAGTTTCCTTGTGTCCTTTACTTGGCTGCCAAACAACCCCAAGCTTGTCCCAACTCCTTCTGGTGCCATTAACTCTGCATCAGATATAATGGGAACTGCTCAGAGTCAAAGAAGAAATTGTTAAACATCAGGGGAGTACATACAAATTGACATATATATAAATTTATTGTCAAAAACATGCAGTATCTTGTTCTCCCATTGCAATGTGAGTTAATTTCCCTTCAACAGTTCATCTGAGAGTTTAACTGTGGGCATCTACAGCAAATTGCTGCTGCTCAGCAGGATTTTCTCTGTCACCAGAATCTGCTTCCCCAATACTGCAAATCCAAGTTATTTTGGATTTGCTTCTGGATATGGAGATACATATAAGGAGCAGGGGTGGGGGTCCACAAAAGGAGATCAAACCAGGCCTGACTGAGGCTGAAGTAAGGTTTTTGCACAATTTTGGGTTATTAGGAGTCTCCAGGACTTTGTCCAAGCATGGTTATGGGTTTAGTATGGGCCAAGGACTGTCCATGGAGATGTGGCCAAACTCTCCATGGAGTAATGGCATTTAGTTGCACAAATCTGAGACATGTTATTCCAGTAGGCCACAGGAGTGGAGGAAGGAAACTGGAGTGGACAGATGTCAAGGTTCCAGTGACAAAAAGAGGAAATTTCTGGATGCAATTTCTATGAAAGAGGGGAAGGCAAATCTCCAGGGAAGAGAATACCATAAGGGTTTTCAGTCTCCTCCATGCATAAAAACAAGTGCATAGCTGGGGAGAAGTTCCCTCCCAGAGCAGGGTAGGTGATGGCAACCCCATGAAGGTTTTTACTAGGCAACCCTACCCATGCATGAGGTCAGAAATATCTTTGGGTCCCTGGCACCAACTCATGCTGAAGTGCTACCTGCTTTAGCAAGGGGAATATTTTATGGCCTCCCCTAAATACGTGGAGTTTGCCTAAGCTTATGCACTTAATGCAGTTTGAAACTCCTTGTGGTACCCAATTAATTCGTGTGGGACCAGAAGCTGTGACATGGGATCCACTGGCAATGTCAGCCCTTCAGGACCACAATCTGAAGGCCAGTGGGGTATTTCTGGGCGTCTGAAATGACAAATACATTTGGATCCTGTGGAGACATTTGTAAGTAGGCACTTGAATTTTGGTGTCTAAAGGAAGACGAGTGTTGATCAGGAAGGCAAGTGTTATCCCTCGATTAGAGAATGGGGATAGCCAGAGGTGGCTGTTACGAGGCAATATGAATTCTCTCCAGAATATTCTCTTGTGGTCTTCAGGCAGTTCTGGAGAGAATATTCTCTCCAGACCATTTATCTCTATTGGACCATTTATCCCAGCATCATGTCTCCAGGCAGGACCAACAGAGGTAAATATAAGAACACAAATGTTAGTGTGACCCTTTTCCAAGTTTAACCCGTCATCTGAAGTGGTTTATGAGTCAGAATCCCATTATAATTCCTGAACCTAAATAAGCTTAATTTTCCTTATTATAGATATTGCTTGTAAGTTTTGCACTGAAGGACAGCAACAAACATTTTTTCTACAGCATCTTAAAAAGCATTTAATTTGAACCCCTTATCTACTCTGTCTCATCGTATATATCCCAGGGTGAGATTCATCACAGCTTGGGATGAAAACCGGTTGACTTGTTCCACTTCTCTGTTGGTTGTACCTCTGTGATGCATCCACAGCATTTCTATTCTGGCTGCAGTTTTGCAGCTGAAAAGATACGGTCACCAGGTGTTCAAAAGGTGTTCCTCTTAAATACTTCAAGGTCTTTTTCTCAATCAAGATGCACATGCCTAGAATCCCTGCTGCTTGTCTCTGGTCACAGGAAGGATACAAACTGTGTTCCCTGTTTGTTTGCTTTTTTTTTCCTGAAAAGGTAAATGAAGATAAACAAATCAATAAGCAGTGGCAGCTGGCAAGCTGCCTTTATCCAGAAGATGCTGTTATTCTAAATCTCTGCATATTATGAAAACAAAACAAAACATAAATGACATCAGCAAAGAATTAAAGGACAGATAGAGAATAAAAGGTAGATAATGATAGGTCAAGGGGGAATGGTCTTAAACTAGAAGAGAATATTAGATTAGGTATTAGGAGGAAATTCTTCACTATAAGGGTAGTGAGGCACTAGAACAGGTTGTCCGGAGAGGTTGTGGAAGCCTCATCCTTGGAGGTGGTCAAGGTCAAGGCTGGAGGACACAGTTCTTTTTGCCAACTTGATCTGGTGGGTGGCATCCCTGCCTATGGCAAGGGTTTGGAGTTAGATGATCTTTAATGTCCCTTCCAACCAAAGCCATTCTAAGATTCTATGAAATCCAACAGAAACAAAAAAATGCTAAATTTTTGTTTGTCGTCTTTTCCACTGGGAGTGTCACCACTCAATTTGGTAGCGCTTAAAATTGTGTTCGTCATGGATGAAGAAAAAATTTTAAGTGGAGTCCACTTGTTGTATCCTCTGAAAAACAGTTTCTGTTTGTAGAAACACTTTTCTGATGGAGGAGAAGAATCAAGTCAGTGTGAGAAGTCTCCCTGTGAATAAAATATCTAGGATGAGATGGGGTTAGGAATTTGGGTTTGGTTGTGTGTTTTTACACCTTTTAATGTTATTATAGGCCATGGGCCATCTTTTTGCAGTAAGCTTGTACAGTACTGAACAAACTGAGGAGCCAAGAAATGATTTCATCTGAAAAATACACCAAAAATAGTGATATCACTTAATCGTAATACATCTTTACAAGGTAGTGGTAGTCTGTCTCACATCAGCTCTTTCTCATCATCTGATTTTTAGCTGTATTAGATTCCCTTAGCAAGACCTTACAGAAGTGAGAGAAGAATCAGACTCTGGCACCAAGGCAGCTGCATTGCAGCAGGCTTATAGGTCACTTTATCTTTCTGTTTGAGAGAAACCACACAGTAATAGCCATCGTTAATAATTAGTGTTATTAATCTAATTATTATCATCTTTCTTTCAGAGGGCTCCAAAAACATTTGAAAAGGCTGTCATCAGAAACGTGCTCTGTTTTCTGCTGGTGTGAATCAAGAGATGACTGCTTTGTCATTTCCAGTTTTGTATATATGTAACAAGAACAGCACACAGCCCTAAATGTTGAACACTTCAGTAATAACTTCACTGTTCAGACTGTTTTTAAGTAAGACAAAGACTATTCAGACTGTTTTTAACTAAAACAAAGATTAATTTCCTTTTTTAAATATTGAAGGTCAAAGGATGTTTTTCTTTTATTTGCCAATACGTTTATGGGGGAAGTTGGAAAGAAATTTATTCAATGCTGCAGGAGTTTTAAAGGATTTATAATATACATCCTTTACATACTACTGAAGAACCTGGAATGACTCTAGGTTTAGGTCAGGGTATTTGTGAACAAAACTTTTCCAATGGAGATTTGAATATGGCAAATTTTACTGGTTTGTTTCCATGTGTGGGTTCCTGAAATCAATGTATTTGTGAGTCTGGCTGGTCACATAGTGACTGTGGTAGCCAGAGATTTGAATTTAGATCCTTTTTCTACCAACACTGTCTGTAGGACTTGGCTGTATTTTGTGTTGGTTCCCCTGGGATGGATTTTTCTCTGAGGATGAATGTTTTACAGATGGGCTGTGGCACGACAGAAGGCTTAAAAATACAGATGAACTATCTGATGAAGGTAAATTCAGTTCAAGTCTGAAATAATGTTCATAAAACTTAGAGGCTATTTAAGAGGAAAGAAAGAACATAAGAGAGAAGAAAGGGCCCCCAGCCCACCCAGTTTCCCATTGCATAGACCATGCTGGGCAGCAAATGAAGGCCAAGACCCAGCTGGGACCTCACCCCCCTCTTCCACAGCCTTCCCTTGTCATCTGGGAGGGTCACTTAAATCTGACATGACTTCTTAGTGAATTATCTCATCATTACCAATAATCCTATTTGCTAGATGAGGCTGCCCCAGGAATAGTCCCCCATGGACTATTTCCCCGTCTCTGTCTCTTCCATGTATCTTCCCCTAATGACAAGCACTCCATTTGTAGCTCACTTTCACATCAACCTGATGGATGTCATGTGCAAATTGATTGCCAGCTGGGGTCGCGTCATCCTCTTCGCTATCAAACGAGAGGGGATTGCTCTGCTTGCCAGATGACATGTTGGATTGTTCTTCCCTCTGACTCTGGACATTTAGGCTGTCCCTAAATGCTGATAGATCAAAGGTTTGGACTGGTGCACTTGGGTCCTGAGTGGCCAGTACCTCTCTTTGGCTAATTCTGCACTTCTGCAGCACTCTGCCAAAACTTGACCTATGCTTAGAGCTTACATTTTCATTAGTAATGCGATTTCCAGGAACTGCTCACCTGTACCCTGGCTACTTGGTAGCACACAGCTTTCATTGATAGCATTAAAAATTCTTATTCCAGTAACAAAGTTATGTTTCACCAAAATCAATTTACTGAGAATGGTCCCCGGACTGTACTATTCCTTGAATCCTATTCCTTGAATCCATATCTACTGTAAAGGAGTGGGCTATTTGTCATGGTCCAAAAGCCAGGAAGCATGCTAACAATTATCCCATGGAGACAGCCACAGACAGAACGGGCACGTGAGGATATGCCCATACAATGGGCACTGCTCTGGCAGAGACCTGCACATGGTTGCTTTAAATCAACCAGTTATTCCAGCCCCAGCAGCGTGGCATCAGCTACCTGTATTGCAATTTATGCCAAGATTCATGTTGTTGAAGCTAGATTGACATTTGATAGTTCAAAGAACAAATTTCAGGCTAACAGGGTAGAAAATACCTGCATTCTTGCACTGGGATCTGTAGCAGCACAGAAGGGGGTGGAGACATCTACTCATCCTGTCTACAAGTGCAAACTCTCTAATTAACTTGTATGGTGGTCCCTGGGAGACACGAAATCCCCCTCCAATGGTGGAACTTCCTCAATATTTAATTGGACACTAATAATTAAAACATACCTTCTTTCAGCCCAAACCTACCAGGCTCATATTAGCTGCCATCTTAATTATCAAACCACCCTGATCGCTTCATTTCCATGGTCATTGCTTCATGAAAGGCAGCCGTGCTGGTGTGGAACACAGGAACAGAGTGTAATTCATTGGAAAATATACCTCTGCAACTCATGGTGATGGGCGTGCTTCATTATTTGGGTTTTCTCTCTAGTTTTTCCAGCCGTGCTCTCTACACATTGCATCCAGAGAATAATTTATGAAAGATCAAGAAGCCTTTGGCCATAGAGGAACAGCCAGATCGTCTGCTGCTGTAACCTCCAGCTATCAGACTAAGAGTTTAAGAGCCTTGATAGAGCTCTCTCTCTTTATATATATATATTTAGCAGCCATTAGACAGCTTCTTATATTGCATTTTGAGACCAACGTTTGCAATGAGCTCATTTTCAGACTTGAGATATCAGACCAGTGAGCTGAGGAAATCAAAGACCATTTCTAAAGTGGAAGCCAAGCAGGGAGATTTTTCCTCGGGTTTTGCTATTGATACTAGGGGAAGGACTGAAACATTCAAAAAGAGGGAACAAAAAGGCTCAGATGTGAAAATTCAATACCTGGGGGCTCTTGTAAAATCAGAGAGAGATGGACTAACCTTGTGGCTGTTTGCATGAGAGACAGCTGGAAGAGTGAGTTATTTGTTTGCTGTTATTGTTATTATTAATATCCCACTTGAAATTAGAGTAATTTTTAGTTTGGGAAAAAACAAACATATACACCAGTCTGTTAGCCCATTGTCCCAGCTAAGAACCTGGAGATCAATGATAGAAGAATTCATTGCACCCTAGCACACAGGGCTGTTTAATTTGGCCCAGCCTGAGACTTTTTTTTTCCCCTTTCTACAGATGCTATCCTAGTACAAAGGTTAGAAGAGCTTTTAAACATTTTTATTGCTTGGAAAGCCCCAGACAAGTTTACAGCCTAGTCCAGGAAAAATAAGGTGCCATGTGCTCAAATTCTCCGAGGCTCTGCCCAGCCTGCTGTCTCTCCAGAAGCTGATTTTTATGGACTTTCCCGCAAGCCCACCGAGAGCTTGAGCTGTCTCTGCTTTTTTGACATAACCCTGCTGCAATGTCAGGGATAAGATAAGCAGAGATTTAACTCCTTCCTCTCAGGAGAGTCTCTGACCCTTCTTATAAGCCCCCTAGTACCCCTAGCATTCAGGCTCACATTTGCAAGATGCTCTGCTGTCTTCTATTAACCCTTCAAAGCTCAATGCTGTGTAAAATGTCCTCCAGACACATGGGGAAGAATGTTTTTGTCAAGAGGAGTCCCAAATGTGAACAACAAACAGGATGCAGGTGGGTGGTAGAGAGACTCAGCCAAGGGCATGAGGGAGGTCAGTATCAGAGGCCTTGACATCCCTGCTCCTTGGCCTCTCTTCCTCTGTTAGACCTCCCTCTCCAACCCTCACTGCTCCTCCCCTGCCTCTCCCCAGCCCCAAGCTCTCTGCCATGGCCCTTTTACTTCTCTTCTCTCAGTCCTGCTGCATCTTTCTCCTTGCTTTTCCATGACCAAGCTACAAAACTAGCAGAGAAATTGGCTGATGATGATTAGGTGTAAAGCTGGCATGGGGATGGTAGACTGGGAGCTGACACTGTAGATGTTGCTGGTTTTTTTTATCTGATCTGTCCTTGAAAGTTTGCAGCCACTATCCCCAAACCACCAGGGAATGAGCCCTGATATTGTCCCAAATCACCACTGAGCTCTTGGATAGCCATCAGACAGGAGCAGGATATTGCCACAGAACTGAGCCTTTTAAACTGTGTTTCAATTGTTTATTTATTTATTTATCTATTTATTTATTTATTTTCCCTGGCAAGGACATCAGTTATCACTAAGGTTTTTTATCCTGCTTCAGACTCAGTTACATCCCGGAATTTTTTTTTTTTTTTTTTTCCAAACAGAGATAACTTCTTTGCATCTGTCAGCCTGTTGCTCCAATCAGCAACCAAAATGATCTGCTGCATCAGGTCATAACAAATCAGCTTGACCCTTCTTTGCAAGAAATAAAGGATGGATTTGACAGAAGCCTTCAGGAGGGACTGGGTAGGTCTACCAACATGGATGTGCAACTTTCTACTAATCACAAGGCAAGACAAAGCTATCTGGAGGGATGGGAAGAACCCCAATGATGCTATTCACTGAATAGGATAGATTCTGCCATGACTCTTCCTCTTACATTTTCCAGCTTTTCACTGTGTAAGTGACCAAAAAGCCACCACTTTGCTCCCTCACATGCCCCCTTCATGTTTTCTCCATAGGTGCAACCTTGTTCTTGCCCCATTTTTCTGCATTTTTAACCTTAACTCTCAGGAAAAATATCAGCTTAAGCTGACCATCTGCTGAGCTCACTGTGTGCATCTTGCTTTGTGTTTTTAATGCACAGAGGGGCAACATTGAAGACAGAGGCTTTGGGCACCACCCAAGTTAATTTGAGAAAGGAAAATCTGCTTTGCCGTTTCTTCCCCTTCTTCCTTTCATTCCCTTCTTCATTTGCCCTTGACTCGCTCAGCTCCTCCGTCACCAGTTCTCTGTCTGGCCAGGGCATGCTGCCAGGAATCCCTTGCCAGACTTGAATAATAAATACCAGCTAAGTGATGGACTAATACCATGGTGAACTGCTCAGAAATATTCCCTCTACATCTCAGATCAATAACACTTAGCTCTTGTTCTGTGATTGAAGACAGGCAAAAAAACACATCATCTCCCCAGGAGCACAGGAGGAGCCCACAAAGAAACCCATTTACCCCTCTCAAGCCCCCTGGCAATCACATGTGCTTTAAAGAACAGACCTCAGGTGTGTGCTTTCTGCCTAGAAATACTTAGCTGGGGCATAATATGCTGCTCAGATGATGGCTGATACTGAGGCCTGGGATATGAAGGGAAAGATGCCGGGGAAAAAATACTTCTGTATTGAAGGTGGGGACTTATCTCCATCAACATGGTCAACATCAAGCTGAAAGTGGTGCAGGTTGATGAGGACCATGAATGCATCCAGAAGTTACAGCTCACCCCCTGAATTCATTATTCTGGGATATAGTCAAAAGGTAGCAGGACTGGAGACGAGAACATCCCTTAGGCTAAACAGCATTAATCAAGAGGTGGATTTCTCTGAGTTAGAAAAGGAGGATAGACCCCTACCCCTACCCCCTTAATGCCATTCAGTATTTGGCATGTTCTGGTCCATACATATTGGGGCATGGCTGTCCAAGCTGTAGCAACAGGTTTGGCGTGGGTTTATATTGATATAGCAAAGCTCCCATCTTGACTGTGTGTTTTTTTTTCTCTTTCACAGATAGAGCCTCTCCTTCCCACCTGGGGTCTCTGCTACTGCAGCAGCTCTGCAGGCTGCAGTGAAGCCAGCATCACGTAGCTCCTTGACACTGAGAGCTTAACATGCCAAGCAGATCACCGAGATCTGCTGATTTTTAAATGACTCGAGTGCTGGAGAATAATACATTGCTCTTCCTGACAGGTAATTGTAAAAGCCCATGTTCCCAAGTCAGAGTGAGAAGCATGGCTGCTTGAAGCGTCTGGGGTGAGGGATGGATATTGGGCAGTTTAAGGAGGGAGGCAGCCAAGCCCAAAACCAGAGTTTTAAATCTCAGCATCTCTAATTCTCCTATCCAGAGAGAGGGTGAAACTCTTCTTTTCTCTTTCTGCAGTCCTGGGAAGATCTGTTCTCTATAAAGAAGGTAAATCCTTCTCTCCTGCAACTTCGCTGTTGGCTCAAAGTTTATATCATTTTTAATGTTGGCTAAAATAGCCACGAGGCCCACATTCACAAAGTTCCTTGGGAAACTGAGGAAGCAGATCACTAGTTCCTTTGGAGAAATCTAGCACACATTGTGCAGGAACAGGAAGCATTTGGGAAACATACACCCAAAGGAACCTTGCATACCGTCTGATGGAAGATGTAATGATTTTTTTTCTGGCCTTGTTCCCAATTATCTATAAAATTCTTTAGTAATTTTTAAATTATATATAAAAATTATTATTATTTTATTTATATATCATATAAGTACTTATATATTGCTTATGTATTTATATATTACTTATTTATATATATATAAATAAATAAATAAATAAATAAATAAATATATATAATGGTTTTCTGCTGGGGCAGAGCACCCTGCTTTATTCTGCTATAAACCTCAAGTCCTGGCATCCTCTGAAGAACGGCCAGGATGCATATGCACCAACACCAACCCCTGGCTGGATACAGAGACGTATCCTTATGCTTCTAAGAGGAAAGAGCTCATGGAGATGTGTGTGTGGAGATGTGTGTTGTATTCTCCACATGGCTGAAATGGACCTCAGTTATCAGTGGTGAAGAAGTATGTCAATTTATTTCCTATAGTTCTCTCGATACATTTTGCTTCATCTAACCCTTCTCATTTCAGGACTCTCCCCAAAATTTCTAGTTATTATAGTGTAGGAGAACAGAAAGTACAGCTGGAGAAGCTCTCCTGTCTTGTCAAAACCCCCTTAGGACTTTAAAGATCATGTGGGGCAGCCAGAGAAGCCTTCATCTGGAGCAGCCATGTCTTGTTGACTGACTTTTCTCAGGTTTGCCTATGCCTGCCTGCAGAAGGGATACAAAACCCAGAGCTGGTAGGAAAAAAAGCCAACAGTGAAGTGAGCTGGGCCAAGGTGTCACGCCAATAGGCTGAGCTGTCATCTTCTCCAAAGTCCCATCTTCTCTTTAATGTGGCAGATTTTTCCATAATGCCAAGTGGCTCCTCCTAGACCACACTGCTGGAGGTGTAAAACAAGTTATTGCCCTCCCTGGTCACACAGTCTCTAACAAGGCCAAAAAGGGGGAAATTTTATTCATATGTTGTTATGGTGGCAAACTGCAAATTATTAAGCCATAAGCCATGTGTTGTTATTTTTGGGGTGATATCACCAAGAGAGTAGCAAGTCACATAGTAACTAAATGAGTGAGTTTGTCATTCACTAGGATGAACATTTCCATCCCCATATTAGAGGTGATCAAGTGTCATTTCCCTGTTATACCTGCTGCAAATGTCATTAGCTTTGTGTACACCTCTGCCTGAGGAAGATGTCTTGTTTAGGATGTCTGGCATTAAAAAAAAATAAAAATTAAAAAAAATCAAAAAAATTAATTTTTTCTCTTTGGTGTGCCATCCTCATACAGCCTGCAGATTAGAAGCATTACAGAGAAAGGAATTTTCTGCAGAGGAAAGTGGCACTGACATAAAACTGATAAAGGACCATCCTTTATTAAAACCTAGCAGAATGTACTGGAGTTTGTTCCACTCATTTCAGACCTTACCAAGTATCTTTGCCTGAAACAGCAGCAAATGAAGTATGGTCCTTCAGCACTCTCTCCCACTACAATCTTTCATGTCTTAGCTGGGCAGCCATAGGAGGTGGGAGTAGAGACAGGGACAGCCTCTTATCCTTGTTTGCAGGGTTTTTTTTTCGCCTTGTCTTCAGGCAGAAGAATGTGTGACTCCTGTACACACATTACTTATGCCAGTGTTTCACATCTGCATGACTTACCTGGGAGATGTCACCTCAGGGCCTGCTCCTTACTGCAGACTGGGAGCAGAGAGAGTTGGATGAAAATATGAGGTTTATGTATTTAACATATAGAGGCAAGGACAGAGATTATAAGGATTTAAGACACAGTGAAAGGTGAATGCTAAATTGATGTGTTGACTGACTTAGATGATGTCTGAGGAGGATTAGCAAAGCAAGGGCATGGGCACTGCAGGGAAGGAAACTGGATGGCCACAGGTAGGTTTTACACAGAAATGTGGTGTTTCTGATGGATCAGGTTGTGCCAGGGGAGGTTCATGTAGGAAATAGGAGACATTTTTTCTCACAAAGAGCAGTCAGGCACTGGGACGGGTTGCCCAGGGAGATGGTGGAGTCACTGTCCCTGGGGGTGTTCAAGGAAGGGTTGGACGTGGTGCTTAGGGACATGGTTTAGTGGGTGACATTGGTGGTGGTGGGGTGGTTGGACCAGATGATCTTGGAGGGCTTTTCCAACCTTAATGATTCTGGGATTCTATGATAATGGAGTGAAGCAGGGTCAGCAAGAGGGTGGGACTGATCCCGTGCATGCACCAGGGGCCTGCATGGGAGAACATGCACAGGAAATAAGTGATAAGAGTTAGATGGGAGAGACTTACTGTATGTGCGAGGTACAGGAGAAGTGTAAGGTCTGAATCTCTCTCCACATGACGTAAATCAAGAAGCCAAAGAAGCCAGAAGAGCTCTGGTGTGGAGGAAAGCTACAGATGGAGAGGCCTTTTACATAGCACTTGGGCATACATTTCCTTTTCCCTTTTCTTCCAGATTTCTGTCTTTCTTGCCAAGGGCAGCTGCTTAGATAGCTTTGCTAGGCCAGACTGAGCAGGGTGGAAGCCAGAATCTCTCTGCCATGGTGGGTGTCACCTCTGCTGACCAGAGGGTCCAAGGAAGAAAAGTGACATCTGTCTTTTACAACACCCAAGAGGCCCTTCTGGTTTGTAATGTCTCTTCCTGGGAACCCTGTGATCATCTGGGTCATAGTTTGTGGGCCAAAGAAAAGCTTCAGTGGGAATGCGCTGTGCATCTGGAGACACAGCTTTCTCTGATTTCACACCAGCTGCCTGAGAGCCTGAATCCCTGACAACACAGTAGATCACCCTGTAAGACCTTCTCCAGTTGAACCTTCTGTACAAAAACAACAAAAAAGATGGAGCACATCCAGTCTGTGGTAGGCAAGAATGTCCCTATTTCCTGGCCCGAGTTATCTCATCACGGGGTAGTTTGTTGAGAATAAACTAACCGCCTTCCTATTTGAGAAAACACACAAATGCCACCCCCATACATTAGTGCTTAACAAGTTATTGCCATCTGACACGATGTTTTTGAACGTCTATAGCATTTCTCAGGGTGCCTGCCTGTTGCCATCCAGTCACGACAGAGCATGCAGTGATTAAAACATTTAAATCAGTTTTCTTCCATCTCTCTATATCTTGTCTCCCTACTTTGACAAAGCATTAACAACACACGACAACATCCAAAGTTAATTCCACCCTGCCATCCTCCTGCTTTTCCACTCTGCAGAAGCTGAGCTGGACTTGCTTTCTTTGTGTTGTTTTTTTCGATTTTTTTTTCTCCCATTCTTTTTTTTCCCCTCCCAGTGTGGCTCAGCAGGAGAAAAAAAACAGCCTCCAGTTACAGAGTGATTTGAAGGTTAACACAATGACCTTCATCGGGCTCCTAAGAGGGATAATGATCTCTCACTCTAATCAACAATGCAGACTCCTTTTGAAACCAAAATAGCAACTGTTAAGTAAAGCCGCTTTTTCCCCTCTTTCTTTTTTTTTTTTTTCTTCTTCTATGCCTTTTTCCTAAATCTGTGAACAGAAGCTCAGACAACAAATTGGGAAATAATATGATCTAGAAATGGATACGAGATAGTCTTCAATTAGACTGTTGATCATGCTCCAACTCAATTAGTTAGGAGCTGATGCTAAGTTTGTTATGGGGTCCAGGGGAAGAAAGGTGCTGACCCTGTTAAGATGATCACTTGTTGGAGTGGTTCCTAAGTGGTGCTGGATATGGATAAGCTTGCAGTGCAGGACAGAGATAATGGCAAAGCTTTTATTTCTGGGCAAGCTTTCTCTGCTGCCGCTGGAATAGTACCTCGTGCAGGAGCACACCAGTGTTGCGATCTGAAGATATTGACACCTAATTGTCTTTTTATCTGTGCATATCATAGGTGATCTGTAATGTCAAATGCCAATAGAAAGTACAGATAAACTGCACATAAGTGATGCTATGGACCTCTATGATATAATGTAGCTTTTCTATTTTTAATATTGGTAGTAGATATAAAATAGACATTAAATTAACAGAAACACTTGCCTAGAGAAACACAATGGACAGTTCTACAGTGTTATGGTATAGCTTTTTATATAATCATCATTCTTTTCTTTACATAATCTGCACAGAACTGTTGTTTTGTTGCTTAAAAGTAGTAGATATGGCTTTTGGGGGCTGTACCTAACCGAGCATTATCCTCACCGACCATAGCTACTCCAGTTAGATTCTGTTACACTGTGGCTCCCATTCAGCTCTGAGAAAACTCAAAGCACTCCTGTTGCATAGTGTCTTCTGATCCCAATGTGCTCTACAGGTAATAATAAGTGACACGCCATCAGAAGTCTGTGAAAGACTTGCTCTTTTCTTATTGGTTTGACTACAAAGGTAAGAAAAGCAGATGTTTGGAATCGCTCTCCATTAGCAGGGTGTTCCCAGCACCATTAAAGTTGATCCTCTGCTGATATAGCCTCTGTCATCTTCTGACCTGGGGGAATACATAACGCTGTGGTTCCTGCCTTCAATTCATAATACTCCTGTCTTCACTCCATAATACTCCCCATCAGGTACAGAGACATATCTCAGCTCAGCATTGCTTGCATGCTACGTTCTCCAGAACTCTGTCAAGTTCTGTGCACATCCCAGGCAGTGGAATCTACTTCCACATTTTCCCATTGTAGCAAATGTAGCAATGAAGCAGCCTTTTCCCCTTTTTACAGCTATGCAGTGCTGGGAGGTCACCAAAGAGCATTCAAAAATATCTCAATCAGAGCAGAAAACCATGGAGTTGTCTCCTGTCTCCAACAATGATTAGTGGACAATAGAATAAAAATAAGGACACTAAAAATGCCAAGAAAATTGACATTTTATACATCTTCTTGGCTTCTGGAAGTTAGAATCCTGGGGATCACTGAAGAAGAAATGGTATTTTAATGTTTAATAGTACCTGAATTTTTTTCATTTCACGAGTTACTTGAGCTCAGTTTTAAACCATATAGATTTTGAGTAATCACAGTATCTTAAGACAAGGATTTTTGCAGCTGAACTTCACTGTGTGAAGACGTACCTCCATCCAGTCATTCTGAATCTGCCATCTGCTACATTCACTTGATGCTCTCCTGCCCTTTCTTTTGGAAGAGTGAGTAGCTAGTCCCTGCTTTCCTCCCCCAGCATCCCACACTTATCAGCAACCATGCAACCAACACAAAGATGAGCAGGTCCATAGGCAGCATACTCCATCGCACAGGAAATTGTGGTTGCTGGAATGATGCAAACCCAGAGCAGCATGACTTCCATTAATGAGGGAGCTTACACAGGAGAAACGTGGAGAACAGCATTGTAGGTCTTTTGCTGGGATGGGTTTGTGTAGCTCCAGTGAAGCTGGAAGTTTAACATTGATTTACACTGCTGAGAGTTAGCACTGAGGAAGAAAGTGTCTCGGCATGTCTGGCGTGGAGGAATTGCTATAGAGTGGTGGTCAGAGGATGATGCTGGTCCCTCCCTGAATTGGGGAACAATGTGGAAGGCAAGGCAGAGCTACCTGTGCTATACGTGTGAGGAATTAGTGGTTACCATCAGATAAGGGCTGAATGATAGCTGGTGATTTTAAATGTTTAATATTCCCTTCCTGTTGAAGGGCGTCTTACATTTGAATAAAAGAAGCCATAAATCTTTGCTGGCAAATGAAGCTCTGCTCTACCACTCTCAACCCCCTCTTTTTATTGAGATCTCACCTGGGAAAGAAAAAAACAGATGAAGAAATGATGATGAATCATAGCAGCTGTGGAACAGTCCCGATAAGGTACAATTTGCATTTTCACGTGATAATTTGCTTCTCTTGACACTTTCAAATTTCCTTTAGAACCACATTAATTCTTTCGCCACAAGCTCCTGCATGGACAGAGAGTAACCACGAGAATGGCAATTCAAGTGGCAGCTTCTGCTTGGCTTTTCTTGGCCTCGGATGGTATCAACTGTGCAACATCCTAGGCTTGTCAGGGTACTTCAGTGTCATTATACAATCTTTGTCCATGTCAAGTTGTAAAGATTATGGCCTGAAAAGATCTGATTGCCCAGTCTGGTGTAGATTAAGTTCTGCAACATCATTTTTTTGGTGCTGTATGTACCGGTTGAACCCTGGTGCAGAGTCATTACAGTCAAAAAATGCCAAAAAAGACTCAGTAACCCTGCCTCTTATCATGATTGCTGGAATGATTTTGTACTTTAACTTTTTGAATGACAACAATTGCAAAGGAGAGCATGGGTTTGTTACTGAAGGGGGGTGGTTAGGTAGATGTACAATATTTAGAGAACGCTGTTACTCTAGGAAACAACAGGGAAATACTTGTGAACAGTCCCAAAGCAATCAGGGAGGGTTCTTCTGGAAAAGTTATGCAACCGATAGCCCAGCTGAAGTGTCTCTACACCAATACCCGTAACACGGGAAACAAGCAGGAGTTGGAAATCACGGTGCAGTTAGACAAATATGACCTGATTGCTTTCACAGAAATGTGGTGGGACAGATCACATAACCACAACACTGGACTAGAGGTCCAGGTATTAGACAAACCAACCAAAGGAGAAATTTTACTTGACTTGGTGCTCACCAATGCAGATGAACTCATTAAAGAGGTCAAGAATGGAGTCAGTCTGGGCTGCAGTGACCACACTCTGGCTGACTTTGTGATCTTGAGGAATATTGGCCTGACAAAAAGCAAAGTCAAGAACCTGAAATTCACTATCAATATCTTTGTCAATGACATAGACAGTGGGATCGAGTGCACCCTCAGCAAGTTTGCAGATGACACCAAGATGAGAGATGCAGTCAATACACTAGAAGGAAAGGATACCTTCCAAAGGGAACTGCACAGGCTGAAGAAGTGGGCCTACATGAACCTAATGAGGTTCAACAAGTCCAACAGATCCAGAAGAGGGCCACAGAGATGATCAGAGAGCTGGACCACCTCTCCTACAAAGAAAGGCTGATAGAGCTGGGGCTGTTCAGCTTGAAGAAGAGAAGGATCTGGGAGGACCTTATCGTAGTTTTTCAATACTTACAGGGGGCTTAAAAAAAAAGATGGAGCACAACTTTTTGCTCAGTCAGATAATGACAGAACCAGAAGGAATGGTTTTAAACTAAAAGAGGGGAGATTTATGTTAGGTGTTAGGAGAAAATTCTTCACTCAGAAGCTGGTGAGGTTTAGAACAGGTTGCCCAGAGAAGCTGTGGATGCCCCATCCTTGGAAGTGTTCAAGACCAGGTTAAATGAGGCCCTGGGCAACCCAATCTAGTGGGTGGCATCCCTGCCCATGGCAGGGGAGTTGTAACTAGCTGGTTAAGGTTTTTAAGGTCCCTTCCACCCCTAGCCTTTCCATGATTCTATGATTTAATCCTCTCTGCATAAAACAAGCACCTCTCCAATTGTTCTGATGAGATCACTGCTTCTGCCATGGTCTCAGATGAAGGTTGTCGTTTTACGCAGGCAAGCTGCATGTGCTGCTTGTGAGCATTCTCCCTAACAAGCTACAGAAGTGAGCCAGGTTATTTTAAACAGCTTCAAAAATATTTTTCTGCTAGTCCTATTCATATCAAGTGCAAAGGTTTAGGGAGCAGTTGCATGAGCAGTTCAGCTGCTCAACAGGAGGAGGAAGCAAGAGAAAAGTGATAAACAGCTGCAGGTGCATTGGGGAGCAGTAACCACTTCAGAAAGCACAGCTGGATCCAGGAGAGTATCCTGAGCGTTGAGTATTGCACAGCTGTAATAACGAGGCTGAAATCAGGCAAGCTTAAACCTGACAAGGAGCTGTTGGGATTATTGGCGGCGGTATATAAAGCAGAATTCCTTTGAGAGTGTGTTCTGGTCATGGCTTTCAGCCCATCTGATCCAAGTTCTGTCTGCAATGCTGCTTCAGTCTAAAAGCAAGTCATGTGGGGAAAAAAAAAAAAAAATACATGTGTGCGTGTTTTCCTGAGTAATCTTTAGACAGTTTGCATGTGTGTGTGCTCCAGACAAGAGGTTTTGGAAGCCAAACTAGCCTGTTCCTGACCTCTTCAGGACAGATCCAAAAATGTTCACTGTATTTTCCCCCTCACCCTAATAACTTACTTTGAATGTTCCAGGTAACGGGCTACATGAAATAATTAACTACAAGGAGATACTCCTTAAGCAATCTTGACCCTCATAAAATCCATCCCCACCATGGTCATCTTTCTTTCTGAATAATACATTACCCATATGGTCTTACTAATGATTATACAAGCTGGCCAATCTCATCTCTTTTATGTGCTTATCACTCACATGGCTATTGATTAAGTGTCTTCTCTTTTTTCCCTTCAAAGCTGAAGGCACATCTCTACATGGTCTGAAACAAGATAGGATCAAACTCCAGCGTAATATACTTTCTCAAATACCGTGTCCATGAAAAGCATTTCTGTGTGCTGGGGGAATAGGAGGGTTCCCATCAGCTTTCATGACAGATCAGTGAAGCTAACACTGGATTATGACCTCTCTTTTGTGTCAGGAGAAGAATGCTCAGAGCATCTGAAACTTCTACTTTGTAAGAGGTGTGCCAAGCTTAGAGGGGTGAGAAACAACTTAAGAAATTGAGGAGATATTCAGTTATTTCAACATTAGTATCAACCTGAGATTTTTCAAAAAAAAACCACCTTTCTTCTGGAGGAACCTCATCTAACTTTGCGATGATGACTTTCTCTATTGACCCTGTTTTGTGCTGGTGGTTTGGAGCAAAAAGTGCCATCGGTCTTACAACCTAAATTATCCCATGATTCCGTAAAAAACAAACAAACAAACAAACAAACAAACAACAAACAAAAAAAATGAAGAGTGGGTGGGATAGCTTTTTGCCTGAAGATCAGAGTATACTATGGAGCAAACGGAAAAGCAACCATCTCTGGGGCAGGAAGGATGGACAGATTGCCCGGAGACGTTGTGGTATTCCCTCCTTGGAGATTATTCAGATAGTTTGGACCATTAGACTGTTGAAACACTTACTGGTCTAAGAATAAATTTTATAGCTGGTGTATTCTCTTTGTCCCATTGGAGGATTTTGACTGTCTTGCCATCCCAGCCTTTCTATCATCATTGGAGAGAAATGTGCCTCGCTGGTGTGCAGTGCATCTCATCTTAAGAGAGAGGTGTGAAACAGGGCAGACAAATCTCACTCTGGAAATACCTGTGTCTCTCCTCTGATGATAAAAACATCGAGACAGCTGTCTCAGAGGGTGATGTTTGCACTCTGATAGGAGAGGTTACATGTAGGTGAGATAAATCCCCAGCTAGGTGAATGAATCTTCACTGCAACTTCAGGAGAGATGTGCAGAACACTCGGGGAACCTTTCCTGGTGGAAGTGTTAAATCTAGCTTGTTGCCTGCAGATAGTCCATACACCTTGCTGTTCTCTTGACCTTAAATATTGTAGAAAATATCTACATCCATTTTAAGAGTCTCAGCTGACAGCCTGAATATGACCATCCATGTTTCTAGCAAGGAGAAACAAGCTGGAGAGAAATCTGGAGACTGAATTTATTGGAGTGAAGAATTAAATCCAGATCTACCTGCCATGGACGTGATAGTTCAATAACACCATTTGCCTTCTTCTTTGGGCATCCTTTACCTGTGGGTCTTCAAAATGAGGAAAAAATATATTTTTTTAATTTTCCTGAGAAGTACTGTGAAATATATATTCTATTTCCCAAAAATCCAGCCCTTCTCACCAGACTCACCATGCCACCATGATCCAAAGCACAGCCTTTGATGTAATACCACACGTCTTGCACATAAAGATGTTTTTCGTAAGGGAGAAGCCATTTTATTTTTTAGGGGATGTCTGTGGCTTGGGACTAGAAGGTGGGATACTACTTCTGGCTCCATTACTGTGCTTTTATGTGATATGTGGAAAATCTCTATACTTGGCTCCACATCAAAACCCTTCCCATTGTCAGGGAAAAGCCATTCTTCCATCCTAATAAATGTTACCAACAGAACAGGGTGAATTGCTCTAGGGAGAGGTTGTCTGATTATCAACATGTCCTACATTGGGTATTTTAATGACTTTCTTAAACTCCATGCCTTATTTTTTGATAGCTGGATGAACGCTCCACGGTTTCTTAGCGTCACACCTATAAAACCTGCACCTGGCAATGTTGTACCCCAGACAGCTGGTGTGGGAACGATGGAGAGAGGACTGAGCTGGTCTGTAATGAGACCACAGCCAATGCAGCAGATAGTCTGTGTTGAAGCATTTGGACAACAACCCTGAAAGCTATTAAGAAAGATCTCTTTAGAGAGTAAAAGAAAGTATCTAAAATAACAGATAATAAAGAGAATGGACACCTCTCTCATTCAATGTGTTATAAAGAAGGCTAAGAAGAAATTAAATGATCAATTTAATTAATGCATAACTAATTTGTAAAACCCGCTGCCCCTGTATGTCAAGAAGACCATGAATTTAAGTCTCCAAAGAAGACAAGACTCTGAAGGAGAAGAAGAGTGTGAGTTTCTTTAGACTGGATGGGTATAAGGGACATCATGACTCCCTCTGGGAATGAGGGAGGAACTTTGTTGATTGGGAAACTCTTCTGCCTTGAGACTTTTCATGATGCCTTTGAAAGCATCCGGAGGGTGTAGCTGTCAGAAGTTGGTATTGTTTCAGCATCAGCGACTTCAAGAAACCCTTAACCTGGCAAATTTTACATTCCTAAAACATTCCCGATAGCTGTTATTTTAAGGGGTGAGCAAGAAGAGGAAACACATTCACAAATCGATCTTGTAGAAAGAAATCCTGCAGAATTAGCAGAAGGGGAAAAGAGGGTTACCATGACAACCACCTTCACTACCACCACCAGCACCATCGCTGACTGCAGTGCATGAAAACACGGAGAGAAGGAACAGATTGGGGTGCACGGCCCTGTGTGTGGCTGGGGTGAGGTCTACTTGAAAAAAGGACCGGGAGAACTACTGCAGAACCAAGTAGTGTACCATGGCCAGCTCTGAGCAGCTCTTGGGAAGCAAGATAAGGTGAAGAAGTTGTGTATGAAGCATAGGGTGTATGTCTGTGGGCTGTGCAGGGCAGTGAGGAGCTGTGAGAGCAAAATCTGTGTGGTTGCACTGGTTTGACCCAGCGATCAAGGAGTTCCTCCCAGGCAATGCTCCTTGATGTGCATCACGGGGGCAGGCTGCTTATTCATCCTCCAAGTTCATCCTCCCATAGAACATGCCTTGGTGTTCATCCTGCACCCAGCACTGTGGTGCTGATTGGGTGGTTTTAGCCATAAATATACCCCCAAAATCACTATGGACAAATGGCCATTTACTGATCACCCCAAGAGGGTCTGATGCTAAACTATTGCCTTCTGTTTGCTGGCAAATACGTAGCCTCGGTCTCTTGATGAGCATTATCCAAAGGGATTTCAATCAAAATAATTCCCAGGGGTTAATAAATATACAGCAATACCTGCAGGGTTGAAGTAAATCATTTTCAGTGTATTGTTCAAATGTCATTGTTTTACTGCCATATAAACACATATATTAAAGGGAGGAGAATCGGCAGCTGTAAGTAATACATAAAGGTTTGTATAAAAATGAATTATGCAAATATGATCTCTCTTTTCTTATGAGTGTAATAATAAAAATGTAAAATAAATCTTAATAACATGTCTCTGACATAAATGCTAAGGGGTAAAAAGGAAAGGGGGGAGGGTCAGAACTGTTGTTTATTATTGAATTCAGTGCTGAATCCAACATGCCTAATGTTCTTGGAGAAATTGAAACATCTAATGTCAAATAAGATCTCCATGGTCTAATTCTTCATTCAGAGCCCTGGGGATAATGTATCCGATGTGACAATCCAATAAGCTTTCACATCTTCATCCATTTGTTATCAGGAAGCCCTCACACCTCTGCTTAAAAAGTAAAAAATATCTTTAAAAAATCATTATTTCTTACATTGTAATAAATTTCGCTGGAGCAATAAGCGTGATTTAAAAAAGGGGAGGGAAAAAAGGAGAGGGAGAGAATAGATGATAGATTGTCACAGCTTTAATATACAGTATGCTGCCTATCATCTATCCATCTGTCTATCTGCATATCTGTCTGTCTGTCTACCCACCTATCCATCTTCATTATCAGAGTGACTTCTGTTCCATCCCCAATGGATGTTGTGGAACTGCATCTTTGCTGGTGACTCACTGCCTTTCTTAAACTCTGAAGTTTTTCAGGGAGGCCCGAGACTAACTGAGAAGGTAGATGAAGCAGGTTAGCATCTTCTGTTGGGACAGTACAACCCCACCATGGCTTCCCTGATACCACATATATTCCCTGATATTTCCCTGATACCACAGAATTAGCCAGGGGCATGACTGGTGCATCCCTCAGAGAGAGTAATTATGAAGCAGGAGGGTGCCGATGATCTGCCCTGGGATAAGAGGAAGGCGAAAGGGGAATCAGGATGATCTGAGTTGAATATTCACTAACATTGTTTGGTATTAAAGGGTATGCAGCAGGTATTAAAGAGATACTTAGGATCTACCCTAAGAATTAAGCATACTTGTACATGCCTGGCTGCATGGAGGATGCAGAACATGCAGGCGGGAATGGTTCAGAGAGACTTGCAAAAATTGTTTTATTCTTTGATGAGGGATTGTATCACGTTTGTGACAGCAACATCACAGAGCACTGCCGGCAGCCTGCAACCCCAGATGGGCACGCATATTAATGACTGGTGAAAGCAGCAGAGATCTGTATGGGACCTGGGTCTCCCTGGGGGGTGGCATTTGGTGCTGTCCCACGGAGCTGAGATCAAGCCTGCTCCTCTCTTCTCCCGCCATGAATTTTTATCGCTTTTGTTGCTGCAATTTGCATTATTATCTGCCAGGTAGGAGTCGGACCGCGGGGTTCTGCTGCCGGCTTTCTCTGCTTTTCCTGCTAATGGAGAGGATGGGAAATTAGAGGAGGACCTCTCATCTGTCACTGTGCTTTAAGGCTAAGAATATGCTCTATCAGAACTGCCCCACATTAGCACACACACATCAAGGTAAACAGCAGTCACTAGTTGCCTTTGGCCAATGTGTAGATCAGTCTATTTCTTGGCACATTAACAAAGTGTTAATTGTTCTTTTCAGATGTGTTTTTCCTGCCAAATGCAGAAGTAATCCTGACACTGCCTTGCATCCTAGGCTTTGGGGCTTAGGTCAGACTCTAAAGGGGTTGTAAAACAATGAACCAGTGCTAGGCTTTTATTTGGAAACCCAAAGCTATGCAAAGCTCCAGGGTGCAGGGATGTTGTAACACGCTTTGAAACAGAGGTGAGGCTTACTGAGAAATTTATTTAAAAAAAATATAATTAAGAAGTTGAGAATGAACTGATAGCCTGGTCTGGAGCAGAACTAGCCAAGGATTTAAAATGGAGGCTTTGGATAAAACAAGAAAGAAAAGCTGGTTTGTAAAAACTTGGGTAGAACTGAACAATGAATTTAATAGATCTCATTTGCGGCAGGGAGGGAGGGAGATTCCAGACCTCCTGAGGAGTCCTGAGGCTCAGTCCAGACTAAATCTATGATCATGGATGACATTAGGAGTTAAATCTCTTAGCAGCACAAGCAGCATAAGTTTGACTAAAAAACTAAGATCACTTTCTCAGACATTGGATGGGGTTTCAAACAGGCGCAGAGCATCACAAGTCCCACATAATTTACCAGATTTGTGACTATTCATATTTTGAGATGGGTCTTAAGTTTGCAGAGGGCTAAATAAGGGAACTATTCCTGTGGAAGCTGAGCTTTCACAAAGATGGGTGTCAGCCTCCATGGCAAGAAGTGGACAGTGAGGGTCCTTTGGAAGCCCACATGGGCTGAAGGTTGATGTTAGGAAGAAGAGACAGGCTTTCATCAAAAATCAGTATACATCTGCCAAGCTGAACTGTACTATTCCTCTATGAGCAACCAACATGAGTTCCTCATCTGGCCTCTAAATACACTTGCAAACATGGACAAAAGATATAATCAATGACAATAGGTCGAAGTCAAAGGAGATGTTGTGTTCACGTCCACTTTCCCTGAGGGTACAGGTCTGTAATCAACCTGAGTGATACTTGCGGGTAATTTTTTAAAGACCAAAGATATTTGCGGGTAATTTTTTAAAGGATAAATGATTTCCCTACGACACCTTTGGCAATGGGATTTCTATCCCCCACCCCACCCAAGGAGAAGGAGAAAACCCAGCTTGGATTTTCTCATTTTATTCCTTATAAAAGCCTTTTTTATTTTTGAACAACCTAGCGTACACCAGAAACAGAAACAAGCAGACATATCATTGAGATGTCTGTCTCAGCAGAGTTCTCCTTTAGTTCAAGCGCTGTCAGCCAATTTTTCTGAAGTGGGAAGGGTGAGCATTACAGCTTTGGCTGCCCACTCTCGCAACACCTTGTCAGGTCCCCAGCATGATGTGCACAAGCTGAGCGCATCCGCAACGCACAAATTACTCCCTTAAGATTGTTTATCAAGAAAGTCCAAGCAACTTAGAGTTTCCTGTTTACACCTTCGTTTTTTTGCCACTTCACGTGTATTTTGAACTTGTGAACTAAGATGAACAGGAGAGGAAAACAGCAGGGAAATACCCATGTGGGCTGAAAAAAAAACCAACACACAACACAGAATGACTGACTGTGCACTGACTGCCAAAGCAGGGCTAGCAGTGGGCAAGGACAAAGCAAGGCAGATGTCTTGTGTGGTCCCATCAAGGAGGAAAACAAAAGTTGATGGGGTTCAGCTAAAAGGTGGAACAGACCCCCTGTGCAGTGCAGTCCCCAGGGAGCCAGGACCAAACAAAACAGGATCTGGCCTTGCACTTTACCTGCATTGTTTCCTCCAGTTTCTAAAATGCTGTGCAGTATCAGCTACACCACAGGAGGGAGATGATGGGTTTGGAGGTCTGGAAGTGCTTCTGCTGCCTATGTGGGGTCAAGCCTCTGTGTTGGTGTTGGCAGAGGGAGAAGAGGCTGGTGAGGAGTGGGACATCACATGAAATCTGAAGGTCTGTGGATGGTTTTTTTTTTTTTTCTTTTTTCTTTTTTTTTTCCCCCTCCTTACCTTCAGCTTCCCTACTCTGCCTTTTGTTCAAATCCTGAAGTGTGAAACAATGTTATTTTTGCAGAATCTGATGAAGTAGATCTTGCTGGTGTACCTTTTCCAATCCCCCCAAAAGTTCCAACACACTGGGATGTGAGCTTTTATTTATTTATTGGTTATTGTTCCATAATATACCAACAATTTCTGTGTTGTCCCTGTGGACAGTCCTGGGAGTCATGATATATCTTCTTGTCCCAAGCAGCCAAGGCTGGTCCCTGGAAGAACAAGTTTTCCCTCACTGGCATTGCACACAGAGACAGGGAACAAGAGAAAGAGCCAAGATGTAGACTCATTGAAAGAAGAAATAATTTTCAGACTAAGAAAACATTTCAACTTGGCAATGCACATTCATATATATGTATGGACTTCGATCATTTGCACATAATTTAGCAAGAGCAAAATCCAGTGGAAAGATTCAAATGTGTAACACAGCCATAATTTTCCTCTGAATTGTGACTGAATAGTTATTATTTGCTTAGGAAGACCTTTTTTCTTTCATTTTCCTTTTTTTTTTCTTTTTTCTTTTTCTTCTCCTTTAACATCTCATTAATGTTAATGCACCCCAGCTCGATAAAAATGGGAAGATAGGGCAATAGCAGTTTAGCAAATTTATTTTGTGAGAGTAATATCTTTGGTCTGTGTAAATGATATTCATTCTGGGAGGACAGCTGTGCAAAATGAGCATCTCTGGGCTCCATTAACCCAAAGTGAAAGGATCCAGGCAGGGATGATCAATGGGAGATGAAGAAGGTTTTTGACTCTATTTCTTGCTTCCATGAGGATGGCAGACAGGCAAGTGACAACGTGGTGAAACTACCAGAGGGAAAGTGAAGCTGGGGAGGAGGAGGGCAGTACTGCTGTTAAGGATAAAGGGTAAGAGCAATTATGAGGTTCCAGAGGAGGAGACGTGCTCTTTCACTCTAGTTTTAAACATTAATTTTGCATTGTGGCTGGTTGTGTGCTCCAGCGTGTCTCAGGGTCAGCTGTGGGAAGGCTAACTCCATGGTCTCAGGACAGGTCTACATGCATCTTGCAGGAGGGTGTGTGGATTGACATGAATCTTGGTTCACACCAATTGGGAATCAGTGCAACGAGCATCATGCCTCCTCTTTGGGTCACTTTCTTTGGCTTCATAAAAATCCTGTGTGGGGAGGAGAAGACGACAATCTGGAATCAGATGAGATGTGGATGCAACAAAACCTGAGCAGTAAGACTTATTCCCCAGTGTGCTGAAAGGGACTTGGATCTTACCTTTATTTACAGCAGTGAAGGATGTTCAAGCTAGTGGCATAGTACTGACTTTCTTAAATTTTAGATGTCTCTGGTGCAGTTGTCTCCATCCGAATTAGTCACCCTGCAAAGGGATGGGTACCCAGAAGTCCAATTTGTCTTCTAAGTCTTGGAATCAGGGAATAATTAAGGATGTAAAAGACCTTTGGAGGTCTCTAGTCCACTCCCCCCACACACATTGAAGACAATGCCAAATAGATCTGGTTCCCTAATATCTCATTCACTCAAGTTCTGAATACATCCATGGATGTAGATCTTGCAGACCCCTTGGGCACTTGTTCTGACTTTAGCTGTCAGACTTAAGGCCAAAAAACCTGTGATTAATGCTGACTTTGAAGTGTTGTAAAATCAGCCTATGTTCACTTACTTTGATGGAGATGTCTGTGCTGTGGAGGTGGGATTCTGCTCAAATTTGGATGCCAAGAGTTTGGTGTCCACAGTTCAGATGTGTCCATGTGAGCTGAGTGTTCAAGCTCTCCTCATTCCATGTGGAGATTCAGCCAACAGAGTCAGCAGAGGTTCACTGTCCAGAACAGGCATCTGCTCTAGTATTATTTGGAGAGTTCCCTTAACCCCTCTGACCATTTGATGTGCCTCAAGGTTTCAAGACACTGGCATGGAGCTAGAAGATATGAAACAGGACTTTAACACTTTTATCTTCCTGTGATGGCAACTTGAAGACAGGTGGGTTATGCCTCAGTGTCTGAAATGGCAAAAGAACCCTTTATTTACCCAGTTAAACTAAATTTCTGTTCTCTAAGTGCCCTTGGATTGAGAAAGTTGTCTGCACAGAGGCATGCTGAAACCTGTGAGTTGACCTGGGGTACCTCAGACACCCATTCAGAGCTGGCTGATAGGGTACAAGAAATACAAGAGCTCCATGCACTTCTGAGAGTCACAAAGAATAACCCAGTGTCTCTGGGACACAACACATATAAAAGGGCAGCTGAATGGACTGCTGGGATATTAGTGAATAACTTATTCTTTTTCATATAATTGGAACAGAAATGCCCCAGGAATGTATATAATAGAAGCTGTGTTGCATCCACTTCTGCTGCATCCTTCTGATACTGACAGGTGGAGGCTCCCATCTTCCTTCTACTCTTTCCATTCTTAGTCTAATACATTTGGATTTCCCCATCCTATTCCAGTGTCAAAACCAAACCCAGTTCTTCCTTGCTACTTCTGAGGGAAGCCAGTTGCCACTGTCTTCAGTAAAGGGAAAAAAAGGAATAAAAGGTAATAATTATCTTTTTCAATCAACATGCATATGAATGGTCTCTAATAATAATAGCACTTAGCAGTCTTGAGCTCCAAAGTGCTTTTCAGACATTAACTAATGAATCAGGGATTTAGGGATGAAAGGCTTGGAGCTTATTCATCTTGGGGTTTCCAACTGTCAAGGGATTCAGTCTAGGGCTGCTGCAACTAAAGGAATAGAAGAAGCCAGGGGTCTCTAATTCTGAAGATAAAGAAAACTCTTCATTAGTCCTGGGATATTTGAACACTGGGTTCTGAATCCATTTTGTGTTTCAGGAGCTTTTGACTTTATTCAATGGAAAAATAAACACAAGCTCTACAAGGAGCAGTAGAACGTGAAGGAACTCAAGGACTGGGACATAAATTTGAAGGGCATCAATTACCTTTGTGCTGCTTTTAAGCAGTCAGTCAAAAGTTGTAGCCGTATTTCTGGTCCACTTGTCCAGACACAGGTCAGACTGGCCATGCAGAAATTGGCCTTCCCACCTCCCTGTGTCTACCACAACTCAGCAGACAACTAGATGGCATTATAGCATTGATTTACACTCCTGACCTGAGTCTCAGCCTTGTTGAAAGTGTCACTGTTGATCATTCACAAAGAGAAAGAAGAGGGCTGACTGATTATGCACTGACCCAACTGTTATTTATTTGGCAATAACACGGTCTCCAACCATGTCTTTTTAAGACCCTACAGTGCCAGGACAGACATTGGAGGGTGACGAAGGACTTGTCTAGAATGGTTTACAAGCTACATAGACAAGGGCTAATCCATAGAAAGTTCAACCAACAAGGAGTTTTCTCAGACATTGAAAATTAGGTCTGCAAAGAGGTTGAGAGATAGCAAAGCAGGTTCATTTCCACCTAATTAGCTCCTGACAGATGCATGTCTTTTGTCTTTCAAGAGAGGCAGCTCTGCTCACTGCCATCACCTCCAGTCAGTCTCTGCAAACATACTGATGTTTCAGAAGATAGTTTCTCATTCTGAACCATCCTTGCCATTCGTTAAAACAACTGTTTTTGCCTTAACCACTACTGACACCAGAGAGACATTTTTTTCTTTTGGTTCTGAATCAAGCTTTTTTTGGGCTATAGACTTTTACCAAATCCTACCTTCATCCCAGCTCCTTATTTCCATGGTCTGAAAACCTCTGGTCATATGAAAAACCTGCAGCAGCAACAGGAAGACACCCCAATTCTTCTGTCTTCAAATTCTGAGTCTTGCTGAGTTTTGTCCTTCCATTTCAATATCACAGGAACAGAGAAGTTTGAGACACCACAAACTGTCTTTCTACTTCCACACTTAGGAAGCTATGCTATTTATTGTTCAAGAAGGAAAAAAATGAAAGGGGAAGGGATATGGGAGCCAAAAGAGGAAAAATGACAAAGAAACACCACATCTTTAGAGGACTGCTTTAAGAAAGTAATTTCCCCATGGATGGATGTTTTACAAGTAATAGACCTATAGTCAGGCGCAGAATATGACTCTTGAAGAAGAGGAAGCAGGCAGAAGCCCCTTTTTTGGTGCTATTCCCATGGTTTTGCATTTCATAGTTAATGAAAAACATTAAAGTCTGACTAGCAGGGCTGTCACAATTTTTGTGGGGAAATATTGAAGGTGTTGAAGGAAAAGCTAAAGCAAAGGTTAACTGTTAACTGTGTTACAGAGAAAGGAAATCTGGCACATTGGGAAGTTGGAAAGGGGAAAAGAAGAGACTGGGCTCTTTCAAAAGTGAAGGAAAGAAGGGAGGAAAACACGCTTTTGCAGCTGATGAGGATAAAGCTCAGAAATGATAAACCCTTTAAAACAGCCTTTAGTTCACAGCATAATTGGATTTCATGTTTTGGCAGCAAGACATGATTATTCCCTCCTAAATAAAACATTCTTCCCATGAATGATGACCATGCAGAATTACCATGGCTAAGGAGTTTAGTGAGGAAGATGCTTTGCTCATCTCCCATTTCATTCACACAAGGATCTCAAAGCACTTTGCACGTGGTAATTGCAAAGTTCTCCAATATTTCTGATCAGTCCAGACTGCCACTTTCACTTTGCTGATATAGGGAGAGTAGGGAATATCATTTACCAATATTCTGTTGTTTGTTTAACAAATCAGGAAGCCCTTCTGGCTGCTCTCTGATTAACTACTGTCCAGTCCTTCCATCCTGACAGTAGAGTACGTCACTGAAATCCTAATCTTGCTACAATTGAAGAAGGTCAATACTCCTTACAACAGATTATTAGGATGAAGGTCTGAGAAGTGTTGGGATTTCAGCACCAGTGTTCCTGTCCCCAAAATTCAATAGTAAGTACAATGAGAAATCCAACTGTATTAGAATTTGTCTCATGAATATTAAACATCTTTTACAGAGCTCATTTCTACTCTTCTGTGCTTGTACAGCTCTTATGAAGAGAAAAATAGCAGAGCAAAGAGCTTTCTCACTGCTAACCCAGTGTACACAGGTTATATTTTATGTCACCAATTTAGTTTCTTTCTGGACTCCTGGAACTTATTGACCACTTTGCATTAGTGCTAGAAACACTGTGAAAGAAATTACATATTGCTACTATTGCCACCACCTTTTCTCTTTTCACATTCTCTTGCTGGCCCGTCTGTGACAAATTATCCTGGGATTCAGCTGGAGCGACTCCAAATATTGGTGTTCATAGACAAGTGAAAAGATAAGGAAATGTACAACTTGCTGAACTCAATCATAAACATTATCTAAAATAATAACACTAGGAAGCCGGCCAAGAGATGGTGTATGGTCAGAGATAATACTCCAACACAGAGAGAGTGAAGATTGCTAAGCACTGCAATAATCAGAACAAGCCCATTTCTAATTATACATTCTTTTTTATTTATTTTTTTGTTCAAAGTCTGTATGGAAACCATGCAAAAATTGATATGACAATGGAAAGCCCTGACTACAAAGACACTTGTGAAATGCAAAAGAGACCGAGGAAAAGAAAACTGGCACCTGAATACCTACAAGGTTGGGCTTGGACATGTCAGGCATGTTAGACTCTCTTGATTTTCAGGTTGACCCAGGTCGTGGAGATGATTATTCAGCTCACTCATCAAGAAGAGGTGGCCAATTTTACAGTCTGGGAAACTGATAAAAGCCTGTCCTGGCTGTTACGGAGTCTGCCTCAGTCCCAGTGAATGGGTAAAGAAGAGGTTTTCCTGCTGGAAATTGGGTCTGTGTCCCTGCAGCCAAATCTTCATGGTATAACCAAGATCCATAACACCATCCTTAACCCTACATGTCAGCACCCTCCTTCAAAATCTCCTCCTTTCAGCTACACTGACCAATTTTCCCAGTGAAGGTGTTGGCAATTCAGGTTGAAGATTGACACATCATGGAGGGGAAGAACTGCAACATTTCAGAAAGCCTGCAGTCATGCTTCTGAACCCAAAAAGCCTACCCTGTGGCTGCAGCAGCAACTTAATCAAGAGTGAGATGCTATATAATAGCTTAAAGCAGAAAATGTGAATACAGAGAGAGAAACACACACATGCAGAGTATAAAGCACTCAGACAAAATGAGGGTAGTATAAAACCCCAAGATACACAGGAACAGATTTGAACTGTGGTGTTCATTGTTTAAGTGAGAAGAGCCTATAGGAAAGCTAGAAATAAAAGAATAGCTAGGTAATTGAAATTTCAGGAGAACACAAAGAAGCAGAGTGTAATTTACCGTAGGTAAACATTCTCTCTCCTCTTACAAATCACCCCTGTGACACATATCTTGTAATCTTTTCAGGTAGAAGCCTAGCAGTGAGAATATACGGCTGTGTGAGAGTAAGAAATCTCAGCATTTGCTTTTCCTCCCAATCTAAGTGCAGTAATAGGATAGATGGGGTAGGGGTTAGAGACGGTCTTTGGATCGCAGTTCTGTGAAGTCGAAGCACTGAGCTGCGGAGGTAGGCTAAGTGACTCTTTTGAGCTCCAGTAGGTAACAGTGGGATGCTCAGAAGAGGAAGGTCTTCTGTGTATTTATACCTGCAGTATGTGGCCAAAGCTATGTTACTCTTGTTGCTAATTGCACATTATTACGTTTGTATGCATAACAGGTAAGATTTGGGGCTGCTGGAGAAGAAAAGGAAAGGAAAGGAAAGGAAAGGAAAGGAAAGGAAAGGAAAGGAAAGGAAAGGAAAGGAAAGGAAAGGAAAGGAAAGGAAAGGAAAGGAAAGGAAAGGAAAGGAAAGGAAAGGAAAGGAAAGGAAAGGAAAGGAAAGGAAAGGAAAGGAAAGGAAAGGAAAGGAAAGGAAAGGAAAGGAAAGAAGAGAAAAGAAGAGAAAAGAAAAGAAGAGAAAAGAAAAGAAAAGAAAAGAAAAGAAAAGAAAAGAAAAGAAAAGAAAAGAAAAGAAAAGAAAAGAAAAGAAAAGAAAAGAAAAGAAAAGAAAAGAAAAGGTAAACCCATTTTCCAGTGAGGCTGAAATGGTGGCCCTAGAAAGGAAACTTCAGGAGAAGATGCTCCAACAGATTTGAACCTCAACTGTGCAGCTGAAAGGTGGCTCTTCTGTGCACTTGGCCTCATCACAATGAAAGTGAGGCATTCTCCTGTTTTCTAGGGACATCTTGACTCACATGATGGGGTTGTGCATTTTTCTTGACAGGGACTTGAAGATTGCAGGTCACTCATTTATTCATGGGAAATAGGTCATAGACTACATAACTGGGGATGGAAAAACCCTAAGGAGTACAGCAACTTCTCCACAGATTTTGAATTTTAGGGTGCTTTGGTTCTGTCTGGTTTTGAAGATATATATATATATATATATATATATATATATAGCATTGATTTTAGAACTGCCCCCCAAAAAAGGAGATTTGTGGAGAGACAAAAATTATTAGGTCAGCTGCTTTGAGTATGACCCACACTTTCTGTATAAAAGGTATAGCTAAGCAGCTCCATGCTTGTAAAAGCTGGGTCTAGCTTGGGAGCCCACAGGGATATCCAGTTGCCAAGTGTGCACGGTCAAGTGCACTAATAAGCATTTAGAGACCTATGAGCTGAAATAACCTGTCATGGGCAATTGGGAAAAACTTTTCTTCCTGTTTCTGCTGGGATGAGAGTTGACTAGTAAGCTAGGTACTCATCAAGAGCAAAATAACGAGTTTGAAACGGGAGAATCTGGAAAACTCTCTGTTCCCATTTCACAGGTGGGAAAGGAAGAGGTAAAGCACTCTCTGTGTCCCAGATTAGCTTCTCCCTAGCCCTTTTTCTCACTCTCAGTCTGTCTTCAGGTAGCTCCCTCTTTCATGAAATACCTGCCAGTCCTCTAAAAGCAGCAGTGATCCTCCAGACTTTCTGGAGAATGAGCTACAAGCCTTGAGGGAAGCAGCTGGAGCTTTCTGCCTGGGATGAGGTTCAGCCAGTTCTCAAGGGCTAGGAGTGCCACAAGTCCAACCCATTCCTTGGGCTTGGTACCAGGACTCACACAGTTTCCCAGTGAGGTCCCAGTATAATGTACCAGCTTGTTCCCCCCATTTGATTGTCAAGGGATGCATAACACCAGGCTCAAAAATGTCCCTTAATGCTGTTTTTTTTTTTTTTTCTGCTACTATGGATTGACCATGCCAAGTGTGTCCTCCTTTCCCTCCTCATTCCCTAAGACACTGGACAAAGCAATTGTGCTCTCACACACCTTATTCACGCTTCCTTATAGCAAAGAAAAGTCTGCCTCTTCTTCCTCCTCTGTCCAGCAAGGTCATACAAAGAGGCTCTGCAGCTTTCACACTCTGCAGATTTCCCACATCACCAGCTTTTTATCCTCTGCACTGAGAGGACAGATGATTTGATCAGGAAAGCTATTTTCCTGCAATGTAGATTATAATGGAAATCTGGAGAACAGCCCTGACTCCGAGTCTCCGCAGCTTTATCCTCTTAAAAGCACAAGCCAATTAACCTCAGCCTGCAGGAAAAGAGCCCCCCTGTTAGCAGCTGGGCCTTGGAAAATGAGACTTAGGGGATTTAAAATCACAGGACTCTGATTTCTAGCCCGAGCATATAGCACTGCCCATGCCTGTTCAAACCTTCCTGGTGGTGCCACAGCTGTGGAGATGGGGCTGTAAGCTCAGCATCTGGTCAGCTGTGAAAACATTTGTGGTGGTGTGGTCCATGCCATGCGGCTCCCCCAAGTGTTGTTCCACTGCCCCCAGGCTGCTGTGGGACTGGAAGGCCCAGGGTTAAGGACAGGGCTTCCTGGGGACAGGGATATAATTTACGTGGAGGCAGTTTGTGGAGGATGGCGTCAAGAGCTCTCTGAACTGGAAATGTTCAGAGATGATAAAAGGCAGCTCATGGATCACAGCAATGTTATTCTCACGTGAGGGGAGCTGAAGAGCACAAAGATTAATTGGGTCCTAAGGGTTGTACCGCAAGGAGGCAGCTCACCCCTTCCTGAAGTATCCGAGATGCTTGGTCCCTGGAAACACCTGTTTCTCTCCCAGTTTAGGAACTCAGACTTGGCACTTGGATCCTGGTTAGGTGAGTCAAATCTGAGTATAACTGATACATCTTGTGGCAAAGGAACACGTCTCTTGGGTGACAGAGATGGGACTTTTTCCACTTTGCTAGCCTTCCCCATCTGAATGTTCTCAGCTTATCCCACAAAACACCTCTGCCATCTGACGTGCAACATGCTATCATGGCACCAACTGTTTCCTTGTGAGCTGGAGGGAAATGAAGGCACATATCAAACACCCTCTCCGCAGACATCTCTCCAGAGTCATCCCAACTACCTGCCTTTGCAATAGTCGGTGTTCCTTTAATGACAACTGCTCTTGTTTGAGATGTTAACATCCTCAGACATTTGACAAGCAGCTGAGTAAATGTCAACACCTTTCTAAAGAAAGTGTAGGATTTAAGGGAATTGTGCACAGACTAGGAAATTGCAGCTATTCTGGGGTGAAAGTTAGTGGTTCCTAACATTTGAACTAATGCCAGCATTTTAGGCCAGGCAGAAAATTCTGCCGTACCCATGGAGATGAGGGACAAACAAAGAAACGTCCCTGCTCTGCGTAAGTCACAGCCTATGAGGTTGTTTTTAATTATGGGGAAGAGTATTTTGGATTAGAACTCTGTTCTGGGGACCTGGAGAAATTCATTTCATACCCTGACTCTGTCACAGACTCCTTTAATTGCTTCAGATGGTGCATTTAATATTTTCTGGCCACAGATCCATACCCAGAAATTCCTTTCTAAGGTTTCTTAGGCCAGTTGTGCTCAAGAATGATTTACACCTTGTGCTTGCACTAAGAGTAGTGCCCCCAATATCACACCAAAGAATTGCTTCAGCACAGCCTCATTTGAATAAATTCTCCTATTGATCACAGCACTTCTCAAAATACAGTATTTTCCATTGACTCCAAGTGCACTCCTAGGCCTTTTGCTGTGAGCTCCTGGAGCTTCCAGGCCACAGCCCATGGTGTTGTGGTCACTTCTCTATTTCCACCTCTTTGCCACCTATGTGGCACTTGTGAGCTGGGAATCATTTGCCAGAGCTTGAAATCAGCACTGCAGGTACTTCTGAGACAATCTTCTTCATTACTTGTTACAGTTGCCGGAGATAAAAGGACTTTGCTATGGAGCAACTCTTCTCATCTGGAAAAAAGATAGATGAGATCGTGATGAGACGAACAACTCCTGGACAATGCCTATTTCTCTCCTCTAATAGGTCCTATGGGGAAATAGTCCTGATACATCTCATCTGCTGTACCTAGCATATGTATGGAAAAGATGTACATGACCACAGGGCATTGAGCTAGGTTGATGGAGTCACGGAGCTCTGTTTCTGCATGCTAGAAATATCTAGTACAAGGTGGACTGAGTAATGCCTTTTCCACGTGAGTCTTAGGGGCTGCAATCAGGATGAGCACACAGGGAGAGGAATTGCTTCCCATTTCATTTTTTGGTTCCTCATCAGTAGCTATTAATTTCAGGGCAGAGGACAACAAGCCAGTGGAACTCAGTGCTGTAGGATGTTAGAGTTTATTGGAGCTTTAAATGGTACTAACTTTCTTACATGCATAGAAGGCTTGGGTTACTTAGCAATAAATGCATGCCAACTGTTACTATTGCATGTTTAAAGTTACTGATGCTCATTTAGGTGAAACATCAGAAAACATTTTCTAACATGAAAAATGGAAGTGTTGGAACAGATTGTCCATGTGGAGACTGGATGTGGAAACAGCCCCCCAAGCAG